>NC_092149.1:28957077-29557077 GCF_045791955.1 Oncorhynchus clarkii lewisi | reverse complement strand
ACTCCTAAGTGCGCATACCATAGAAATAAAGAATTAGAACGGGTAATGCCAAGTCAGTTTGACAGTATAGCTTACTCATTGGTACACTCAGTATGAGGATATCGGAGAGAATGAGGATATTGGTTCTATAGATTATATGTCTATGGCTCAGACATCCTCTAAGGCATGGTCATACATGTAGAGACGTGACCTAAATATGTTGAAATATGTCAAGAAAGATCATCATAGAACTGCAATGGAGTATAGTGTATGTTGCACACAGGAGAGACTATCCTACGTTTGGAGTTACAGTTCTTGGATCAAAAGCTAACAGGTCTGCAGACCAGAATTCTCTCAAAACAATGGAAAACATACAAAAAAGGCCCACAGCATTTCAGCACCCACTCCCTCTCCAGCCTCCATCACTCTGGCTCTTGTTCTCTCTCTCTCTCTCTCTCTCGCTCTCTCTCTCTCTCCATTCGTCTCTCTCTCTCTCTCTCTCTCTCTCTATCCATTCATCTCTGTCTCTCTCTCTCTCTCCCTCACTCACTCCCTCACTCACTCTCCCTCACCATACTCTCTCTGAGGGACTAAGCTGGAAGCTGTTGCCACCCACACGTTTCATCTTCAGCTTTCGGCTTGACATCAGATTTACATTCAGAAGGAAAAGAGTGCACCATTTCACACACACAAGCACATGCCAATGCAAACTGACATGTTCACACATGCATGTGCATGACAGTGCAAACTGTACCGTATGAAGGGAGGGTTAGAGGCCCATGCGCACGTGCGTCATTGGCCTCAGGTATGCTGTAGGCGGTGTATACAAACTCATGCACAATTGCACATGAACGCACACATCATGTGCATCCTATTGTATCCGTGAACACGTTCTCAATATAAATGGTTCTATGGGTTCAAATCAGATGCAGTAACAGAAGACTGAGGACACTATTGCTTTCTCCTCTATACGTTCCTCTAACCCTCCCTTCATTATGTAATGCCTAGTACTATTTCATATACTACTATACTATTTAAGTCAGTCTAAGGCAATAGGTTTTTTACTGCTTTGCGTTTGCCTGTCATTTCAGTAATGATAGTACTAGACACCGTATACCCCAGATATCATGATCAAAAAACACATTTTATCAGCATGACTATAGATTTTCATTTCCCCCCACATTTGGAGCATGTTTTCTCCCTCTGTTGCTTAGCGTTTGGAGGTGAGTGTGTAGGATGTAGTTTATAGGGTCCTATGTGTCTTTTCTGTTCGCTGGCTTTGTTATGTGTCTGTAACTCAAATGCAAGGTACTTGGAAAATGTTGCCATGGAAACTAAATAAAGAGCCCGGGTTTGGATCAAAAGGGACTGGGTGAGAAATTGAATGAAATGGACCTATTGAGTCCCTTTTACGGATGGCTTTTTAACGCATTATCATAAATAAATATTTAATGTGGTCGATTATTGTTGAACACCATTAAGGGGTTCGTGTAGGACACAAATAATACTGGTGCTACTGCAAAACATCACACAATTCACGCCGCTCATTTGTCTCCACTTAAGGTAGAAGTTGCTCTAACAACAGATCTAGGATCAGATTACTAATCTCTTCATCATAACCTTGACCTTGTAGGGATGAAAAAAGATCTGACCCTGTATCAGTGTTTAGAAGCAACTTCAACCCACTCATCTCGTCTCCACACTCTGAGCATGAAGCGCATGAAGCGTTATAGTAACACATGGACATGACTAAACAAGTGAGGATATGCGGTTACGTTTGAGATGTGTAAAAGAAATAGAGCCGTACACTCATAAGTTCCACCGTCAAGGTATGTTTGTGAATAAAGGTACATGGTAGATCTTATGAGTGTGTGGGCTCCATTTCTTTTATACTGGCACTGCACCCCACCAAAGGATGGGTCAGTTCCTTACCTTAACTCTTACCTTAACCATTTCAAATGTCAACTTCAATGGTGTAGGGATGTCCCAAGGATCCCGGGTAGCAGAAACCCTAAAAGATGTACGTTTGATCACGCTTGACTACATTTGACATGTGTCTGACTCACCCATCATAATACGTACATGATGCTCTTAGGATTTCAATAGCATGATTCCCTTCTCCCCTCCTACTTCATAACATCTGATTTCAGTTCATACAAAAATGACATACTGCTGCTAGGAGCATACTTTCCCAATACCAAATGACAAGCTAGCCCAGACCCCAGATGATCTTGTGTACCATGAACCATACACAACAGTGTCAGGTCACTTGTCATTTATGTCTGCTTGTGTCATTTCTAGAGCAGAAAATTGTAGCAGGAGGAAATGTTGTGTTAATTGAAAGTGCCTGGTTCAAAAGGGATAGTCAAAAAATTAAAAAACAAGTGCAGGTTTTTCCTTTTTCAGTGTAGAACAGAAAATTGTCCATAGTATGTTGTCTCTGGTCTGTTATATATTGTCTGTTACGCACAAGCATACCATCTAGAATGAAGTATGCTAAAGCATTGGGCAAGTAGTATCCTTCTGCACCTGCATTGCTTGCTGTTTGTGGTTTTAGGCTGGGTTTCTGTACAGCACTTTGTGACATCAGCTGATGTAAGAAGGGCTTTATAAATAAATGTATATTGAAATTTGATTGATATGCTAAGTAGTATGCTAGTATGGTCATTGGAACGTAGCCCTAGAGTACATTAGTGGAGGTTAGTATGCACTACACTGCCTTAGATCCTTTCTTGTACGTTTGCATATCACTAAGGAATTGGAACAAAGACTGTTGGCATTTGTAAAGCTTTGAAATATCCACTTTTGGAGGTCCAACCGCAACGACTCAAAATCACAACACCGTAATACTGTTTCTTTGTAGATAAAGCAATTAACACTTTATGTTTAAGTGGGGCAGAAATCCTTGCTCAGCGATTGCAAAATTTGCCATAATGAGAAAAAAAGTGGTGTAATAAATAGAATGTTGACTTTATATTACTAAAACAATGTAGTGAAATGGATCATCAATCCTAGTAATATTATCACCATGTTTTCTTATACACAAAGCTCTTATGAATAACTGCGGCCTATCAGGTATACCTAAGGTTTTTGTTCATTATCATTACCAAACATGTGCATTCTTTTCTTAATTTACTGAGCCAAATGACACTCAGACTTTGCCAAAGTATTGTTGTGTTGCCTAGCAAGTGTTATGCTAAGGGCATCTCAAGGGTTTGTTCTGTTAGTACGGAAGCATCGGAACCTTTATTGCATAAACACTTCCACAATGTCAGGTTTGGCTTCACGCGGTGATTTGAGAGCTTTGAGTGAAGGCCGATGGTGGTGAACAGCAGATACGGAACGGCCTTGCTGAACTATTTCCTGTTTCCGTAAACTCACCGTCACGCTGCAAGGCTCTGTGCACTTTCAGATCGAACAAAAGGCTTCATTTGCCAATCATATCGGAACACAAAACCCAAAGAATTCAAGAGGGGTAACCCATGACAACCAGCGGTGACACTTGATTTGGATAGTCCATCTGTAGATGCTCTACAGACTATCAGCAACATTTCAACTAACTATCTGCTAACCCTAACCATAACCCTAGCCCTAACCTTAACCATTACGTAACCCTTATTCTAAACCTAATCCTAACTGTAACCGTAGTAAGCAGTTGCTTATCAACGGATAGTTTGTTGATCTGTAGAGCATCTACAGATGGGTTATCTGGATGATCCAAACCCAGTGTGACTCAACAAGCCTTTACAGTCAGTTATACACACACACAAAAAAACATTCATAAGAATAATATTTGCTGTCTTTTTGAATAAACTCTTTCACATAGTAGACCAAGTGTTGCAAAGAGTAAAGAAAACAACTTGGTAGATCTCCAAACAAATCAAAGGTTTTGCGTAATGAAATCCTCCGTAACACCAATATTTTCAGATAATCATATGAATCTAAATTGGCAACAAAGGACAAAGTTTTCACCCTCAGGGAGAGAGCACGATGCCAAGTTGCTGACTGGCTCCAGCTTATCTAAATGTATAGCTAGCTAAAGCCACAGAGCAGTCACACCTTAGGACTGTTAGGAGGGATGCCAGCTGAATTTTCACTTAGCTACTCAGAAATGGCTACAGTCTACTTGCTCTTGGAAAACTAATTTGTTTTGGGAACAGTAGTTCCAGGGGGAACTGATGCACCTCTTAGTTTATGTTGCATTTTGACTGGGGCTGTATTTGGAGTGCACACATAATGACTATTGTCCTGATATTTTCCTAATTATGTGAACTGACCAGGAAAAGGTCACATAGCCAGGAGAAACTCTGGCTCCTAATAGTGATGTTTGTCTCTGTCACAACAGATCATGACACCAGGGTGACTAGTGCCTGTAGTTTTCATAGTCAGGTTATGCGGTTAGAAAAACTCAGGACCCTTAGTACGATAACTACCTCAATACAGATGTAGGATCTTAATTTGAGCCGATTTGCTACAGCAGGAAAACAATCCTGGAGCAAGAGGAAATATTAATTATGTGGATTATAACGAATGGACATTTTTTTGTAGAGGTTTGTACATTTTTCATGAAGGCAAATCAAGTCAGACATTTTTAAGTGGAAATTACAAACTTAAGAAGCCTTTTTAAAGCTGAAATACACTACAAGTAAAAATGTCCTGCTGGGCAGGAAAATTCTCAGCATAAAAAAGAGTGATCAAATAAAGATCCTGTGTGCCACCCATATTTCCTTTAGAAAGGACAATGATGGACTAGCAGTTGGTTCATTGGTCTTGGGATTTTCCGCTGTGTATAATGGACATACACCCTTTTGGATTTCATAACCCTCTGTGATTCGTTGACTTGGTTATCATCACAATGAGGATCCTTCCCTAAGGCGCTCGCTCAGCTCAGTACGTGGGCAGTGGAAAGTAGCATGACAGCAGAGTCATGAGAAAAGATTGCCATTTTGAGAAGTAGAGGGAATGTAGAGACCAGATAAAGAGAAGGAATGCAGATGAATGAAAGGAGGATGAAGGAGAAGGATGGAGGAGACAAGATAGATGACTAAGTAAAGGGAAAGACGGGATCATGTGAAAACGTGAAGAGTGAGGAGAGAAAAGAGAGAGCGATGAGAGGCTGGAGAGAGGAGAGGATAAATGCACTTTTGAATTATGTAAAATAGCTGCGTGGGAGAGAGGAGGAGTGTGTGTAGTGTGTATGCCCGAGTGTGTGTGTAGTGTGTATGCCCGAGTGTGTGTGTAGTGTGTATGCCTGAGTGTGTGTGCAGTGTGTATGCCTGAGTGTGTGTGTCTGTGTGATAGCAGAACCAGGGAGAGCGAGAGAAGTAGGGAAAGAAAGAGAGAGGGAGAAGAGAGTGAGGGATAAAGAGAGAGACAGAGAAAAAGAGCGAGAGACAGAGAGACAGAGAGAATAGGAAACATGAATAATATTTATAGCCTCAGACATGACTATGTTATCATTGATCTATCTCAAAAGAGGGTAGCAGAGAAAGGGATAGGGAGGGAAAAAAGAAAGAAAGACTGAAATGAACTGGCCTCAGATGCTTTCTCGCTTTCATTCCTGCTTCCTTCTTTCTATGATACTGCATACATTAGTAGTAATTTTTATATCTACAGTTGAAGTCAGAAGTTTACATACACCTTGGAAAAATACATTTAAACTCAGTTTTTCACAATTCCTGACATTTAATCCCGAGTGGAAATCCCCTGTCTTAGGTCAGTTAGGATCACCACGTTATTTTAAGAATGTGAAATGTCAGAATAATAGTAGAGATAATGATTTATTTCAGCTTTTATTTCTTCACCACATTCCCAGTGGGTCAGAAGTTATATACACTCAATTAGTACTTGGTAGCATTGCCTTTAAATTGTTTAACTTGGATCAAACGTTTCGGGTAGTCTTCCATAAGTTTCCATAAGTTGGGTGAATTTTGGCCCATTCCTCCTGACAGAGCTGGTGTAACTGAGTCAGGTTTGTAGGCCTCCTTGCTCGCACACGCTTTTTCAGTTCTGCCCACAAATGTTCTATGGGATTGAGGTCAGGGCTTTGTGGTGGCCACTCCAATACCCTGCCTTTGTTTTCCTTAAGCCATTTTGCCACAACTTTGGAGGTACGCTTGGGGTCATTGTCCATTTGGAAGACCCATTTGCGACCAAGCTTTAACTTCCTGACTGATGTCTTGAGATGTTGCTTCAATATATCCACATAATTTTCCATCCTCATGTAGCCATCTATTTTGTGAAGTGCACCAGTCCCTCCTGCAGCAAACACCCCCACAACATGATGCTGCCACCCCCGTGCTTCACGGTTGGGATGCTGTTCTTCGGCTTGCAAGCCTGCCCATTTTTCCTCCAAACATAACGATGGTCATTATGGCCAAACAGTTATATTTTTGTTTCATCAGACCAGAGGACATTTCTCCAAAAAGTACGATCTTTGTCCCCATGTGCAGTTGCAAACCGTAGTCTGGCTTTTTTATGGCGGTTTTGGAGCAGTGGCTTCATCCTTGCTGAGCGGCCTTTCAGGTTGTCGATATAGGACTCATTTTACTGTGGATATAGATACTTTTGAACCTGTTTCCTCCAGTATCTTCACAAAGTCCTTTGCTGTTGTTCTGGGATTGATTTGCACTTTTTGCACCAAAGTACGTTCATCTCTAGGAGTCAGAATGCGTCTCCTTCCTGAGTGGAATGACAGCTGCGTGGTACCATGGTGTTTATACTTGCGTACTATTGTTTGTACAGATGAACGAGGTACCTTCAGGCGTTTGGAAATTGCTCCCAAGGATGAACCAGACTTGTGGAGGTCTACAATTTTTTTTCTGAGGTCTTGGCTGATTTCTTTTGATTTTCCCATGATGTCAAGCAAAGAGGCAGTGAGTTTGAAGGTAGGCCTTCAAATACATCCACAGTTACACCTCCAATTGACTCAAATTATGTCAATTAGCCTATCAGAAGCTTCTAAAGGCATGACGACACTTTCTGGAATTTTCCAAGCTGTTTAAAGGCACAGTCAACTTAGTGTATATAAACTTCTGACCCACTGGAATTGCGGTACAGTGAATTATAAGTGAAATAATCTGTCTGTAAACAATTGTTGTACAAATTTCTTGTGTCATGCACACAGTAGATGTCCTAATCGACTTGCCAAAACTATAGTCTGTTAACAAGAAATTTGTGGAGTGGTTTAAAAACGAGTTTTAATGACTCCAACCTACGTGTATGTAAACTTCTGACTTCAACTGTATATATATACATACATAAACATTCATACGTATACACATACACTGCTGTTCAAAAGTTTGGGGTCACTTGGAAATGTCCTTGTTTTTGTAAGAAAAGTAAATGTTTTGTCCATTAAAATAACGTCAAATTGATCAGAAATTAATGTTGTAAATGACTATTGTAGCTGGAAACGGCTGATTTTTTATGGTATATCTACATAGGCGTACAGAGGCCCATTATCAGCAACCATCACTCCTGTGTTCCAATGGCACATTGTGTTAGCTAATCCTAGTTTATCATTTTAAAAGGCTAATTGATCATGAGAAAACCCTTTTGAAATTATGTTAGCACCGCTGAAAACTGTTGTGCTAATTAAAGAAGCAATAAAACTGTCCTTCTTTAGACTAGTTGAGTATCTGGAGCATTTGTGGGTCAGCATTTGTGGGTTTGATTACAGGCTCAAAATGGCAAGAAACAAAGACATTTCTTCTGAAACTTGTCAGTCTATTCTTGTTCTGAGAAATTAAGGATATTCCATGCGAGAAATTGCCAAGAAACTGAAGATCTCGTACGTGTACTACTCCCTTCACAGAACAGAGTAAACTGGCTCTAACCAGAATAGAAAGAGGAGTGGGAGGCCCCGGTACACAACTGAGCAAGAGGAAAAGTACATTAGTACATTAGTACATTAGTGTCTAGTTTGAGAACTCTGTTCCCGGAGTCACATCTTCACTGTTGACATTGAGACTGGTGGGTTGCGGGTACTATTTAATGAAGCTGCCAGTTGAGGACTTGTGAGGTACAAGTTGTTGTAGTCAATGTTGTTTCCACGTCATTTCAACAGAATTACGTTGAGCCAACGTGGAAAATATGTTGAATTGACGCCTCTGTCTAGTGGGTCCTGCCTTCCATCATAGATAGTACAGAATATTAGAATGGGCTTCTGTGCTCCATCTTCTCTACTGTCCGGCCACTGGTCTCCTCTGCCATCCATCATGGATAGTACAGAGTGTATTCCCTTACTGCCTAATTCACTGCATTAGGGACTGACTCTCGGACGGAAGTCAATAGGCGCTGTGTTTGTTAATGCTTCCACCTGCTTCCCTCTCTTGCTCCCTGCCTCTTCTCTTCCCTCCCTCACCACACTCAGTGCAGATTGTTAACATTTGCCTCGTCGAACAGCCAGGCAGAAAACCCATCCCTTTCATTTCACTCACCTCACCCCTCCTCACCCCTCCTCTTTCATCTTCCTTTCCATGCAGCTCTCTATCTATCTATTTCCTGGTAGGAGGAGAGGAAGTAGGGGATGATGGAGATCAGGGTGAATGGGACATTATCATCACATTGCTTCTCTCACCCGTAACCTTGTTCTCTTGCTCTCTCCCTTGCTTTTTTTGTACACACTACCTTCACTTCACCTTCTGCTTTTTTGACCTTAATTGTCAGTTTCTCATATGTTTCCTCTCTCCCCTGACCGTATGTCTGTACTGTGTGTATCTTCTCTCTTTTGCTCCCGTCTCCCCACTGACCACATGCCAAGTCCATGCCCTCTCTCGCTCCCCCTCTCTCTCACCTGTCTTTTGGATTCTCTCTCTCTCTCTCTCTCTCTCCTTCTTACCTGTCTTCTTCCCCTCTCTCTCTCTCAGAGAACGCTCGCGCCCGGCGGAAGAGCATAGCCAACGTGAAGCAGCCAAGCATGGAGATCCCTCCCACTGCCCCCCCCCAACCCTTCCGACAATCCGTGAGTACCCCTCCCTCCTCCCGCCCTCGCTCGCTCCCCCCGTCCCTCTCTCTCTCCCTCCCTTTCCACTCCCCACCACACACCTGTCGCAGGGCCAGTGGAACCCCTCCCTTTCCCCTCACCCTCTCACCCTCTCTCTCCCCCTCCCTCCCCCATGGCCACTCCTGCCCTCAGCAACACTACAAGAAAGGGGTCGGTACTCCCCCTCTCCCTCGCTCGCTGCCCCTCTCCCCCTGCCTGTCTCTTAGTCTCCCCCTCTCCCCCCTTTCTTCCAATTGGCCGGGGGACTGGAGGGTTGCCGCTTCCAGCCCAGTGACCAGACGCCATATTGCACCTCTGCCTCCGATCGAGGTACATGACTCAGATGTCTCTGTATGTGGTGAAGAAACCCCCTCTAAACTTCATGTTACGTCCTTTGCCAAATGCTATGGAGTTTTCTGTTCCCTATGCCAAATGTGACCCACCACTGTGATTCAGTTCTTCTGACTGTATGAGGCTTAAACGTGTCAGAAAGGCTGGCTAATCAAACCAGAATGACTTATCTAGTCCTACCAGTCAGTTACCTTGACGGTCAGCAAATTAGTCAAATCTTCAGTCTCTTCTTTAAAACAGACTTCAGTGACACAAAGCTCACAAAAAGTGAATGGTTTGTCTCGATTCAGACAAATTCCTCCAGGAATGTAGTGTTCAATGTTGATGTGTAATGTGCAGATTGATATCTGAGTAGATGTTAGAGGTTTAATTGAGGTGAAACAGCATTGTAAGACTGTCAAAAAAGCACTGTGAGGTTATTCAGATACAATAGCAGCATGTCTCTCCTTCCACTTTGAGAGAAGGCTGCATAGTAGTTGCATGGAACCTTATCCTGTATGTTGCGGAGAATGACATCATTCGTTGATTTTCATTCTACTATTGAAGCCATGTTTTCCCTGTCAGCACTTCTTGTAAAAGACATGGTATCAACACACAGCCTGTTCGATAAGACCTGTGTTGTATACTGACTAAATCAGCTGATCAAAATCAGGGGAATATGGTTGCATGGAAGCACAGGACAAAACTGCACTGCAATATGAAACTCCTATTTTTACTGAGGTCCAGTGTATGCTGTTGGATTGTGGGTATATTTATGGCCCAACACCACCCACTGTTGGTTACCAGATGATACTACACTATTCTACCACTATTCTACTACTGCTGTATTGTGGATGTATGACTGATATAATATGTAATAAATCTTTCTGTTGCTCTCCCCCTTCAATCACCTGTCATTCACTAAATCACATGTCCTCTATTCTTCTTCCAATCCATTTTGGGTACGAAATATCCATCATTACTCACACTCACCCTATTCCCCCTCTCTACAACTCTGATCTATCTCCTTTCCTGCGTCCCCTCCCTCCCTCTCTCCATCTGTTTCACACCCTCTCATTCTTCACCTCCTCCTCCCTCTCTCCATGGCTGCCCTGTTCAGAGTTTCCTCAGTAGAAGGTTGAAGGGCTCTATCAAGAGGGCTAAGAGTCAGCCCAAACTGGACCGCACCAGCAGCTTCCGACACATGATCCTCCCCCGCTTCCGCAGTGCCGACCAGGACAGGTACGAGTCTCTGTGTGTGTCTATGTGTGCGTTTCTGTGAGTGTGTGCGTGTGTTCCCTGCTCTCTCCGTGTGCGGAACAGGTCAGGTAGGCATGTTGGGGGAAGAATGTTGGTAGAAAGTGCATGTTGGGGGATGGAGTTGTTTCCAGTGTGGTTTAGCTGTGTTGCATTGCAATGTGTCTTTTTAAGTGTGTGTGTGTGTACACTCCTACCGGCGTGTCCACATGTATGTGTGACTCTTAAAGATGCTTTCTTGTGTCTATTTTGGATACCTTTCAAGGACAATATGGCAGGTACTGTGCTTTTAGTATTACTCCTAGCTATAGTGAAACCAGTAAGCCTTGACAGTAAGTGTTTGTTTCACAACTGCCCCTTTCGGTGCCGCTGCACTCCCATTTTACATACTACATTTTTTATGACAGCTTAATACATGGAGAATACCAATTCAAGATTTAATAAAAAGTCCTGACCTCTCCATGGCAACCATCAGACAGCTGTATGGCCACAGAACGGACATACCTTAGATGAACCTGTGTGGGGAATAAAATTGAATTATACCTGGCTATACGATTTAATGATGCTAATAGGGGTAGTCTTCTCTGCAGGGATACGTACTGAATAAATTGAAAACAACATAAATTGAAAACAACATATGGATTTTATGCAAATCTGTCAGCATGATAGTGCCAGTAGCTAGCTAAATAAACAATGGTAAATCAGTGACATGCCATTTGTGTTGTAGCTACTCCAAGTTGACCTGTGCAGAAGAGGTCATTTGGATCTTGAAAGGGCTTAAGTGCGGTCGAGGAGCTGTTCTTTTCATGATTTATTCATTGAAGAGATCCGGACGTATTTCATGGATGGTTAAGTCTGAGGATACACAGAAAGACAGGTCAAGCAGCTTCTGAAGTTCGTCATGTTTTGCCAGGGATGCGGTCTTCAAAGCATCAAAGACTGATTTCCTTTTCAAAGGCCTTAGTTCAAACACAGTTGGCTTTTGGTCGTCTCCTGGCTTACTTAAAAAATATATATATTTAACTAGACAAGTCAGTTAAGAACAAATTCTTATTTACAATGACGGACTAGGAACAGTGGGTTAACTGCCTTGTTCAGGGGCAGAACGACAGATTTTTACCTTGTCAGCTCAGGGATTCAATCTAGCAACCTGGCCAAACACTCTAACCACTAGGCTACCTGCTGCAGGTAAGGGAGATGTGTGGGTTGTTTTGGTCATTTTCTGGTATTTAGTCCCTTACTTGTTTGTGAGAATGACCTATCCTAATAGGGTGACTTTATACATATTCTGTGTTGTTACGTTGGATAACTTGCTTGAGGTGTAGTTGATGGGGCAGTTTTACTTCACTTTTTAGAATACTTTTTGTTGTTTTTGAAACACCTGCCTGCATCTTCGGTACAGAGAATGTTGGTAGAACGTGCATGTTGGGGGATGGAGTTGTTTCCAGTGTGGCTTAGCTGTGTTGCATTGCAATTTGCATTCATTCATTTGCTGCCCTCTTGTGTCTCCTCTTCTACCATATCTATCTCTTTTAGTCTCTCTCTGTTTTCTCATCTGCCCTGTCACTCCCTTCTTCTCTAAAGTACCCACAGTTTACATAACAACTTGATTTCCTCTGGGAGGTTCTCTCTTCCACCGTCTTCCCCCTCTCCTTCTCTCTCCCTCTGTCTCTCTCACCCTCTCGCCCTCCCTTTCTCGACCTCCCCCACTGTCCTTTATTTCTCTCATTCTGACTCATTTCTTTGGGTCTATTTTTATCTCTCTCTCGACATCTCTCTCCTGTCTTTCTCTCTCTCTCTCTCTCTCTCTCTCCCACTCCACTGTAAGTATTCAATGTTCTGATGCACATTATGAGTGAATGTCCACAAAAAGAGTGGCACAGGGAGAACGCGAGAGAGCTGGATGCATCAGGGACATCATAGTAGGGAGACTGTTACTTTCTTCTCTCTGCTTTTTCTGTGTGTTGTGGTCTCTGTCATTCCCCTTTCTGGCACTCTGTATCTGTATCCTCTTCAGTTCAGTGGCATTGTAGCATAATTGGTATGTGTGTGTCTATGTGTATATATGTATAAGTCAGTGTGGGCGGGCATGGCGGGAAAGGCGGTCAAGCGTCATGGACAATTCTATGCATGTATGGCTGTCAATAGAAACGTAGCTTTGTTGTCCAAGAAATGTAATCATAACACTATTGTCATTACGCTCAAATCTAATCTAATCCAGTGAAACTCTAATTGATTGGTAACGTGTTGACTTCTTCAGATGACAATTAGACCCGTTGTGAGACGAGCATCACATTGTTTTTTGATGTGACCTCTTTGCAAGCTCACAGAACACAGAATTTGTGAGTACAGACGGAATCCTTTGGCATGAAAAGCAGAATGGTTGCGTGCTGTTTCTCAACTTTTCGGAATCAGATATGCTCGAGTGTATCTCAGAAAAACTCCACCGAGCCTGCCGTTGTGAAAGATCTCTGGCTCTCTGTGCCCTCAATGACTGATTATATTCCACTACCCTTGTCACAGTTAGATTTGTTAGTGAGATTGTAGGGAGCTATAAACAGATGGTAGTCCCTTTAGTTGAAGAAGTGTATGCCGACATTCAAATGAAAAATATTGACAGTGGTTGGATTTTTTTGGCCACATGGTGCCAGTTGCCTTGTTGACTTAATCATCCCCCTAATCAAATCAAATCCAAGTTTATTTGTCAAATGCCCCGAATACAACAGTAAAATGCTAACTTACAAGCCCTTAACCAACAATTAAGTTTTAAGAAAATACAAAGTAAGAGATAAGAAAAACAAATAATTAAGGAGCAGCAGTAAATAACAATAGCGGGGCTATATAGAGGGGGTACCGGGGAGGGGGGTTGCAAATAGTTTGGGTAGCCATTTGATTAGATGTTCAGGAGTCTTATGGCTTGGGGGTAGAAGCTGTTTAGAAGCCTCTTGTTCCTTGACTTGGTGCTCCGGTACCACTAGCCATGCGGTAGCAGAGAGAACAGCCTATGACTAGGGTGGCTGGAGTCTTTGACAATTTTAAGGCCTTTCTCTGACACCGCCTGATATAGAGGTCCTGGATTTCAGGAAGCTTGGCCCTGGGGATGTACTGAGCCGTACACACTACCCTCTGTAGTGCCTAATCAAATCAAATCGTATTTGTCACATGCTCTGTAAACAACAGGAATAGGCCCTTCCCAACAATGCAGAGAAAAAAATAAAAAAATAACACAAGGAATAAATACACCATAAGTAACGATAACTTGGCTATATACACGGAGTACCAGTACTGAGTCAATGATAACTTGGCTATATACACGGAGTACCAGTACTGAGTCAATGATAACTTGGCTATATACACGGAGTACCAGTACTGAGTCAATGATAACTTGGCTATATACACGGAGTACCAGTACTGAGTCAATGATAACTTGGCTATATACACAGAGTACCGGTACTGAGTCAATGATAACTTGGCTATATACATGGAGTACCAGTACTGAGTCAATGATAACTTGGCTATATACACAGAGTACCGGTACTGAGTCAATGATAACTTGGCTATATACATGGAGTACCAGTACTGAGTCAATGATAACTTGGCTATATACACGGAGTACCAGTACTGAGTCAATGATAACTTGGCTATATACACGGAGTACCAGTACTGAGTCAATGATAACTTGGCTATATACACGGAGTACCAGTACTGAGTCAATGATAACTTGGCTATATACACAGAGTACCAGTACTGAGTCAATGATAACTTGGCTATATACATGGAGTACCAGTACTGAGTCAATGATAACTTGGCTATATACACAGAGTACCAGTACTGAGTCAATGATAACTTGGCTATATACATGGAGTACCAGTACTGAGTCAATGATAACTTGGCTATATACACGGAGTACCAGTACTGAGTCAATGATAACTTGGCTATATACACGGAGTACCAGTACTGAGTCAATGATAACTTGGCTATATACATGGAGTACCAGTACTGAGTCAATGATAACTTGGCTATATACACGGAGTACCAGTACTGAGTCAATGATAACTTGGCTATATACACGGAGTACCAGTACTGAGTCAATGATAACTTGGCTATATACACAGAGTACCAGTACTGAGTCAATGATAACTTGGCTATATACACGGAGTACCAGTACTGAGTCAATGATAACTTGGCTATATACACAGGGTACCGGTACTGAGTCAATGATAACTTGGCTATATACACGGAGTACCAGTACTGAGTCGATGTGCAGGGGTAACAGGTAATTGAGGTAGATATGTACAGGATAAAGTGACTAGGCAACAGGATAGATAATAAACAGGATAGATAATAAACAGTAACAGTAGCATATTTGATGAGTCAAAATAAATGCAAAAAAAGGGTCAATGCAAATAGTTAAATAGTTAACCAATAGCTACATGGACTAGCTATTTAGCAGTATTATGGCATGAGGGTAGAAGCTGTTTATGGTCCTGTTGGTTCCAGACTTGATGCATCGGTACCGCTTGCTGTGCGAAAGCAGAGAGAACAGTCTATGACTTGGGTGACTGGAGTCTTTGACAATTTTTAGGGCCTTCCTCTGACAGGGAGCTCGGCCCCAGTGTTGTACTGGGCCGTACGCACTGCCCCCTATAGCGCCTTGCGGTTGGATGCCAAGCAGTTTCCAGACCAAGTGGTGATGCAGCCAGTCAAGATGCTCTCAAAGGCGCAGCTGTAGAACTTTTTGAGGATCTGAGGGCTCATGCCGAATCTTTTCAGCCTCCTGAGGGGGAAGAAGCGTTGTCTTGCCCTTTTCATGACTGTGTTGGTGTGTGTAGACCATGATAATTCCTTAGTGATGTGGACACAGAGGAACTTGAAGCTATCGACCTGCTCCACTACAGCACCTTCGATGTAGATGGAGCCGTGCTCGGCCCTCTGTTTCCTGTAGTCCACGATGATAGAATCGTCTCGAACGGACCTAATCCAGTTTATTTATCCACTCTCTGACATAGTCTTGTCAGGTATCCTGTACACCGGCCTCTATAGCGGCGTCTCCTCCTTCTTCGAGTGTCAGGGATTTGGGCCTGGCCCGGGATAATCAATGTCTTTCTTCTCCGATTCATTGAAGTAGAAGTCCTCGTCCAAATCGAAGTTGGTGATAGCTGTTCTGATGTCCAGAAGCTCTTTTCAGCCATAGGAAATGATAGAGGAAACATTATGTAGAAAAAAAACACAGTTCAGAATGCTTTGTACTGTAATGTATGGGACTCGCTCTGCTCCTCTCACTGTATCTCTGCTCCCCACCCAGAACGCGCCTGATGCAGAGCTTCAAAGAGTCCCACTCCCATGAGTCCTTGCTGTCTCCTAGCAGCGCAGCCGAGGCGCTGGACCTCACCCTGGACGAGGATGCCATCATCAAGCCCGTCCATTCCAGCATCCTGGGACAGGAGTACTGTTTCGAGGTGAGGCTGACACGACACACACACACAATGAACCCAGATAGCGCTACTAATTAAACCTGGGTTCAAATACTATTTGAAATAATTTCAAATACTTTTGCTGAGCTTGATTGATCTTGCCTGGTGCAGTGGAACCAATAGAAGAAGATAAAGTTCAAATCCCATCCATCTGCCACTCCAGGCAGGCTAAAGCAAACACTAAAAGTATTTGAAATGTTTTAAATAGAATTTGAACCCAGGTCTGTCTACTATTGCTAATAATGCCACTAATGTTGGGTAGATGATGGGCGGCTCGAAATGAGCTCATGTCCCAAGTTGATTTGTCACAGAAATTTGTTGTGAAAACAGATTTCACTGCATGGCTCACTTTCCCATAGCCAACGTGTACATGACAAAAGTCTCTGTGATTAAAGGACGTTGTTATGCCACTTGTCATCTTCTCCCAAGTTGCTAATGGTTGTGGCTGTTGATGTTACCGTTGGTAACCTCAGGTGACTACGGCTTCGGGAACCAAGTGCTTTGCATGTCGCTCGGGTGCAGAGAGAGACAAATGGATCGAGAATCTTCAGAGAGCTGTCAAACCCAACAAGGTGGGGAAACAAGGACGAGAAATTAAGTTACTTCTCGTTCTGTCAGTGCTTCTCTCCTTCTCCCCTGTCTTCAATATGTCTGTTTCAATATGAGCATTTCCTCATTTTGTTTACTGTAACCTCCATGTGCTCTCTGTTTGTCTATGTCTGTAATGTCATCAGATACAGTACATATTAGAACACAGCACTTCTACACTATCATCAGAGTTAAATAGATAACTAAAAAGAGCAAACTCAGCACTTTAGATGCGGTTGATTAAAACAGATCTTCTCATTTCAGCTACGCTTGATCTCCTAGGTCTGCGTAATAGGCCCCCCCCCCCCCCTCCCTCTTATCAAAAGAGACATTACGAGAGACAGATAACTGCTCTTGATGGCAGCAAGGGAGCTGCAGTTATTAAGGCAAACCGAGAGGAAGCATCAGCCCGAGTGGATTGACTCATCCAGATGCTGTGACTGCGGGGTTCCTGGCTGAATCATGGGGCTCCAAGGACTCAACACGGGGGCTCCGAAATATCCTCTGCACCCTCATGAATTTCCCAACCAGACACATGATGGGAGAGATAAGACGAGGTGCGATGTCGATAGAGACCAGGATGTTCATTAGGTTTCGCAACCGTCGCTGGGCAAACAGGCGCTCTTGATTCTTCTTCTTATTGAAATTCATGATGAACGGTTGCAACTCGGCGGGCGTCCACATTAATTGTCAGGTGGCATACCAATGGAGTACTTAAGAAAAAAACAACTTTGAAACATTGCTGATATACTTAGCAATCTAAATTCGGTATTAAGAGCTGATCTGAGCCAAGGCTGAGCGATCCAGTGGCATTTCAGACTAGTTGAAATGACTCACCCCTGACTAAAACATCACTCTGTGCAATCTGCACAGCACGCTCTCCTCCCATGGGGGATTTCAGACATAGTTGGCTCTTTGTAATCATGTTCAGAAAATGCAGCTCTCTGCTGCAACATACCAATCACACATCCACTTTCTGTCTCTCATGCCTCCAGTACATATGTATTATCTAATTTATCTCCATCTGTATGTGTGCATATTGTTCTTAGACTGTTCTTAACTGGTGGTGGAAAAAGTACTGAATTGTCAAACCTGAGTAAAAGTAAAGAAAAGTAAAGAAAATAACTCAAGTGAAAGTCACCCAGTGAAATACGACTTGAGAAAGTCTAAAAGTATTTAGTTTTAAATATAATTAACTATCAAAAGTAAATGAAATTGCTAAAATATACTTAAGTATCAAAAGTAAAACTATAATATATAATTTCAAATTCCTTATATTAAGAAATCCAGACGGCACAATTGTGTTTTTAAAATTTTTATTGACGAATAGCCAGGGGTGTACTCCAACACTCAGACATAATTTACAAACGAAGCGTTTGTGTTTAGTGAGTCCGCCAGATCAGAAGCAGTAGGGATGACCAGGGATGTTCTCTTGATAAGTGTGTGAATTGGACCATTTTCCTGTCAAAATGTAACGAGTACTTTTGGGTGTCAGGGAAAATGTATGGATTAAAAAGTACATTATTTTCTTTTGGAATGTAAAGTAAAAGTTGCAAAAAATATGAATAGTAAAGTACAGATACCCCAAAAAACGACTTAAGTACTTTACACCACTGTTCTTAACCTACCCAACCCTCCCTCTCTCTTTGGCTTTCTTTTTCTCTTTGGTCTTTTTCCCTTTGGTTTTCGTTCCTCCCTGTTCTGCCTTGTCCCTTTGCCACCCTCTCTTTGCCCCTCTTCAGGACAACAGTCGGAGGGTGGACAACGTGCTGAAACTCTGGATCATCGAGGCGCGGGAGCTTCCCGCCAAGAAGCGCTACTACTGCGAACTTTGTCTGGACGACATGCTTTACGCACGCACCACCAGCAAGCCCCGGACTGACACCGTGTTCTGGGGTGAGCACTTTGAGTTCAACAACTTGCCAGCCGTCCGCAACCTACGCCTTCATCTCTACAAGGAGACTGACAAGAAGAGACGCAAGGTGAAGGGACAACTCTCTCACCAGTGTGCAAAACGGGATGAAACTGGTTAAAATGACATTTTTTGCAGACTGGTTAAAGCAGTTTGCCCAATGATTAAGATGAATATACTTTAGTTTCCTTACTATCTTTTTCTCCTCTTTCTTAATGGCCACATAACTCTTGACCACAAAATCTCATATTCATTTCCCCTCTTCTATCAGGAAAAGAGCACATACCTGGGACTGGTCAGTATCCCTATCTCCAGCATCACGGGACGACAGTTTGTGGAGCAGTGGTACCCGGTCATCCAGCCTAGCATCCTGGCCAAGGGGCAAGCAGGGGGCAAGATCATCAATGCCTCCCTACGCCTCAAGTCCCGTTACCAGACCATGAGCATCCTGCCCATGGAGCTGTACAAGGAGTTTGCCGAGTATGTTACCAATAACTACCGGACTTTGTGTGCGGTGCTGGAGCCTCTACTGAGCGTGAAGAGTAAAGAAGAGGTGGCTTGTGCGCTGGTCCACATACTACAGAGCACGGGGAAAGCAAAGGTGACTATTGGCATGAGACATTAAACAAGTTGTTACTTCAGTAGTACACGGTACAATGCAAGGTCATATTCCTGTATACACCTCACTGTATCCTGTGTATATGCCAGATAAATGCTGTTTTTTATTTGATAGCATAATATTGATGGAATATGAGTACATTATAGTGAGAATGTATCCACTGTTTATAAATTCAACCGCTTCAAATCACCATGCTCTCAGCTAAATAGGGAGGGGGGGGCATTACTGCCAAATAGGTCAATGTCATAACAGTGTCCTTTAAATACATAGGATGTGGTGTTGCGCTGTAACCAGTGTAACATGTGTCATGCTAATGTAACCATCCTATTACTTGATGGCCCATGGTCTAGCAATATGTCACTTTACTGACCACACTGGATATTCATTCAGTCCTTGAAGTTGGGCAGTTCACGGTAGGCCTCAATGCCATGCTATGTAAGCAATGTTCTGAACAGGCAAACATAGCTTCCATTGGTCGATTACCAATCAAATTATTATTCAATCACCTAACATTCCATAAAAATGTTTACCTCTCTTTTGGACTTTTTCACAATCACAACTTCTACAACCTCAGGTTCCCTTGAAATCAGACTGTCTCCACCAGTATCTCCCTGAGAAAAAAAATGTTTGCATGATGTCACTGTATAGCTAGATGATGCATTGTTTGGGGTGGTCCTAGGTTGAAAATGCTGTCAACCACCTAGCATTATCATCTACAAACCAAACATACTATCATGTCAACAATCTGCATATTTAGCTTTACGTAACTAGCTAACGTTAGCTAGTTGAAATAAAGGCATTGGGCATTTAGTGTTGTTTATGCAGTGTAGCTACATGATGTAGCTAGTTATCGTTAGTTTCCAAATACAAAATATGTCAGCTAGCTAGCTAAGTAGCCATGTTAGCAAGCTTGAACATTGAACACACTAAGGTTAGCAGCTAATGTAGCTAAAAAAAAACGTAGGCTAAAAACGCAACCCAACACTTACCTACCTGTCCATGACAATGGTGGCCATTTCGGCATCACTCTTCCACCTTTCAAAATTAATTCCAATGTTTATCCGGTTTCTTGATTGGTCATGAGCAGTCTTTTTTTTCACTTCTTTTTCTCTTGGGTTCAAGTTGATTCAGATCCAAGAACTGAGAATGATGCTTGTTTCTGTCTACATTTTCAGAAAACGCTGGCCCTGCTACCAGGACAGTTTATCAGCAAATAAGTTAGCTAGCTTGTTGGCTTCGTCTGCTCTGTGTTTGTTTCTTGCGACTATAGCTTGCAAGTGACTTTCACTTCTTCTCCAGCTCTGGAGCATGGCAGCAGAGTCGTTCGAGTAGGCAGGTTTTAGTGCAAAGACACACCTTGCCCAGAAGGCCAGCCCAAGGCGGCTCAGGGCTGAAACCCCTTGTTTTTGAAGAAGTGGGGAAGAAGTGGGGCAGCATGGGGGGCGCCCACAACCTGCGTATTCTATCTTTAAGGCAATATAAGCTACAAAATTAACATTAGTTTGACTACTTCTTGGTTTTCTTACCAAACCATAAACCAAAAGAGATTGAAACAGAAGGAATATTAAACGTAACAAATTACACTCTGACCTGAGGAAAGGCGTTATATCCTCAAAATTGAATTTGAGAGTACCCAATAGATTATAATTGAATGTTTTAAAAAGAAAGTATATGCTATGTTGATGTTTCTGTTTTGTTTCTTCCCAGGATTTTCTTTCAGACATGGCGATGTGTGAGGTAGATAGATTCATGGACCGAGAACACCTTATCTTCAGAGAGAACACTCTGGCCACCAAAGCCATAGAAGAGTATCTCAAGCTGATTGGACATAAGTACCTCAAGGATGCAATAGGTGTGGCCTTAGAATACTTCACATTTATCACTCAATACATGTTGTTGAACTGTTCTTACTGTGATGTATTCATTATCTTTCTGTGTTTGCCTAATGGTCAGTGATATTGTGTTTGTTTCAGGGGAGTTCATAAGGGCGCTGTACGAATCAGAGGAGAACTGCGAGGTGGACCCCATGAGGACACCACCCTCTGTCCTTCCAGATCACCAAGCCAATCTCCGTATGTGCTGCGAACTGGCACTCTGCAAAATCGTCAACTCCCATTGGTCAGTAGTTGGCATATGAGTGTTTACTGTTTTTTTCATTCAAGTAGGATTACTCCTGGTCTACAGCACCCAAAGACTTATTTACATAATTTTGATTGTTGAACACACCAGATTTGCATTCAGTAGTTGGCATACACTGCCTTACTAAAGCATAATATACTATCAAATGATAATAACACACTGTATATTTGTATCTCTCTGCAGTGTGTTTCCTCGAGAGCTGAAGGAGGTGTTTGCCTCGTGGAGGGTGCGCTGTGCAGAGAGGGGGAGGGAGGACATCGCAGACCGCCTAATCAGCGGCTCCCTTTTCCTGCGCTTCCTGTGTCCGGCCGTCATGTCCCCCTCCCTGTTTAACCTGACCCAGGAGTACCCAGACGAGCAGACGTCGCGCACGCTCACCCTCATCTCCAAAGTGGTGCAGAACCTGGCCAACTTCTCCAAGTCAGTTCATTCATTCACTACAACTTATAATGTTATGCTTATGCTAAAACTTCTGTAATATTTTGAGTATTTTTCCGGGACACAGATTTAAGCCTAGTCCTGGACTAAAAAGCATGCTTTTTTGTAGATTCTCCATTGAAATTTCTTATTAGTTATTAATCCAGGATTGGGCTAATTCTGTGTCCGGGAAACCAGCCGATGATGTGTAATCTGAGTTTATAGCATTTTGACTCTTCTTCTCTCTCTCCCTCAGGTTTGGTATGAAAGAGGAGTACATGTGCTTCATGAATGAGTTCTTAGAGATGGAGTGGGGCTCCATGCAACAGTTCCTCTATGAGATCTCCAACCTGGACAGTGTGAGCAACGCGGGGGGTTTCGAGGGCTACATCGACCTGGGCAGGGAGCTGTCCATACTGCACAGCCTCCTCTGGGAGGTCATGGCCCAGCTCAGCAAGGTAGGGAGGATCAGGGTAAATATTAACAATATAACCTCTACAACATATGACCAATAAGAAAAGTACAAGTTACAGATAACCATTGTAGTGTTATTCAATAATGAATAAGTCCAATTAGGAATCAGGACAATAAAATAACTATGTATGGTCTTGACAACTCAGTAATCTGAACGTATGAGTCAGTAGAATGAATGGAATGATTAAGGGCACTTGTAATTTTCAAAGATAAGATACTTAAAATGATCAACCACACTTTTTAACCATTTGAATGCTTTTCCTATTGTCATTGTTAACTTGTATTCATGTCAGTCTTCTAACCCTAACCCACAGGATGCCATTATCAAACTGGGTCCCTTGCCCCGCCTCTTGAATGACATCAGCATGGCCCTGCGTAACCCCCACCTGCAGAGGCAACCCAGCCACCAGAACCAGACAGATAGAGTCCATGAGAGACAGACGGAGAGGCTGCTCTCACGACCCAGCTTCAACAGGGGAGTCTCCTCGGAGTTCCAGAATCTCATGATGAAGGATCTCAACAGGTAGTGCCCTGGCTTTATTTAATCCTATGGGCCTATTTCCTGGAAACAGGTTAAGTATAGTCCTGGACAAAAAAGCACTTTGAATGGAGAATTTCCATTGAACGTACTTTTTAGTCTATGATTAGGTTTAATCCGTGTTGGGGAAACCAGCACTAAGAGGATGGTTGGTTGGTGCATTTGTTAAAGTTTTGCCTTTCCCGCCATAATGCTGTGGTTGGGTTGTGCCTTTTGTGCCAAACTCGTAACACACCTATAACCTTGTCATCGTCTTCTCCAATCTGTTGCCATGTGTTGTTGCCTTTCTTAAGCTCCATAGATATCACTCGCTTGCCTTCCCCTACATCTGGTGTGTCCGGTGGGGGGGTCATGCCGTCTCGTGCTCATCCTCAGCTGAGTTTCCAAGAGCGTGATCACCCACATCGAGCCTCCAAAGACGTTTTCTATGTAACACGCCCTCCCTTGGCCCGATCCAGCCCTGCCTACTGCACCAGTAGCTCCGATATCACCGAGCCAGACCACAAGGTTAGTTGAATTATTTTGATAGCATTAGGATCTGTTAGGAGACATGTTCTACAGGAAGCTATGTAAACTGCACATCTCCTTTCCATGTGGTAGCCAAGTCTGGCAGACGACTGCAGGATAGTATGGCAGCTGTGCGCTCATAGGAAAATGATGCATGTACCTTAGTGGTAAGTCATGGGACATGCAATTCAGGCTTACAACCACCCCTCTTAATAGATAAAAAACTTAATCAACTTATTGGCACTTTAGAATTGGGCACAGAAGGCTGTTAGCTCTATCAATCTCATCTAGGTGCTCAGTGTCAATAAAGTGTATATCTATGATGGACCTCCAGGACTCCACAATGAACAGCGTGTCTAACCTGCAGTCGGTGGCCATGCTCAACTCCTCCCAGGCCTCCATCACCGGCATGGGCAGCTTCGGAGGGCTCAGCAGCCAGGGTGGAGGAGGCCTGGGCTCGGGCCTGAGTGGTCAGCTCCGGGCCGGAGGCCGCCTCTCGGCCGGCTCGGGGGGATCCAGCATGTCAGGGGGCCTCCGGCTGAGCCAGTTGAGCCAGATGGGCACCACCACCGACTCGCTGTCCCAGCAGCAGCAGCAGCAGGCCGCCGCCCTGAGATACCCGCTCTCCTTCCAGAACCCCCTGTTTCACCTGGCCACCGGCACTGCAGATGGACCCCACCTTCACCACCAGCACAGCAGGGCCCATCTCCCGCCGCCCCTGCTCCTGGCCCCGGAGCCTGACCCCGGTGGCTCGCACGAGGCCTACATCCCCCAGTTCGCCCACGGGGGGTTCTCTCGCAGCGAGGACCTGTCCACCCTGAGGACCGGGGCAGGGCACCTGGGGCAGCCAGCCATTATCCACTCACACAGCTATAGCGACGACTACAGCAGGGCTGATTTCGCACGGCGGCAACTGTCCATGCACGGGCAGGTATGGATTAACTTAAGGTCAAGAATGTGTTTACAATCATGTTCTACTTTTGTGCAAATGAGCCTTTTTGTCTCTCCTACTTTATAGTAATTTAAGTCAACATTTGTTTGTAGCCTACATAAATAGGATTAGCATAATGTAAACATCTGAAACAGGTTTAAGACCAGGATAACTTGGAGTTCTATAATTGTCCTTGTTAGGATAATCTTCAACAGCAACAGCAGATGGGCATGGCCTCTCAGACTGGTACCTCCCACTCCTCCCTGGCCACACCCCCCTCCACAGTCCAGCCTGTGCGCCAGAGCTCCATCGCCCCGCCTCCCGCTCAACGCGTCAAATCACAGACCTCCCATCAGCTGTCCGTCAGTGCGGCTGCTGCTCCCACACCATCCGCTAAGACGCGACCGCCCAGTGCCAACCTATCACCAGAGTCGGGCTACGGAGGTCGGCAACAGGCACCACGGCAACAGCTGTCGGTCAAAGACAACACAGCCCCTGGACTGCCCCACCAGCAGAGCTCTGTCAGGGAGAGCCAGGGCCCCCAGGGGCCACAGGGAGGCACTACAACAACCATACAGCAATCACAGCAGCAGCAACAGCAACCACAGCAACAGCACCTGCTCAAACCTTCCATTAGTAAACAGGTATGCAGGCTACTGTACTCTATTGTGTAATTTAATCTACCCTTAAATCTGACAAGAAGCTCATAGCTGTCACTGTTATTTTCTCTCACTCTGCATTATATAACAATTCCAACACACCTATCAAATACAGTTCAACCATGCTCTCTCTTTCACAGTTGTTTCTGACCAACCCCAGAGTCCCAGTGACCTGTATATATATATATATATAACAGTTACACGACCTACAGCATGGTCAAATTTCCAGCACCATTTTTAAAATTTTATTTAACCTTTATTTAACTAGGCATATCAACACATTCCAATGACGGCCTACCAAAAGGCAAAAGGCCTCCTGCGGGGGCGGGGGATAAAAAAAAAATATAAAAATATATAAATATAGGACAAAACACACAAATCACAACAAGAGAGACAACACAACACTACATAAAGAGACCTAAGACAACAACATAGCAAGGCAGCAACACATGACAACACTGCATGGTAGCAACACAACATGACAACATGGTAGCAATACAGCATGACAACATGGTAGCAACACAACATGACAACATGGTAGCAACACAACATGACAACATGGTAGCAGCACTAAACATGGTACAAACATTATTGGGCACAGACAACAGCGCAAAGGGCAAGAAGGTAGAGTCAACAATACATCATGCAAAGCAGGCACAACTGTCGGTAAGAGTGTCCATGATGAGTCTTTGAAAGAAGAGATTGAGATGAAACATTTCAACTTCAACATTTCAACATCATCATATCACCTATGCTTAGTCTACTACAGTGACAACTAAAAGCAACCAAAAACAATTTAGTCCAATCAACGTAAGCTAAATATAATGTGGCTGTACATGGTTCTGATTCATGTGTGTGTGTGTGTGTGTGTGTGAGAAAGTTTGTGCAAGTCGAAAACACTTGTTAACTCACCCTACTTGTAGAGAAAGGCCAATGCCATCCTCTTTAATGTTGACGAAACAGTCACTCTGTCATATAGTACACTCTTTTATTTATTGTTGTCCTAGGCTACATGGCTAAAATGCTTGCTTGCTAGTCTAACTTCCTTTCATGGGCAATGTTAGCTAGTTAACATGAGCCTTTTACATCAAGCTACATATTGAACTTCCATCCTCTCAGGCCAGGGGCACAATGTAGGAATTAATGGTTGGATCAGAATCACTGTTATAATCATTGGCCAGTATGGAGAATTAAGTAAAACCACAAGTCCAAATCCCTATCCCCATCCATGGCTAAATTAGGAAAGAGCTAGCTAGCCACCAGAGGACAACATCACAACGAGATTCAACAATTCAAGTTGTTTCTCAATGACGTATGCTCTCATTGCGATTTGATAGGAGTGATGCCAAATCCAAACTGGCTTCCCTTGACACTTATTAATGATACGCCAGGACCATTCACAGTTGAGCTCACTCAGTTTAGAGTAACGCTGATTGGCTATTATTTTATACTTAATCAAGGAAGGCCAAATGCTTGTTGGCTTCCCTTGCAGTCAATGCTACGTCCGGCAACAATGTCATACTCTTTTGGCCCAGACAGCATCAGATAGATAGCCGACACATACAGAGACAGAGGGGCAGTGTTTTGCTTGCTTGGATGCGTTCTCCACTGAGATATATTCAGCCTCTTGCGAATTGAAGGAAAATTATGAAACACAGAGAGACAAAAAAAATATTTATCTATGTTTTTTCTTGTTCAATTTTTGGTGACAGGCCTGGCTTCCCTTGGCACCCATGAATACACACCACTGCTAGTACTAGTACATATTCTTCCTCTTCATATCTGCTTCTTGCCTTTTTCCCCAGGGTTCCGGGCAGTCGCCCTCGACCCTTAACCCCCCGACCCCGGCCAATGAGAGAACAGTCGCCTGGGTCTCCAACATGCCTCACCTCTCCGCTGACATTACTCTGGAGGCTAACCGCATCGACCGTGAGGAGTTCAAGCTGAAGGAGTACTCCAAAAGCATGGATGAGTCTCGCTTAGACAGGGTAGATACATCTCTCCCACCACAGCTTTTGCAATACAAAAGAATGCTAGCCTAAATTTGACATTGGCAATGTGTGTGTGTGTGTGTGTGTGTGCGTGTGCGTGTGTGTGTATATATATAAAAACAGTAGATAATTGTCTTAACAATATACTGTATACAATATACCAATCTTCTAGGAAATCAACAGTAACAAAACGATCCCTCAAAGGAATGCAGAATTTCTCTCTTCTTTAGCAATTCGACGTAGCAGCATATTAAACAGCAAACTGTGAGACTAGAGAACCGTAACACTGATCTGAGTCATATCTCCTTCTTAATGCACAGTACAGATGTCAGGGAAGTGCAACCCAAGTCTATCAGTGGAGAACAGATGGTACCGAGACACGTATTTATGAATAATTTAGATAGGAACAGCTGAGGATGAACTTGAACAACAGTGAGTCATTGAAAATAAACAAACTTTTAGCTCGCATATTCATATTTGACCGCAGACACCACATTACCACATTTCTTTGTCCGAGTGAAGGTGTGTTCAGTCAACCCCCAAGAACATTTGCTGGTTGTTTAGCCATGTGTTGCTAATAAACAGTATGACATTTGCTCAACTATTTTTATATTTTCAATATAGACATAGCTGGATCTTGGTGCATAGTGAGCAAGTGAAAAGGGATAAACTATGTGTGCCTTAGACTTTAATGAACACTGGACAACAATGTGGTTGCTTCCCTATTCCATGGTGACTTGTCGACGTGTATGACAATTGCTCAACCATTTTCTATTTCCCAATGCGTTCTCTTCTCTCTGTCTGTCTCAGGTAAAGGAATATGAGGAGGAGATCCACTCCCTGAAGGAGCGACTGATCATGTCCCACAGGAAGCTGGAGGAGTATGAGAAGAGGCTCCTTTCCCAGGAGCAGCAGACCAGTAAGATCCTCTCACAATACCAGAGTCGCCTGGAGGACAGCGAGAGGAGGCTACGGCAACAGCAGGTGGAGAAAGACTCCCAAATTAAAGGAATAATCAACAGGTAAAAAGAGGGGTGGTGGTGGAGGGTGGAGGAGATGGAGAATGGAGATGTAGAGAGAAAGAGAGAGAGAACTAAAATGGAGTGAAGAAAATGAATTAATGTATTGTTAAGACCTAATCGTGTCTGATTACGTTTATCCAAGAAATATCAACAATTATAGACAGAGTTAATCTTCTTTAGACAAGTGCTGATTTTTGGAAATAATATGGGGAATATTGATGAATATATGAGTTTAGATGATGTATAGTTATGAAATAGATACATTAATAATGTATGGAGAAATAACGGGGAGGCCTCAACCATATTTTAAATTATTTTTTAAAAATGTTAACCTTTACTAACTAGGCAAGTCAGTTAAGAACAAATTCTTATTTTCACAATGACGGCCTAACCCGGCCAAACTTGGACGACACTGGGCCGCCCTATAGGACTCCCAATCACGTCCGGATGTGATACAGCCTGGATTTGAACCAGGGACTGTAGTGACACCTCTTGTACTGAGATGCACTGCCTTAGACCGCTGCACTACTCAGGAGCCATAGGTGTGTAGGTCAAATATACATATATACACTGCTCAAAAAAATAAAGGGAACACTTAAACAACACAATGTAACTCCAAGTCAATCACACTTCTGTGAAATCAAACTGTCCACTTAGGAAGCAACACTGATTGACAATACATTTCACATGCTGTTGTGCAAATGGAATAGACAACAGGTGGAAATTATAGGCAATTAGCAAGACACCCCCAATAAAGGAGTGGTTCTGCAGGTGGTGACCACAGACCACTTCTCAGTTCCTATGCTTCCTGGCTGATGTTTTGGTCACTTTTGAATGCTGGAGGTGCTTTCACTCTAGTGGTAGCATGAGACGGAGTCTACAACCCACACAAGTGGCTCAGGTAGTGCAGCTCATCCAAGATGGCACATCAATGCGAGCTGTGGCAAGAAGGTTTGCTGTGTCTGTCAGCGTAGTGTCCAGAGCATGGAGGCGCTACCAGAAGACAGGTCAGTACATCAGGAGACGTGGAGGAGGCCGTAGGAGGGCAACAACCCAGCAGCAGGACCGCTACCTCCGCCTTTGTGCAAGGAGGAGCAGGAGGAGCACTGCCAGAGCCCTGCAAAATGACCTCCAGCAGGCCACAAATGTGCATGTGTCTGCTCAAACGGTCAGAAACAGACTCCATGAGGGTGGTATGAGGGCCCGACGTCCACAGGTGGGGGTTGTGCTTACAGCCCAACACCGTGCAGGACGTTTGGCATTTGCCAGAGAACACCAAGATTGGCAAATTCGCCACTGGCGCCCTGTGCTCTTCACAGATGAAAGCAGGTTCACACTGAGCACATGTGACAGACGTGACAGAGTCTGGAGACACCGTGGAGAACGTTCTGCTGCCTGCAACATCCTCCAGCATGACCGGTTTGACGGTGGGTCAGTCATAGTGTGTGGTGGCATTTCTTTGGGGGGCCGCACAGCCCTCCATGTGCTCGCCAGAGGTAGCCTGACTGCCATTAGGTACCGAGATGAGATCCTCAGACCCCTTGTGAGACCATATGCTGGTGCGGTTGGCCTTGGGTTCCTCCTAATGCAAGACAATGCTAGACCTCATGTGGCTGTAGTGTGTCAGCAGTTCCTGCAAGAGGAAGGCATTGA
This sequence comes from Oncorhynchus clarkii lewisi, assembly GCF_045791955.1. Taxonomy (NCBI): domain Eukaryota; kingdom Metazoa; phylum Chordata; class Actinopteri; order Salmoniformes; family Salmonidae; genus Oncorhynchus; species Oncorhynchus clarkii. The sequence continues at coordinate 29,527,601 of NC_092149.1, read as the reverse complement.
TGCTATGGACTGGCCCGCCCGTTCCCCAGACCTGAATCCAATTGAGCACATCTGGGACATCATGTCTCGCTCTATCCACCACAGACTGTCCAGGAGTTGGCGGATGCTTTAGTCCAGGTCTGGGAGGATATCCCTCAGGAGACCATCCGCCACCTCATCAGGAGCATGCCCAGGCGTTTTAGGGAGGTCATACAGGCACGTGGAGGCCACACACACTACTGAGCCTCATTTTGACTTGTTTTTAAGGACATTATATCAAAGTTGGATCAGCCTGTAGTGTGGTTTTCCACTTTAATTTTGAGTGTGACTCCAAATCCAGACCTCCATGGGTTGAAAAATTTGATTTCCATTGATAATTTGTGTGTGATTTTCTTGTCAGCACATTCAACTATGTAAAGAAAAAAGTATTTAATAAGAATATTTCATTCATTCAGATCTAGGATGTGTTTTGAGCAGTGTATATATAAATAATGGGATAGCTTCAAACTAACTGCACATTCATTTGAAAGGTGAGGTCAACAGTGAAATCATTAGGCAATTGGTTTTCACCCAGTCAGTAGGAAAATGTTCATTGAACATTATTTTTCTGACTAATGTTAACCAATTGACTTGAGCCAAGGAACTTGAGAGGAAACTATTTGTGTAAATGTTCTGCTTTTGTCCACCACCTCTAATAATCTGCAATTGAAAGTTAGATATGCGTCACAGGGAACTTTTAATCCATTCCAGGGAAGAAGAAATGGAATGAAGACCGAGGCAGTTCCTGGCTGTACTTCATGGAACCAATCCCATCCATAACCCCATAACTATGTGCATAAAGATCCCAAAATACACATTTTTAGGCCCTTTGTACTATTGCACTACTTGGCAACTTTTTTTTTACCAGTATATCAAACATGCTGCTTGTTTTTTTTTCCTTTAGTAGTTTACCTGCATCATCTGTGGTGATTATTCTGATAATCGTAAACCGAGAGCGATTCACCTAGATTGAATTGAAAAGCACAATAATGGACTGAAAGGTGACATCATATGACTTCTATCTGCCCTATACAGTATGAGGTCATAATGGTGTTTTTGATAAAAATGCATGAAGCAAAGACTAAGGTAGTACATGACATATTGTTGTCATCACCATAACAGCTTGACATGAGAATGAACAATGCCAATCTTCACAAACCGCGACCACAGTTTGATGGGGAAATACTTTCTTATGATGTGTAAAGAGAACACAGAGTAAACCTAATTTATCTGCTAAATGACAAGTTCTCTTTCCCCTTTTGAAGTTAGTTTGGGCGATTGCATTGTTACAGTTGACAAGGTATTCTAGAGGATTCTATAAGTAGTGGATGGCTGCTAGATTTTAAGACGGATTCATATGCTGTCAATGAATGAGAAATGCTATTTGCGTTTTTTTATTATTGATGGTAGAAAATAGGTGTCAAGCTACTTCATTAGCTCAGGTAGTTACAGTTGAAGTCAGAGGTTTACATACACTTAGGTTGGAGTCATTAACTTGTTTTTCAACCTCTCCACAAATGTCTTGTTAGCAAACGATAGTTTTGGCAAGTTAGTTAGGACATCTATGGTTGCTAATAATGGGCCTCTGTACGCCTATGTAGATATTCCATAAAAAAAATCTGCCGTTTCCAGCTACAATAGTCATTTACAACATTAACAATGTCTACACTGTATTTCTGATCAATTTGACGTTATGTTAATGGACAAAAAAATAGCTTTTCTTTCAAAAACAAAGACATTTCTAAGTGACCCCAAACTTTTGAACAGTACGTGTATACATATGAATCTTTATGTATATATATATATATATATATATATATATATATATATATATACAGTTGAAGTCGGAAGTTTACATACACTTAGGTTGGAGTCATTAAAACTCGTTTTTAAACCACTCCACAAATTTCTTGTTAACAAACTATAGTTTTGGCAAGTCGGTTAGGACATCTATTGTAGTTTTTCCAACAATTGTTTACAGACAGATTATTTAACTTATAATTCACTGTATCACAATTCCAGTGGGTCAGAGGTTTACATACACTAGGCCTACCTTCAAACTCAGTACCTCTTTGCTTGACATCATGGGAAAATCAAAAGAAATCAGCCAAGACCTCCACAAGTCTGGTTCATCCTTGGGAGCAATTTCCAAACGCCTCAAGGTACTGTAGCTCGTTCATCTGTACAAACAATAGTACGCAAGTATAAACACCATGGGACCATGCAGCCGTCATACCGCTCAGGAAGGAGACGCATTCTGTCTCCTAGAGATGAACATACTTTGGTGCGAAAAGTGCAAATCAATCCCAGAACAACAGCAAAGGACCTTGTGAAGATGCTGGAGGAAACAGGTACAAAGTATCTATATCCACAGTAAAACGAGTCATATATCGACATAACCTGAAAGGCTGCTCAGCAAGGAAGAAGCCACTGCTCCAAAACCGCCATAAAAAACTACGGTTTGCAACTGCACATGGGGACAAAGATCGTACTTTTTGGAGAAATGTCCTCTGGTCTGATGAAACAAAAACAGAACTGGTTGGCCATAATGACCATCGTTATGTTTGGAGGAAAAAGGGGGAGGCTTGCAAGCCAAAGAACACCATCCCAACTGTGAAGCACAGGGGTGGCAGCATCATGTTGTGGGGGTGCTTTGCTGCAGGAGGGACTGGTGCACTTCACAAAATAGAAGGCATCATGAGGTAGGAAAATTATGTGGAAGCAACATCTCAAGACATCAGTCAGGAAGTTAAAGCTTGGTCGCAAATGGGTCTTCCAAAACGGACAATGATCCGAAGCATACTTCCAAAGTTGTGGCAAAATGGCTTAAGGACAACAAAGTCAAGGTATTGGAGTGGCCATCAGAAAGCCCTGACCTCCATCCTATGGAACATTTGTCTGCGGAACTGAATAAGCGTGTGCGAGCAAGGAAGCCTACAAGCCTGACTCAGTTACACCAGCTCTGTCAGGAGTAATGGGCCAAAATTCACCCAACTTATTGTGGGAAGCTTGTGGAATGCTACCCGAAATGTTTGACCCAAGTTAAATAATTTGAAGGCAATGCTACCAAATACTAATTGAGTGTATGTAAACTTCTGACCCACTGGGAATGTGATGAAAGAGATAAAAGCTGAAATAAATCATTCTCTCTACTATTATTCTGGCATTTCACATTCTTAAAATAAAGTGGGGATCCTAACTGACCTAAGACAGGGAATTGTTACTAGGATTAAATTACAGGAATTGTGAGAAACTGAGTTTAAATGTATTTGGCTAAGGAGCATGTAAACTTCCCGACTTCCACTGTCCTCCAAAAGGAAAATGAACCATACATTCCTATAAAACCCAAACCTTATTGATTTTCAAATCTCATTCATCATTCTTCTTAGAAATGACTTCAGATATTCTTTGAAATACTTTTTTAATGATTTATCTTGGTTGTTCTAGACGACTGCGTCTAGAGTAGCAGTTATGTTTCTTAAGAGGAATATGACAGATTATATTCTATTTTATCAGCCAAGACAGAGTAACACACTTTATCTAAATGTTATCAATACCCTATTGAAGTACCAGTACTGTTCCAGCCGTACCAATAATGATGCACTAAGATTCTGTATGTACATTTTGTTATGATATTACCAATGTAATTAACTATTTGAATCTATTGAAATAGCAATATTTTACATATATTTTTGCAATAATAGATTTAAATTGAGCATTAATGAACAGAAGCATTATATGTATGTAGGCCTACATTCAGGCACACAAAGATATTGAGTATGTATACCTTACATGCATATATCATATGATCATACATACAGAACTCATACACTTAAAGGTTTTTTTCAGGTCCCATTCAGTATTAATTGAAACCATATCAACATACATTATACTGAGACTTCTGCATGTACGACCATGGATACTGTAAATCCCTAAATACCATAGATACAGCGTATACAGTACTGTAAAAATAGTTTATAACTTATATATTTGACTTACACATGGCTGTATAGTGTTTGAGACTTGAACAAAAATGTTAATCATGCAGATAGATGGATATTGGTGCAGTTTATCTAAAGTGTTAAGATTTCTATCTCTTATAATTTTGCAATATGTCGTTGGTTTAACTTTTGATCTGCAGTAAATCATAGGAGACAGAATGGTAAATGGTGTCGTTGTTTGCTAAAGTTAGAGCTTTGAGGGAGTCATTTTTTTGAGATACGATGTGGAACAAGAATTGTTCACTATCATAAGATTGCCTCTCTTTTGGCATTGTAGCAAGTATAATGTTGGTAGTTTGTATAGATGTACAGTATAATATTACATCAGTATTACTTTGAAAGTTCTCTGTGCACTGTGCAATAAAGCCATTTGGATTGATATGGCAAATAGCAGGACATAGTGAGGGTTTACTGTTGATGTACATATAATTGACTACATATCATGTGACCTTTGACTCACCCGATCGCCTGCCTTACTTCTCTGTAACAGCCAATTCAGACATCATGACCTGTCCCTGACCTCATATTGACAAATACCCACATTGTTTTGACTGTGTGTAAGACTTGACCTGACAAGCACACTAGTTGAACTTGAAGTAAATAGATATACAGGTTTAGTTTTGGTACATATCACCCATGTGAATCACTGTCTGCCTTCTGTAGAATTCTACTGTATACTCATGTTACATTTCATTGTTTCTTAGATCAGTGTCAATGTTTCTGTCAGTGCATACGTTTGATTCCTTTTCCCTTTGTTATTTTTGTCCAATAAATCCCTGTACATTATTTATGTAATAAAACATCTAACACCAATGTCTGAAACTTCACCTGTGGATTTTCATTTATTCATGTTAAGCATCAATTTAGTTGGAGTATGTTAAGCATAAAGATATTCAGAGACTGCTTTCTCTGCGGAAATGCTACAGCTTGATATGGTGGCATATGACAATTGGTGATATGTTATCCTCTGTCCAAACCAACCACGCATTTTGAAATAGTTTGACTAAAATGTGTGCTAACATTAAAATGTATTTCTGTTTTTAGCTTGTCTTATTGGCTCAGTTTTTGCACCAATCACATTGGCTGTCTGGTCCACACTTTCCCTGTTGCCGCTGCACAATGTCCTATACAGTTCCTTCAGAAAGTATTCATACCCCTTGACTTATTCCACATTTTATTGTGTTACATCCTGAATTCAAAATGGATTAAATAAAAAACCCATCTACACACGTCTCACCCATCTACACACGATACCACATAATGACAAAGTGAAAACATGTTTTACAGAAATATGTAATTTACATAAGTATTCACAACCCTGAGTCAATATGCTGTATGTTAGACTCACCTTTGGCATCGATTACAGCTGTGAGTCTTTGTCTCTAAGAGCTTTGCACACCTGGATTGTACAACATTTGCACATTATTATTTAAAAAATTCAAGCTCTGTCAAGCTGGTTGTTGATTGTTGTTAGACAACCATTTTCAGGTCTTTTCATTCATTTCCAAGCTGATTTAAGTCAAAAATGTAATTAGGCCACTCAGGAACATTCAATGTTGTATTGGTGAGCAACTCCTGTGTATATTTGGCCTTGTGTTTTTGGTTATTGTCCTGCTAAATTTGTCTCCGGTGTCTGTCTGGAAAGCAGACTTAACCAGGTTTTTCTCTAGGATTTTGCCTGTGCTTAGCTCTATATTCAATTTCTTTTATCCTAAAAAAACTCCATAGTCCTTGCCGATGACAAGCATGCCCATAACATGACGCAGCCACCTCTATGCTTGAAAATATGGAAAGTGGTACTCAGTGATGTGTTGTGTTGGATTTGCCCCAAACATAACACATTGTATTCAGGACTTAAAGTAAACATTTTTTACATTTTTTGCAGTTTTATTGTCTGTTGTTGCTCCAGTCTCAGTTTTCGCTTATCACAGCCATTAAACGCTGTAACTGTTTCAAAGTCACCTTTGGCCTCATTGTGAAATCCCTCAGCGATTTCCTTCCTCTCCGGCAAATGAGTTAGGAAGGATGCCTGTATCTTTGTAGTGACTGGATGTATTGATACAGCATCCAAAGTGTAATAATAACTTCACCATGCTCAAAGTGATATTCAATGTCTGCTTTTATATTTGTTTATCTACCAATAGGTGCCCCTATTTGCCACCATGCTCAAAGTGATATTCAATGTCTGCTTTTATATTTGTTTATCTACCAATACGTGCCCCTATTTGCCAGGCATTGAAAAACCTGAATCTGTGTTTGAAATTCACTGCTCGAATGAGGGACCTTACAGATAATTGTATGTGTGGGTACAGAGATGAGGTAATCATTCAAAAATCTTGTTAAACAATATTATGAGTCCATGTAACTTATTATGTGACTTCGTAAGCACAGTGTTACTCCGGAATTTATTTAGGCTTGCCATAACGAAGGGGTTGAATACTTATTGACTCGAGACATTTCAGCTTTTCATTTTAAATTCATTTGTAAACATTTCTAAAAACATAATTCCACTTTGACATTGTGGGGTATTGTGTGTAAGCCAGTGACACATCTCAATGTAATCCATTTTAAATGTGGAAAAAGTCACGGGTGTGAATACTTTTTGAAGGCGCTGTATATAAATGTGTCATTCATTTTGTGCAATTAGCCCTCTCTCAGCATTCTGTTCATCTCAGGAGTTTAACGCTCTGAAGTTCATCCACCTTGTCAGCAATTTCACAGCTTTTCTGTGTGACTTCAAATTAAAACAACCATGTCGTTCAGGCGGAAAGTAGATGTGATAAGATTGAAAGATAATGAAATATATAATAAGCAAAGCAGAAGAATTTCATTACCTCAGAAATACCGACCAGGTAGGAGTTAGGATGTCATATGTACTCTTGTTCATTGAATCTCCATCACCAAACATCTGATCACCATCTTGGATTTGACTTCATGGTTGCAGTGACTTTTAATTGATCCTTCACCTTTTGTGTCTGTTGAAGAAAATATCAGAACCATTGCCTTGAATGATGCAGATTTTGAAATTCCAAAGGCAAGTAATTAATGATCCATGTTCCCCTCTCTGGAAAATAATTCTGTTATGCTGAGTAATCGTGTCAAAAGGTGAATTTGCAAGGCAAGAAAAATATCCTATGGAGACTGTAGTAATAAGCTTCCAAATATCCCTGCAAGATGACTCTTTGAAATGGTTATAACAAGGATTTGGAATCTCTATCATGTTGCGTCAGTTCAACTATTCCATGAGGATGAACTATTCATTAAACCCCCTTCAGAACACGATGACCGGCAAAACACCACAATCTAGACATCATTAGGCATGATTAAATTGGAAAACACCCTGAATTGAACAGACACATCATGCTGAATCTCTTGGGAAACATGGAAATATGCACCTCAACTGCCTCAAAAATGCTTCCTCGTATTACTGAAGCAGTGTATGTTAAACAGCTACAGCATTGGTTGAATAGATTATAATTTGGCTACCAGAGGTTATAACAACGCTACTATAAACCAGGTAATGGGTATAATTGACAAATCAACGTTTGTCAGGGTAATGACAGGTGCAGCTTGCACCTGGACAGTCTTTATAAGCCTTACGCATTGCACTTAGCTACTTAGTGTCTACTTAACTCACAATTCTCTCAACTGTTTGAACTCTCTCTCTCTCTCTCTCTCTCTCTTAGACTTATGGCTGTGGAGGATGAGATAAGGGGAGGAGCCATCATTGAGCCGCCAAAAGCTAACGTTAGGGTCTTCGCCGATCAGGTCTGTGATTTTCTTCTTCCGGTCGCCATGTCTGTAGGATGGCCTCTGTCTATCTCTCTATCCTCCTCAATGTTGTTTTCATCTCTTTGTTGATTTGTCCCTTTTATTTTGTCTAGACAAGTCCTTGGGTTTGGGTGAGACTGTCATTTGTCTGTCAATCCATTTAGGTGCTTTGAAGGTCAAAGAACGTCTGTTTACATCTCGTGTCTGTCTCTCAATCAGTCTGTTTATATTACGTCTGACCACATCCAGGTTGTAATCAAATCAACGTCTGTGATAACTGTACATCTCAGACACGTCTTAAAACTTTGTGTGAACTATATGTATTAAGTCAAGTTGTATTACCAGTCAAACAACAAATGCAAGACATAATACACGACTATTGAACAGTTTTGGTCCTGAGGATGAGTTAATTTGTCAGGCCGACAACATCTCCAGCAACCACACTCAATGTCTCACGGTCCATGCTTTTAGCCAGCCACTCATCATCTCCTGTCAAACCGGGCAGGCTCACCCTCAAGCCTGAGTCATGCTGCAAAGACATACCAGCTTTCAGTGTGTGTGTGTGTGTGTATGTGTCTGTGTGTGTGTGAAAGAGAGATCGTGTGTCAAACCCCAATGTCTCTTGCAAATTACATCACATATGTATGCTCAAGCTTCTTCCATTCCTTTAAATCAAATCCCTGTTCCACCAGAAGATGAGTCCCACCCAACCGCTTCCCCAATCCAAACTCCTTCATCCCAACTATTCACACTGAGCATGTCAACGTCAAGTTGTATTACCAGTCTAACACAAATGCAAGACAGACATAATGCACAACTATTGAACAGTTTTGGTCCTGAGGATGAGTTAATTTTGTCAGGCCGACAACGTTTCCAACATCCCACACTCAATGTCTCTCGGTCCATGCTTTTAGCCAGCCACACATCATCTCCTGTCAAACCGGTCAAGCCCACCCTCAATCATGAGTCATGCTGCAAAGACATGCCAGATTTTTCTCTGTGTGTGTGTGTGTGTGTGTGTGTGTGTGTGTGTGTGTGTGTGTGTGTGTGTGTGTGTGTGTGTGTGTGTGTGTGTGTGTGTGTGTGTGTGTGTGTGTGTGTGTGTGTGTGTGTGTGTGTGTGTAAAAGAGCGAGAGAGAGTGAGTATGTGTCAAACCACAATGTCTCTTGCAAACAACATGACACATGTACGCTCAAGCTTCGCTGAATCCCACCCAGCCACTTCCCCAATCCAAACTTCTTTATCCTATATCTGAATCAAATCAGACTCAAAAGAGGCAACAGATATAATACATTTTCTGACATCCAGAGATAAAAACAAAAGCAGAAGGTTTGAGCGGTGTGAACAGACAGGGCTCCCACTATGTCCCAGATAAGAATACAGCTGAATGCAGCACCCCTGCAAGGCTTTAAACGGTAAAGGCTTCAGCCATGCTTCCTCGAGTGAGCAGTGATCCAATGCGTCTCTCCTGTTATTTCTCCATTCAGTACACAGCTACCCCCAGAGAGGGAGAGGAAGGGCGGGAGGGAGAGGAAGAGAGGGAGAGATTAGCCAGAAAGGCATAGAAACTGTGGTTGAAAGGGGGTAAAGCCGTCCAGCGATGCGTGGCGCTGTGTTCAGTTGCCAGACAAGTAGCAGACCAAAGAGTTTTTGCGCTCGCGCTGGTTACACTCAGTCGACCGTGGCCAGCCTGTGGTTGACATGTAGTTGCGGGGAGTGTCATGGTAGACTTGGCCTACAGCCTCACACAGCGTTGCTGTCGGAATCTATTTGTCCTTTCTGAGGGCTGAGAGATACAGTTGGATTAGCTCTTCTCAAGAGGTCGTAGTAGCGTTCAAGGCTGGGCATCCATCTTGACATTGGTTTTGTTTCCAAGCTGGAAGAGGGAGATTTGCTATCTAACATGAAGCTGTTTGGGTCTCTTCCGAGACACAGTATCACAAATCACAGCAGTCCAACATGGATCTTCTGGTACCATTTATTATTTCCATGTCATGCTTCCACCCAAGTTTTCTCTTTTCTCATGCTAATTGTCCATTGTCATGCAACCAGGCAAACCTTTCTGTGTATCTCCATTGTTCTGAAGGCTATAGTCAAGAAGATTATTAAAGGAAACCGTAAATTGTTGTGGACCATTACATTCCCATCATGGCTATGCCCAAGCAGAGCATGTTGGCATGTGTTAATGATTGCGTTTCCAATATCTGTCAGTATTTGCAGTGAGGTGGCTATCATACAATCACTTGTCCATCACCATGGCAGCAACAGGCGTTTAATGCTAGGTGTCTAGGTGGGGGTGTCGGTGACTCATAGGGTTCACGTCATCTTTATTGTCCCAACAGTGGGCAGTTCACTCAGCTTTCAGTTTTTTACGTGCAATTTGTGGATACAACTTCCAAGAGCATTATGTTGAGAATACCTCCACCCCATCTCTAGTAGATATCTGGTTTTAATGGGATTTCATTGTCAAACTTGATTAAATGAGTTAATTTAGCTTCTAATGTTTGTAATTTCCACTTTAAAATGTTTGACTTGATTTGCCCTAATGAAAAATGTATCAACCCCTACAAACATATCCATTAATTATTATCCACATTCCTGTTGGTGCAGGATTATTTTCCTGCTGTGGGAAACTGGTCCAATTAAGATATTACACCTGTAGGCAGCAACTAGTGGTAGCACTCTTGAAAGTACAGTAGATCAACCTGTCCTTGTAATGACTCGTAACAAATAAATCATCATTTGGATGTTGTACTCCACATATCCTTTCCAACTTAATGTTGTATGTTTCATGCATCATTGTGAGTATAATGCATGTCTCACTTTACATGGTTATCTCTATCACATCAGTTATCTACTGTCTCTATAACCTTGTATGTGTTATGTGTCATTCAACATTTTTTATGTGTATGCATAATTATACTGTTTAACTCTGTTTTTTAATACTATTTATTCCTTGTTGCAGTAATAGTTGTGTTTATTACTTTTGCCAATGATTACTGCATGTTTAGCAGTAGCATGACCTTTCGCCTCAACTTCTAACCCCTCAGCTTCAGAAGAGATCAGAGATACAATTTTTCTTAAGACTTTTCAGTCTTTGGATCAATGAATGACATTTAGCTTGATTTAAAATGCAGCTATCTTTATTGCTAAACCAACTCAGTGGCCTTGTTGTTAGAGTGTCCGCCCTGTGATTGGAATGTTGGGAGTTCGATCCTCGGCCAAAGACTAAAAACGGGACCCAATGTGTCTCTGCTTGGCTCAGCATTAAGGAGATAGGTTGGGGGATATGCCCCTGCGATTGAGTAGCATCCTGTCCGGAGGGTGTACTTGTACATCATGCTGCCTCACGTTCTGGCTTGCACAAGATGGCTACTTACCATCTTCACTGCTGCATGTGTGTATCAACAGCCTTGGTTTTCTTCCTCAGCATGCAGACTTGGTTGACATGTTGGGCCCTCTTGTGCTTTCAGGCTGCTGGGTTTGTGTTGGCGCGAATGTGGTGTGTGTTCCTTTGTGTTTGTGTGTGTCCTGTTGGCGTTGAGTATCCCTAATGCTCCTCGACACCCAACTTCTACCGTTTAGTTTCTTCAGTGCACACATGCCTAGCCTCTCCTTTTCTCTATCGTTCCTCTCCTCTTCTCCTGTGTTGATGAGATACGGTGATTTCTCTTAGGGGAGGCGCCAATCCATCCTAGTGCAGCCCCGTCTCGCGCCCGTCCCACCCCGAGTACAAAGGTAATAAACCAACCAGCATACACTTCAGTGGTACTGCCTCTCTCCATCCATACATTCTGCCTCTTCACTTTGATTCCTCCACTGTACTGTATGTGCGTCACTGTCCGTATGCAGCACCAACAGAAGCACTAATTGATTTACACAGACATGTCTTATACAGAAAATCACACGTCTTATAAACGGCAATATTCTTTCTTTACCTATTGTTCACATTATTTTGGTTATTTTGATTTTGTCAACAGCAATTTGAATAATGTCGAGCTTTGCTGTAAAATAAAATCAATAAATGCTGGAGCAGAAATATCAACCCAGATTCTGGGGTAGACATAACATAGTAAACAAAAATCTGGGACACTCAAATTAGTATGATCGTTACGTATGGTATGCACTAATATGTCCATCATTCATTTCGTATGATATTTTACAATTCATAAAATATGCTACAAATTTGCAATACGTATGATATGTTAAGAATTCCAATTTGTTGTGGCTAATGTTAAGAAGGTGGCTAGATGGTTAAAGCTAACGTTAGCTAGGTGGCTATGTTAGCTAGGCTAGGGGTTAGGGGTTAAGGTTAAGGTCAGGAGTTGAAAGGGCTAGGGGAAGGGTTAGCTAACAAGTAGTTGCAAAGTAGCTATACGCTCAACCATCCACCCCGACTAACTACAATCCTTTAATTTTTGCCTTAAGTAACCTTCGGCCTGATGTAACCAAACATAACATATCATGCTAATTTGAGTGTACTGGATTTTCGTTTACTTTTACATCTAGTCTGAGGCCAGGCTGGACAGTGCCTTTGGAAAGTATTCAGACCCCTTGACCTTTTCCACATTGTGTTACGTTACAGCCTTAATTTAAATTATTTATTTTTAAAATCCTCAGCAATCTGCACACAATACCCCATAATGACAAAGCCAAAACAGGTTTTTAGAAATTTGTGCAAATGTATAAAACATTAAAAACATTAACTTACAGTATTTACATACAAGTATTCAGACCTTTTGCTATGAGACTCGAAATTGAGCTCAGGTGCATCCTGTTTCCATTGATCATCCTTGAGATGTTTCTACAACTTGATCGGAGTCCACCTGTGGTAAATTCAATTGATTGGACATCATTTGGAAAGGCACACACCTGTCTATATAAGGTCCACCAGTTGACAGTGCATGTCAGAGCAAAAACCAAGCCTTGAGGTCAAAGGAGTTGTCTGTAGAGCTCCGAGACAGAATTGTGTCGAGGCACAGATCTGGGGAAGAGTACCAAAACATTTCTGCAGTATTGAAGGTCCCCAAGAACACAGTGGCCTCCATCATTCTTAAATTGAAGAAGTTTGGACCCACCAAGACTCTTCATAGAGCTGGCCGCTCAGGGAGGTGACCAAGAACCGATGGCCACTCTGACAGAGCTCTAGAGTTCCTCTGTGGAGATGGGAAAACCTTCCAGAAGGACAACCATCTCTGCAGCATTCCACCAATCAGACCTTCATGGTTGAGTGGCCAGACGGAAGCCCCTCCTCAGTAAAAGGCACATGACAGCCTGCTTGGAGTTTGCCAAAAGGCAACAAAAGGACTCTCAGAACATGAGAAACAAGATTGTCTGGTCTGATGAAACCAAGATTGAACTCTTTGGCTTGAATGCAAAGCGTCACATCTGGAGGAAACCTGGCACCATCCCTATGGTGAAGCATGGTGGTAGCATCATGCTCTGGGGATGTTTTTCAGAGGCAGGGACTGGGAGACTAGTCAAAATCGAGGCAAAGATGAACGGAGCAAAGTACAGAGAGATCCTTGATGAAAACCTGCTCCAGAGCGTTCAGGACCTCAGACTGGGACAAAAGTTAACCTTCCAACAGGACAACGACCCTAAGCACACAGCCAAGACAACGCAAGAGTGGCTTCGGGACAAGTCTCTGAATGTCCTTGAGTGGCCCAGCCAGAACCCGGACGTAAACCCGATCGAACATCTCTGGAGAGACCTGAAAATAGCTGTAATGCAACGCTCCCCATCCAACCTGCCAGAGCTTGAGATGATCTGCAGAGAAGAATGGGAGAAACTCCCTAAATACAGGTGTGCCAAGCTTGTAGCATCATACCCAAGAAGACTCGAGGCTGTAATCTGAATACTTATAAAAATGTGATATTCCATATATATATTTTTTTTAATAAACTAAAAACCTGTTTTTGCTTCGTCATTATGGTGTATTGAGTGTAGATTTATGGGGGGGGGGGGGGGGGGGGGGGGGGGGACGATTTAATCAATTTTAGAATAAGTCTGCAACATAACAACATCTTGAAAAAGTCAAGTGGTTTGAATACTTTCCAAAGGCACTGTACAGTGTAGCACTATATATTGGACATTTGGATTTATGTATTGTACAGATTTAAAATACACATACTATATACATTAATGTATGTTACTCTTACACCACTCAGACAAATATGCCAACATTATTTGCACAAATTCAGTCATATACGGAGACTTCCTAAAGGTGTAACTTTTTGCATTAGGTAAATTGCTTACCCTCTGGATTCAAACCATAAAACTCCAGCATCAATGGTAGAATTCCTGACCGAAATGCATCAAACTGTTCAGCTGTTTAATTCAATGCTCCACTATTATCAAATGTTGGCATTTGCAAAACCTTGCAACTCCTTCATCCTTGTTCATCCCTCCACTACTTTTTTATTTCAATTTCCCTGTGTTGTTTTGGGATGATACACAAACTGTTTGATCAGAATATATATATGTTTTTTTACATTTATTTAACTAGGCAAGTCAGTTAAGAACAAATTCTTATTTTCAATGACGGCCTAGGAACAGTGGGTAACAGCCTGTTCAGGGGCAGAACGACAGATTTGTACCTTGTCAGCTCAAGGATTTGAACTTGCAACTTTCCGGTTACTAGTCCAACGCTCTAACCACTAGGCTACCCTGCCTTGCTGGTAGTAATATATATTTAGGTCTAGATTCAATCAGATTGACAGCCAAATAGCTGTTGTTTAGCGGTGTCGGAGGTGGAACTGCATTAGAGTTGTCAAATCCACAAGTAGCAACGAAACCACACTCAACGTAATCCGACGAATCCCATGCAGCCGCATTAGAGGTTTATGCAGCCGCGTTACCAATCAAACACTCAAATTAGATTGATAGGCTATTCATCTCTATACATTACATTACTCTATACATTATTTCTAACATCGATAGAGCCTACAATTTCTAGCGCCGTTTTGAACTTCTAATGCGGTAGGGATGACAAGTAAGGGAGTGGTTTGTGACGGACAAAAGTATCCACTCACCGATAGGTCAGCTCGCGGTAGGGATTATAAAACATTTGCTATGCAGATGTTGGCCAACGCTGGTTAACGATGGTTAATGATCGATCTGATTGAATTCAGGCCTTAGTTAGTTCCAGTTATGACAAAAAGCTTGACAATTCAGATACTCTATTAGGTACACGTACAAACACTGATGGCTCTGCTGCAGTAATACATATATATAGCTCTATTCCAAGAACCAATATCAACAAGGTAACTGACTACATCCATATACAACAATAACCCTGCTCAAATCAACACAATCTCACCTACACACACTGCACGTGTCTCACAGAGGAACACGTTACAGTGGGTCATCAACATATCCATTCAATTCGACTCATCTCCCCTCCCACCACTCCCCCAAATAAATGACGGGAATTATGGGAAATCTCCGTATCTGACACAATCCTTTCCTGAAAATAAACAACTGGTGTGCGTATATGTCAATGTGTGTGTTTCTTGGAGAGTGTGTTTATATATTCCTGTGTGTATGTGTCCTGTATGTATATGGCACCTGAGCTCATAAGTTGATCCGATGTTCATGTATTGTCATTGTGAGTTTGATCAAGTGTGTCGCCAGTACTGTATTGTTGTTCTTTTTGCTCTGGGTCATACTTGGAGAGTTGTCTAGTGTCCTTTACATGTATGTCAGTCATCTACTGCTGTTATGGAATATTTGGTTGGTTTGTACGTCTAATTTCCACAATGATATGCCTAGTTTGAAACAGCAATTTATTAATAATTTCCTATTCATGTTGCTGGGTAAGAACATTTGAGAATTGCTACCAAAGCATACTAACAATGCACTTAACATTGCACAATTCATCCACTATGTGTCGTTTTTGTCTACAATCTCCTAACTTTTATTAGTTGCAGCTTTTGTACAAACATAAACACCAAGTTGTTCAAGTAAGCAAACTCTGCACATATGGATCATTAACAGTGAGTGATGCACGTTTGTTAAGTTGACTGGATCGCTGTTTCTTTTATTAGCATAGGTTGGCTACCTAGCAGCTAGCTAACTTTCTTATCATAACATATTCACACAATTTCCCAGTTGTATTGGCAGGTCTGGCTAAACTTGGATAAATAATGTGAAAGGGTTTGTAGTCATTTTTGTAGAACTGGTTTGAAAGTAATCCAGCACTGGTAGAGAAATACCACTTGTTCCCCTTGTTTCCATAACACATTTCCTGTTACTGTTGCTAGCACCAAGTAGGGAATGGGATTAGCATGTATGCTAACGGTAATATCTGTTGAAATTGGTTATCGCCGTGGGCTTTACAAGGTTCTGAGTGAGAAGAGAAAAGGTCTGCCAGTTCAATTACACTTTTTGGAGGACATTTTTTGTTCTCTTTCTAGAAATGGAAACACCTGCTACACACAATGGATACACCCACCCTGATTTTGAATGCTAATTAGTTTTGAAAACAAATGGCCTTTTTCCGACTAATTTCTGTACTGGATGCAGATCATAAAACCCTCTTGAAATACCTTTTTTTCTGACTTTCACTTCTCCAGTGCTTCGTTCACATCTTAAGACTTCATAATCCTTGGTACATTCATATGAATGGTCTTTAGTCCTTAGTGTTCAATGAAGTTATTACACATTTGAGAAAATGTCAATTCAATTTGTTTAGAAATCTTTTAAATGATTCCACATTGCTGTTTTTACTTGGATACGTTTGACACCATTTCCTCAATCTAACACAACCTCCATCAGTGCCAATAACCCAGATATTTTCTTTCCTACTGCTCCAAAACAGACTGCATTGAACAGGACTGGACATGATGACTTGCATTCAGAGCTTGATTTAATTAAGAACTGAAATCAATCTGGTATTTGCAATGACGTTATTCTGCGCCAATGTAGGTAAGGATAGGTAGCAAAACCAAACGTTTGACTTATTCGCTTATTACAAATCCCAACCCAGTGCTTTACAGATTTGGTAAATGAATGAGCATCCATTGATAATTGGTCAATGGGTATGGCTTAGAAATTCTGATTGGTGGGTTAGACACAGTTGAGATTTTATTCAAGAGCTCTTGAATACTAGCTTCTTATTCGAGCTTTGTAGATCAGTATTTAGTCATTATGTTCTCCAATTCACATCTAAAGTTCTAAGAAGTACAGTAACCCATCTGCATGTTAGACTATTATAATAATGCAATACTATAATATTATCATCTATAATGTTTTATCTTAAAGTACTTATTACTATTTAAAGGTTAAAGTACTTATAAGGTTCAACGACGTGTGGGAATCAACCACACACTTGACAAGGGAACTAAGGTGCATGTAAAAACAATATTGAATTTCTTCACATTTATTGTGGTCTTAGCTAAGCTTTCGGTGAAGGCTTTTTATTCTTTATTTCTTTCTTTCTTTCTGTGAAAGTTTTGCTCTGACAAAGGTCAATTGACTGAAAGCTTAGCAAAAACCATGCTAAACATGAAATGTGCATGGATTTTAATGTGTGTAAGATTAATTAAGATGACACAATTGTATCAAGTTACAGAGTCATAAATATTTGTGTCACCATGGTTTTCAAGCCTTCACTGCAGTATATTTAAGCAATAAGGCACGAGAGGGTATGGCATAAGGCCAATATACCACGGCTAAGGGCTTTTCTTAGCATGACGCAATGCGGAGTGCCTGGATACAGCCATTAGCCGTGGTATATTGGCCTTACACCACAAACCCCCGAGGTGCCTTATTGCTATTATAAACTGGTTACCAATGTAATTGTATACGGTCTGATATGGCAC
Organism: Oncorhynchus clarkii lewisi; assembly: GCF_045791955.1. Classification (NCBI taxonomy): domain Eukaryota; kingdom Metazoa; phylum Chordata; class Actinopteri; order Salmoniformes; family Salmonidae; genus Oncorhynchus; species Oncorhynchus clarkii. The sequence goes on along the minus strand of NC_092149.1, from coordinate 29,509,986 downwards.
GGTTGTCAGCCAATCAGCATTCAGGGCTCGAACCACCCAGTTTATAATACAAATTAGAATGTATAGAAATTCCTTGAAATTAATCTCATTGGCTAAGATTGACACAACTCTCATTCTTCTTGACTGCTCGGACTCCTTTTGACACCCGTCCCTGACTAGTACCCCCTTCTAACTCAGCATCATACGAAGATCAAGGAACTGACATGTTGGTCAACCCAAGATTGTAATTCCTTCCACCTTTTCCTTTTCTGACTGTATCCCCTCTCCTATGCTGTCCATCTCTACTGGTGTACCTCATACTTCTGCTCTGTAACTCATTTTCCTCTATTTCTCTTTCTCCGTTGTTCCTCCCATCCCTTGTCACGTATTTCTCTCCCTCCCTTACTCCCTTTGCTTTCTCACATGATCCTTTCTTTCTTTACCTCCTGCTTTGATCCTTTCCTATCGGGACCCTCATCACCCCACACTATTTCCTCCATTCTTTTCTTTCTACATTCGTAACTGATTCACCTATTTACTCTCACCTCTACCCACCTGTTTGTTCTTCACTGGCCTCCTCTTTTTATTTGATTATTCCTTGCTTGTTTATATCTCCCTCTCCTTCCATCCTCCCTGTTGCCTTCTCTCTACACATTTCCTGCTTCATATATGACTCTTTATATTGCCTCATTCTCTCTTTCCTGGATTGGCTGACTCCTTTACACCCTTGTCCATGCCACAAATCCCCCACTGAATGCCCCTTCTCCCACTCCCATCTCTCCCCTCTCCTACTCCTCTTCTCCCCTCCCTCTCTCTGTCTTGCTAGGGGGCCCAGCATTCCTCCCTGGGTTCAGCAGACCCCTGTGTGAATACTGAAGGTGGAAGAGGGGGAGGAGGAGAAAAAGAAGGCGAAAAAGAAGGAGGGATGACCACTGATCCTGACCCTACTATCTCTTCCTCGGGCATCTCCTCCACCAGCTTGCCCCGGAATGAGAATGGAGTCCCCTCCCCACCCGTAGACCCTCCTCCTCCCCCCACTCCTCATCTCCATCCCAATCCACCCCAGAATGGAGAGCTCCGTGGCAACCCTACATCCTCCCCAGTGACAAGCACGGAGGCAGCTGAGAGCACTACAACAGCAGGACTGGGCATAGAGGAGAGGGAGCAGGTCAAAAACAACACAAAACCAAATCAGAGAGAGAAGACACAAATAAAAAAGTCTTGCCACATTTCCTTCCTTTTTTGAGGATGATGAGATGACTGCAATCTTTCCAGTTTATTTTATGTGTACTCAAACCAGAGAGAGAATAAATGTGTAGGGGGCAGCAGTCATTGTACATTTAACTGTACAGTACGTTCAGCATTATCACACAAGACAACAAAAGGGCTTTCCAATGGACCTCATTTCCGTCATGCTCAAACTGGGCTTTGGTCAGTATCTGTCTTGCAGGACAAGATAATGATACCTTTTAGTTATCGCTGACATTGTGGGATCCTCATGTACTGTTTCAATCAATCAAACTATAGAGCCTATAAAACACTGGTATAGGCCTAATCACCAAACCAAGCAACTACGTGAGATTTTGCGTTGTGTGTTTGTTTAATCAAATATAGACCGTAAGCAAACACTATATAACATCTCACTCCCTAAAGACTTCTCAGTAGCCAATAGCATCCTACTATATACATGCGTGTAGTATCCCATAATTCCATCGATACAGGTCTTGTCATTTCCTGTCCTGAAAACTCCAGCTCTCAAATTTCATTGGTAGAGATGTGGTCATCTGGCTTTGTAGTTTGGTTTCCTTAGTGCCTTTGAGTGTATTTTAACAGGGTTTTCAAATAACAGGCGGAGATGATATTGACAGAAAGATTATATTATTTGATGATAGTACATAAGCAGTCTTATCAAGATCCCAAAATAACTATGCTTTTTAAAATGCAGACTAACTACAGAGTGCAGAACAAGCAGAATACGGTTTAATTTTTGGGATTTCACAGACATGGCCTATGGCCTAAGGAAAGTGTGTGATGTTTTCAAAAATGTGTTAATTAAGGGACTTCCCATTTGTGGACTGGACTCGTGCAATGTTTTCTCTTCTCAATCTCAGAACCTGTGTGTGATCAACTGGTGCTCCAGACACAAACAGTGCCATCTCCAAATCAAGTGTGTGTGTCATAGCGTTGCCTTTCATGTTTCCCACGGTCTGTATGTCTGTCTCTCTCACTCTGTCTGTTATTGTCAAGGTAGCCTATTTCTTTTATGTATGTGTCTGTTTGTTTGTTATGTGTGTGTCGTGTCCCTATGTGTGCAATTGTTTAATGGAGTGGCAGCTGGGTCCAGTAGGGTGCTTGAACCAAATGAGACAATAGCAAAGTTGTCAGGTAAAAAGTTTACCGGCAATTTGAAGTGGTTGAAAATATAAAAGGAATGCTATTTTTGGACCTTCAGTGTCCTGGCATATAACGTAGTCACTTGTAACACCTAGTACACTTCCAAAATTGTTGTCATGGCTTTTTCTGTTTAGTACCAAAACCGATTTATTTGATTCTTATTTTGGGGTAGCCAGTTAAGTCTAGCCTTAAGTGCCTGGGTCTCAGATAATCACATTTTGGCCAGTAGTCAAACAGTGCTCAGCCAAATGTATATGTGGCATAGACTTTCTTCATGTCGTTTCGAGGGACTATTTTAAGTTAACGTAGCTGAGCATGATGAATGCTGATGTAACAACATTTTGAGAAAACAAAGTTTGTTGGGGGCATTGTTAGTTTTGAGTATTTCAAATCTAAAATATGTTACACCGTGCGCTTAAAGGAATTGATTGCTTTGTGTCACCTGTTCAGATATCACCTGTCTGTGAATACTGTTATACTGTGTTGTCATGTCCTCTTGTTTTGTGTATAACTTGTCCATTGTAATCTTTGTTTAGATGTGAATTTGGGTTTATTTTGGCCCTTTAAGATTCACACTGGTGGTGCTTTATAACTAGTTGGATAACATTCCTTAGCTGGCTTAGCGTCTCAAGAGCATTAACATGCTTCAGACAGTCCTGGTTTTGCAGAACCCAACGTCAGTCTTATTTAACTCTTTTATTTGATTAAGAGTCAATTTACTAAGGGCCAAATCCTAACTTGATTTATATTTTTGCAGTTCTCCCATTGGCATCATGCTTTACGAGTAAGTCTGAGTTTAACATGCAGATCTCAAGTTAGGATTCGGCACTTAGTGTATAGGGTCAAAATGGCTCTGCCAATGCTGTGTCGAATCAGTACTAGGGGATTAGCCATAACGTAGATTGGGTGAGATTCAGAGATATGAGAGAGATTTAGCTATGAGTGTTGAATTAAAAGTTAACCAAATGTGATTATTAACAGGGAGAGTTTGATGTAGTTAGCATAAGTCAGCTAATAGGGCTACCTTTCGAGTGCCAAAACATTCATATCAGTAATAAAATGTATTTTAAAGCAGCTAGGGCTTTACATCTGCATTGAGTAAAGATGTGGGACTATACAGGGTCACTGGTTGATATATGAGCATTGCCATTAATATACCTCAGAGACGCAGAATTGAGAGACTCAGGTAAACAAATAATTGCCTCAGAGCTGAACGCAAACTGACAGAGATGAATCCATCTTTGGAGTGACTTTCATCAGATACAGTGGTTGGTCCATCTATTACAAGATCTATCCCACTGGGCAAAAACTGGTTGAATCAACAGTGATTCCACATCATTTAAACAAAAAGGCTAAATGTGATGTAGTTATGAATTTCATTAGGGACGTTAGGGAATGTAGTATTTTTTTCACCCTACTTTTAACCCAAATCCAATGACATGGATTAAATTCACTTTAGTTGACAAGTCAACCAAATGTAAATCAAAATTAGACATTGAAATGACGTCTGTGCCCAGTGGGATGGCTATGATTGGATAGCAACTCATCAAGCACCTCCCCGTTCCTTCTCTCTCTGTTTTCCTTTTCTCCTCTTAGCCAATCACGCAGCTTCGTGGAGGACAATCTGGAACCTAATTGGCTGAGGCAACATGGGCAGCCCGCATGGCCTGGCCATATATCAAGAGCGCTCTCTCGTGATGCGATTGGCTGACAAAGGGAGAAGTTGGGCCATTGGTCCAATTCTCCTGACCTTAAGGATAGTCCAGAGCCACAGCTGACCATGTAAGGATCTGCTGTGTTATTTATCCTACTTTACTTGGGCCCTCTCTCTCTGATTGGATGGCTGGACAATCTGTATTTGATGCTTGTGATTAGATGTTTGATTTTCTTTTAAAGACGTGCCAATCTCGGGAAATGGTTTTGTTGGCTCATCAAGCATGTGAAGAACAGCTATGCAGATTGACATGATATTAACCTTTTTTGGGATTGAGCAGTAAATGAAATGAGGGAGAGCTACTGTGTGTAAGATGCATTTCAAAGGTGCTGTAATCTTTCTTTCCTTACATTTTTCAATGATCTCACAATGTTTCTTGCATTTTTCCTTCCTAACATTTTCTACAGTCCACCCACTATCTACCCATTTCTCTTTCTATCTATTCTTAACCATTTTCAACCACCTCAGTTTATGTCCACCCCTTTTAGACTTTTCTGCTCCTGTTCATATCTCCCATGTTTTCGGTTTTGTTCTCTCTTCTTTATCTCTATTCGTTTTACATTTAAAGGAAACTAATTATGCACAGCCTATTACAAGTGAAACTGCTACAAAACAAAATATTGCTTCAATTAAAACTTTGAAAAATGTAGACAATGCTATGATTTATATTTCTATAATAATGCTTATTCTTACCGTAGTACTACAAAAACTATTCATTGGAAATCTTCCTGCGGAAATGTTTATTTCTTGATAATGACAAGACTCTAGTATCTCATGACAGTCCAGAAATGATCCATTTTGTATCAACTGATTTTTCTTAAGACAATCTTATGGAACATTACCCTTTTGTGGAGAAAGATTGCCCTGGGATTGTGACGGAAAAAAACACAAACTGTTGTTTTACCTGCTCCCCTCACAATGATTTGCACGTTGCCGTGACCTGTACCCCTCCACTTCTCTCTTGTAATCCCTGGAAGAGAGATAAGAGGATGGATGTTGTTTCTCTACTTGACAATCGCTGGGGAGCTCTCCATTTTACAGACGATCTAAAACTCCTTAGAAGAGGACATCCTTACCATCACATTTTTGTTTTCCTATTTCTGTCTCTGATGTAAGCTTAGTGGGGCAAACGCGAGTTTATCATGTTTTTCCAGTGTGGTGAGACCGAATTCTGGAGCCAAGTTTCTGTATAACTTCCATTTGATTTCTTTGTATGGACTCCACTGACACAGAAGCTAAATAAAACCCTGTGCCCTCCTTCGCCTCTGACCACTGAAAAGTGACACATCAAAAGAGCGAGAGATTAGAGGTTAATACCTTTTAAGTGATTGAATGTGTGTGTATATACAGTGTGTGTACAGTTGTTGTGTATATACTGGATATGTGTGTGTATATATAGTATGTCTATGTGTATATACAGTTTGTTTGTATACGCAGGGTGTACAGTTTTTTCCTCGATCCTCTAATCTCTCTCCCTTTCTCGTAAATGACATATTTGACTCCTCAAAGAGAAATGTTGGAGTGGAGAGGTTCACACTGGCAATTTAAAGGACAGCTGTCTGGGATGCACTTTCTGTGCAGACACTGACCAATCTGACACCTCTGAACACCTACACACCTAATTATGCCTCTCAAAACAATCTCTGGCTTGCACTCATTTTCTCATCAACTGAGGCATTTTTAAAAATGATATTTGGGTGACCAAGCAATGTTTGTACATATACAGTATATAGAATAACTAAGATAATATTTCCAGTGACCTCCATCTCCTTTTTAAAAATTCCTGTAACTATTAGGATTCTTCCTTGTTATTTGATTTAAGTTTTACGTTCTCTACATTAAATGTTTGCAATGGTTGTCATTCTGATGTATATAATTATCCAGACAACCCTTATCTAATCTTTCCAATTTAGTTCCCCGAACTCTGCCTCTCATAGACCCCTCTGTCAGGCTGAACATTTGGTTCAGATCACACTGTTACTTGTGAAGCAACTCTTCCATGCAAGTAACACCATGTTATTAGCCATTTCTTCAAGTTCTATTAAGTGTGCCTCCAACTCGCCAACCCTCCCTCACCCTTGAACCTTCAACCCCACAGGTCACTCATAGTCATACCCCTTGACAAGCCATAGTCCCCCAACCCCTCTATTTTTGTTTTAAAAAGGACAGACATTCGGGGATTTGTGTATATTAATGGAAAGAGTGATATTGAAGAGTGTATTGCCATTGTACATGGATTTGTTATGAATGTGGATATTCTGATGATTTAACTATTATTGTAATAATGATTATGATTATTGCCACTTTGATTTTGTTGATTCATTCCTTTGATGCGGTCAATAACAATTCCTTCATTTCATTTTTGAATAAGCCGGAATTTATATTTTTCGGGTGGGTGAATCTTGGAGATAGAAATACTTAAACAAATGAATAATAAACAAATAATTAACTTCTTAAATTAAGATGTGATATGTATTTTTTGTATCATTCCTACAGAACAGTCACCACAGTGAAAAATATCTTGAAACTCTTACTAGGCCTGCTGGCCATTTATGAGGCCTATTCTGGGGTCCAAATCAAGAGATATACCGTAGGTTACAGAATCATCATTAGATTATCACTGGACAACCAAAGACGCAGTATGCCAGTAAGATCATAGTAGTCGACGTTACCATAACCAATCACGTTTGCAAATATTATTTGCTGAGGCTGTTGGTGCATTTCATGTGAGATAAAAGTGAAGACTAGTCTTTTTAGTAAGTATTCACACCCCTTGACTTTTTACACATTTTGTTGTGTTGCAGCCTGAATATAACATGGATTCATTTGAGATGTTGTGTCACTGGCCAACAAACACATACCCCAGAATGTCAAAGTGGAACTATGTTTTTAGAAATGTATTCCACACCTTTGTTGTGAAAAGCCTAAATTATTTCAGGATTAAAAATGTGCTTAAAAAGTCACATAATAAGTTGCAATAATAGTGTTTAACATTATTTTTGAATGACTACCTCATCTCTGTACCACACACATACAAATGATTGTAAGGTCTCAATCTCAATCTCTGCGGTGAATTTAAAACAGAGATTCAACCAGAAGGACCAGGGAGATTCACCATGAGGCCAATAGTGTCTTTAAAGCAGTTACATAGTTTAACTGTGATATAAGAAAACCGAGGATGGATCAACAAATTCACCTTTCAGCAGGACAATTACCTAAAACACAAGGCCAAATATACACTGGAATTGCTTACCAAGATGACATTGAATGTTCCCGAGTGGCCTAGTTACAATTTTGACTTAAATCGGCTTGAAAATCAATGGCAAGACTTGAAAATGGCTGTTTAGCAATGATCAACAACCAACTTGAAAGAGCTTGAAGAATTAAAAAAAGAATAATGTGCAAATATTCTACAATCCAGGTGTGCAAATCTCTTAGAGACTTACCCAGAAAGACTCACAGCTGTAATCGCTGCCAAAGGTGATTCTAAAATGTATTGAGTCAGGGGTGTGAATACACATGTAAATCTGATATTTCTGTATTTCATTTTCAATAAATGTGCAACAATTTTTAAAAACATATTTTCACTTTGTCATTATGAGTTATTGTGTGTAGATGGGGGAGAAAAAAATATATTTAATACATTTTGAATTTAGATTATATCACAGAAAAATGTGGAATAAGTCATGGGGTATGAATACTTTTGGAAGGCACTGTATGTAGCCTGATACATCATCCGGTGATAGCTTGCTAGCTAGTCACTGTCTGACATAATACAATCAAATTGTTTGGAAAGGTCTTCTCAGGACCTCTGCAAGCCAGATTGTTGAACTATATTACCTTTGAACTTACTCTACCGGTTGTCCCTAGTGGTTGGTCATTATGCTGAAAATTTGAGAGAAAATATCCACAGAAAAGTGTTATTAAACTGACCTTTCTAAACCACCCCCTGGATTTTAGCATATGCTCACATCATAAGGCATGACAAAATGTGTAGAATTGCAGGACCCCAAAAAAACAGAAAAATAGCAAACATTTTCAAGGAACAGAAATAGAACATGGAACAAAAGTAATTCATACTGTTCCGGAACAGAACTTTAAAAGCACAAGAACCAGTTAATAACCTTTTATGTTGCAAGCATTTTTACTAGTCCCACAAGAAAATGCAACAAAGCGCCTATGCAAAACCCTTACTCTGTCACTCAGAAACTTATTCCAGTGTCTGCCTGCAAGCTGAAATCTTTGTAAGTGTGTGTGCGTATTTAGGATACCTGCCCATCCCCCTCCAAAGCATAGGCTACTGTACTGACGTTAGAATCGTGATTCAGAAGACAGGGCGAGATTTTTAATTAGCTTGAGAAGAATCTATTAACCTTTTAAATGCTAGTTAAGGATGCAATAGGCCTAGTTATAATGTTTCACAAAGGATTTATTAACTACAAACAGGTAAGATGTGTTTTTAATTCTGGTGCCACTCTGCACACACAAGCTTGATAGCTAGCTAGCTGAAGTTTGTTAGCTAGCTAGCTCAAAGGACATTCAAAGTTCTTCCATAGAAGCCTGTCCTCTTAGGTATAATTCAGTGGACCCAATTCAGATAATGCATGTCATAACAAGATGCCCAGCACTTCAAGCCTCCTCCACAACACTCTCTCGCTCTTTTCCTTCCCCACCAACAAAATGTCAGTCGCATCTTGCACCAAAGGCTACACTTGTCTGTCCATCACACATGTAAACAACTACCTTACCTGCTCTGTCTGCATTGATTGGTCAAGTAATTGAATGATCTAAATGTAAAAAACTGTTGATATCACAGGTTAAAAAAGGAACAGTAAGGAACGATATAAACCAGTACTTTGGTTTGTAGGCCTCCTTGCTCACAGACACTTTTTCAGTTCTGCCCACAGATTTTCTATGGGATTGAGGTGAGGGCTTTGTGATGGCCACTCCAATACCGTGACTTTGTTGTCCTTAAGCCATTTTGCCACAACTTTGGAAGACTCATTTGGATGACTAATTTGCAACCAAGCTTTAACTTCCTGACTGATGTAATGAGATATTGCTCCAATATATCCACATCATTTTCCTAACTAATGATGCCATCTATTTTGTGAAGTGCACCAGTCCCTCCTGCAGCAAAGCACTCCCACAACATGATGCTGCCACCCCCGTGCGTCACGGTTGGGATGGTGTTCTTCGGCTTGCAAGCATCCCCCTTTTTCCTCCAAACATAACGATGGTCATTATGGCCAAACAGTTCTATTTTTGTTTCATCAGACCAGAGGACATTTCTCCAAAAAGTACGATCTTTGTCCCAAGTGCAGTTGCAAACCGTAGTCTGGCTTTTTAATGGTGGTTTTGGAGCAGTGGCTTCTTCCTTGCTGATCGGCCTTTCAGGTTATGTCGATATAGGACTTGTTTTACTGTGGATATAGATACTTTTGTACCCGTTTCCTCCAGCATCTTCACATGGTCCTTTACTGTTGTTTTATTTGCACTTTTCACACCAAAGTACGTTCATCTCTAGGAGACAGAACGCATCTCCTTCCTGAACGGTATGACGGCTGCGTGGTCACACGGTGTTTATACTTGCGTACTATTGTTTATACAGATGAATGTGGTACCTTCAGTCATTTGGAAATTGCCCCCAAGGAAGAACCAGACTTGAGGTCTACAATTTTTTTTTTGAGGTCTTGGCTGATTTATTTAGAATTTCCCATGATATCGAGCAAAGAGTTTGAAGGTAGACCTTGAAATACAGCCACAGGTACACCTCCAATGGACTTAAATTATGTCAGTTAGCCAATCAGAAGCTTCTAAAGCCATGACATAATTTTCTTGACTTTTCCAAGCTGTTTAAAGGCACATGTAAACTTCTGACCAACTGAATTATAAATTAAATAATATAATAATAGTCTGTAAACAATTGTTGGAAAAGTTACTTGAGACATGCACAAAGTAGATGTCCTAACCGACTTGCCAAAACTATAATTTGTTAACAAGACATTTGTGGTTGAAAAACTAGTTTTAATGACTCCAACCTAAGTGTATGTAAACTTCCGACTTCAACTGTATATGTGTCACGCCCTGGTCGAAATATTTTGTGTTTATCTTCATGTATTGGGTCAGGCCAGGGTGTGGCATGGGGTTTTTGTATTGTGGTGTGTTTTGTCTTGGGGTTTTGGTGTGTATGTATTGGGATTGTAGCTAGTGGGGTGATCTAGCAAAGTCTATGGCTGTCTGGAGTGGTTCTCAATCAGAGGCAGGTGTTTATCGTTGTCTCTGATTGGGAACCATATTTAGGCAGCCATATTCTTTGAGTTTGTCGTGGGTGATTGTCCTTAGTGTCCGTGTTCCGTGTTTATGACCACGAGAATGAGGCTGTTTCGGTTTTCGTTACGTTTATTGTTTTGTATTTGATTCGTGTTTACGTTGTGTTATTAAACATGGATAGAAATCTACACGCTGCATTTTGGTCCGACTCTCCTTCTACTGAAGAAAGCCGTTACAGAATCACCCACCACAAAAGGACCAAGCAGCGTGTCAACAGGCAGGAGCAGCCCAAAGAGGAGATGCGCAATAAGGATTTCTGGACATGGGAGGAAATCCTCGACGGGAGAGGACCCTGGGCTAAACCAGGGGAGTGTAGCCGCCCAAAGGTGCAGCAGGAGAAGAGGCAACAGGAGCAGCCCAAAGAGGAGGACAGTATGGACTATACTTTTTGGGAGGAGATAGACAGGTGGGCGGTCGACCCAGGGAGAGTGCCGGAGCCCGCCTGGGATTCGATGGAGCAGTGCGCGGAAGGTTATCGGAGAATGGAGTTGGCAAAGCAAGCACGGCGGCACGGACGGAAGCCCGAGAGTCAGCCCCAAACATTTCTTGGGGGGGGGGGGGCTAACAGGGAGTATGGCTACGCCAGGTAGGAGACCTGCGCAAACTCCCTGTGCTTACCGGGGGGCTAGAGAGACCGGGCAGGCACCGTGTTATGCTGTGGTGCGCACGGTGTCTCCAGTGCGGGTGCATAGCCTGGTGGGGTACATTCCAGCTCCGCATATCGGCCGGGCTAGAGTGAGCATCGTGCCAAGTGCCATGAAGCCGGCTCACCAGATGCGTCTCCTTGGGCCGGCTTACATGGCACCAGCCTTGCGCTCGGTGTCTCCGGTTCGCCTGCATAGCCCAGTGCGGGCTATTCCACCTCTCCGCACTGGCAGGGCGACCGTGAGCATTCAACCAGGCAAGGTTGGGCAGGCTCGGTGCTCAAGAGCTCCAGTGCGCCTGCACGGTCCGGTCTACCCAGTACCACCTCCACACCCCAGCCCTCCGGTAGCAGCTCCCCGCACCAGGCTTCCTGTGCGTGTCCTCGGCCCAGTACCACCAGTGCCAGCACCACGCATCAGGCCTACAGTGCGCGTCGCCTGTTCAGCGCTGCCAGAGCCTTCCTCTTCAGCGCTGCCGGAGTCTCCTGCCTGTTTAGCGCTGCCAGAGCCTTCCGCCTCTACAGCGCTGCCGGAGTCTCCCGCCTGTTCAGCGCAGCCAGAGCCTTTCTCCTCTACAGCACTGCTGGAGTCTCCCGCCTGTTCAGCGCAGCCAGAGCCTTTCTCCTCTCCTGCGCTGCCGGAGTCTCCCGCCTGTTCAGCGCAGCCAGAGCTGCCAGCCTGCATGGAGCAGCCAGAGCTGCCAGTCTGCATGGAGCAGCCAGAGCTGTCAGTCTGCATGGAGCAGCCAGAGCTGTCAGTCTGCATGGAGCAGCCAGAGCTGTCAGTCTGCATGGAGCAGCCAGAGCTGTCAGTCTGCATGAAGCAGCCCGAACTGTCAGTCTGCATGAAGCAGCCCGAACTGCCAGTCTGCACGGAGCTGCCAGTCTGCACGGAGCTGCCAGTCTGCACGGAGCTGCCAGTCTGCAAGGAGTGACGGTCTGCGCCAACTTTCTGGCGCAGTACAGGGTGCTGAAGGTGGACGTGGGCGGCGTCCCATGTTTCCTCCTCGTGCTGGAACCAGTCGTCCACCGCAGGAGCCTCTGTCTGACTCTGATGCCATGGAGCCAGAACCGGCTGATACCCCAATACACTCTGAAATTGAGAAAGGTTAGTGGAGGAGCGAGTTCTGGGCCATCTCTGCCCAGGGCACGAATGTCGCCCACTCCCCCAGCCGGTCCTGGCAATAAAACCTCAGAAACCTACCCACATCCTGGTTAACTCTCTATACCTGCACGCTTCTCTCGGGGTGAAAACCTGAGGTAAGGCTGACCGAGACCTCCAGACGTTCCATGAACGCATTCCAGACCCTTGACGTAAATTGGGGACCCCGATTAGACACTATATCCTCAGGCACCCTGTAGTGCCGGAAGACGTGTGTAAACAGGGCCTCCGCAGTTTGTAGGGCCATAGGGAGACCGGGCAAAGGGAAGAGACGACAGGACTTAGAGAAACGATCCACAACGACCGGGATCGTGGTGTTACCCTGTGATGGTGGAAGATCGGTTATAAAATCCACCGACAGGTGCGACCACGGCCATTGTGGAACGGGTAAGGGTTGTAACTTACCTCTGGGCAGGTGTCTAGGAGCCTTGCACTGGGCGCACATTGAGCAGAAGGAAACATAAACCCTTACGTCTCTTTCTAAAGTTGGCCACCAGTACCTCCCACTAAGACAGCGCACCGTCTGACCAATCCCAGGATGACCAGAGGAGGGTGACGTGTGGGCCCAATAGATCAGCCGATCGCGGACAGCAGACGGAACGTACAGACGCCCCGCTGGAAACTGGGAGTATGGGAGTGGGATCCATGGACCGCTCCTCTGTGTCATACAGCCAGGACAGTGCGTCTGCCTTGACGTTCTGGGAGCCTGGTCTGTAAGAGAGGGTAAACACAAAACGGGTGAAAAACATGGCCCACCTTACCTGACGAGGAATCATTCTCCTCGCTGCCCAGATGTACTCCAGATTGCGGTGGTCAGTCCAGATGAGAAAGGGGTGTTTAGCCCCCTCAAGCCAATGTCTCCACACCTTCAAAGCTTTAACAGCCAACAGCTCCCGGTCCCCCACATCATAGTTTCGCTCCGCCAGGCTGAGCTTCTTAGAGAAGAAGGCACAGGGGTGGAGTTTCAGTGGTGTACCCGAGCGCTGAGAGAGCACAGCTCCTATCCCAGCCTCGGAGGCATCCACCTCCACTATGAAGACCAAAGAGGGATCCGGATGCGCCAACACAGGAGCCGAGGTAAACAGAGCCTTCAAGTGCCTAAAAGCCCCACCCGCCACAGCTGACCACTGCAAGTGCACCGGGCCCACCTTCAGCAGTGAGGTAATGGGAGCAGCTACCTGACCAAAACCCCGGATAAACATCCGGTAGTAGTTGGCAAACCCTAAGAATCGCTGCACCTCCTTCACCGTGGTGGGAGTTGGCCAATTACACTCGGCTGCAATGCGGTCCCTCTCCATCTCCACTCCTGATGTGGAAATATGACGCCCTAGGAAGGAGACGGACTGTTGAAAGAACAAGAATTTCTCAGCCCTGACATACAGGTCATGCTCCAACAGGCGACCAAGCACCTTGCGCACCAGGGACACATGATCGGTGCATGTAGCGGAGTATATCAGAATGTCATCGATATACACCACTACACCCTGCCCATGCAGGTCCCTGAAAATCTCGTCTACAAAGGATTGGAAGACTGATGGAGCATTCATCAACCCGTACGGCATGACGAGGTACTCATAATGCCCTGAGGTGGTACTAAATGCCGTCTTCCACTCGTCACTCTCTCGGATACGCACCAGGTGGTACACACTCCTGAGATCCAGTTTAGTGAAGAAGCGCGCCCCATGCATTGACTCAATCGCCGTGGCGATAAGAGGTAGCGGGTAACTGTATGCACGGGCGCAGACCTCGATCCTTCTTCTTCACAAAAAAGAAACTCGAGGAGGCGGGTGATGTGGAGGACGGAATGTACCCCTGACGCAAGGATTCGGAGACATACGTCTCCATAGCCACCGTCTCCGCTTGCGACAGAAGGCGAGAGCCAAATCGGCACATTCTGGGGGGATGCGCACGGTGCAGACCTGGTCTGGACTTTCCACCGTCGTAACACCAACGGAAACCCCTAAACACCCACCTAAGCACTCTTGCGACCACCCCGTGAGAGCCCTCTGTGGCCAAGAAATAGTGAGGTTATGATAAGCTAACCAGGGTAGGCCTAGCAACACTGGATACGCAGGAGTCAATAAGAAAAAGACAAATTTTTCAGTGTGACCCCCGGCGTCACCATACTCAAAGGAGCGTTGGTCTCCCTGATAAGCCCTGACCCTAATGGTCGACTATCTAAGGCGTGAACAGGGAAAGGTACATCCACAGGAACAATAGGGGTCCCTAAACTATGAGCTAACACTTTATCAATGAAATTCCCAGCCACGCCTGAATTTGCCTTATGCTGGGAACGAGGGGGGGGGGGGGGGGGGGAGAATCAGGAACAGTGACAGACACAAATATATGTGCGACAGAGGGCTCTGGGTGAGAATGGTGCCGGCTCACCTGGGGTGACTCAAGAGCGCCCTGCCTGCTGCCTCAATTCCCAGAGGAACCAACCCGGCACCGACCAGCAGTGTGCCCTCTGCGGCCACAGATGGTGCACGAGCGGGAACCCCCTTCGGTCTCCCTGCACACCCTCCCTTCCAACATCATGGGTATCGGAGAGGGGGTGCGGGAGGATGGAACCACTAGACCCCGATCTGGACATCCGCGAGTAGCCAGCATGTTGTCCAGCCAGATGGACAGGTCCACCAGCTGGTCGAAGGTGAGGGTGATGTCTCTGCAGGCCAGCTCCTGACAGACGTCCTCGCATAGACTGCAGTGGTAATAGTCGATCAGGGCCCTGTTGTTCCATCCCACGCCAGCAGCCAGGGTCCTAAACTCCAGAGCAAACTCCTGCGCGCTCCTCGTCTCCTGCCTCAGATGATAGAGATGCTCACCCTCCCCTCTGCCCTTGGGGGGATAGTCGAAAACTGCTCCTCAAAATGGCGCTGGTCCACTCCAGTGCGCTGGTCCACTCCAGTGCTCTCCCGGTGAGGCACGAGACGAGGGCGAAAACCTTCTCATAGTCCAATGGAGCTGGTTGGACCGTGGTCAGATAAAGGTTTAATTGGAGGAGGAAACCCTGGCAGTTGGCAGCACTTCCGTCGTACCCCCGTGGCATGGGTAGACAGATCCCACTGGGTTCAGGTGGTAAAGGAGCGCCCAGGATAGACCCCGGTTGTGCTGGTGGAGGCACTGGAAGAACTCCCCGTCTCTCCCAGCAGTCCATATTCTGGACAACGCGATCCATGGCGACTCCCAGATGGTAAAGCTTCTCCGTATGCTCCTGGACGCGTTCCACCACCTCCATGTCCAGGGTATTTTCTCCTGCTGACTTCATATTTTGGGTCAGAGATTCTGTCACGTCGTGTATGTAGGTGGCAGGGAAGTCAAGCACAGAAGAATCAAACTTGGGATAAATTGAGTATTTTAATAACTTAAAACACAAACTCCAAAACCAAAGTCCTTAATAAAATCAATGTGGGTACAAGAACCCGTCGCACACCAATCCATAAAACATGAACATAACAATAAACAATATCTGACAAGGACATGAGGGGCAACAGAGGGTTAAATACACAACATATAATGAATGGGATTGGAACCAGGTGTGTAAGAAGACCAGACAAAACCAATGAAAAATGAAACATAGATCAATGATGGCTAGAAGACCGGTGACGTCGATCGCCGCGCACCGCCCAAACAAGGAGAAGCATCGACTTCGGTAGAAGTCGTGACATAAACAGCCATTTACAAATCTTGCCATGGATTTTCAAGCTGATTTAAGTCAAAATTGTAACTATGCTACTCGGGAACATTCAATGTCATTTTGGTAAGCAGCTCCAGTGTATATTTGGCTTTGTGTTTTAGGTTAATGTCCTGCTGAAAGGTGAATGTGTCTCCCAGTGTCTGTTGGAAAGCAGACTGAACAATGTTTTCCTCTAGGATTTTGCTCTAATCCGTTTCTTTTTATCCTAAAAAACTTCTTAGTCCTTGCCGATGACAAGCATACCCATAACATGATGCAGCCACCACCATGTTTGAATGTGTTGGATTTGCCCCAAACAAAACACTTTGTATTCAGTATTATTTCAATGCCTTGTTGAAAACAGAATGCATGTTTCGGAATATTTTTATTCTGTACAAGCTGCCTTATTTTCATTCTGTCAATTAGGTTAGTATTGTAGAGTAACTACAATGTTGATGTTTTCTCCCATCACAGCCATTAAACTCTAACTGTTTAAAAGTCTTTGTAGTGACTGGGTTTACCCATCTATCAATAGGTGCCCTTCTTTGCAAGGTATTGGAATGCAGTGTTTGATTTCCACCAGGCATCATGCTACCCATGTCTTCCAAAAGGTTGACTGAAGTTTGCCAAAAACACATGGAAGTACCTTGATGATCATCTAGACTCTTGTAAGAATGTTCTATGGGCAGATGATTCAAAAATATAATTGGGTCCCATTATGCCTGGCGAAAACCAAACACTGCATTCCACAGTAATAACCTTATACCAATGGTCAAGCATGGGGTTGGTAGTGTGATGGTTTGAGGATGCTTTGCTGCTTCAGGACCTGGATGACTTGCCTTAATAGAAGGAACCATGAATTCTGGTCTGTATCAGTATATTCTATAGGAGAATGTCAGGCCATACATCTGTGAGCTGAAGCTGAAGCGCAGCTGGGTCATGAAGCAAGACAATGATCCAAAACACACAATCAAGTCTACATGGAAATGGCTAAAAAGCAACAAATTTGAAGTTTTGGAATGTTCTAGTCAAAGTCCAGACCTAATAATCCCAATTGAGATGTTGTGGCAGGACTTGAAATGAGCAGTTCATACTTGAAAACCCACAAATGTCGCTGAGTTAAAGCAGTTCTGCATGCAAGAGAGGGACAAAATTCCTCCACAGTGATGTGAGAGTCTGATCGACAACTACAGTAAGCATTTGGTTGCAGTCTTTGCAGCTAAAGGTGGCACAACCAGTTATTGAGTGTAAGGGGGCAATTACTTTTTCCACACAGGGACATGGGGTGTTGCATAACTTTATTTATGAAATAAATTAAATAAGTATATCATTGTTGTGTTATTTGTTTGCTCAGGTTTACTTTATATTTGATTTATTAGGTTTTGGTTGAAGATCTGATAACATTCCGTATCAAAAATATGCAAAAGTAGAGAAAATTAGAAAAGGGGCAAGTACTTTTTTACCAAACTGTACATATATAGGATGAGCCATGACTAGAATACAGTATAGAATACAGTATTTACATATAAAGTGGGTAGTGGGTGTCCTCTGGTCTGATGAAACAAAAATAGAACTGTTTGGCCATAATGACCATAGTTATGTTTGGAGGAAAAAGGGGGAGGCTTGCAAGCCGAAGAACACCATCCCAACCGTGAAGCACGGGGGTGGCAGCATCATGTTGTGGGGGTGTTTGCTGCAAGAGGGACTGGCGCACTTCACAAAATAGATGGCATCATGAGGGTGGACAATTATGTGGATATATTGAAGCAACATCTCAAGACATCAGTCAGGAAGTTAAAGCTTGGTCGCAAATGGGTCTTCCAAATGGACAATGACCCTAAGCATACTTCCAAAGTTGTGGAAAAATGGCTTAAGGACAACAGAGTCAAGGTATTGGAGTGGCCATCACAAAGCCCTGACCTCAATCTGTAGAAAATTTGTGGGCAGAACTGAAAAAGCATGTGTGAGCAAGGAGGCCTACAAACCTGACTCAGTTACACCAGCTCTGTCAGGAGGAATGGGCCAAAATTCACCCAACTTATTGTGGGAAGTTTGTGGAAGGCTACCCGAAACGTTTGACCCAAGTTAAACAGTTTAAAGGCAATGCTACCAAATAGTAATTGAGTATGTAAACTTCTGACCCACTGGGAATGTGATGAAAGAGATAAAAGCTGAATGAAATCATGCTCTCTACTAATATACAGATATTTCACATTCTTAAAATAAAGTGGTGATCCTAACTGACCTAAGACAGGGAATTTCTACTCGGATTAAATGTCAGGAATTGTGAAAAACTGAGTTTAAATGTATATGGCTAAGGTGTATGTAAACTTCTGACTTCAACTGTATGCTGAACAAAAATATAAACGCAACATGCAACAATTTAAAGTATTTTACTGAGTTACAGTTCATATAAGGAAATCAGTACGTTGAAATACTTTCATTAAGCCCTAATCTATGGATTTAACATGACTCGGAATACAGATATGCATCAGTTGGTCACAAATACCTTAAAAATAAGGTAGGGGTGTCGATCAGAAAACCAGTCAGTATCTAGTGTGACCACCATTTGTCTCATGCAGTGCGACACATCTCCTTCGCATAGAGTTGATCAGGCTGTTGATTATGGCCTGTGGAATGTTGTCCCACTCCTCTTCAATGGCTGTGCAAATTTACTGGATATTGGCGGGAACACATCGATCCAGAGCATCCAGAACATACTCAATGGGGGACATTTCTGGTGAGTATGCAGGCCATGTAAGAACTGGGACATTTTCAGGTACCAGGAAGTGTGAACAAATCCTTGCAACATGGGGCTGTGCTTTCTCATGCTGAAACATGAGGTGATGGTGGTGGATGAATGGCAACATTGGAGGCAGGTTATGGTAGAGAAATTAACATTAAATTCTCTGACAACAGCTTTGGTGGACATTCCTTTTGTCAGCATACCAATTGCTTCTTCCTCAACACTTGTGTTGTGTGACAAAACTGCACAAAGTGGCCTTTTATTGTCCACAGCACAAGTTGCAACTGTGTAGTGATTATTCAGGTGGTTGGATTATTTTAACAAAGGAGAAATGCTCACTAACAGGGATGTGAACAAATTTGTGCATAACATTTGATAGAAATAAGTTTTTGTGCATATATTTTATATCAGCTCATGAAACACCGGACCAACACTTTGGATGTTGCGTATATATTTTTATTCAGTGTAAAAAAAAAACAGCCTTTTTTGAACAAACACTTAACTCTTTTCCCTCTTACTAACTGACTTTTCTGATAGGTACTTTATTGAGGAAAAATGTACCTACTATGACTGTGATATGTGGTTTTCCAACCTAGCTGTCTTTTTACTGCAGTGGGCATAATCAGGGTCACACATTGTTTCTTGTTGGTTTTAAACAAATCTACTTTGAAACAAAAGTATACACCTCACACACATGGTTATGGGCTTAAAAAAAGAAGACCGCATACCATGTCCGATAAAGAGTTGAAATGTATCCAATTATATACTGTACATCACAGAAGACTGAAATAAAACAACATTGTTTGACATAGAAACACCAGATTTTCATATTTAAAAAAAAATAATTATGAAAAAATATGAATAACATTCCACCCTTGAGGCCACTAGGTAATTTGACTGCTGGAAAGGGGTACGATGAATGCAAGTCGCTCTGGATAAGAGTGTCTGCTAAATGCCTAATGTAAATTGGTTATGACTCTTATTTCATTTTCATGACAGTCTTCATCAATAACCATTGGTTACCCGGTTATTGTGCCATGCAGCCCTAATCACAAATATATATATACAAACGTTTTACATTGCCAGGGATCACAAACCTACACAAACAAATGAATCATAATGACTTGCTGTCTGGCAATCTAGCTAGGTGTCCACTAGATTCTACAGCCACAAATATTAGTATTTTTTAAAATTTTTGTCTTAATTTAAGGTAGGGGTTATGCATACGGTTAGCCGTGTGGTAAAGGTTAGGGTTAAGTCATATTTTAATTAAGAGAAATTGTATACATGGCGGAGGTCAGGACTTTGTAGCTGTGGTAACTAGTGACGGTCCTGCGCGAACCTTGGCACGAACGTCTCATGAGAAGTCTCGCGCTGTTCAGGCGGTCGCTGTTTAATGGCCGCCCTCTTACTCGAAGCAATGTCTGAAACGGGGAATAACACAAGGAACCCATCGGAGTGTGATAGCTGACCGGGAATTAACAAACATACTGTGCCATTCCCTCTCCTAAACGGGTTCCGAACGGATGGGCAGTGTGGGGGGGATTGCCAAGCGACGTAAGATACGCTAGCGGGAGAGGAGAGAGCTGCTAGCTAGCTAGTCAACACAGTTGTCACTGCCGGTGGGGCAAGCCCGGAGCAACCCTGACAAGAGTGGGGTTGAAGAGGGTGGGAACGCAGACTCTGTTGGACTGGAACGTGTGACTCTTGGCACCAGATGCTAACATGAGTGGACCTGGGCAGGATAGCGAGCCAGAGGCAAAAGTCCTCCTCATCAAGCGGCTATACAGGTGAGTTAAATGCCTTTTGCTGGGAAACATTACATTGGCTAGTTTTTTAATTTGTTTTTAATGTAATTATTTTTTTGTTTTGTTGTACATTAGCTAGCTAACAGTAGTGAAATAAATGGATAGCTAACCTTAGCTAGTTTGCTAACTAGCTAGCCATCTATTCAACTTGCTAGTTAGCTAACTATCCAGTCACCTGTCTGTCTGTGACTTGAATCAGCTAACGTTAGCTAGTTAACTGTCCTTCGTCGAAGGACAATGACATTTTTGCGAAGTAGTCGGACATTTTCGATAATGTGTTTTAAATAACCAGATGTAGCACAGTGGGAACTTATGGAGCGGATAGCTAATTAGCTATCCAACGTTAGCTTCTAAACAACTGAACAGTAACAGTACAGTAACAAGTTACTGTGCTATTAGCTAGCTAACTTATTCCTGTGCCAACTTGCTCTCTTAATAACGTTATTTGGTTAACTAGTTGTGATAGTTTCAGCTGTCAGTATTGTCACAGTACTAGTTACCTGATAGGCCTACCTTGTTTGCTAGTTAGCTACCTAGCGAGTTAGTTATTTAACAGCTACGATAACTAGAAGCGTCTTGCAGAACATCACCACATGAATAATGTCGACTGGCTACTTTTAACATGCATAACTAGGCCTAGTTAGGGAGAAACACCATATTTCACAAGCCTCTTTAGATTTACCTACCTAGTTAGGTAGCTGTAATGTCAACCATTATCTCAGTCTGAGACATGACATTTGATAGTTTCCAGTTATAGCTAGCTAGCTAACATTAGCTCCCTACATTGATAAGAATGAGTTTGCTCATTCCTCAAATGGCCATTACCAGTGATTCACATGGCATAATAACTGTATCTTGCGTGCTCAGGGCAGTGGTTGAGTCGGTACACAAGCTGGATGTCATCATTGGCAGCAAGTCATCGTACAGGGAGGTCTTCAAACCTGAAAACATCAGCCTTCGCAACAAGTAAGCATTTTACTCTACTCCAACCTTTGCCCTAAACACTAAGGAAAAGGCAAAGCACTAACCCCAACCTCATCTGTCTTCTGTGCCCAGGTTGAGGGAGCTGTGTGTGAAGCTGATGTTTCTCCACCCTGTGGACTATGGTCGCAAGGCTGAGGAGCTTCTGTGGAGGAAGGTCTACTACGAGGTCATCCAGGTCATCAAGACCAACAAGAAGGTACAGCATTTAAGGGTGTTTTCCCATCTAGTCCTCTTTAAAATAACCAGTCCCTGTCCTCTTTAAAGTGAACTTTGTGGTAAAAAATAAGCTATAGAACTATGTTCTCTTTGTATTCAAACTTCCCTTGCCTTTGAATGAGGACTCGACTCTTTTGCCAGTTCACTTTATCCATGTTGTGGTCCAAGTCCTCTCTGCATTCAGATTGCTATATTTAGAAAGGAATCAAGATATATTTTTTCCAACATTCACTCAATGCACTCTCGAACAAGCCATTTCCATTCCTCAATCAGATTTGCCACCAATGCTCCTTATAGGACATATTACTGTGCTCTATACTCCTCTGTAAACTGGTCATCTCTGTATACCTGTCGCAAGACCCACTGGTTGATGCTTATTTATAAAACCCTCACTCCCCCCTATCTGAGATATCTACTGCAGTCCTCATCCTCCACATACAACACCCATTCTGCCAGTCACATTCTGTTAAAGGTCCCCAAAGTGCACACATCCCTGGGTCGCTCCTCTTTTCAGTTCGCTGCAGCTAGTGACTGGACCGAGCTGCAAAAAACACTCAAACTGGATAGTTTTATCTCCATCTCATCATTCAAAGACTCAATCATGGACACTCTTACTTACCGTAATTTCCGGACTATAAGCCGCTACTTTTTTCCCACGCTTTGAACCTCGCGGTTTATACAATGACGCGGCTAATTTATGTATTTTTCCCGCTTTCACAAGACTCATGCTGCCAAAAAACTGAGCACTGTCACATAATGTGACGTAAATCAAGCACGCTCAAACTTCCCATCATTCTGATTACGGTAGTCATTTTGTCACCCTCATCATGGCAAAAACACGGAGAAATGCATATGATGCAGCTTTCAAGTTGAAGGCGATCGATCTGGTTGTTGGAAAAGGAAATAGAGCTGCTGCACGGGAGCTTGGCCTTAATGAGTCGATAAGACGTTGGAAACAGCAGCGTGAGGAACTGACTCAGTGCAAAAAGACAACAAAAGCTTTCAGAGGGAAGAAAAGCAGATGGCCCAAAGTATTTGCAGCCACTCAACATCAGTGTAAATCATGCATTTAAGGTGGCACTCCGTGTTCAGTGGGAGGCTTGGATGACAAGTGGGGAGAAATGCTTCACTAAAACGGGCCGCATGCGAAGTGCAACTTATGGTCAAGTCTGCCAGTGGGTCCTGACAGCGTGGAGCATTGTCAAAAAATCCACTATCATCAACGGGTTTCGAAAGGCTGGACTGCTGTGTGTTGAGGAGGGCAGCATGAGCTCAGCGGGGAATTGGCCTCTGGATGAAAGTGACGAGAGCGACAATGAAAACGATCCAACATCGGATGAAGCAATTCTGAGGCTATTCAACTCCGACACCGAAGGAGATGGTTTCAGTGCACAGGAGGAGGAAGACCAATTACTTTCTTGGTAGGCTACTGTTTACTGCAATTTTTTTTATTTTTGTTACAAGCCGTGTTTCATTAAAGCCTATTTATTTTTTGTAACAAGCCGTGTTTCGTTTAAAGGCTGTGTAAAGTTCATTTGTTTCAATGTACCGGTAGGCACCTGCGGCTTATAGACGTGTGGCTTATTTATGTACAAAATACGTATTTTTTTATATAATTCAGTGGGTGCGGCTTATATTCAGGTACGCTTAATAGTCCAGAAATTACGATACATTTGTGGCTGCTTTGAGGGATGTGTGGTGTTGCTACTATACTGTGTTGTCATGTGTTGCTACCATGCTATGTGGTTGTCTTAGTTCTCTCTTTATGTAGTGTTGTGATGTGTGTGTGTGTGTGTTCTATATTTTTAATGCCAGTCCCTGTCCACGCAGGAGGCCTTTTGGTAGGCTGTCATTGTAAATAAGAATTTTGTTTTTAACTGACTTGCCTAGTTGTTTAAAAAATGTAGATATGAATGAATAACTGCGGATTAAATAATGCTGTAATTGAAAATTGTACACCCAATGTAGGCTGCCGCCCCTTTAAGAGCTAGAATAGATTTGGACCTTATGTTGTGATTCTCACCAAATATGTTGTCTTCTCACACTTCAAACCCCACAATCAAATAGTGTATGAAACTCTCTTATAGATCACATATTGCAAACAAATAATCTGAACTAAAAACTCCACATTTTGGAATGTCTGTGCGTTCTTGACAATCGCTAATCAATATCCAAAAACAGCAAATTTTTCCGCGAACATGCACATAATCTTCTCACTTGTGGCACCAATGTGATGGGTTACGGCAGTGTTGCAGTAGTGTTTGTAATCACAAGCAAACCTGGGGAGCATTGCCCTAAAAAATGGAACCGGAGCACGGAATTCAAGTGAACCGAACTCCGACCTCTGGAGACGGTCTCAGTTCGCTTCGGGTGCTCTTTTAAGGGGTCTGAGTTCCCTTTTGTAGTGTTAACACGGCAGAAAAAAATTATGCAAACCGCACTGAGTTCTCAAAAATGTGCTAAAAGGGACCATGTGGGAAAACACCCTAAGTTATTGGGGAAATTTTATGACTCTGGCCAATAGTGCTTCTACACCTGAATTACTTGCTGTTTGTGGTTTTAGGCTGGGTTTCTGTACAGCACTTTGTGACATCAGCTGATGTAAGAAGGGCTTTATAAATACATTTGATTGATACAGTGACTGCTGAGCTTTCAGACATGCCCACTTTATCTTTCCTCATGCCCCACACACAACCCTTTTTTATTTCTAATCTCTTCTTATTACCTGGCCCCGTCTTATATCTCCATGTCTTCTGCAGCACATCCACAGTCGCAGTGCCCTGGAATGCGCCTACAGGACTCACCTGATAGCCGGCGTGGGCTTCTTCCAGCACCTGCTGCTCTACATCCAGTCCCACTACCAGCTGGAAATGCAGGACTGCATCGACTGGACCCATGTCACCGACCCCCTCATCGGTGAGACACACACACACACTCTCAGGTCAGCAGTATCTGTGATTGACAGTGTATAAATGATTGTATTTGTTATTGTAGGTCGAAAGAAGCCGGTATCAGCCACCCTTAAGGAGATGGAGTGGGCCACAATGGCCTGCCATCGCTGCCTGGTGTACCTGGGAGATCTAGGTAATACAAACTTAATCTTTCTCACCAAAGATATTTGAGACAACCTTATTTGTATGACCATGGAATTGCATTCCCCAAATCCAAATCACACTGATTTGAATGTACAGGAGAGGTTTACAGGAGGTTGTTTGAATGTTTTCTGCAGCCCGTTACCAGAACGAATTGGCTGGGGTGGAGGCTGAGGAGCTGGCAGAGCGGTTCTACCACCAGGCCCTGTCTGTCACTCCGCACGTAGGTGAGTTGACAAGGTGTTACCGCCCCTCCCTTTCACAGCACATTAACCTCAGTTTTTTACACTAACCGGTTTACTCACACCACACCACCATCTACAAATGAATCACTCTTGTTATATTGCCCACATAGTGATGAACTCACACAGCACTTATTGATTTGAGCTTTATTATATGACTGGTCAAAGCTTTACACAGCTCATAGTGATCTAGCGGAACTATTAGGGGGCCATTTGGGCCAGGAAGGGGGCATTCAGTAACTGTTAGCGGGCCAGGAGAGGGCATTCAGTCTCAAGAAATCACTGATCCACATTTGAAACGTTCTGTCTTTTTGAGAGGGCTTCGTCAGTCGAACTGAAAGTCAACATTAAATGGCCACTGCTAAAGGAAAGCGATGTCTTTAGTGTGCCATGATACTGACAAGTGTTTGATGTTTTGTTTTCAGGAATGCCTTTCAATCAGTTAGGTACACTGGCGGGGAGTAAATTCTACAACGTGGAGGCCACCTATTACTACCTACGCTGGTGAGAGGAGACTTCAACACGTCTAGATTTACTGCAGCACATCCACAGTCTATCTATGACTGGTCTGTAGACTATGCTCTAGCTGTGCTATTGTTCTCTACCTCAGTGGGGCAATGTAGTCACACTGCTGGGGAGAAATATCTTCATTGCAACATTTCATATTTGGATCACATTCAGTAGGCTTTAAATAGGAGACATGTTTTGAAATGGAAGAGGTTCTGAAACCAGTCTGTTAGGAGAAGGCTGCCAACTTCAGAGCCAGAACACGTAAAAAAAGACTCACAACCAAGTGGTACCGGGACGATATCAGTATTGCAATCTCGTTAGTAGTGGAAAGGATACAAAACACGAAGCGGATTTGAACTTCTTTAGGAAAACAGCCCGGATGTTGGAAAGAAACATTGTTGTCATCCAGTCACAATTATTTTCCAAGCTATAGCACACAATATTTTACATACAGCAGGTTTTTAAAGGACCACAGAGTTGGGTCTGCTTCGTGTTTTCATTGCCATGAGAAAAAATATTGCGATACTGGTATCGTCACACCCCTACCACAAAGTACTGACCATGGTTTTCTCCTCTATGTTCCTGTGTTTGAACAGTATACAGTCGGAGACTCCCTTCGAAGGGGCCTATGGGAATTTGAAGCGTCTGTTTGATAAAGCAGCTAAGATGTACCACCAGGTGAAGAAACAGGAGATGAAGAAGCTGTCTCCCTCACGGCAAAGGTCAGTCTGGTTTCCTCACACCACAGCCCTGAAATGACAAATCACTAAGTCAGCATTGAACATGAATTGAGATGGTCCTCTTAGAGATCCTTACTGTTTCCTCAACGGTTTTCTCTCCAGATCCAAGGACATCAAGCAACTTCTAGTGAGCTTCATGTACCTGCAGAGTCTACTGCAGCCCAAGAACAGGTTAGGACATTCACCATTTAGGCCCTAGTCATTTATCTCAATAGGAACCTCAACATTTGGTCCACATATGACACAGCTATCTGATGATGATAATAACAATTGATTGAATTTTTATAACCCCCTTTGTTCAGTTTCAAAGGGCTTTCTATTGTCTGTTGGGTACCGTGTTTGTAATGTCTTACCATTTATCTCTTCCTCCCTGTGAGTAGTCTGCTGGAGACAGAGTTGACCTCTCTGTGTCAGTCGGTGCTGGAGGATTTTAACTTGGTGCTGTTTTACCTGCCCTCGCCGCCACACGGCCACGAGGCCACTTCCCCCAGCGAGGAGGAGCATGAGGAGCACGAATCGCCCTGCGCCCTGCTCCCCGACGCCCTCGTCTTCAAGATGGTGGTCACCTGCCTCATGGTGGTGCACAGCTTGAAGCGGGGAGGTCAGTAAGAATATAGATGTCATATATTTTTTTGCGAATCGCTTTTCAAACATTACGCTCAAAGGATGTTGTCAGTAGGCATGCGAGGATAATGACATACTGCAAGGGAGAAATAAGGGGATATGGTGTTTTGTTGTATTGCAAAGTTGACATGTTGACTTGTTTGTGTAGGGTCAAAGCAGTACAGTGCGTCAATAGCCTTCACGCTGGCCCTCTTCTCCCACCTGGTGAACCATGTCAACATCCGCCT
Organism: Oncorhynchus clarkii lewisi; assembly: GCF_045791955.1. NCBI lineage: Eukaryota > Metazoa > Chordata > Actinopteri > Salmoniformes > Salmonidae > Oncorhynchus > Oncorhynchus clarkii. The sequence goes on along the minus strand of NC_092149.1, from coordinate 29,482,896 downwards.
GCAGGCTGAGCTGGAGGAGGGGGAGAGCCAGGTGCCCCCGCTGCAGAACGACAACACAGGTGAGAACTACTCCCAGCTTTACCTCATGATGCCTAGACACTACTCATGTTCTCATTTAATTCTCTGAAAAACGTATGGAACAATAATGACATTTGTTTGTTCCTAGACGACTCTGAGTTGAGAGACCCGTCTGACCCGTTGACCTCGGAAGAGAGGCCCCTGCAGAATGGCTCCCTAGACCATGAGGAGGACGAGGTGGGTCACCGGAGCACCGTGGCCCAGAAAGCAGGTTTCGGTGAGCGGAAGGCAGAGGAGGAGAAACAGAAGCAAAAGAAGTACGCCCGCCTCTCCATGATGCGCCGCCGCCGCTGCGCCACCCGCAAAGAAGACGAGAGCGACCTGAGCGAGGGTTTCGAGAGCGACGAAGAGGAGGAGGAGGAAGAAGAACAGAGGGGCTGCGCCGACTCCGGGGACGGCGCCTCGGGACCCTCACTCACCCCCTCCACGCTGGGAAAGGAGAGCAAGAGCAGGAGGGAGCACCCGACAGAGGGGACCTGGGAGAGCGCCTCGGAGGAAGACGAGGAGGGGAGCACGGCCTTCGACGTGGAGACTGACTCGGACATGAACAGCCAGGAGTCCCGCTCCGACTTGGAGGATATAGAGGACTCGGAAACCCCGGAGAACTTGGACACACCTCCTCGGGGGGAGGTGCAGCCTGAAGACGATGATGATGATGAGGAGGAGGAGGAGCAAGCCGATCCCAGGGAGGACGGAGATGGGGACACCCCTCCGGCCACCAACGGCCCACTCCTGCCCAGCGACCCCAGTATCAGCAGTAACCTCCAGGCCATGTCATCCCAGCTGTTCCAGGCCAAGCGCTGCTTCCGCCTGGCGCCCACCTTCAGCAACGTGCTGCTGAGGTCCCACAGCTCCGCCACCAACTCCACACCCAACCCCACTGATCAAGACGCCTCCTCCACCACCCCCTCCCAGGAGACCCCTCCTCCCCCGGGGGACTTACCCTGCGACGCTGGCCCCGGCACTGCCAACGGAACCAACGACAATGGTCAGTAACCTGCCCACACACATTGACGCTGTGTTGATTACTATGTGGTTTTTGTATTGTGCAGGATATGATGAGTTTAAAGATTTAACTTTAATATACCAATATAATTATGTACTTCTAGTCTCTTTTTAGTCTTTCCCAATGACTCCATTGAGTAACAGCACATTGCTAAAATATGCCCTTTTCTAACAGTACATCTGAGGTACCCCCTAAGAAAACTAGGGTGTAGATTAAACACATGTTTATTTCTTTTTGTCCATTCCCTGTAGAGGTGGATTCCGATTCAGAGTGTAGCGTGCACAGCAACCAATCAGTACACAGCGAGAAGACCCTGTCGGAGAGACTGGAGATTCTGACCAATCAGGGGCTCATCCAGGTGGTCAAGGTTTTTGTGGATTGGCTGAGAACCAACACTGACATTATCCTCATGTGTGCACAGGTAAAGGGGGTGGATTTTTCACTGACCTAGAAGCACTTACAAACAGTATGCATTGACAAATCTAATTTGCATCAAATTGGTCAAATACAAGTCAGTCTTTGTATCAGCTGACTTAGGGCAAGGGTTTATACTCTTCATTGTTGGTGTTTGTTTCACTGTCCGTCTTCCGCTCAGTGTAATTCAGTTACTCTGTCTGTAGAGTTCTCAGAGCCTATGGAACAGACTGTCTGTGCTACTCAATCTGCTGCCTGACGGGAGCAAGATGCTGGAAGCAGGCGAGTTACTAAAATCACCTGTCCTTTTTATGGGTTGTTAATCTGCGTTTACATTTTTAATTTTTAATTTAACCTTTATTTAACTAGGCAAGTTGGTTAAGAACAAATTCTTATTTACAATGACTGCCAAACCCTAACGACGCTTGGTCAATTGTGCGCCGCCCTATGGGACTCCCAATCACGGCTGGGTGTGATACAGCCTGGATTTGAACCAGGGTCTGTAGTGACGCCTCTACTGAGATGCAGTGTCTTACCGTTGTGGAGGCTTGAGTTGGCCAAATTCTTCTCTCCCCCTCTCACATTATATTTCTCGTTCCATCTGTTCTCTCTTTTCCTCTCCTTTGGTTATTTTAACCCATGTTCTCATAGATGAAATTCCAAATGTGTGTCTCATTCTGTAGAGCACGTGACTAGAAGTCACGTCTTAATCTCGCTCTCTGTCTTGCTTTCTCTTTGTGTGTATTTTAGAGCTGGGTCTGAACACTGAGGTGACGGAGCTGCTGAGTGAGTGTGAGCAGCCTGGCCTGGTCCAGACCCTGCTGCTGCCTGAGGACCTGGCCCTGCGACACCTACCTGCCCTCAACCTGGCCCACCGCCACCTCGACTACACCCGCCCCAGACCTTCCCTCAGCCCCGTACAGGAGGTACACACACCTAGCTTCCCTTAGACACCCTCCCTCACACCCTCACTGTTTTTCTGCCCTCTCTCTACTATACTATCTCACTCGCTCTCTTTCGCTCTCTTTCTCTCCCCGTCTCAGTGTGTGGTGCGCGTGTGCTGCATCCGCAGCTTTGGCCACTTCCTCACCAATCTCCAATGCAACGTACTGCACTTCAACCCGGAGGCGGGCATCTTCACCAGCATCAGCCAATCAGAGCAGGACAACCTGGTGCAGCAGGCCAAGGCCCAGTTCCGCATGGTGAGCGGCAGTTGAATGAACCAATGAGACCAAAGCAGCAGCGGTCACTCTAGTTTTTGTGTCACTTGTGCAGCTCAAATAACTGCAAAGTATTATCTATTTCAACACTGTTTGTGAGTCCAGGCAGAGGAGGAGGCTCGACGAAACCGCCTGATGAGAGACATGGCTCAGCTCCGCCTACAGGTCTGTCTTCTGGAACGTTCCATTCTATCATAAATCAAACACTGTCAATCTAGCTATCCGACACTATACTGAGTGTACAACACATTAGGAACATTCCATTTCCATGACGTACTGTAGACTGACCAGGTGAATCCTGGTGAAAGCTATGATCCTTTATTGATGTCACTTGTTAAATCCACTTCAATCAGTGTAGATGAAGGGGAGGAGACCAGTTAAAGAAGGATTTTTAAGCCTTCAGAGGGTGAATGGGCAAGATATATATATATATATTATATAATATTTAAGTGCCTTTGAACGGGGTATGGTAAGTGGCAGGCGCACCGGTTTATGTCAAGAACTGCAACACTGCTTGGTTTTTCACTCAGCAGTTTCCTGTGTGTATCAACAATGGTCCACCAGCCAACTTGACACAACTGTGGGAAGCATTGGAGTCAACATGGGCTAGCATCCCTGTAGAACACTTTTGACACCTTATAGAGTCGACGCCCTGACGAATTGAGGCTATTCTGAGTGCAAAAGGGGGGGGGGGTGCAACTCAATATTAGGAAGGTTTTCCTAATGTTTGGTATACTAAGTGTATATGTCTTAATTTACTTTCGCACCCAAAACCTTGAAGTGAAATTCATTAGATTTCAGCCGATGATAGTTAAGGTGATGCCATTGAAGTATATTACTTAATGTTGAATGTACATGTTCAGGGCCTCCCGGGTGGCGCAGTGGTTAAGGGCTGTGCCACCAGAGACTCTGGGTTCGCATCCAGGCTCTGTCGTAACCGGCCGCGACCGGGAGGTCCGTGGGGCGACGCACAATTGGCATAGCGTCGTCCGGGTTATGGCCGGTAGGGATATCCTTGTCTCAACGCGCACCAGCGACTCCTGTGGCGGGCCGGGCGCAGTGCACGCTAACCAAGGTTGCCACGTGCACAGTGTTTCCTCCGACACATTGGTGCGGCTGGCTTCCGGGTTGGATGCGCGCTGTGTTAAGAAGCAGTGCGGCTTGGTTAGGTTGTGTATCGGAGGACGCATGACTTTCAACCTTCATCTCTCCCGAGCCCGTACGGGAGTTGTAGCGACGAGACAAAATAGGAGCTAACAACAATTGGATACCACGAAATTGGGGAGAAAAAAGGGGGTAAAATTTAAAAGGGGGAAAAAAGAATGTACATGTTCAGTGCCCTCCGTAATTATTGTGAAGGTGAAGCATTTTTTCTTTTGGCTCTATACTCCAAGAGTTTGGATTTGAAATAAAACAATGACTGGGGCTTTAATTTGAGGGTATTTTCATCCATATCGGATTAACCATTTTAGAAATGACAGCACTTTTTGCACAAAGTCCCCCATTTTAGGGGGCAAAAGTTTGGGACAAATTCACTTGTGTATTATAGTAGTAAAAAGTTCATAGATTTGATTTAAAGTCCAAATGTTTGGGTTATAGAGGCAAAAGAAGATGAAATACTTCACTGTCCCAATAATTACGGAGGGCACTGTATTATCCCCTCAACATCCCATCAAAATAAGCAGTTTGTCATGTGTCTGCCCTGCAGTTGGAGGTGTCTCAGCTAGAGGGCAGCCTGCAGCAGCCCAAGACCCAGTCCTCCATGTCTCCGTACCTGGTACCCGACTCTGCCGCCCTGTGCCAGCACCTCAACCTCCTCAGACATCTGGCTGGCAGTGGCTGCTTCATCATCATCATCCCCCGCACAGGTGAGCACAGCCCCATGCCCTGCCTGGGTGAATAAACCCAGTGTTGGACTGCATGGCTGTGGATAAGTGTTTGAGTGCAGTCATTATTTAGAGGTTTCTCCAGAATTACATGGAGATAAAATGGTGATTAAATATGATTTCTATATTGCCGGGTTATTGAACTATATGGGGTCCAGATTTGAAAATGGTTATTTACAGGGGGCCAGATATTTTATACATGGGATTATTCTTATAAAGCACATTTAGTCAAATTAAATGTCGCTAAAAGTTCATTTTAAGTGCTTTAGGATGAGCCTAATTCAGTGGATGAAATTGTTTAAATAATGGAACACATTTGCACTTATAACACAGTTGACCTGCATCACATTCATTTCTACTTTCCTGTCCGTTTTAGAGACAACTTCATCTTTTGTTTTTGTTTACTCATAGGAAACCTTTTATGCTTGGCATATCTCAGTTGACCAGCATCATATTCTGTTCTATTTTCTATTTCTTTTTCATTTCGTTCTTTTCTGTTTAACTTGGAAACCTTTTTATTCATGTCATATCTGTCGACTAACTTTTATTGCGGGGAGGTCTCTTTCCCCCTGCATCAGTAGAGAATGGGTCCCTATAACAAACCGCACCACCTCTGTGGGGACTTAAACTCCTCAAATCTTGTTGCAAAGTTAGCTTTCAGTGTATCTAAAAACTCGGCCATCACGGGAGTGATCTGTACTGATGACTGAATATAGTTGTGCAGGGAAATCAAAGAGAGAAAAAAATGTATTGACTTTTTTTCAATCATGTCAACTGTTTTATCCCTCCCACTCCCAAATTAAATCCATTCAATTGATTGAAGATGAAAAACAAACATCTGATACGGACTGTTCATCAAGCATATGTGTTGGTTTTCTTGTGGCGTCAATCACGGAGAAAAGCAACTATCTCCTCCCTAAGCTAACACAGGCTGCTCTCTTGAGAGCATTATTACCCTTGCTTAGCCACCGAGCATCATTATGTAAAAGTAGATCATGATGCTCAGCAGACCACGAAAACAAGCGATTTTGCAGGCTAGATGTTGATTGGATAAAGTTGATGTCTGTGGTGTTAACTCACTGCTGAGTTAAGCGAAAAGCATGCACTAGTGTATCAGGCAGTGTAGTGATCTCATCTGCTGGGAAGAGCCGATAGGCGAGCTCTGATTGGCTAACTGGTATGTTGGGTGATTATTATTTGACAGCACTTAATGGGTGGGACTACAGGGAAACAGATTCTCCCATTGGATAATATTGAACAAGGGCTCATTTTGGCTCTAAACATCAGATTTTTTTGCAGGATAAAAGAAATCTGAATTGATCAGAAGGCCTTTCTAAATTGATAAACGGGCCAGATCTGTCTTGCTGGCAGCCAGTTGAATAGCCCTGCTATATTGTTTCGACATTGGCTATTTGCTGGCTATGTTTTGTAAGTTACCGAGGGGACGACTGAAGCTGAGTTTGTCTTTCTAGTTAGAGTATGAAATTAATAGATACCAAAGTTAAAACATGATGGTTGACTGTTATCTGCCTCAGTGATTGATGGCCTTGACCACCTGAAGAAGGAGAATGCCGGAGCGAGGGACGGTATCCGCTTCCTGGAGTCTGAGTTCCGTAAAGGCAACAGGTCTGTCTCAACCCTCAAGTGTGACGTATGGTAATATAGTGGGCCACATTTAATATATGACAACCACAATCTGCCAACCCATCACATTAAAAGGGATATGTAGAGTCGACAGTTCTCTGAATGAAAAGATGAAGGCCGATTTTCAATGTGCTTAGCCTTTATCCGGTGTGAAACGCTAGAGCCAATGATACACAGGTCCTTTTATATTAATGTATCTCTCACGTAACCAATTTTCAAATGAGCTGGCTGTTGTCCTTACTACTTCAGATCTTAACAAAACAATGTTTATAACCATAACCCACTCTTAATCTGTGATCCAGTAAACTAAGAATAGGCTGCGACCCATATGGACAAAGACACTTGATGTTGTAAACCCCTCTTCTGTCCCCCTCTACCTCAGGTACATACGTTGCCAGAAGGAGTCGGGGAGGAGTTTTGAGAGGGACAAACTGAAACGCCAGGACATTGAAGCCTGGTGAGCCTCCATTAGTCTTTCTGCAGTCTCTTCATATTCCCACCTCTCAATACTTAGCATTATTATACAAATGCTTCAAAAGTGGTAAAAGATTTATGAAAGCTATCTACCAGTGGTAAAACACCTTCCCAGTGTTAACTGTTTCCTTATGTGTCCTGATTTCTAGGCATCTATACAAGACTGTGGACAGCTGTCGTCAGCTGACCGTCTCCCAGAGCAACGGAGACGAAGACACGGCTGGTATGGTCACTATTCTCACCGGTCACTCAGTGGAGGAGCTGTGTACCCGCTCTGCACCCATGAAGGTATACACATCACAAATACCATCACTCACTCAGTTCTTTAGGCTCTTCAGCAACCACTGTTGGTATGGACAGCTGGTCTGACTACCGTGTATCCCTTGGGTTGTACAGTATTGCTATTAATATTGCCCGTGTATCCCTTGGGTTGTACATTACTGCTATTAATATTTCCCTGTTACAAAATACTGCCATTTTACCATGGTGTAGATCTTTGTGGAGAACCAGAGTTATTTCTAAGAGAAGTTTGGCATGTTCAACCTCCCCCATTCATCCTTCCATGATATTTTACCATACGTTGTATGTTCATTGGTGTTAGAAGAGTTGACGTCTTACCCTCCATTGTCTGTGTCTCCTTGGAAACAGTCGGCCATCCAGGCAGTGGCGACAGCAGGCATGGAGCTGAAGAACATTGTGGAGTTCTACCGTCAGTGGAAGGAGATTGGCTGAGAGCGTTGAGCGGGCGAGGTCGGCATGGCGGACAGCTGATCACACACTCACTCCCTCTCTCTCTCCCACTCTGTTGCTCTGTCTGTATCTGCGTCTCCAAGGAAAATCAACTCTAGGAAAGGAAGTGAGGGGGGGGTGAGAGAGAGAGAGAGGGTGGAAAAGTAAAGCAGTTGAAGGAAAGAAAAAGCGAGACACATGGGCAAAGGGGGCAATAAGAAACAGCAGAAGACCCCCAAACATAAAGAAGCGATCCCAGAGGTTGGTGAGAATTAAGTGGGGATGCTACGCACATAAAGTGCCCCTGGTTCACATCATAACCAGGCATATACTGTTCATTATAGAAACGAGTACATTACATGTCGAGAGAGAACCACTCATACACATTCATGCTCAGTTAAATCCATTGGTTTAGACATATAGAGCAGTGTTTCCCGTTTCCTCCTTTCCCTCTGTGTTGTGAAGGTCGGACTATGTCAGCCCTATGGCTAGCTGGGTCTGGTCTGGTAAGGCAGGGGGGTGTGGGGTAAATCCCAGAAAGAGAACACATCTCTAGCGTGCCAAGCGTTGAGGCTATCGACACCGGAGTCTTGTAGCTCATAGGGTTCAGGTCAATGGACATACACTTCTCCAGGATTGTTTTCTTTCCTATCAGTTTTTTTGCGGTGTACTTTTTGTGTCCCGTGACTAATGTATTGTGTTATCTGTGTAGGATGAGGAGGAATAATGACAGGTTGTGCCCTGCTATTGTTTTAATTTGGATTTTATTTTTGTACCCAAATATACTTTATTTTGCGTTTTTGTAAGATGTGCTGAATACACACAGGAATGAAATGCAGGGGGAGGGATGGGGTTGTCTTGTATAGTTTTCCTAAACCAGTCTGCTAATCCTTCTGTTCTCAAAGAAATAGTCCTGACTTTTGTGTCATGGTGCCGTTTTAGGAAGAGGTAGACTCGGGTGGGTCAGCTTTGTGTTGTTGTTAGATATTATGGAGTCCGGGGCCTGCGGCTGTCCCAATATGGCGGTACAAGGTGTTTGTGTTTTTACCCTTGTGAACTCCATATATATCCCATCTACCATCATCACTAACTGTCCCATCATGCACAGTGCAAAGGAACTCTGTATATGTGTGTGGCCACGCATTGAACAATAAAATGAACTCATTTTAAAATGTATTTTCTTATTTTCACTCTCTTGCAGAAACCATTTACAGTGGCAACTTTTTCAGAGCTTTACACAATTCATGACAATGCACAGGACTCTGAATTGGGAAAGCAAACTATTTGAACTGAACATACTCATGACTGCACACTAATGACAATAATAGCCATTGTTTCTGTAAGTTGAAGAACTAATCCAGAGATGACGACTGACCAACATTAAAATGAAATGGTGTGTATCAAATAGTCCGGGTAGCCATTTGATTAGCTGTTCAGAAGACTTATAGTTTGGGGGTAGAAGCTATTGAGAAGCCTTTTGGACCTATCCTTTACCGCTCTGGTACTGCTTGCTGTTTGGAACACATTTAATGTTTTTCAATTTATAAGTTTGTTTCAAAACTCCCTTACCTATTGAAATATGGTAGTTCTGTTCCACTTTGCTCTCAAACTTCTGAACCCGTTCAGTGCAGCCTGGCTCATCCATCAGTCTCGGTCCTGTGAGTAGGACTCTGTGTGCCATCTATCCTGCTCTCTTCTGTTGTGAGGTCTCGTGCCCCTCACTACCCTGGCTGCCTGGGCCTAATGCCCACCATTCTGCATGGAATGGCTGAGCGAGACCAATCCCCTGGCAGCGGGGTCAGCGCCACCCCAACAGAAGATGGTTGGCACAGCACAGGGCTGGCCCACTTTCTGGTGATGGGGAAATGAACAGTCCAGGGGCCTGGTTTCCCTAAAGCATCTTAAGGCGAAGTAATGATAGCAAAAATGTGTAGAATCTTAGGAATTGGCTTTAAAACTGCAAAATGTTCTCAGTCTCATGGCAGCACTTTTTTGTTCTCTGCCCTGTGGCAAAAAGTGTAGAATTGCAATTCACTTAAAGTAATAATTATGACTGTAGAATAGCATTAGGAAACAGCATTTTGTTTTTCTCTGCACCATGGCAAAATGTGTTGAAATGCACATTTTGGCAGAGGTCAGTGCCCCGTGGCCCCCTTGACCCCAAATGCGGTAGTCTGGCCCTGGGGGTGCTGAGGGAGGATAAAAAGTCCTAACAAAGCATTTTGTCAATGTGCCTCTCAGTCCATGAAAAATAGGCCCTGCTTTTCATGTAGATTTGGTTCAGTTGGAATATTATGAAGTGACCTGCCAGCCTTGACTTACTGAGTGAGAATTTCTGAAGAATTTAAACTTTGCCCAAATGATCATGGTATTGAAAAGGCTACAGATAAAAATCATCACCGTTGATATCACCCAATAGTCTTTGGAGCTGTTTCAAATATTATGTAATGTGAAAAACTTTGAAATGTGTCATTTTGATTAAGAAAATGTTATATAACTGTCTGCATGTAAAATAGAATTATGCGACGATATGGGATGCCTTAAGGCTTGCTCTCTGCCTTGTCTCCTGATTCTTCATAACAATGTTTCTTTCTTGTCCCCATCCAATCAAAACGTCGCTGTGTGCGGAGGGTGGGATTTCGACATTGGGTCTACGGGTTTGCGGTGTTTTTATTCGCCTGTGAAGGAATGCAGGACATAGACCGTTTATACAGATTTACACCAGCCTCCAATGGTCAGGATAACCGGATTTACGATGGGACTATAGTTTATTACAAGCAACAATTGTTCATTTTGGTCAGTGACTACATTGCTCCAGTGAAGATTTGCGCTAATGAGCTCACCGCCAATATAAAGCTGAAAGGTTTGACTTTGTTTCTTTATCTTTCCTTTGCCGTAGTGTGCTTGTTACAATGTAACAACCTATCGTGTGTGTAGGCTACTGGATGTGTTTATTTTGTACCTGTGCGCGCGTGCGTTTATGTGTGTGCGCCTCGAGTTTGTAGGAAACTGGAAATCCTGAAAATGTTCTCTAGGAAAATGTCTCCACAGAACCAGACTTTTCAGCTATTATGCAAGTTATATTATTAAGTAGCCTATGTATCTTGTCACTTAAAATATAATTTCACCTTTTGTATTCATATTCAATTTGTATTGATGAAATTGGCAGTGTAGCCTGTCATGAGTGTGTAGGTGTTTTATTGTCAGAAGTGTGACAAATTTGACAGATAGGCCTCCATTGCGCCCGAACAAAAGGCAATTTGCCTATAACCATTTTCTTACAATGTGATAAGCTATCCGATATGAAAATTAAGACCAAATAGTCCATGAAAACAGATTGGCGATCCAGTACTCCTCTTTCTTGGAAAGACAACATACGGTAAAAACGCGCACGGGGGAACATTCTTGGTCTTGTAATTTTTGGCCCGCAGGACAGATAATGTTTTTTGTCCACGTGAGCGCGCGGAGGAACGTTTCTTCAGTCTTCTTCTGGGCAGGTGCTGTGTAGAAACCTACTAGGATAGACCAGACACCGCCTATAGTTCAGCTAGGCATTGATTTCACATTATATATATTTTTTTAATTACGCAAGTCAGTTGAGTACAAATTATTATTTACGACGGCCTTCCTGGGAACTGAACTGCCTTGTTCAGGGAGCAGAACGACAGGTTTTTTATCTTGTCTGTTCGGGGATTCGATCCAGCAACCTTTCGGTTACTAGCCCAACGCTCGAACCACTAGTGCCACATCGCGGCTCTTTTTAGGGAATATTCGCACTCCACATGCCCGACTTCCACGGTAAGTGTTATTCTCTTGGGAAAAATAGATCCCAATCTCTCACCAGAAAGTTTCTCTCTGAGATTGTCTTTTCAGCCTGTGCCATAACTGAACATAACTGCTCATTTATCTGTTTGTCTGTGATTGTTGTGTGTCTGCCTTTACCATTTCTCCAGTATTAATGTCATATGAATGTGACTCCAGGCGTTGTACATTCCTATAAAACGGCACATAAATTTGAATAGGATATACGATTGAGTGCTCTTTGAGAAACGGTGTCCAATTGTTGGATCTTGTTTCTCTCATGAAACTATGCACTCAGCATTTATTCTTTTTTTTGCCATGTTCATGTTGTAGACAACTTCAGAGCAATGAATTGAGTTTCACCCTCTGCTCTGCCTCTGGCGCAGGGTGTTAGTTTGTTCCTCTACAATGGTACGGCGAGAGACCTACCTAGGCAATATGAGTTAAACATTTCATAGACCATATGTAGATCTCTTCCCTACACATCTGGTTGGTCTGGTCTGCTGTTAATGCCACTCTTTTGCAATGACAAGTTGTAACTTGTTCCATGTGACACTATGTTCTTGTGGTTAATCACAGATGATCATAAGTGATATTACTGGTTGACACCACACCTGCAGCAAGGAACTGTGTGACCCTGTTTAAATCATGTCAAATGCATTGTGAGAGAGTCATTCATCCGTTTGTAGATTAGTGCAAGCAAAGGCTCTGTTACGCTTTCAACAATGTATTCATGTTGGGTCAGCGATTACAGGAAAGAAGCGACACGAGAGGAAGAATGCATTTAAGAAAACACAGATCTTACTCTTACTGAACATAACAGATGATATTCAAATCCATTTATCACTAGCCTATAATAGTGTCATGTGGCATAGTGTGCATTTAAAGTCCTCAACAGACCGCGTTAATGAGTACTCCATCTGGGTCAATGGGAGGGTCTGATAGTTGGTTCAGCTATACATGGAGTTATTTAATGGATTCATACCTTCTGCCTCAGTACGGACATGAACCGGTGAATCCTGTTGTTCAGGGTACACTTGACCGTCAGTCATATTGTGTGTGTGTTGAGGTGATATCTTCCATGTTCCATTTCCTGCACACACTGTACAGAATCATGCAGCTAGATGACAATGCAATGTTCTATGGGGCGAACGATGTGCCCTGTTCTTGTTTGCATAAAACAGACGTGCCCATGTCAACATGCTCCCCGCGTAGACTTCTTATCTTCAGCTCCCGAGTTATAGTCATCTATTGAGGAAGGTCATGTGACGAGATCACGAGCCAGGGAAAGAATTTCAGAATTCAGGAGTTGGGCGAGAGAGTGGAGCAGAAAGAGGGAAACGGGGGAGAGAAGCTGCGTATTCAGAAGAGATGGGGTAAAGGGGAGGTGGAGAGGAGAGAGGGAGGACGGAGGGGAAGAAATTAGAATATTTGTACATTTTGAAACACGATGGTAGGGGAACTGAGGATGGCCACTGGCAGTCACTCTATTTAGAGTGCTTGTTTTACCCTTGTCTGCTGTATGTGGCAACCATTACCATGCTCTTGCACACAAACAAACAAAGTCGGACACTCACTGACACCTCTGACTGAGGGTTTAACCTACTTCTCACATTCTTGTTACTATTTTGCACAATTGTATAGTATTTTAGATAGAAAGTCACGAATGATCAAGTCCTTGCCAATACATGATTCAGAAGAGAAATATGTTGCTACTGTGCAGAACAGCCTTGTGAGTGGGTGGTGTAGTTGAGATTGGGTGGAAGTGAGCACATGAGAAGTGGTTGGCATCAGAGGCCCATGAGCAACACCTCCAAAACCTCCCGTTATTCGACTACAACAGAAATAGACCAACAGAATTCCCATTCTATTAGTTGATGGAGACAGTGGAGGATGATGAGGGGGAAACGGGTCATAATAATGTATGTGATGGCACAAATGGAATGGCATCAAATGCATAGAAACCATGTGTTTGATACCATTCCGCTGATTCCGCTCCAGCCATTACCACGAGCCCGTCCTCCCCAAACTCCTGTGGATGGAGAAGGAAATTTGAATCGGAAAGGACCGCACACTGTTACTACACACACCCAGGACTCCAAACTGACATGCTCAGTTTCACCATAGTTTTAGATTCCAGGCTATACGTCTGTGTTATTCATAAGTTGTTTTACTGGTTGTGACAGAACGTGCAGGGTTTTTTTTTTTAAGTGAACTGAGAACCATCATATCTATGCACTCATTGCAGGGTGCTCATTGTCATGAGATCTAATCAGATAGACTGGTCTTCATCAGGACCAAATTTACAACATGAACTTGCTTCTTGGGATAACTCAATTAGCAGAATAAGTATGTGTGCATACAGGTAGTGCCATTCCAAGGAGCACACGAACCCCCCCCCCCCCCAAAAAAAAAAATGGAGGCCACGGTGTAATCACTGTGTCCAAAACATTAGGAGCACATTACTAATATTGAGTTGCACCCCTTTTGCCCCCGAACAGGCTCAATTCGTGGGGGCTTGGATTCTACAAAGTGTCGAAAGCGTTCCACAGTGATGCTGGCTCATGTCGACTCCAATGCTTCCCACTGTTGTGTCAAGTTGTCTGGATGTCCTTTAGGTGGTGGACCATTCTTGATACACACAGGAAACTGTTGAGTGTGGAAAAAAACAGCAGTGTTGCTCCTGGCAATTACTACCATACCCTCTGAATGGCACACATACACAATCCATGTCTCAATTGTCTTAAGGCTTAAAAATCCTCCTTTAACCTGTCTTCTCCCCTTCATCTACACTGATTTGAAGTGGATTTAACCAGTGACATCATTAAGGGAGCATAGCCTTCACCTTGATTCACCTGGTCAGTCTATGTTATGGAAAGAGCAGGTGTTCCTAATGATTTGTACACTCAGTGTATATCATATCAATATGTGCAACCCACTATCGAAGCTTATTGTGAAATAGACACTAATTACTTGGATTGCAACGTCATACAGAATTCATTATAATATAATTCAAATTGAAGGGGCAGTAATTGGGAGCACGCTAGACTTTGAAGTGACTTCAGTGAATCTGTGAGGAACAGGAAATTAGTGATGTGCAGGTCACAAATTATTATTTTTGAAACAACCTTTTTTACTGCCTCGAGAGATGTGTTCCTAATGTTTTGTACACCCAGTGTATGTTTTAAATGAAGACTTTGCCTATTGAAACCAGCAGCACGCTTTGCAAACCACACACTGATACGCACAGCCTTGTATTTATCCAAATCATTGGCACCTCATCACCCCTCTTTCATTGATATGATTATCATGCATGCAAATTATTCACCCTCTGTTCTCAGCCCTGAACCCAGTGACCCCACTAGCATGGTTCAATGTCACAGACACAAGCTATTGTCTTGTCTCGCGTTCTCTGTGTGTGTGTGTGTGTGTGTGTGTGTGTGTGTGTGTGTGCGTTTGCATGTGTGTGTGCACATTTCCATGAATAAGAACTTCCAGTTCAGCATGTGTGTGTATTGAGCAGAATTGCTACTCATTTTCATAGAGCCCAGGCCAGTCTGTAACAGTCGGCCCTTGGCCCTGCTCTTTCCAGACTGGGCCTCAGTCACAAAGCACACTTTGTCCCAGCAAATGTGATAAGGCCTGCAGCTGGGCCACCATGCAGTGTCATGTCCCCTCTCACACTGCACATCACAGAGCCTGAGGTATGCATAATAATGTCAGGGCAACCTCCAGGTAATATTTCACCCAGCCAACACTGAGATAAGTGCCCTGACTCTGACAAATCATCAGACCAAAGCAACTTCCATTCTGAGCCTTAGCATAGGACTTATATGAGGCTGTTGTAGTAACTGTACTCTCACAAAGAAAGCCGTATGGATGGTGGTCACAGGAGGTTTGTGGCACCTTAATTCGGGAGGACGGGCTCGTGATAATGACTGGAGCGGATTTTAGTTTGATGGTGCTCTTTAACATACACTCTTAGAGGAAAAGGTGCTATCAAGAGCCTTAAAAGGGTTATTTGGCTGTCCCCATAGGATAACCCCTTGAAGAACCCAAGAAGTCAATTTCTTCAGCAAAGTGCCATAAACAGAAGAGAAGCTGTGAAGGTCAGTTGATTGTCATCATGTCATATTATTGCATACAATCCATACGGTTTGCTTGTTCAGCACATACATGTTCCGCTGTTTGTGTGTGCCTCAGTGGCTATCACTTAATATTTCCTGTAGTGATGGGAAGTTCAACGCTTTTTACCGACTCAGATCGTTTCGACTCGTTCAGTCAAAAGTAGGACTCTTTCGACTCATTTCGTTATTTTTATTTAGTCATGCCCAGAGCGCGCAGGGCCCCCTACCGGCCAACGATTAACTAAAAACTTGACCGCCTCATGATTCTACAAGCCTCTCGTTCACCATAAGGGGCTTATTGGAGCTGTCATTTGTGACTTACTAAAGTGTGCTTCAAACAATGTACATTTGTGATAGCTAGGCATACAACCAGACTAGATTGTGAACGACTCTTTGCGGAATGACTTGCCTGCCGAGAGTGGGAGATAAGCACTGCTGCAGGCCCCCCAAATGATTCTTCCTCGATTTTATTGAACAGAGGCAGGCTGTCTAGGCTTCTACAAAGCTGTATAGCTTTCAATAATCAATGAATCACATTCATTATTACGCCATGAGATCAAGTACCAGTTCTTAACATGTCTTCTTCTTCTCTATGCTGCAAGATCTATTTTCGTGCGCGCACATCTCTAGCCCGTCTCTGGGACCGCTGAGCTGGAGAAACGGGTCTGAATCCTGCCGTAGAGGACTCATCGTGGCCAGCAGAGCAGATCAAACTAACCACTAAAAGGAACGGGTCACTCTGGAAAAATGTATCATGACTCAAGTCAGTAAAAAAGGTTGTTTCAAAAATAATCATTTGTGACCTGCACATCACTAATTTCCTGTTCCTCACAGATTCACTCAAGTCACTTCGAAGTCTAGAGTGCTCCCAATTACTGCCCCTTCAATTTGATTGATATTTGTCACGGCCGTTGAATGAAGAGGACCAAGGTGCAGCGTTGTGGGCGTACATATTCCTTTATTTATATGACGCCAACAATAAACAATCCAAACACAACCGTGACGCTATAGTGCCAACAAACAAAGACAACTACCCACCATCACAGGTGGGAAAAGGGCTGCCTAAGTATGGTTCCCAATCGGAGACAACGATAGACAGCTCTCCCTGATTGAGAACCATACCCGGCCAAAACAAAGAAATACAAAACATAGAAAAATGAACATAGAATGCCCACACTAATCACACCCTGACCAAACCGAAATAGAGACATAAAAAGCTCTCTAAGGTCAGGGCGTGACAATATTGAATTCTGTATGACGTTGCAACCCAAGTAATTAGTGTCTATTTCACAATAAGCTTCGTTAGTAGGTTGCACATATTGATATGATATACACTGTGTACAAAACATTAGGAACACCCGCTCTTTCCATGACATAGACTGACCAGGTGAATCCAGGTGAAAGCTATGATCCCTTATTGATGTCACTTGTTAAATCCACTTCAATCAGTGTATATAAAGGAGAGGAGACAGGTTAAAGAATGATTTTTAAGCCTTGATACAATTGAAACATGGATTGTGTATGTGTGCCATTCAGAGGGTGAACAGGGTAGAGGTACCAGACACACCAGTTTGAGTGTGTTAAGAACTGCAACGCTGCTGGGGTTTTCACGCTCAACAGTTTCCCGTGTGTATGAACAATGGTCCACGACCCAAAGGACACCCAACCAACATGACAAAACTGTGGGAAGGGTTGGACTCAACATGAGCCAGGAAAGCTTTCAACACCTTGTAGAGTCCATGCCCTGACAAATTGAGGATGTTCTGAGGGCAACAGGGGGTGTAATATATTCCTAATATTTTGTTCACTCAGTGTATTTCCATTTAGCGTATCTGAAATACCATTGAGTTAGAGACAGGGAGATATGATGAGAGATTTAAATATCAGTAAGTAGGGCAAAATGAAACTTTCTCAACAGAAACTCTCAATAGATGAAGAATAGATGAAAAACTAGCATTTTTTTGTTGTTTTGCCAGCTGAAAAATGGCAAGCAAAGCATGCCTGCAACATTGAACATGGTTTGAGTTGCTGGGTTCACAAACATAAGGCTCTTATTGTCACGTATTAACAAGGTAGGTGGAATCAAGCGCAGAGAGCAGGTGCAGTGAGTCGATAGTTTATTCTCCGGAACAAACACTGAAAACCCGAAAACAGGGTGAAATAATCCAACACAGGATTAAGATATATCGGAGCAAATAACACAATACGTATTCACTAAAATACATGAAACCAAAACAATCCCGCACGAAACAAGGGCGGGACAACCTACTATAAATAAGGACGTCAATAAACTAAAATACACACAGGTGAAACTAATAAGACAAAACCAACAGACAAACGAAAAAGGGATCGATGGTGGCTAGTAGGACGGTGACGACGACCGCCGAGCACCGCCCGAACAGGCAGGGGAGCCAACTTCGGCGGAAGTCGTGACACTTATTGACTATGTCCCATGCTATCTGAACAGAAGGAGCCCTCTGTTCAGTACTACATAGCAGGAACATGTTATTGTCATGCTAGTTTTGTTAGCTAACAGCCCCACCATAAGACACTGCATCTCAGTGCAAGAGGCGTCACTGCAGTACCTGGTTTGAATCCAGGCTGCATCACATCTGGCAGTGATTGGGAGTCCCATAGGACGTCTTCTGGGTTTTGCCGGGGAATTTGTTCTTAACTGACTTTCCTAGTTAAATAAAGGTTTAATTAAAAACAATAATAATAATGTGACAATGCTAACCACTGTCTGAATCTGAGTCCATGTCTGGGGACGTCTAGAGAAGGTTGACACAATGGAAGAGTCCAGTCAACAAGGACTTTATGACAAAAGAAGAAATACTCATTTTGATGGAACCAAATGAAAATGATTTTGAATATTTTTGTTTTGGTTTGTAACTTGAAATGAAGTGGAAACAGAGTGGACTATTCCCCAACCGATTCACATACAGCATATCATGTGTGATATGTAAACACATTTTTTCTTCTGATGGGTATGTAACAGTCCTCACACAATATATCTGAGTGTATGGCAGTGTAATTTCTAGAGAATTATATCTCACAGACGTTTTCTTCCCTTTCTCTCTCTGCAGTGTTTCCTTTGTGGTGGGGGGGTGGGGTGGACAACGGTGGTGGGGGCTGGGCCCAGGCCTGGGGCTGGGACCGCTGTATGCAATGGGAACCAGGGCCTGGAGAGGGGGCACAGGCCCCAGCATTTGACTGCCCAGTCTGGTGTGTCCTCTGCCAGGGATGCAGGGCTAGGCTCAGGGAGGCCTGCCAGAGAGGGAGGGGGGCCATCAGACTGCCCACAGACATGCTTAGCATCAAACTCCCCCAGCTCTTTGACATCCACCAAGTCCCCAAGGTAAGAGTGGCCAGACTGAAAGAGAAATCTTTCACAACCATTTCACAAACCTTCAGAGGTTTCACTGACTAAATGTTCATGTTTTCCTAAATATAGGATATGGTGTCGAGATCAGGATTGTGTCACATAGTTCCTAGAGGGATGTTTGAACTTATGTTCAACCTAGTCCTTGCTCCATCTTCACCCGGGGCCGTATTCACAAAGTGTCTCAGAGTAGCAGTGCTGATAAAGGATCAGTTTTGCCTATTAAATTATGAAGTGACGCCCGACAACCTGCCCGCTCAACCCCATCCCCTCCTCCCTTCCCCAGACCATCTCTGCAGACCTCCCATTCCTTACTTCCCTCATCAACTCATCCCTGACCACTAGCTGTGTCCCCTCTGACTTCAAAATGGCCTGAGTCGCTCCCCTCCTCAAGAAACCAAGAACTACAGACCTGTATCCCTTCTTTCTTTTCTTTCCAAAACACTTGAGCGTGCTGTCTCTGACCAACTCTTTCACTATCTCTCTCAGAACCATCTTCTTTATCCTAACCTGCCAGGCTTCAAGATGGGTCACTCAACAGGTCACTCAACCTTCGACACCGTGAACCATCAATCCTCCTCTCCACCCTCTCAGGGCTATGCGTCTCAGGCTCTGCACTCTCTTGGATTGCATCCTACCTGGCAGGCCGCTCCTACCAGGTGACTGACTGTGTTTGCATCATGTACCCTAACTATTGGTGTCACCCAGGGCTCGGTTCTAGTCCCTCTCTTGTCTTCTCTCTATACACCAAATTACTTGGCAGATATCTCAGCTTGGATGTCGGCCCACCTCAAGCTCATCCTCGACAAAACAGAGCTCCTCTTCCTCCAGGGGAATGCCTGCCCTCGCTCCAAGACCACTCTATCACGATTGACAACTCCACGGTGTCCCCCTCCCAGAGTGCAAAGCACCTTGACGTGACCCTGGACAACACCCTGTTGTTCTCTGAAAACATCAAAGCAGTGACTTGCTCCTGCAGGTTCATGCTCTACAGCGTTAGTAGAGTATGACCCTATCTCACACAGAAAGCAGTGCAGGTCCTAATCAATCTCTCGTCTGGACTACTGCAACTCGCTGTTGGTTGGACTCCCAGCTTGTGCCATAAAAAACCTGCAAAACCTGCAACCTACACCCCAACCCGAGGACTCGGTTCTGCCAACTCTGGTCTCTTGGCCCTCCCACCCCCACAAGGGCAGATGCCGTTCAGCCCAGTCAAAGCTCTTCTTTCTACTGGAACCATTTTACGAAAACATCTGAAACCCTACCTCTTCAAAGAGTATCTTAAATAATCCCACAGCACCCCCCCCCCCCCCCCCCCCACACACACACACACACACACACACACACATTTTTTGTAAATAAAAAATTAAATAAAGATTGCCTTTCGTGAACTAACACTCAAAATTCAAAAGGCACTCGCACATCTGAGCGATCTTATTTGCAGGTGCCTGGCAACAGTTGAACAAGATGAAGGAAAAAGGAAACCGCACACTGCTCTTGGTAGTATCACTGATCTTTAATAAGCTTACGTATCGGCCTCACGTCCTTCATCAGAGCTTTTGTGAGTAAAAAAAAAAGTGCACCCTTATGTAGACCTGGCCCCACCCACATCCGTTCCACACATTGAAGGGGGTTGGAGGCAAAGGAAAAACAAATAAGTTACCAAATATAACAACATGCATTTCATAAATATTACAAAAGTGTATAAATAAGACGTATGAAACACGTCTTTAAAACCACAAGGACCCCGAGGACATAGCAAGTTTTCATTAGTCATTGGGAACTTCGTACGAAAAACATCAGAGTAACCTTAAATAGGCACATCATTCATGTTCAAATTCACAACATAACATACATAGGCATTTAATCATTAAGTCCTTTAGGAAATAATGTCTGGGGGGTGAAAATCCCCAAACATTCTCTTTTACTCAGAGTATTATTAATATCTCCTCCCCTGTCTGATATCTTAACTTTCTCTATGCCACAAAATCAAAAAGGTAGACTAACACTCGCACTTGACTTTTCCCCCTCTACTAGCACTGACTTTGCTGATAGCTACTAAAAAAAGTACTTACTATGACTGAGATATGTGGTTCTCCCACCTAGCTATCTTACGGTGAATGCTATCTTAAGATGAATGCAACTGTAAGCCACACTGGATAAGAGTGTCTGCTAAAATACTAAAATGCCAATGTTAATGTTGTTCAGCATTCCTGCTCTAAGACACTTTTTAAAATACAGGCCCAGATGAACCAGACTAGGAGGACAGGTCTTGATGTCCTCCAGTTGTTTGTTAGATAATCTCTATAGTAGCCTGTGTACTGTGTATCACAGTGTTTTGCCTTCAGGTGTTCCGGGAGGATGGCATCATCTCGGGATACCGTCACCCCCAAAGCTCCGCCCTGGACTGCATCCTTAGCAGCTTCCAGATGACCAATGAGACCGTCAACATCTGGACCCACTTCCTGCCCACATGGTATGTACACCAAAGCAAACACTCTGAATGAAGACAAGGAGATCAGACCCATAGATGGCGGGAAGGTATTCTGTAACAATTAGGCCTGGTTTTGACTGGAAAACATACGTATCAGATTGATGTCTTCCTGTCTTCATATCAAGTTTTCCGATCACTCCCCCATTTCATTTGAAATGGAACTGATGGTGTTGCGACACGTCTCATATCCCAGGTACTTCCTGTGGCGCTTCAGTGTCCTGTGCTCCACACTGAACTTCCTGTCGGAGAGCTACACCTGGCCGCTGCTGGTGTACATGCTGCTAATCTGCGTGTACCCCTTCACCTCCAGCTGTGCCCACACCTTCAGCACCATGTCCCCCGAGGCACGCCACATCTGCTACTTCTTCGACTACGGCGCCCTCAGCCTCTACAGCCTGGGTAAGGCCCGCTGCATGAAGTCTGACTGTCGGCACTTCCCAGTTAGACTATTAGTGCTTCCTTTACCTTTTAGTTATTTCTTTCTGGTTACATTTCCTCCAGTACCAAGACTGCCAACTCTCACAGTAGGCTACTGCTTCCCCTAATCCGAACTGGTGCAGTCCCACAGGGTACAGGCCACGTGCCATCTTTCAAGTTCCAAAAAGTCTCGGTGAACTTGGGCAATCAGTTGCACAATTAGAACTTTATATACTACTTCCCACATTTGTAACCATTGTTTGTGTGGTTACTTCATTGTTTGTATGTTTTATTTGGCGCCGTGTGTGTCATGTGTGTGTCTTTGCTGTCTGGGCTTGTCAGATTCACTTCAATTAAAGTTTTTGGCCCACAAAACCTACTCATACATGTCTTGTTCAAGTATCAAATCAAATGTTATTGGTCACATACACATATTTAGCAGATGTTATTGCGGGTGTAGGGAAATGCTTGTGTTCCTAGCTCCAACAGTGCAGTAGTATCTAACAATTCACAACAATACACACACATCTAAAAGTAAAAGAATGGAATTAAGAAAAATTTAAAAAATTGGATGAGCAATGTCGGAGTGGCATTGACTAAAATACAGTAGAATGGAATACAGTATATACAGTTGAAGTCGGAAGTTAACATACACTTTAGCCAAATACATTTAAACTCAATTTTTCACAATTCCTGACATTTAATCCTAGTAACAATTCCCTGTCTTAGGTCAGTCAGGATCACCACTTTATTTTAAGAATGTGAAATGTCAAAATAATAGTAGAGTGATTTATTTCAGCTTTTATTTATTTCATCACATTCCCAGTGGGTCAGAAGTTTACATATACTCAATTAGTATTTGGTAGCATTGCCTTTAAATTGTTTAACTTGGATCAAATGTTTCGGGTAGCCTTATACAAGCTTCCCACAATAAGTTGGATGAATTTTGGCCCATTCCTTCTGACAGAGCTGGTGTAACTGTGTCAGGTTTGTAGGCCTCCTTGCTCACACACACTTTTTCAGTTCTGCCCAAAAATGTTCTATAGGATTGAGGTCAGAGCTTTGTGATGGCCACTCCAATACCTTGACTATGTTGTTCTTAAGCCATTTTGCCACAACTTTGGAAGTATGCTTGGGATTATTGTCCATTTGGAAGACCCATTTGTGACCAAGCTTTAACTTCCTGACTCAATATATCCATGTAATTTTACATCATGATTCCATCTATTTTGTGAAGTGCACCAGTCCCTCCTGCAGCAAAGCACCCCCACAACATGATGCTGCCACCCCTGTGCTTCACGGTTGGGATGGTGTTCTTTGGCTTGCAAGCCTCCCCCTTTTTCCTCCAAACATAACGATGGTCATTATGGCCAAACAGTTCTATTTTTGTTTCATCAGACCAGAGGACATTTCTCAAAAAAGTACGATCTTTGTCCCCATGTGCAGTTGCAAACCGTAGTCTGGCTTTCTTATGGCTGTTTTGGAGCAGTGACTTCTTCCTTGCTGATCGGCCTTTCAGGTTATGTCGATATAGGACTCATTTCACTGTGGATATAGATACTTTTGTACTCGCTTCCTCCAGCATCTTCACAAGGTCCTTTGCTGTTCTGGAATTGATTTGTACTTTTCGCACCAAAGTACATTAATCTCTAGGAGACAGAACGTGTCTCCTTCCTGAGCGGTATGACGGCTGCGTGGTCCCATGGTGTTTATACTTGGGTACTATTGTTTGTACAGATGAACGTGATACCTTCAGGTGTTTGGAGGTCTTGGGTGAGTTATTTTGATTTTCCCATGATGTCAAGCAAAGAGGCACTGAGTTTGAAGGTAGGCCTTGAAATACATCCACAGGTACACCTCCAATTGACTCAATTTATGTCAATTAGCCTATCAGAAGCTTCTAAAGCTAAGACAACATTTTCTCAAATTTTCCAACTGTTTAAAGGCACAGTCAACTTAGTGTATGTAAACTTCTGACGCACTGGAATTGTGATACAGTGAATTATAAGTGAAATAATCTGTCTGTCAACAATTGTTGGAAAAATGAATTGTGTCATGCACAAAGTAGATGTCCTAACCATCTTGCCAAAACTATAGTTTGTTAACAAGACATTTGTGGAGTGGTTGAAAAATGTGTTTTAATGGCTCCAAAATAAATGTATGCAAACTTCTGACTTCAACTGTACATATAAGCTGAGTAAAGCACTATGTAAACAAGTTCGACAGCTCAATACCAACAGTGAAATCAGAGTTTGTTTTATTTTACAATTCTTTCACCTTGGAATAATGTTTGCTTTTCGTTTACAAACAGAAAGCATGCTGCACCAGATTGCACTGTCAGATTTAGGTCAACAGACAGCATAGATTAAAATATCAGCCTATCTTTTCCTCTCGGATCCAGCATCTGGGAAAAGTTTCTATGGATGTGTGCATACCACTGCTCTACAGCTTCACATGTACATTTTCCATGGATTCATGTCTGTTTCCACATGCTTGCTCAACCAATTCACATACTTGGGTATTTGCGTTCTGCTTGTGAATACGTGTGCTTTTCTTGGGTGTGTGTTTGCTTGTATGGGTGTGTGTGATAGACTTGTCCCTCTCTTTCAAACATACACTTTTTCAAAGTAAAAGACAAAGTTTATTTTCAAATCCATATTAATGGATATGAGGCCCATGCAATATGATCCTTATTCTACCACAATTCTCCTTACTGCCAAAACATACCCAGCCCTAAATGTCCAAACGTTTCTGGGATAAGAATTGCAAATGTTTACTGTAGGTGGTGTTCTGCAGCCAAGCTTATTTAAAAAAGCCTCTAGATTTATTGAAAGTACATCATTGGGATTAAAACTGGTTTTGAAGCATATTTACAGCAAGTGCAAGGCCAACGTTTCATTAGTAGGTTATTAGAGCCTAATTGATATGTTATGAGCGTTGCAATTTATAATTAAGTGTTTGGTAGGGAAATGCATGGTACATTTAGTTTCAGATGTTGTATGTTTTTTTTTTTTTTTTTTAGCTTTCAGTGTTTTTGTGTTTGTGTTCAGGTTGTGCCATAACTTATAGCTCCTATGTGATGCCTGACTGCTGGGTCAACAGCTGGCTGCACCAACACTTTGTGCCCATCGCCATCTGCAACACACTATTCTGCACGAGCCTGTCCTGCTATTCTAGGTAGGCAGCCAATAAGTTATCCTACCCATGATGCATCACTCTCCTGGTCGTTGAAACCATTAACTTAACTCTTTTCTTTTTTTTTCATAGATTTCTGGAGATGCAGTTTCCACACCGGAGTAAAATTCTCCGGACAGGGGCATTTGTCTTTCCATTCATCTTTGACAACATCCCTCTATTTTACAGAGTGAGTTTATTTTGAAAAGGTGTAGACAGAGTTCACAGAAAGTCTGCTTGTACGGTAATTGGGTTGCATTCTGTTTGTTATGTCACAGTTTAGATCTGATTAATGCCTCTCTTTAATACTTTGACCAGGACTTTTGGCTCATTAACTTAGAAGCTGATTTTGTGTAGAATAAATAAAGATTTGACCACATGCTGTTAAATCTTTTAATCTCTTGGCCGCTGTTTGTGCCAATGATCTTATGTGGGTTTGTATATGTGTGTGTGTCTGTGTGTGTGTGTAGCTGCTGCTGTGCTGCGGGGGCAGCTGCTGTCACAGTGAGGCCCTGCCCAGTCACTGTTACCACCTCCTCTTCGCCTTCCTCACCTGCTTCCTGTTTGCCTCACACCTCCCAGAGAGGCTGGCCCCGGGGCGCTTCGACTACTTTGGTACGTCCACACCAGCGCCCGGTTACCATGGCAACTGGAATTGGAAGGTTATATCAGTTATTGAGCAAGCTTTAGCTACTCTGGCCTGTGGCCAGTTATTGTTGGCGCATAGCGGTATCATTTCTACTGTATCCGTTATGGTACTGTAGGCAAATATTTGAACAGTGACAATTCTTTGAGCAATCCTGGTAAATCCTTGCTCACTGCAGTATGATCAAATTCAAGCATTTCTAATGACTCTCTCTCATTGATCTCTCTCTCCTCTCTCAGGTCACAGTCACCAGCTTTTCCACATCTGTGCCGTGGTGGGTACCCACTTCCAGATGGAGGCGGTGCTAGCAGATATGACCTCACGCAGGGCGTGGCTCATCGCCCAGGCGGCCGTACCCTCCTTCCTGAGTACCCTGGGGGCACTGGCCCTCGGCATCATCCTCAACCTAGGCATCATTGGCATCTTCAGTGCACCTCTGCTGTGGAACCCTCACCACAGTGCCAACCACCCACTGACGCCACCCACGAAACGCAAGGAACAGTGACACTCCCCACAACCAGTGACCACCCAGTATGTTCAAATGAAAAGGTTTGGCTAAATCATTCTACCAGTCGTGAACTTTGGAAATAATAACCATAAGAAGTTACAGTATATTATACCTTTTAAAACCAGGTAGTATTTGTATAAACCCATTGGAATATTATCACAGGATGGTTTTTCTACATGTTATTCTAACGTCATTATAAGGTTTGTTTAGGAGTTTATTAATGTGTTCACTGTTTGAAGCCGAATACCCAGCTATTTTTATGAAGCCTTTCAGTTATTCAGTATCATTGTATACTGTTAAAAGTTTTGGAGGTATTTTGAGTTAAAGTATCATATGCCAACTTCTTTTCACTTATACTTGAAAGGATCTGGGTTGTATGAAGCATATGTGATGTCTAACAACACATAAAAGTGCCTTTTTATATATATATATATATATATATATAATGACCCAAATGTTACCTAAGTACTTGTAAATATTATTTCTGGTTCGTGTAAATCTCAAACTGGAAAAATCTTTAACTGTAAATTTGCAGGAAATTTTCATATTAATATATAAGCATTTAGCTACTGTTTTTCAAATATCCTATATATTTATTAGCCATTATTAGAACATCTCAAAACCCATATTTAATATAAATTATGACTATCCATTACATGCTTCTCATGACTTCTAAAATAATCTATACTCTCACTAACTGGACTACTTAGTATGATTCCACCATTTTGTTTTAATATTCAATACCATCTCATTTAAATCTCCACTATCACTTTAATAGATTTACAGACCAGTGTGGTGCTCATTCAGATTAACCTTCTCTAAACGTCTACACTAAAAAAGGTGCTATCGGGGACCTAAAAGGGTTCTTCGACTGCCCCCATAGGAGAACCCTTTAAAGAACCCTTTTTGGTTCCAGCTAGAACCCTTTTGAGTTCCTTGTAGAACCCTTTCCACAGAGGGTTCTACATAGAACCCAAAAGATTTCTATCTGGAGTCAAAAAGGGTTCTACCTGAAACCAAAAAGGTTTCTCCTATGGGGACAGCCGAAGAACCCTTTTGGAACCCTTTTTTTCTAAGTGTGTACCTGAAAGCTAAAGCACTGTACTATGTCTATGATTAAAAAACAGGTGACATTTTACAGAGGTACGTTTCCATGGAAACTTCATGGTTCTTCGCAGTTTGTGTTCCTGTGAATGCCCAGTCACTTGAATTGTTCTTTGGAGTACTCTTATTTTTTACTTCTACAACATACTGTAATGGTCATTGGATGCATTTTTTTTAAACATTACGTGCTGTTTAAATGTCAGAGAATTACTGAAATTCTACCTAACATACATATGTTTTAGGGAGATAGGACATTCCAAATGACCTTGTTTATAACAGCTATCTAATGGAAGAAATCTTAGATGATGGTGCACAACAGAACTGAATAAGTGATGTCATCTCACCTCCCAGGAATGGGGATGTGGTCAGTGGAGGTCAAAGGCTCTTGGCACTGTCGTATTCATGTGGTATCGTGGTGGTCATTGCAGGTTTATGGCAAACCAATACACCGCTCACCCCATGCTGGTATAACATTGTCAGTGGCTATTGTTTACATGTATCCTCGAAAAAGAGTGTGGTATCTCTTGAGTATTTATTCCTTGTAGTATAAATAACAGCACCTACTGTTTCTGTTCAGTTGTAAAGTGTGAAGCATATGTACAGGTAATGTACAGCCAAAATAAAGGAAACACCAACGTAGTGTCTTAATAGGGTGTTGGGCCACCACGAGCTTCCAGAACAGCTTCTATGCCTTGGCATAGATTCTACAAGTGTCTGGAACTCTATTGGAGGGATGCGACACCATTCTTCCACGAGAAGTTCCATCATTTGGTGTTATGTTGATGGTGGTGGAAAACGCTGTCTTAGGTGCCGCTCCAGATTCTCCCATAAGTGTTCAATTGGGTTGAGATCTGGTGACGGAGAGACACACACACACACACACACACACACACACACACACACACACACACCCTTTAAAACCCTTATGCTCCTTTGAGACCCCTCTTTCAAAGTCACTGAAATCTCTACTTGCTATGGTAGCCAAAATAATGGGAAACTGGGCATTTTTATACATGACCCTAAGCATGATGGGATATTAAGTGCTTAATTAACCATTAACCATTAACCTGTGTGGAAGCACATGCTTTCAACATACTTTGTATCCCTCATTTACTCAAGTGTTTCTTTTTTTCTGGGAATTACCTGCATATTTACATTATTATTGTTGTAAATGTTTTAGATGAGGAAAAATGATTAATTACATCCCCAACATCATATAATCATTTCTTGACATAATAGCACTAACATGTACCACGCTAGACCTAACACACATGTCATTATTTTATCATGTAGCTCTGTGTCCAGTATGTAGGGGAGACCAGGGTTGGTTGTCACAGTGCTTATAACTCCCAAACTAGAGGGCGTTGTGTAATCATTTTAAGATTAAAATGTGTGAATTCTTTGAAAGAACTAATCCATCTGGTTAATTTATGTCGTCATAACTAATTAGCATTGGGTGCTGTTGCTATAAACATCCCGTCCCAATTAACCTGAACACCTTTGGCCGGCATATCAAAATGTGTTGGGAATAATATACAGTTGAAGTCATTAAAACTCATTTTTCAACCATTCCACAAATTTTCTGTTAACTTCTTGATCCTACTTGAGACGCAGATGTCTCAACTAGGCACCTGGAAATGCAAATGCGCTACGCTAAATGCTAAATGTACTCGTTAAAACTCAAACCTTAATCAAAATTCACATACAGGGTATTGAATTAAAGCTACACTCGTTGTGAACCTAGCCAACAAGTCAGATTTTTAAAATGCTTTTCGGCGAAAGCATGAGAAGCTATTATCTGATAGCATGCAACACCTCAAAATGCCTGAATGCGACGTAAACAAAGACTTTGCTTATCCGGTGCTACACAAAACGCAGAAATAAAATATAAAACATTCATTACCTTTGACGAGCTTCTTTCTTGGCACTCCTATATGCCCCATAAACATCACTATTGGGTCTTTTTTTCGTTTAAATCGGTCCATATATACCCAAAATAGCTTTCTATGGAAGCTGTGTCATTCAGAAAAAAACATTGTTTTTAAACGCTGCGTCGTTTTTTAAAATTAAAAAAGTCGACGATAAACTTTCACAAAACACTTCGAAATACTTTTGTAATCCAACTTTAGGTATTAGTAAACGTTTATAATCTATCAAAATGATTACAGGGCGATGTATATTCAATAGCTCCTCGTCTGCAAATCAATGGCTGCCAATGTGCACATTCAAACCATCCTGGTGGAGACCGGAAGAAACGGAATCCTGTTAGTTGGATTTTCCAACAAAAAAGTCCATTGAAAATGACGACAATGGCGACATCGTGTGGAATCTGTATGAATTGCATGCAGATCCATAATTAATTTTGTGCTCTTTTAACAACCCATGAAAGTGACTTATGGAAATTATTTTTAGCTTTCAGAGAGCAGTTTTTCTTGCGTTTTTCAATGAAACACACGATCTGTTATAGTCACAGCCGTGATTTAACCAGTTTTAGAAACTTCAGAGTGTTTTCTATCCACACATACTAATCATATGCATATACTATATTCCTGGCATGAGTAGCAGGACGCTGAAAAGTTGCGCGATTTTTAACAGAATGTTCGAAAAAGGAAGGGGTAGACTTAAGAGGTTTTTAACAAACTATAGTTTTGGCAAGTCTAATAGGACATCTACTTTGTGCATGACACAAGTAATTTTTCCAACAATTGTTGACAGACAAATTATTTCACTTATACTTCACTGTATCACAATTCCAGTGGGTCAGAAGTTTACATACACTAAGTTGACTGTGCCTTTAAACAGCTTGGAAAATTCCAGAAAATTATGTCATGGCTTTAGAAGCTTTTGATAGGCTAATTGACATTATTTGAGTCAATTGGAGATGTACCTGTGGATGTATATCAAGGCCTATCTTCAAACTCAGTCCCTCTTTGCATGACATCATGGGAAAATCAAAAGAAATCAGCCAAGACCTCAGAAAAAAATTGTAGTCCTCCACGAGTCTGACTCATCCTTGGGAGCAATTTCCAAATGCCTGAAGGTACCACTTTCATATGTACAAACAATAGTACCCAAATATAAACACCATGGGGCCACATAGCCGCCATACCGCTCAAGAAGGAGACGCATTCTGTCTCCTAGAGATGAACGTACTTTGGTGCGAAAAGTGCAAATCAATTCCAGAACAACAGCAAAGAACCATGTGAAGATGCTGGAGGAAACAAGTACAAAAGTATCTATATCCACAGTGAAATGAGTCCTATATTAACATAACCTGAAAGGTTGCTCAGCAAGGAAGTAGCCACTGCTCCAAAACTGCTATAAAAAAGCCAGACTACGGTTTGCAACTGCACATGGGGACAAAGATTGTACTTTTTGGAGAAATGTCCTCTGGTCTGATGAAACAAAAATAGAACTGTTTGGCCATAATGACCATCATTATGTTTGGAGGAAAAAGGGGGAGGCTTGCAAGCCAAAGAACACCATCCCAACCGTGAAGCATGGGGGTGGCAGAATCATGTTGTGGGGGTGCTTTTCTGCAGGAGGGACTGGTGCACTTCACAAAATAGATGGCAACATGAGGGTGGAAAATTGTAGATGTATTGAAGAAACATCTCAAGACAACAGTCAGGAAGTTAAAGCTCTGTCCCAAATGTGTCTTCAAATGAACAATGACCCCAAGCATACTTCCAAAGTTGTGGAAAAATGGCTTAAGGACAACAGAGTCAAGGTATTGGAATGGCCATCACAAAGCCCTGACCTCAATCCTATAGAAAATCTGTGGGCAGAACTGAAAAAGCGTGTGCGAGCAAGGAGGCCTACCAACCTGACTGTTACACCAGCTCTGTCAGGAGGAATGGGCCAAAATTCACCCAACTTATTGTGGGAAGCTTGTGGAAGGCTACCTGAAGTGTTTCACCCAAGTTAAACAATTTAAAGGCAATGCTACCAAATACTAATTGAGTGTATGTAAACTTCTGGCCCACTGGGAATGTGATGAAAGTAATAAAAGCTGAAATAAATCATTATCTCTACTATTATTCTGACATTCCACATTCTTAAAATAAAGTGGTGATCCTGACTGACCTAAGACAGGGAATTTTTACTAGGATTAAATGTCAGGAATTGTGACAAACTGAGTTTAAATGTATTTGGCTAAGGTGTATGTAAACTTGCACATTGGGAAGATGTTGCAGAGACATCAAAATAGAATATGAATGCCTGGCCGACATATGCATTCTGCAGTTCTACATAGTTTATGAAGTCTAAAAACATCTGTGAGATGCCAATTAGCAAACAATGTCTAGACTGCATCTCCCTATTCATAGCGTGTACATCCATTGGCCAGAGGTTTCTCTGCTATCTGGGTTTGTTGCCTTTCTGTCCCAAACACTTTTTCTGTCACACACCGACACATGTACACATGTGTGTGCAAACACACGCACACACAAATTGACTCAAAATGTCATATGTTGTTCTCAAGGCATAAAATGCTGAATTTTGCTAGGAATATCATTTGATCAAAGAAAGGCATGGCTATTTCTAAGATGCTGTATGCTATATTGCTTCATGTCCTGTTACAAATGGAAAGAACTACTAGCCAACATTGTGACAACCAACCCCATCAGCGGAGTCTGCCTAGGGGTGGACGGCGCATAATAATGGCTAGAACAGAGCAAATGGAATGACATCAACCGCATGTAAACTATGTATTTGATATATTTGATACCATTCCACTGATTCCACTTCAGCCATTACCACGAGCCCGTCCTCCCCAATTAAGGTGCCACCAACCTCCTGTGAACCTTATACTGTGTGATAACTGGTTGTCACAAGTGGACAGAGTGTGTTTGATGGCTTATTATGGCTTATTACTCCATGCTGGAATAAGACATACTAATAGGATCCCTATTTCAACCCAAGACCTTGGTCTTTCTGTTAATGGTGAAGGAGTCTTGTTATATATACACACCAGAGTAAAACGTGTGACAACCAACCTCAGTCTCCCCTAAAGGCGGTTATGAGGGAATAGAAAGTGATATTGTGATCAGTGAGGGAAATGGACTGTGTTGCAGGTCGGGCAGAGTGTACAGGCAGTGTAGGCACACACACAAATACACACACGCGCACATAGACACACCTAATTTTACTCCAACGAGTGCCCTATTGTTTGAAAACCATGTTTTGTTTCCAGGGGTTAGTGTATTGAACACAGATAGACCTTTATATTTGCCCTTTTCATCATCATTATACTACTCAGTTTTCCACTATTGATTTTGGTATGGTGCTTTCATCGTCATACGACTTGTTTCTTGGAAGTGGGTTGTGACTAGCGTGTGGCCGACCATATCGACCATAACTGTATCTGAATTGACATGTTGTAGTGCTGAATATATCTGCAGTTGGTGCATATAACCTATTGTCCTTTTACGTTTTTGAATATTTGAATGCTCAACTAAATTTCTAAACATTCTGTCATGCTTTTGTCATTGAAATCTACTTTCGATTTTTTTTAACTAGATTATCGCTGGAAAAAAGTGATGACCTATGAGTTCAAATGCGTCTGTTTGTTTACGGCGATCCCTTTCATGAAGCTACAATGATGATTTCTCAAAGTCTGTTCATATTGAATGACATGTTCCAGTAAGTAAAATAGGAAGCTATGCAAAGATTTGGTTGGATGACACAGAGAACCACACACCAATGACCTTCCAGTGACTCCTGAAGAGTGCTAGGTTTTAGCAGAGAGGAAAGAAGCGGTTTGAATGAATGTCTGTGCCCATTGTCCTTTTCTCACAACCTTTAATTAAACATTTATTTTAATTTAGCATATGTGCTGTGTTTTGTGTGGAGAACTTAATATAGTTCCTGGGGGGAAAAAAAACAGAAAAAAAAACGTTTCTTTGTTACTAAAATTGTATCAATGCTGCCTTATTAGAGTGTATTCGTCACCGGAATCATTTCTCTAATAAAAATGACTTACCACATATTTGACAGCATTAATGTGTTTTGTCTGTCAACTGTTGGGTCACATAGGGGAGTACTGCAGTTATTTTCAAATACACTAGATGACAACCTTTCACTGAGCAATGATCTACTGTAAAACAACCACTGTTCTACTGCAAGACGGAACAACGTATTGGTGTATGTATGAATGTGAGCAGTAGGGGGCATGATTGTACAAGGATCATTTTTTTTGCTTGTGTAGCCAACAAGTATGTAGCGAATCTCTTGTTGCCAAGCTAAGCCCACCTCATCTAAGAGAGTGGAAAATATAGTTATTTTTGCCACATTCTACCACTTTGTGGTAACATACAATAAAATGTTGCTTATCTTGTTTTGAGGCAATTTGAGGTTCTTATTTTCTATCTGTCAATGGGGAAGATGCTGAGATCTCGGTCTGTGCACTTCAGATGGGGAATAGAGGCTCTCTATCACTCCTCTCTTAGGGTCTTAAAAGGTGAGGAGTGTTAATGAGGGAGTTGAGATAGTCAAGGCAGACTCGCTTGGCTCCAGCCCTGGAAGGAGATGGGCAGTGGAATGTATATATCTATAGCGGGGTTGAAGGTATAGTCCCGTCTTTGCCTGTAAGACGTGATAAGCTCATGCTGGACCACTGTTTCCTAACAAGTGTTTTCATTTCCAATACACTAAAGAGAGGGAGAGAGCCAGCGATATAACATTACTCACAACCCATTAGCACTCCTAAGGGAGTGGATGTGGAGAAAAGGGAGGGAGAGAGAAAAAAGTGTCAGGTGAAGAGAGGCTGCTGTAATATATCCAAAGTGTGTTTGTTTGTTTGGGGGGTGATGTAAGGTAATATAAAACTGTATTCTTCCAGTAACTGATGTGTGTGGTAAGACTTCCAGTGAGAAAGTACTGCTGTGTGTAATTCAGGTAATTGATTACGGACCTCCACACAATGAAAGATGCTTTTGCAGGCTAAAACGTGTAGGTACAATTAGTCTATATTTATTCATCCTCAGAAACATTTTAAAAATATGGTACTGTAAGATGGTATACAATTGGAAACTGACCTCTTGAACCAGATGGTTGTTTTATTCGTGGGCAGACGATATACAAAGTGCTGGGGTAACAATATTTGAACATGACAATTTTTTAAACATCAATAAAGCAGATTTACATATTTACATTCAAAGGTGTCCAAATTGTTTTACTAGTCTTGTAAAACGCCTGCTTTTATTTTCAAGGTGAAAGGTTAAAAGGGAGAGTAGACCTTGTTGTGGTCTATAGGTTGTATCACGGTCTCTATTTCAACTCCATCTGTCACTCTCCTCCTGAAGGCTCGAACAGTGTTATCCATCTGTTACATGTGAAACCATTTCGCTGTATCTCTCTCAACCATCTTGTCCCTTCCTGGATTTCAGCAGCTTGCTTTGATGTTAAAGGCTGATGTTAAATGCTTTGGGGTCACTATAAGGCATGTTAACATGGCTATTTCCTATGAAAGCTATGTAACTGTACCTGAACCGATGAGCTATAGTCTTGCACTGCGTACACATGTTTTTATTTGGAGTATCCTCACTGGCCTTGGACAGAGAAATCATTCTACGGTATTTAAGTGCAAAACATTTAAGAATAGCATGTCAGGAAAAACACCTTCCTGGCCTTTAGTAGAAGTTCCCCCGCTGTTTTTTCAAAAATATTCCTATTTTACAATTAGTCGTCTTTGTTTTGTCCTCTGACAGTCCTCTGCATACACAGTAAGACATTTTAAACAGAGTGATACATTCGATAAATAATGAATTAAGTCAAAAGAATAACTATACAACTCTACTATATAATGTTTGTAAATATAATATTGTACATTCGGATTTGAATTAGTAGGCGGAGAAATGCAAAACATTGTACTGTATTCCTTTTGCTATAACCAACTGTAGTGAACAATATCGACAGTAGACGACGTCCGGTCAAACTTACCATTGCGCGCACACACACACACACACACACACACACACACACACACATACATATATACACACACACATTTACACGCACATATACACACACACACACACACACACACACACACACACACACACACACACACACATATATACACACACACACACACACACACACACACACACACACACACACACACACACACATTACTGTATTCAGACATTTTCAATCCAGATGATGGTTAGGTTTTGGATTATAAACGAATTGGGTTACCAAATAAGATTAGATTGATAAGGAGCATCTCTTAATGACCATTTACTTTTAGTTCATATTGCAAAATGCTAATTGATAATTGATATCCCAATACAATGCAAGTGATAGCCATGAAGAACACAGACTTTGTATGCAGTTTCTTTACTATGGTCTGGGCTATGCATATGAAAAATAATAGATCTGACATAACTGCCTAACAATAGAAAGCTTTCTGATTAGTGCAATTGACTTGGCACAATAGGCCTCTCTTGAAATCACTTTCACTCCTGCAGATTATATCACACAGCTTGAAAATGGAAAGATGGCTTCTTACTGTTACAATACAGAATGGTTATAATGGTAAAGCCCTTTTTATCAAAATTGTAGAAGAATGTTTGAAATTTCACCTATGAAAAGTATGCTCGGGGTTGAAAATCACTGAGCCCCTTAAACTTCACTAAAGTAATTCAACTTTTCCATATTCTCAGGCAACAGTAAATCCCGGAAAGTATTCAGACCCCTTGACTTTTTCCACATTTTGTTACGTTACGGCCTTGTTCTAAAATTGATTAAATAAATACAAATTCCCAACAATTTACACACAATACCCCATAATGACGAAGCAAAAACATTTGTACATTTTTTTTTAGCAAATGTATGAAATATTTAAACAGAAATACCTTTTTTTTTACATAAGTATTCAGACCCTTTGCTATGAGACTCGAAATTGAGCTCAGGTGCATCCTGTTTCCATTGATCCTCCTTGAGATGTTTCTACAAGTTGATTGGATTCTACAATTTGGAAAGGCACACACCTGTCTATATAAGGTTGACGATGCATGTCACTGTTGACAATGCATGTCTGAACAAAAACCAAGCCATGAGGTCGAAGGAATTGTCCGTAGAACTCAGAGACAGGATTGTGTCGAGGCACAGATCTGGGGAAGGGTACCAAAACATTTCTACAACATTGAAGGTCCAAGAACACAGTGGTCTCCATCATTCTTAAATGGAAGAAGTTTAGAACCACCAAGGCTCTTCCTAGAACTGGCCACCCGGCCAACTGAGCAATCAGGGGAGAAGGGCCTTGGTCAGGGAGGTGACCAAGAACCCGATGGTTACTCTGACAGAGCTCAAGAGTTCCTCTGTGGAGATGGGAGAACCTTCCAGAAGGACAACCATCTCTGCAGCACTCCACCAATCAGGCCTTCATGGTAGAGTGGCCAGACGGAAGCCACTCCTCAGTAAAAGGAACATGACAGCCCGTTTGGAGTTTGCCAAAAGGCACCTAAAGACTCTCAGACCATAAGAAACCAGATTCTCTGGTCTGATGAAACCAAGATTGAACTCTTTGGCCTGAATGCCAAGCATCACAACTGGAGGAAACCAGGCACCATCCCTACGGCGAAGCATGGTGGTGGCAGCATTCTGCTATGGGGATGTTTTGCAGTGGAAGGGACTGGGAAACTTGTCAGGATTGAGGTAAAGATAAATGGAGCAAAGTACAATGGGATCCTTAATGCAAACCTGCTCCAGAGTGCTCAGGACCTCAGACTGATGCGAAGGTTTACCTTCCAACAGGACAACGACCCTACGCACACAGCCAAGACAACGCAGGAGTGACTTTGGGACAAGTCTCTGAATGTCCTTGAGAGCCCGGACTTGAACCCAATCGAACATCACTGGAGAGACCTGAAAATAGCTGTGCAGCAATGCTCCCCATCCAACCTGACAGATCTTGAGAGGATATGCAGAGATTAATGGGAGAAACTCCCCAAATATGTTGTAGCATCACACCCAAGAAGACTCAATGCTGTAATCGCTGCCAAAGGTGCTTCAACAAAGTACAGAGTAAAGAGTCTGAATACTTATGTAAATGTAATATTTCAGTTTTTTATTTGTAATACATTTGCAAAAAGTTCCCGAAAACCCATTTTTGCTTTGTCATTATGGGGTATTGTGTGTAGACTGAGGGACTATTTAATACATTTTAGAATAAGGCTGTAACGTAACATGTGGAAAAAGTCAAGGGGGCTGAATGCATTCCCAAAGGCACTGTATAGTCTGGATTTCTCCAATCATGCAAAACCGTTCATCAGGACGACACCCTTTCAGTTACACAATAAAACACTCACAGTAAACACAGGTCTTCGCTGGCTCATCTTCTTCCTCCCGCTCCCAGCCAGCGGCAAACAGAGTTGGGGCTGGGTCGTCATGAGACGAGGCGAGCTGAAGCAGCATGGACCAGGAAGTAGGAAGTAACCCCCATTCCCATAGTCTTCCCATCGCTCCAGGGTAAGGTTTCTCTGAGGTACAGATCTGGGATCAGCTTCACCACCCCCAATCCTATCTGTAACCATTAGTGGCCAAAAAAATACCCAGTATCAGCGTCTAGAAGCAACTTCACCTTACTCCCTTCCCAACCCAATGGTCCCTATCAGAACAGATCCTAGCAAAGTCCAACCTGAACAAATATCCAATCAGAGGGGGTGTCGGTGTGGTTAAGATCCATAGACGTAAATGACAGCAATGCTTAGGTACAGGATTGCCATAGCACAGTCCTTTACCTGACTTCCACCCCTTCCCAATACCCGTCATTCCTGACCGTAAGTTCCCCTACTTCCCCTTGCCTGGACACTGCCCCAGCCTCAGCCACAGAACTCCTAGCCTCTACCCCAGGATGTCCAGATAGATAGGGGGGCTCTTAACCAGAGCCAAGAGGCGGCTGTGGATGTCCTTGATGACCAGTCTCTGCTGGGGCTCCCTCTGCCAGCAGCCCTGCATCAGGCAGTGTACCTCCTTGGGGCAAGTGCGTGGTCTCTCCAGCTCCCGGCCCTGTGTAATGCACTCGATAGCCTGTGGGGGAGCAAATAGAGGCATAGGGAGGGGGTTAGAATTAGAAGGTCTGCTAGCTCCAGTAACTCTAGGTTTTTGCTTTGTCTCTTTATCTGGGGCTATTACCTCAGGGTTTGAATGTTTTCATGTTCGTCACTTTTCATTAATTTGACCAGACAAGCTCAAGCTACCCTGGAGAGCTTAAGGTGAAGACACTTAGATAAGAACAATAAGTGGAGTTGTCAAGATGAGTCGACAACTTCTGTACAATTCTGGAGAACATTCTGTGAGAACCAAATATGTTGCCTCTAATAAACTGGTGATCTTGCAAAACAATGGAACAGTATTCATCAGAAATGGTCAAATTCACACATTCTTACACTTGGCATGGCTCGATGCATTTATCACTGTCAAGGACTGAATTCCGCTATGTCGATTCACATTCAAGGACTGCCCTTGGCCCCACATCACATAAAGAGCCAGCGACTTAACCCTTTTAAAGAGTTCAATATTCCTGACCTAATCCAATGAACTGAAGAGACCTGTCAGCACGGAACCTCATCATACCATAATACCCAACTAGCACATTTGGTTCCTTGGAAGTTGTGGGAATGTGCATTTTTGGTTTCCCATTGTTTCTGGGAATGAAGCCATACATTTCCTGACCAGTAACGCGGAATGTATTTCAAACATTCTGAGATTTGAAGTGATAATTTTTCCTGTTCTGGGAATGTTCATTTTTAGGTTCTGAGAACATTATACTATAGTTCCCTGAAAGTTTACTCTGAGGTTTTATTAACATTCTGAGAATGGAAATGATAGGTTATTTGAAGGTAATTAAATAACGTTCCGAGTTTCAATAAGACTGCTAGCTTAGAATCATTGTTTTGAACTCCAAGCACAGATAGGACACATGGAAATGAATTTGCTTAGGCACTAATCATGTAAACATATTTATTTTTTATTGTGGCACAGCGTCAGTGAGATTCAAACCTATGATCTTCTGTTCTTCAAAAAAAGTCCACTGCACTACCAGGATGGAGCTTGCATGCCATGTTTTTTTACTTATACAAAGCTATTCATTTTTGTAATTTCGGTCTATCTTTTAGGAAACGTTCTGTTAAAGTAATGAAACACCAAGAAAATAATGTTTTTTGTCAAGTTTCTTAAATGTGCTGAAAATGTTTCCAAGCAACTATCCTGCACCATTCCCAGAAAGTTGTGGGAAGGTTGTATGCATAATAACCATAGGACAACCACACTCTCACCGAGCTCTAAGAAACATAAGGTTCTCAGAACCTTATGTGAACAAAAATGTATAGTGACTTTCCAAGATGGCCGCCCGTCTCCTTATCTCAGACCTACAGTGGATGGAGTGTTTGGGATGATTTATCCCTGCCTACCCTAATTAGACGACATAATAATTACACACGTCCATCATTGGCCGGGAAGGATTAAGTTAACAAGGTTAAACGTCATTGGCCCTGGGCAAAGATGAGAGCCAATGAGATTAGAATTGAGTGGAAGGGAAAAGTGATCTACCCTCCACTTGAAAGGAAGAGAGTTATAGTCCGTAATGGTGCAGTTGCGGTCAGGACAGAGTCCACTTCTTGGGATGCAACCGAAAAGGGTTGGACTGGGTCCACCATGATTACTATGAAGTCATTGATTGACTGTATAGCAGACGGGAAATCCTAGTGCTCTAGTCTCCCTCTATGATCAAACACCCTCTATCCACTGGCTGAATGATGATGTGGTACAGTATTTACACTTTGCCTGGACACTGTTCCATTACTCAACACAACTAGACAGCAGAGTTATATCTACTTAATTATTACTATGAATTTAGAAGGTTTTTATCACCAATACAAAGATGCCACGAGAAAAAGATAGGTGCTTATATTTGTCCTATTTCACGTGTGAATTGGAAATGTGTTTTTGCATATCCCACTCTCCCTGAGACACCATCAGAGAATAGGGTCACAGCCAGGATCTGCCACTATGAACAACACCTGGAGAAATGAGCGTTGCTCAGCGGCATATCAACAGATTCTTCACCTTGTCAGCTCAGGGATTCAAACGAGCACTCTTTCAGGAAAAGGGGAATACCTAGTCAGTTGTACAAATGAATGCATCTTCCGCATTTAACCCAACCCCTCTGAATCAGAGAGGTGCGGGGGGCTGCCATAATCGACATCCACAGCACCCAGGGAATTGTGGGTTAACTGCCTTGCCCTGTGGCAGAACAACATATTTTTACCTTGTCAGCTCAGGGATTTAATCCAGCAACCTTTTGGTTACTGGCCCAACACTCTAACCACTAGGCTACCTGGCCCAATGCTCTAACCACTAGGCAATCTGCCAACCCCATGTTGCTTCCTACCCAGTGCCCAGTTCCGTACCTCGCTGTTTGAGAGCTGGTACCAGGGCTGTTTCCCATAGGTGAAGATCTCCCAGAGGACCACTCCAAAGCTCCAGATATCACTCTCCGTGGTGAACTTCCTGTACATGATGCTTTCCGGGGGCATCCAGCGAATAGGAAGCATCGTACGCCCACCC
This sequence comes from Oncorhynchus clarkii lewisi, assembly GCF_045791955.1. NCBI lineage: Eukaryota > Metazoa > Chordata > Actinopteri > Salmoniformes > Salmonidae > Oncorhynchus > Oncorhynchus clarkii. The sequence continues at coordinate 29,442,220 of NC_092149.1, read as the reverse complement.
ACCTGACAGGAGTGAGGTCAATGGTCATTCAATTGTACATTTATAGAATTCTAATTAATATGACAATAAGTATGATCCTCAGATGTACCATGCTACTTCATATGCGATAAGCCTATACATTGAAAATATCAATATGTATTTTTTGTACATAGAATTGGATATACTATTTTGTGAAATGTTACATGACAATGAAATGTTAGATGACAAATCCCCACCCTAAAAAAGTATTTCACTACTTCCACCTTTACCCTGTAGTAGTCTGTGCTGTAGATGTCCCGGGACATGCCAAAGTCTCCTATCTTGACCATCAGACCCTCTCCCATATCTCCCACCAGGCAGTTTCGTGTGGCCAGGTCCCGGTGCACAAAGTGAAGGGAGGCCAGGTAGACCATGCCTGAGGCGATCTGGGCGGCGATGTTCAGCATCTGGGGAAGAGTGAGCTGGCCCAGCGGGGGCATCTTCACCTCCTCCAGGATATGGGCGTCTGGACCGTGCGCCCTGGTGGACAGGAGGAGGAGAGGTCACGACCTTTAGAGTTTTACAGGCTTTTGGGTGAACGGCATGAGACATACTTTGGCTGACGTCAATAAGGACCCTTATTCACAGAGTCTCAGAGTAGTGTTAATATAGGATCATATAGCCTTTTTGATCATAATGAATATATGGACCTGGAGACCTGATCCTGGATCAGCGCTCCTACTCTGAGACACTTTGTGATATGGGCCCAGTTCTACCAGATAAATTTAAGCTTCGGATTGGTCCTTCGACGCATGAACTTTTGCACCAACCTAGCGATGCAATATCAACATACAGTAACCTGATGGATGATTACTGCATGCAATCTGCAGATGGAACATGTTGGACATACAGTCGGGAGAACAAGTATTTGATACACTGCCGATTTTGCAGGTTTTCCTACTTACAAAGCATGTAGAGGTCTGTAATTTTTATCATAGGTACACTTCAACTGTGAGAGACGGAATCTAAAACAAAAATCCAGAAAATCACATTGTATGATTTTTCAGTAGAAAATCATAGGAAATATCATTCTTTGGGGATGGTTTTCTGCAAAGGGGTCAGGACGACTGCACCGTATTGAGGGAAGGATGGATGGGGCCATGTATCGCGAGATCTTGGCCAACAACCTCCTTCCCTCAGTAAGAGCATTGAAGATGGGTCGTGGCTGGGTCTTCCAGCATGACAACGACCTGAAACACACAGCCAGGGCAACTAAGGAGTGGCTCCGCAAAAAGCATCTCAAGGTCCTGGAGTGGCCTAGCCAGTCTCCAGACCTGAACCCAATAGAAAATCTTTGGAGGGAGCTGAAAGTCCGTATTGCCCAGCGACAGCCTCGAAACCTGAAGGATCTGAAGAAGGTCTGTATGGAGGAGTGGGCCAAAATCCCTGCTGCAGTGTGAGCAAGAACTACAGGAAACGTATGATCTCTGTAATTGCAAACAAAGATTTATGTACCAAATATTAAGTTCTGCTTTTCTGATTTATCAAATACTTATGTCATGCAATAAAATGCAAATTAATTACTTAAAAATCATACAATGTGATTTTTGGGATTTTTGTTTTAGATTCCGTCTCTCACAGGTAATGTACCTATGATAAAAGTTACAGACCTCTACATGCTTTGTAAGTAGGAAAACCTGCAAAATCGGCAGTGTATCAAATACTTGTTCTTCCCACTGTATATGAGATCCTTTAAGTGTAATAGAGGCCGTCAGCTAGAGACCAAGCCATACCAAAACAACTTAACAAGATGGTTAATAGGAAACATAAGGCTTGTTATATGCCTTGCATTCATTTCGAATAATTTGATTAGCCTTATTCTAGCTGTATTCTTCAAACGTTCCACAGTTTCTCTCAATATCACATCCACCCCACCCACTCTGACTTGTAGCTCACTCCCAATAAGCTCCTCGATGTGTCCATCAATCCTAATAGAAATGTGTCACATGCAGGAAGTTATCTATTCTTTCACTATTAGTTTAACAGGCAGGTGGTAGGGTAGACGAGCAGCTGCCTCATAAGCCAAGAGACACACATCCATTCTGTCTGCTTGGAAATGCGATTTCCATCTATCCATGAATATGGATAGTGTGGGCTGTGTCTGTGTGCGCATCGAGTCTCCATTCCCAGTCTGGCCCCACTGGACACCTGGCAGTGGCAGACATACACTGTCTATGTCTGTTCCAATGGTGTCTCAGAGTATGTCCCAGGTGCAGCATGAGCGGTCATCTACAGTATCAACATGATGCTCTATCTGAGTGCTCAGTGAACATCTCTCCCGCATCCATGTCGGCGCAGACTTGCCTTTAGAACTTCAGAGTGTCGACAGGCTACGATAGGTTCTGCGGTCGACGTGGACATCGTCAATTATATGGTATCCAAAATGCATCTAAGATCACATATTCAGTCGTCCCAGATCACAGAAATGATTTGGCACTCCCACAACTAAGTGTCCTTAACCACTGCAACACACTATTGGTCCATGTGGTCCACCCCAAGTGGGTTGTTGTCTTGGGAACACAACACTGCAGAGCGGTGAGGACGATGGTGTCTACAAGTGTGGCTTGGCATAGAGACAGTTGTATTTGTGTGGCTCGTCAAGATAAATTAAGTGGCTTTGCTGAAGAGCAGTGGACACAACTACGCAGTGATGTCAGAACAAAACCCTCAGCTTCTAAATGTAGTTACCATGCTGAAGCTAAGGAATAAAGGCTAACAGGGGAAGGTAGGCATGGAGGTTATCCCTGTGGGGATTTAAGTAGGAGGTTGTGTTTCTTTTCCATACCTGAGGAAGCGGTTGAGGTCTCCATGTCTCATGTATTCAAACACCATCGCCAGTGGCTCGCCGTCTGTACACACTCCATAGAAGCGAACGATGTTCTGGTGCTGGAGCACTGTGAGCAGCTCAGCCTCTCTCTGGAAGTCCTGCCGGGTCGACTCGTTGGCATCCTTCAGAGTCTGACCACAGAGAAACACAGTCATGGGAGGATATGGCATCGTCATGTTTAGGAGGTCTAAACTTAACGTAATGCACCCTCTGAAAGTGTGGAAATGGATGGCCGTCTCATGCATACCTTGATGGCCACCAGCATTTTGTCACTGTCCGGACTGAGGTTGGCACACTCTGCCAGGTAGACTTTGCCAAACGCCCCCTCACCCAGTTCCCACTTCAGAACTATGTCCTGTCTTTTGATGTGCTGCACACCTGTACACACAGAGAAAGGCTTTCAACATTGGGCCTTGTAAAACAGTGTAGGATTAACAACTTTATCTATGGGAAAACATGGTAGACACAGCATATTAAATGCAATCATAATGAAGTTAGCACACATCCACTCCCTAGTTGTATTCCGATTACACTCACACATGTCTTTGTCTTTGAAAATGCCACAGAAGTACTGGGGGTTCTCCACAAAGCTGGACATCCCAGAGTCATCAGAGGAAGGAGGGCTCGCCCCTAAGTTCATGAAACGCAGTGAAACAGCAAGATCATCCTCTGTTCCCAAGACAGATGAACCTAGAGAGAGAGAGAGAGAGAGAGAGAGAGAGAGAGAGAGAGAGACGTGAATGTGGTACAACCATTTATTTTTCAGCAATTTATGGATGCATTGTTCAGCAACAAAGAAAATGTTGGAAAATGGACGTCAGAACAGTAAGCAACTACTGTATTTTCTGCAGACAGTATTAACAATTGCAAAACTCACTCAACGAGAAAACCACAGAACCCCCAGAGCCCTTGATAGAAATTGGTGGAGGGGAAACGAGTTGGCCAGTAGGGGGGCCCACTTAGGCAATCAGGTCCACTTAGGCACTTTCTGGGGGGGGGTCCAAGAGGACCTATCATGCCTAGCTGGCCTCCATCAGTCTTCTTTAATGGCCAACGCTGCAGCTAGGGGCTCCTGACACCGTTCACTGCTGTAATTAAGGCACTCTAACCGAGCTGTTGGGCTGACAGTGTGCAAAGTTACAGCCTGGAGGAAACCCTATATTGCCTGGCCTCATGTGAATCACTTTCAGAGAGGAATACAATGCTTGCTGCGGAACTATTGGCCATTCCAAAGTGATAATGAAAAAAATGAGTTGGCATTGTCGCTGGCTTTTGCTTGTTTCAGTTTGGAATGGATATGAGTCTTTACCGTTGGCAAAATGTCATATTCTCCTGGGGTTGTCTCTTATTGAATGCTCCAGACAGGGACGTGTCAGAATTTAGTCTCAACCCTTCACTTTCTAACAATTGAGGGGTTTTGAGAACAGCAAACCCATCTCAGGTTGTTTCATAGCTGTCTTCTATGAAAACCAAGGTAACGTGTTGCTTACTATTACCCCTGTGAGCATAGGAGATTATACTTTGTGCAAAACAACAGACACGACTGTGGTATTTGAAACACAGCGCATAATAGAGTGTGTCACTTACGGTGAATACCAAACTTGGACTGCTGGCCACACTTGTTGATGACCAGTACCATAATGAGGAGGAAGGTGCAAGCAAACACAGCCAGACCCACTGCCACCGACACCTGCACATAAACATAATTAGCATCAACATAGCGCTAAAACATTAACTTTCCATAGTGTATGTTATAACTATGTTTCAGACCCAATGAATGGCGTCTCACCCCAAACACTCTGCTCTCCAGGTTCTCAGTGACATCCTCATTAGATTTGTTGGTGGGAACTGGAGGGAGCAGAAAGGGAATCATTAATGATGGATCGTTGCTCACAAATCGCCATGATAACCACACTTAAAGTATGCAAGACACTGACACAGTGTATTAAAAGAAAAGTGGAGTATATGAAAGCAAAATCCGGGGTAATTTACACTCTACTACTCGTGATAACTATTTTTTGTTCTCGTTAGGTACAGTTTAGGAAGTTATCTGTTTCTACCAGGTAATAATCGCTGTCAAAATAACATTCAAGAGGCTTACGTGGATCACTTTCTTCAAGGACTGGCATGAAGAAAAAGAGGAGAGGATGACAAATTTAGACTAAGTACACAGTACATACTGTACGTGCAAGCACATGAGACTGTATATAATATAACACGAGTTGGTGAATAGTGAGGATCAGTATCATAGAGATCCTATTAAATTACTATTATTATTATAATTCCTAATTCTATGACCTTTCATTTCAGACAATCACCTGGGATGATGCCCTCAGGATCAAAGGGGTCAAAGGGGTTGTCCATGAACTTTCCCGTGGCCGTGGCTTGGTCCACGCCCAGTCTGTTCCCCACGATGATGGTGTAGAGGCCGTTGTTCAGGTGCGTGGGCTTGTTGAGAAATAGACAACCGTGCTTCACAGAGCCGTCGTCCGAGTCGGGAATGAACTGTGTGTAGGTGTAGAGGCCCTCGGTCAGGTTGGAGCCGTTGAAAAGCCAGCGGATGGTTGGCTCAGGGTTCCCGTCCACCTTAAAGGGGAAACACCAGTGGTGCTGTTGCTCGGCGTTGTGCAGGAATATGATTTTGGCTGGAACTGGATGGAAGACATGAGATGTGGTCCGTTAGGTTGTGTGAATGGGTAAGGAGACAAGGTGAAACAAAGGCTATTTCTTAATTCAGAACCTCAAAAATGTTTACAATAAATGTGTGTCAATTATTGAACATGATATTAGAATGAGATCACGTTTAGCTGAAATAATTATACACAAAGCTATAACCCTAGTTATCTACACATAAATTATTTATTTGTGCTGAATTTTCAGTTTACCACATCTAACCTGTTTCAGACAAAGTTATTGGTTGGTCAATAGAAGGTACAGCCTCATCCAAGTGACCTATAGGTTCCTCCTATGCGTTTCCATGAATCGATGTTCTCCATCTACACTGTCAACCTGTTGACCTGGTATGAATAATGAATCCAGGTTTTGTTAGGGCCCCTAACCACAAGAGCTACCTGGAAGCACGGAGCCGACAAGAAGCTACAGGAAATGGCTTCTTTAGATCGAAGACTATGCTAATGCAGAGAGACCCCTCACTCTGACAATTTACACCGACCATTCCACTGCTTTTAACCTATGACCCTACTGCAGAAAATGCTGTGCTAAGGGGATACCGAGGCATTTGTCTCTTTCCTCTAGATTATCTCTGAAAAGGGATGCTAAAGACAGTCATGGATGGCAAACATTTGCACACTCAGCACAATTACCACAACCCATCAGGTATGATTTAATGTCCATTTCTTTATTGTGGGTTAGAAAAGAGCACAATATGAGTTTTGTTGAACTCTGTCTGAAATGAAAGACTAAATTATAGTTAACTGTTCAACGTTTTCTTCGTAGATTAGACTTGTTTGATTGATTCTTGCTATCGATTTCTAGGGTGTAGTCTATATTTTCATTTTGAAAAACCTTTTCCCAAGCAAGTTAATTTGATATATATTACTGAACGGATGCTGCCTCTGCAGCACCAATCGCTTGAATCCCAGGAAGTGGTCAGACCAGCCACTCAGCAGAGCAGAGCCCTGGCTGTAAACACCCTGCTGATCGGGGAGCTAATTAAGGGTAATTAAAGGCTAGCGGTTAATGAGTGTCCATCCACCAGGGGGACTGATGTTGATAGATTAGCCGCGCTAACGCACTTACAGGCTGCCAATCACTCCGGACCAATACTGTGTTCCGGAGTAGGAGGGAGAAGTCCATTAGCCGGGGCTCTTATCGAATCTTACCACGCTTATCAACCTATTTTCCTCCCTACATTCATTAACTGTCCCTCGATGCTCATGCACTTGGCTGCAACTCTTTTTGGGCTTTATTTTCCAATGAGTGTCACTGAGTTGGTGAAATGATATTGTTTGGCCAATATTTTCTGTAATGTATTGCTAATACATTGACGCACTCTCTTCTGTGGGACCACAGTTTGCTGCAATTCAGTTTTCAGTAGAAAAGCTGGGCTAAGGCAAAACCACAGTCTCTGACAGTATAATGTATCTTCTATAACCAGATGTCTGTTTTGTTCTGTCATCTGTTTGAGGTCTTTGTCCATGTATGGTTGATACATGAGAAAAATGGTACAATAAATAAAATGCATCACTAATGTAACGTTACAGTGATGTATAACTAATGCAGTGGCTATCCATCCTTCAGGGAAGGTGGGGCAGAGTCACCAGTTTTGAGCCCCACCTGTTTAATTAACAAAGAAATATATACATATACAGTACCAGTCAAAAGTTTGGACACACCTACTCATTCAAGGGTTTTTCTTTATTTTTACTATTTTCTACATTGTAGAATAATAGTGAAGATATCAAAACTATGAAATAACACATATGGAATCATGTAATAACCAAAAAAGTGTTAAACAAATATGCAAAATATATTTTAGATCTGAGATTCTTCAAAGTAGCCACCCTTTGCTTGGATGACAGCTTTGCACACTCTTGGCATTCTCTCAACCAGCTTCACCTGGAATGCTTTCCCAACAGTCTTGAAGGAATTCCCATATATGCTGAGCACTTGTTGGCTGCTTTTCCTTCACTCTGCGGTCCAACTCATCCCAAACCATCTCAATTGGGTTGAGGTCAGGTGATTGTGGAGGCCAGGTCATCTGATGCAGAACTCCATCCCTCTTCTTGGTCAAATAGCCCTTACACAGCCTGGAGGTGTGTTGGATCATTGTCCTGTTGAAAAACAAGTAATAGTCTCACTAAGCCCAAACCAGATGGGAAGGTGTATCACTGCAGAATGGTGTGGTAGCCATGCTGGTTAAGTATGCCTTAAATTCTAAGTAAATCAAAGACAGTGTCACCAGCAAAGCACTCCTACACCATTACACCTCCTCATCAATGCTTAATGGTAGGAACCACACACGAGGAGATCATCTGTTCACCTACTCTGCATCTCACAAAGACACGGAGGATGGAACAGATTTCCACCAGTCTATTGTCCATTGCTCATGTTTCTTGGCCAATGCAAGTCTCTTCTTCTTATTGGTGTCCTTTAGTAGTGGTTGCTTTGCAGCAATTCGACCATGAAGGCCTGATTCACACAGTCTCCTCTGAACAGTTGATGTTGAGATGTGTCTGTTACTTGAGCTCTGTGAAGCATTTATTTGGGCTGCAATTTCTGAGGTTGGTAACTCTAATGAAATTATCATCTGCAGCAGAGGTAACTCTGGGTCTTCCTTTCCTTTGGCGGTCCTCATGAGAGCCAGTTTCGTCATCGCGCTTGATGGGTTTTGCGACTGCCCTTGAAGAAACTTTAAACGTTTTTGAAATGTTCCGTATTGACTGACCTACATGTCTTAAAGTAATGATGGACTGTTGTTTCTCTTTGCTTATTTGAGCTGTTCTTGCCATAATACGGACTTGGTCTTTTAGCAAATAGGGCTATCTTCTGTATACCACCCCTGCCTTGCCACAACACAACTGATCTGCTCAAACGCATTAAGAAGGAAATAAATTGACTTTTAACAAGGCACACCTGTTCATTGAAAGAAATTCCAGGTGACTACCTCATGAAGCTGGTTGAGAAAGTGATAAGTGATAAAGCTGTCATCAAGGCAAAGGGTGGCTACTTTGAAGAATCTCAAATATAAAATATATTTGGATTTGTTTAATAATTTCTTGGTTACTACATGATTCCATGTGTTTTTTCATACTTAAGATGTCTTCACTATTATTCTACAATGTAGAAAATAGTAAAAATAAAGAAAAACTCTGGAATGAGTAGGTGTGTTCCAAACTTTTGACTGGTACTGTATATATATGTACAGTTGAAGTCAGAAGTTTACATAGAACTTAGACAAATACATTTAAACTTAGTTTTTCACAATTCCTGACAATCCCAGTAAAAATTCCCTGTGTGAAATGTCAGAATAATATTAGAGAGAATGATTTTTAAAAGTTTTTATCTCTTTCATCACATTCCCAGTGGGTCAGAAGTTTACATACACTCAATTAGTATTTGGCAGCATTGCCTTTAAATTGTTTTACTTAGGTCAAACGTTTCGGGTAGCCTTCCACAAGCTTCCCACAATAAGTTGGGTGAATTTTGGCCCATTCCTCCCGACATAGCTGGTGTAACTGAGTCAGGCTTGTAGTCCTCCTTGCTCGCACACGCCTTTTCAGTTTTGCCCACAAACTTTCTATAGGATTGAGGTCAGGGCTTTGTGATGGCCACTCCAATACCTTGACTTTGATGTCCTTAAGCCATTTTGCAACAACTTTGGAAGTATGCTTGGGGTCATTGTTCATTTGGAAAACCCATTTGCGACCAAGCTTTAACTTCCTGACTGATGTCTTGAGATGTTGCTTCAATATATACACATAATTTTCCTACCTCATGATGCCATCTATTTTGTGAAGTGCACCAGTCCCTCCTGCAGCAAAGCACCCCCACAACATGATGCTGCCACCCCCATGCTTCACGGTTGGGATGGTGTTCTTCGGCTTACAAGCATCCCCCTTTTTCCTCCAAACATAACGATGGTCATTATGGCCAAACAGTTCTATTTTTGTATCATCAGACCAGAGGACATTTCTCCAAAAAGTACGATCTTTGTCCCCATTTGCAGTTGCAAACTGTAGTCTGGCATTTTTATGGCTGTTTTGGAGCAGTGACTTCTTCCTTGCTGATCGGCCTTTCAGGTTATGTCGATATAGGACTCATTTCACTGTGTATATAGATACGTTTGTACTCCATCATCTTCACAGGGTATTTTGTTGTTGTTCTGGAATTGATTTGCACCTTTCACACCAAAGTACGTTCATCTTTAGGAGACAGAACGCGTCTCCTTCCTGACCGGTATGACGGCTGCGTGGTCCTATGGTGTTTATACTTGGGTACTATTGTTTGTACAGATGAACGTGATAACTTCAGGCGTTTGGACATTTCTCCCAAGGATGAACCAGACTTGTGGAGGTCTAAAATGTTTTTTTTTCTGAGATCTTGGCTGATTTCTTTTGATTTTCCCATGATGTCAAGCAAAGAGGCACTGAGATTGAAGGTAGGCCTTGTAATACATCCACAGGTACACCTCCAATTGACTCAAATTATGTCAATTAGCCTATTAGAAGCATCTAAAGCCATGACATAATTTTCTCGAATTTTCCAAACTGTTTAAAGGCACAGTCAACTTAGTGTATGTAATATTCTGACCCACTGGAATTATGATACAGTGAAGTATAAGTGAAATAATCTGTCTGTCAACAATTGTTGGAAAAATTACTTGTGTCATGCACAAAGTAGATATCCTAACCGAATTGCCAAAACTATAGTTTGTTAACAAGAAATGTGTGGAGTGGCTGAAAAACAAGTTTTAATGACTCCAACATAAGTGTATGTAAACTTCTGACTTATATATATTTATCTTTCAGCAAAAACCAAGCCATGAGGTCAAAGGAATTGTCCTTAGAGGTTCAAGACAGGATTTTGTTGAGGCACAGATCTGGGAAGGAGTACCAAAATCATTTCTACAGCATTGAAGATCCACAAGGACACAGTGGCATCCATCATTCTTAAATGGAAGAAGTTTGGAACCTCCAAGACTCTTCCTAGAGCTGGCCGCCCTGCCAAACTGAGCAATCAGTGGAGAAGGGCCTTGGTCAGGGAGGTGACCAAAAACCTGATGATCACTCTGACATAGCTCCAGAGTTCCTCTGTGGAGATGGGAGAACCTTCCAGAAGGACAACCATCTCTGTAGCACTCCACCAACCAGGCCTTTATGGTAGAGTGGCCATATGAAAGCCACTCCTCAGTAGAAGGCAGGACAGCCCGCTTGGAGTTTGCCAAGAGGCACCAAAAGGACTCTGACCATGAGAAACAAGATTCTCTGGTCTGGTGTTACCAAGATTGAACACTTTGGCTTGAATTCCAAGCATCACATCCCGAGGAAACCTGCACCATCCCTACGGTGAAGCATGGTGGTGGCAGCATCATGCTGTGGGGATGTTTTTCAGCAGTAGGGACTGGGAGACTCGTCGGGATCGAGGGAAAGATGAATGGAGCAATGTACAGAAAGCCTGTTCCAGAGTGCTCAGGACTTCAGACTGGGGCACAGCCAAGACAATGCTGGAGTGACTTCGGGACAAGTCTCTGAATGTCCTTGAGTGACCCAGCCAGAGCCCAGACTTGAACCCAATCAAACATCTCTGGAGACCTGAAAAAAGCTGTGCAGCGACACTATCCATCCAACCTGACAGAGCTTGAGAAGATCTGCAGAGAAGAATGGGAGAAACTCCCCAAATACAAGGGGTGTCACGATTGTAGCTTCATACCCAAGAAGACCTGAGGCTGTAATCTCTGCCAAATGTGCTTCAACAATGTACTGAGTAAAGGGTCTGAATACTTATGTAAATGTGATATTTCAGTTATTTTCTTTTTATAAATGTGCAAAAATGTAAAACCGTTTTTGCTCTGTCATTATGGGCTATTATGGGGAGGCAGGTAGCCTAGTGGTTAGAGCCTTGGGCCAGTATCTGAAAGTTTGCTAGATTGAATCCCTGAGCTGACAAGGTAAGAATCTGTCGTTCTACCCCTGAACAAGGCAGTTAACCCACTGTTCCTAGGCCGTCATTGTAAATATGAATTTGTTCTTTAACTGACTTGTCTAGTTAAATATAGGTTAAATAAATAGACAAAATATTGTGTGTAGATTGATGAGTAAAGTCAATTTTAGACTAAGGCTGTAATGTAACAACATTTGGAAAAAGTAAAGGTGTCTGAATACTTTCAGGATGCACATGCATATGTCCCGTTTATGTATCCTACTGTTCTGAGTTGTTGTACAGAGAGAATACTCTAAGAACTACCCATGTTCTGAATTCTGTCGCTGTACATTTCAAAAGTGCTGAACAAATAGTTATGTTGACAACGTCCGTCTTAGCTGGCTTGTTAATGTCTTAATCAAATCTTATCCGCTTGTTGTCCCTTTATGCCATAGTTTGTACATCTCAATTGTCAGTAGAAACCACATTAGTTTTAAGCAAGTCAGCCACAACAGCTATGGTTTTAAAAAGTCAGTAAATGAGGCTGAATTAATTATTTTGCTGCCAGACAAGGCTCTGCTGATAGCCAGGTGTAGTGGGGTAAGGATTCACTCCATTGCGCTGGAAAGAAAATTCTGCTGTTTGGACAGAAGACATTTTGTTGGTATCGTTTGTCACCGTTATAGTGAAAGTAATGTATTGTTTACTGTTGTGTAGTGGCTTTGCTGGTATGCTTAATTAAAAAAAATGTAAAAAAAATTGCTCTACCAAGATTTACATGCTAAAATTGACACTGTACTAATGTATTATTGAGTGACAGCTGATAATAATCATCAAAACGAAAGACCTGTGGCATGTTAAAGCAAAGTGACAAGATGGGCTTACTTTTTGCCACAATTATTAATACTAAGTATTTCATTCTGGGGGAAAAATCTCTGGCTATACACATTGCTGCGAGAGGAAAATTGACACCATTTTTCTCTACCTCTCCTGCTTTCATTGCAGTATGACAGCTCTCACTGAGTCTTTCAGCTTTCAACACCCTGACAGCTTTAATAGTTCATTGGCACTTACATTCAATGTCCAACGTCACTTTCTCTTCCCCAGGCCCGGCCCGGTTCTCCGCCTCACAGGTCAAGTTGTGCAGGTTGTCTTCTGAGGACATATTCCACAGCTGCAGCTCCAGCTCCAAAGTGGAGCCCCAGAACCTCTCCTGCAGATGGAACAAGACGCAGAGGACAACAGGGGTTCACAACAATCATGGAGACATCTGAGATGCAAGGAGAGTCTGAAGGGTTATGACAATGTACACAATAAGGAAACCTAAATACACCATAATACTATTTTATTTGTAGTTCTGAATATTTCCTTCCTTCCTTTGTGACCCTGATCATGTTACTCGAGTTTGTCTTTTAACAGATGTTAGACATATTAAGGGGAACAAAAAGTGCATTGTGCAATATCTCAGAAAAAAACACTGATTCTAGCTGGTTTTCCCCAATCAGTATGTCCAGGTGACATCATCACTCAGTACCTGTACAGTATAGCGAGATAGCAGTTTATTCGTGCGCCACCTCACTACAGGCACGGGCACTCCTGTCACCTGACACACAAATGTCAGGTTGCCCCCCTCCTGGACCTTGGTGTTGGCATGGACAATGGCGACATCCGGTACAGCTGTAAAACAATGGACCAAGAATGGGTTGGAAACTCTATGGTCTGGACCGGGGTACTTAATATTGATAATGGTGTTTAATAGTAATCCAATCAGCAATGCCACTAATGCAATAAAGTCTAATAAAGCCTTGCCAGACTACTTCTACAGTGATTGAACTATACGTGTATATGCTATTCATGCATATATTACTTAGTAATAATAAAGTAAAAACATGTTGTTTTTTTTATCTCTGAACTGAGTAAAAATCTAGCAATTCAACTCACTGCAATTCTCCATCACTAAGGAGTCCAACCGTCGGGCATGGCCATTGGAGAGGCAGTGTAGCGGTTGGTTGTCAAGGTCACTGTGGTCGTTAAGCTGCCATTGCTGCAGCCAATGGATATCACAGGAGCACTCAAGGGGGTTGTCCCTCAAAACCCTGAAAGGGAACACAGAGAAAATTGGTCTGTTAAATCTGAAAGTTCTCCCAATCGTGAAACCTTCTTCTTCTTTCTAAAGGACTATACAAAGTATTCAAGGTGGTTATTACCAAAGATGCACACTGCAAATAGAACATTCTAGAATTTAAGAAAGAGGGGAGTGAATAGAGAGTAAAAACTCAACATGGAAAATAATTAATCAGTGAAATATGTGTTGAAAATTCTCTGCAATCAGTTCCAAAACAGATTGAAAGGGGTCTAGGTTGCTTATACAAAGTGAGTTGATATTTCAGTCACAGGTTGACTAGTTGAAGAGAGTACAGAAGTGGTGTTCTGAGGGGTGTTTTACTCACAGGTTGAGCAGGGGAAGAAAATGGAACACCTTCCAACTGATATGCTCCAGGGAGTTAGATGCCAGGTTTCTGTGTGATACAATATGGCAACATCAACATCCATTCAACAGGACATTCAGCATATAAATGGCAAAAAAATAAAATACAGTATTATACAATTTGTTGTTGAGTCTATGATTCCCCCCCCACCCTCCCTCCTTTCACCCATGTTGAGTTTTACATAAGAATGGTCTGTGCACGGCAAACAACTCAATATTTAAAACAATTACCAGTATAAAAGGGATCGTTTTGTTTTTGCACTGTTTCCATATGCTCGTCTTTAGGTGTCCAGCGTATTAAGAGTCCTCACATTCACACACAAACAATCAACAGTCATTACAGCCTTTCTGTTTGTTACGTTCACACAGGTATTTGCTATATCTATTCAAATGAGTTTTTCTGTTCCACCGTGTGTCTGACACATGTTGTATTCTCAAATGCTGCCATAATGAGGACAAAAAAATCCAAGTCTGTAATATACTTTTTTTTGCGTTATCTATAATCATTTTTGGGATGAAGTAAATAAACATTCATCTGGAGAGATGGTTTTGTAAAAATGTATGTTTTAATGTTGTTGAAATAAATCATACTGAACTGATCCCAAGATATGACCACTCACTGCAGAACAATGCGGACCTGCTTAGAATGACTCTCTGCGTGGACACATTGGTGCCTCCAGGTGTACTCTGCTGAATTACCCAGGCAAGTATTTTACATCAAGTGCTACATTCACAAACGTCATTGGCGCACCTTGTCTCACTGTTCTGTACATTAGGTGCTTAGCCCAAACACTTCTCTGAGACGGTGGTCATAATGCATGGTCATCGAACACTACTAGAGTGCTCAAGTTATATTAGCCTGATGATGCTGCTTCTACTTGTATGAGGAGAAAGGAGAACAGAATTTTACTATATCAAATATTGTGTATTAGGAGTATGAGGTTAATTCATTTGATAAAAATAGCTTAAATATTGTGAGCGATTGGGGGCCTCCCGGGTGGCTCAGTGGTTAAGGGTGCTGTACTGCAGCGCCAGCTGTGCCACCAAAGACTCTGGGTTCGCGCCCAGGCTCTGTCGTAACCGGCCGTGACAGGGAGGTCCGTGGGGCGACGCCCGGGTTAGGGAGGGTTAGGGAGGGTTTGGCCGGTAGGAAAATCCTTGTCTCATCGCGCACCAGCGACCCCTGTGGCGGGCTGGGCGCAGTGCGCGCTAACCAAGGTTGCACAGTGTTTCCTCCGACACATTGGTGCGGCTGGCTTCCGGGTTGGATGGCGCTGTGCGGCTTGGTTGAGTTGTGTATCGGAGGATGCATGACTTTCAACCTTCATGTCTCCCGAGCCCGTACGGGAGTTGTAGCGATGAGACAAGATAGTAGCTACTGAACAATTGGATACCATGAAATTGGGGAGAAAAAGGGGTAAAAATTCAACAAAAAAATAAATAATATTGTGGGTGATTGGCAGATGTAGCTTTGGTAGACCTACATTCAGATGTGCTGCACTTTATTGTAAATCAAAATAAAATGTGTATTTCTGAGGCATATCACTGCTTAGATATGTTATCCCCTATGTATCCCTAGTGTATCTCTTTAAACGTGCTGCAGATCACCATGACTGCTCTGAAACGCTTCTGTGCTGGCAGAGGGTGTAAATAAAACCTCTCAGAAGATGACAGCGGACCACACTGGGGAGGCACCTCCTGCAACCGATACATATTCACTCTGGCAGGGCCAATGGGGGCCAGCAGGGGTTCAATTATTTGTTTTCCTTGCTCCCAAAAGTTCATGTCAGATGGGTTAGCCATTGGGGCTTATCTATTACCAGCTCGATTCCTCCCGGGCCACAAGGGAAGGGAGAGGATGGCCGGGAATGGCAGCTGCTCCTAGCTGTGCTCACGCACAGTATCTTCATTTATGAACTGGGTGGTTCGAGCTGTGAATGCTGATTGGCTGACAGCCGTGGTATATCAGACCGTATACCATGGGTATGAAAAAACATGTATTTTTACTGCTCTAGTTACGTTGGTAAGCAGTTTATAATAACAATAAGACATCTCAGGCGTTTGTGATATATGACCAATATAGAACAACCCTTAGCAGTGGTATATTGACCATATACCACACCTAAATATCTTAAGGAACAAGGAAGGGGGTGGAGGAGAAAATATCCTGGTATGTCTTGAGAAGTTGCCCCCCAAGTATAGTATCAGAGCCCCTCCCATGTTCTCACCCATTTTGGGTGGCGTTCCCAATCTAAGAGACACATCTGTTACACCCCACAACCCCCGTCCTCGAAATATTGATTAAGCGATAATGGACCCTTAGTGGAGTGTATTTATTATGCAGCAGTTGTCGATAATCCACCAAAGTGAGCGAGTAAATGGTGACTGATGGAAGTCTTCTCCGATTTCACCAGACCCCATCCCCACCCCACCATCCCTGAACCCCATTCAGTACCCTTCCCTCTACACCCCCTCCTCCTCCTCCCAAACCGCCTGTCTTTCAGATAAACAACATCGGACATGTCACACATGTTTAGTAAGATAATGAGGACAAGATGGTGGAGACAAGGGTCAGCTACTGACGGAGGGATGATTGGCATGGATACGGGCAGTATTGGGGAAGCTACCAATTACCTCACACTGTAAGAAGTTAAGCTACACTAAAGCTACCGTCAAGAAAAACATTGTTTGTTTAACTAAAGTTACTTTGAAAAAGTAGTTCACTTCATCCAAACTACTTTATGTGAAAATTAACATATCTAAATCTGAAATGTCACAGACTGCAATTTGCAAGAACAGATCAATCTGGAGTCAGTTGTTAACAGAATTTGTCATTTATCCTATAGAAAACAAAAATGATGTTTTGTGTGAATATTAGGCAGGTCTGATGACGAAAAAGTAAGTAAATTCTTGCCTACTTCAACCATATTTATGTTATTTTATAAAAAAAAAGTAGTGTGTATTTCCAGTAGTTAGCTAAACCGCTACATCATAAAAAACTTAGGTTGGAGTCATTAAAACTTGCTTTTCAACCACTCCACACATTTCTTGTTAACAAACTATAGTTTTGGCAAGTCAGTTTTGACATCTACTTTGTGGATGACACAAGTAATGTTTCCAACAATTGTTTACAGACAGATTATTTCACTTATAATTCACTGTATCACAATTCCAGTGGGTCAGAAGTTTACATACACTGACTGTGAGTTGACTGTATCTTTAAACAGCTTGGAAAATTTCAGAAAATGATGTGATGGCTTTAGAAGCTTCTGATTTAAGTAAATTGGAGATGAACCTGTGGATGTATTTCAAGGCAATAGTACGCAAGTATAAACACCATGGGGCCACGCAGCCATCATACCGCTCAAGAAGGAGACTCGTTCTGTCTCCTAGAGACAAACGTACTTTGGTGTGAAAAGTGAAAATCAATCCCAGAACAAAGAAGACTGCTCCAAAACCGCCATACAAAAAAGCCAGACTACGGTTTGCAACTGCACATAGGGACAAAGATCGTACTTTTTGGAGAAATGTCCTCTGGTCTGATGAAACAAAAATAGAGCTGTTTGGCCATAATGACCATCGTTATGTTTGGAGGAAAAAGGGGGAGGCTTGCAAGCCAAAGAACACCATCCCTACTGTGAAGGGTGGATATATTGGATATATTGAAGCATCATCTCATCTCATTACATCAGTCAGGAAGTTAAAGCTTGGTTGCAAATGGGTCTTCCAAATGGACAATGACACTAAGCATACTTCCAAAGTTGTGGCAAAATGACTTAAGGACAACAGAGTCAAGGTATTGGAGTGGCCATCACAAAGCCCTGACTTCAACCCTATAGAAAATCTGTGGCTAGTACTGAAAAAGTGTGTGTGAGCAAGGAGGCCTACAAACCTGACTCAGTTACACCAGCTCTGTCAGGAGAAATTGGCCAAAATTCACCCAACTTATTGTGGGAAGCTTGTGGAAGGCTACCTGAAACGTTTGACCCAAGTAAAACAATTTAAAGGCAATGCTACCAAATACTAATTGAGTGTATGTAAACGTCTGACCCACTGGGAATGTGATGAAAGAAATAAAAGCTGAAATAAATCATTCTCTCTGCTATTATTCTGACATTTCACATTCTTAATATAAAGTGGTGATCCTAACTGACCTAAGACAGAGACTTTTTGCTAGGATTAAATGTTAGGAATTGTGAAAAACTGAGTTGAAATGTATTTGGCTAAGGTGTATGTAAACTTCCGACTTCAACTGTAGTTAATCTACAACCAAGTGCAAAATGTAGTTAAATTCCTAGTTGTACAATATGTAGTGCACTACTTCCCAACACTACATACGTGCAACACTGATGCTAGTTTGCTAGTTTCTAGTGTGCTGTACAACGTGTCTTTAGAGGGTAGTTGAAGGATTCCATTTGTGAGAAAGTTTGGATCACAGTGTTAGAAACACAAACATCAGAAAAGTAATCTACGATTCATCCATCAGTGTTTCTTTTTCTAATAAAGTTGATTCAAACTTTTTAACAAGTGGAATCCATTTCATTTCAATATGCTAAACGTGGTCCAATATGTTGTACGTTGATTGTGACTACACTTGTAAAAACAGGTTGGTCTACATTGTGTCAACCCAATCCTGTTAACTTTCAATTGAAATTGCATATTTCTTGTAAAACAAATTTAACACGCTGTTAGATCAGAGGTCAGAATCTGTCCCACATGACCCACTACTGTTGAGCCTCTGATAGTACACCAATTCTGTGCCTAAATAAATTACACAGTTTTACTGTTTTACTGTTGAATAAAATGGTATCAAATTAATTATGATTACATTTCAGTAATTTGAATTTGTATTCCAGCCTAAATCTATTGTTCTGCAGTTTATATATTTTTTTGAATAATAAACTCAAGAACTCAAGGCTCGGGGGACTTCCCCTTAATTGACAGCAACAAAGAGCCTGACCCAAGCATGGGTCGAGACATGACAAGGAAAGACAATCCCTCTGTAAAGTCAAGGACACTTACACATATTGGAGCTTGAGGTTGTGTTGGAAAGCATTCACCGAGATGTAGGCCAGCCTGCAGAACGTGACCGTGCTGGGGGGGTAGAAACACAACAGACAAACAAAAGACAGAACAGGAAGTGTGAATCACTGATTATGCTACTAGTTAGCCACAGTAAATCCATAGTGTGTAAGTTAGCCAGTCTGTATTAGCTGTGTTAGCTAGCTCCAGACCATTTCCTTTCTTTGAATACGCTAGTGGTAAGGTACTCAGAAGAAGGATTGAAATGAAATCACTGTACAGGACTGCAGGTCTCTGCTCAGAATAATGGCTAATGTGCAACACAGGAGGTTTACCCCCTTGATTGAAAGAGCCATAAAGGAAATGAAATGTTGAGTTGTAAAGTTTAGTACTGCAGATTGCTATAACAAGGTAGAGGGTATATTGGAGAGGGTGAATAGGGAGGGTGGAGTGTGGAGAAGACCCCTCCATCAATGACAGGACCAACCAAACATTTAAAGCCAAGTCAATCAAATCAACTGCTAGGTGTATTGTAGCACATTTCGCATGTGTATGTATTTCATGCAGTAATACCAACAGACATCTACAAATATATTATCATACAACATTAGAGAAATTCTGTACATATGACATATTATGCAGGGTTACTCACAGATTCTTCAACTCTCTATAGTTGGCAAGGTCTACTTCTGTGATGTTCTCCAGGTCGGCTTGATTTTCGATGTAACTGGGTAAAGAAACAAAAAAGAAATACAATGACATTCAGAGTTGATTTGAGTTTTTTTTTTAAATTAAAGCAACAAAAAAAATCTACTGAAAAGTAAAATACTAAAATAATGTCTAGGAACAATGAGCTTCATAGGCTTATTATAAGCAAAAAAACAAAATGATTGAACGGAAAATTATCTTTATTGTTATCAATAATTTTTACCCACAGCAATCCAGGCAGAGCAGGACAGTTAATGTAATGACCAATACAAAAGGTTGTAGGTTGTACATGTATTAAATGTGATGAAAGCCCTAAATAGGTACTGAATTGACACAGTACAGCACTGAGTGTTATATTTCATAGTGAAATTCATGAGTGCATTGTCCAAACCATGGGCCTTTGTGGGCTAGAGCCTGACAACTGATAGCATAACCAGACCAACGCAGATGCAAAGAAAACTAAATCGACTGTAGGGAAGACTTGGAAAAACCATTTGTCTTTTTGCGAGACACTCATTTGACATTGCTGATGGTAAATTCTCTTCAATGAGTCATTTTCCACATTTCCAGACGCACCTATTATTTCACGAGGGGACAGTATGTCAACTCAACACTCATTTAACACAAGGTCACTTTGCCCTACTCTTGAACTACAGTATATTGAAACTCTTTGTATATTCCATCTTAGAACAAAAATGTGCTATCTAGAACATAAAAGGGTTATTTGTCTGTCCCCATAGTATACAGTATAACCCTTTGAAGAACCCTTTCTGGTTCCAGGTAAGACCCTTTTTGCGGTTCCATGTAGAACCACTACACAGAGGGTTCTACATGAAAACCAAAAGGGTTCTCCTATGGGACAGCCGAAGAATCCCTTTGGAATCCTATTTTTCTAAGAGTGTACTGTACAGATGTAGGATCATAATTTGAGCCAGTTTGTTACAGCAGGAAAATCCTCTTGCAGCAAAAGGAAATGTGAATTATTATGCAGATTATAATTATTGGACATTTTTGTGGGGGTTGATACATTTTCCATAAGGGAAAATCAAGTCTGAAATGTCTAAATGTGATTACAAACGTCAGAAGCCTTTTTAAACCTCCTGCATTGCAGAAAGGTTATCCTGCAACAGGTTAAGATCCTACATTTGTACACGACGTGGCCAGAAATTGTACATTTTATATGGACTGTTATATATGATATTTATGATATTACTGTATCAATAACCAAAAGTAAAGCAGCATAAAAGGACCAAGGGGGAAACATTTCCCTCTACTTCAACAATTTTATCAAGAAAAAATCCAAGCTTTTTCACATACAGTATAGCCAAATATGATAGCTTAAAAAACAGTACCCAACTCTTTTTCAACACCTGGGAAATTTGTCATATATTTTCATTGGTATCTGGTTGACATGACAACCGATAACCAGATTACAACCAGGTGAAGACCACTCTTTCTGATCACTAAAAATGTCCTTTTACAGTTAGTATACAACCTGACCATGACATCACTAAAGACATCAGCCAGACATCATTGCAGCCAGTTTTGCCCGCTGGGCAGTGCCCCAAACATCTCCATCACCAAATATTTCCTTCTTTAACAGTGAGGCACTACTGATTCAGTCTGTCACTACGCAACACAGATATTTATTTCACCCACGGAGCAGTAATGTAATTGCAGGACAGGTGGAATGAGAATCACCAATCGCCCCCATGCTTATTGGATTGAGCCAAGTGGGTCATATTTCATCTAGTGTTCTCAGACGGGCATCCGCTGACAATTGGCAAAATTTTATTTATAACTTAGTGCATGATGAATTTGGGCCCCTGTTCCACAGTTAATGGTTTCTTGTTTGTTCCCCTGAAACACATGCCGAAAGAGCAGCTCTTGGTTATTGATTGAATTGCTTAGAACTCTGCTGGAGTTCTAAGTCACAAGTTAAGCCACAGGTACTGATACAGTGCCTTGCGAAAGTATTCGGCCCCCTTGAACTTTGCGACCTTTTGCCACATTTCAGGCTTCAAACATAAAGATATAAAACTGTATTTTTTTATGAAGAATCAACAACAAGTGGGACACAATCATGATGTGGAACGACATTTATTGGATATTTCAAACTTTTTTAACAAATCAAAAACTGAAAAATTGGGCGTGCAAAATTATTCAGTCCCCTTAAGTTAATACTTTGTAGCGCCACTTTCAGCTGTAAGTCGCTTGGGGTATGTCTCTATCAGTTTTGCACATCGAGAGACTGACATTTTTTCCCATTCCTCCTTGCAAAACAGCTCGAGCTCAGTGAGGTTGGATGGAGAGCATTTGTGAACAGCAGTTTTCAGTTCTTTCCACAGATTCTCGATTGGATTCAGGTCTGGACTTTGACTTGGCCATTCTAACACCTGGATATGTTTATTTTTGAACCATTCCATTGTAGATTTTCCTTTATGTTTTGGATCATTATCTTGTTGGAAGACAAATCTCTGTCCCAGTCTCAGGTCTTTTGCAGACTCCATCAGGTTTTCTTCCAGAATGGTCCTGTATTTGGCTCCATCCATCTTCCCATCAATTTTAACCATCTTCCCTGTCCCTGCTGAAGAAAAGCAGGCCCAAACCATGATGCTGCCACCACCATGTTTGACAGTGGGGATGGTGTGTTCAGGGTGATGAGCTGTGTTGCTTTTACGCCAAACATAACGTTTTGCATTGTTGCCAAAAAGTTCAATTTTGGTTTCATCTGACCAGAGCACCTTCTTCCACATGTTTGGTGTGTCTCCCAGGTGGCTTGTGGCAAACTTTAACCGACACTTTTTATGGATATCTTTAAGAAATGGCTTTCTTCTTGCCACTCTTCCATAAAGGCCAGATTTGTGCAATATACGACTGATTGTTGTCCTATGGACAGAGTCTCCCACCTCAGCTGTAGATCTCTGCAGTTCATCCAGAGTGATCATGGGCCTCTTGGCTGCATCTCTGATCAGTCTTCTCCTTGTATGAGCTGAAAGTTTAGAGGGACGGCCAGGTCTTGGTAGATTTGCAGTGGTCTGATACTCCTTCCATTTCAATATTATCGCTTGCACAGTGCTCCTTGGGATGTTTAAAGCTTGGGAAATCTTTTTGTATCCAAATCCGGCTTTAAACTTCTTCACAACAGTATCTCGGACCTGCCTGGTGTGTTCCTTGTTCTTCATGATGCTCTCTGCGCTTTTAACGGACCTCTGAGACTATCACAGTGCAGGTGCATTTATACGGAGACTTGATTACACACAGGTGGATTGTATTTATCATCATTAGTCATTTAGGTCAACATTGGATCATTCAGAGATCCTCAACGAACTTCTGGAGAGAGTTTGCTGCACTGAAAGTAAAGGGGCTGAATAATTTTGCACGCCCAATTTTTCAGTTTTTGATTTGTTAAAAAAGTTTGAAATATCCAATAAATGTCGTTCCACTTCATGATTGTGTCCCACTTGTTGTTGATTCTTCACAAAAAAATACAGTTTTATATCTTTATGTTTGAAGCCTGAAATGTGGCAAAAGGTCGCAAAGTTCAAGGGGGCCGAATACTTTCGCAAGGCACTGTATATATATATATATATGTATATATATATATATATATGTATATATATATATATATATATATATATATATATATATATATATATATATAGAGAGAGAGAGAGAGAGAGAGGAGTAGAGGCATAGAGGGAGAAAGTTCAGTACTAGCTGGACATGCTGCAGATGCAGTCTCTCCCTTAACGAGCTAGGTGGAGTGTTAATTGTTGAGAGCAGTAGAGAGAGGAACAAAGACAGAACAGCATGAGATTGCAGCAAACAGCATTTAGTTCTGTGTTCCATTTTCAGTACTGTATAGCCTAAGTATAACAGCCATTTTCCAATTCTCTGAAAAGAGTGGATAGAGCTGTGTACTGTAAAGTAACAGATAATTGCTTAAAGATCAATTTTCCAACTTTTGTATAGTTTCAGCCAGTTTTGAAAGTGGTGCTCATGAGCTAAAAGTGGTCCCTGTTTTTGTGTGTACTACATCATCCAATTGTGTCCTATGTCATCCATTTTGTGGGATATCATCTGAATGGTGCAATTCGTGTGACATGTAACAAATCCAATTCATGCCATATGAATCTGGATCCCGTAGCGCCTTTTTAAGTGGAGTGTACTGTGTACCCTTTAAAATATTATATGTGTCTCTTCTATGCAGTTTTACTTAAGTATGTATAATCTGTTGGTTAATAGTCCTTCGGGGAACCACAAGCCTCCTGCACAACCACATGTTCTCAATGGGTTTGTGAGGATGACCCTCACCAGGCAAGGATGTATGTATCTGAACACCTTGCTGCTATAGTGCCTCTATGATACATGATGGGGAAGAGTCTGTTTGCAGTCACCAAGGCAGAGTATCAGTGAAGCAGTGTCAATATCAGCGCAATCCCACAGACCTGATCACTCCACTAGCACCAACTCTGCTCTTATCGACAGTGTTCTCTTACAGCGCATCGCGCCCCAGTACAGTCCGTGCGAAACCACCAGACACAAGATCAAACAGCCTCTGTAACCCCAACTCAAAACGGGGGAGTTCAATTTGATGAGTTCATGGAGTGGAATTTGTTCACTGGAAACAGAAATTGAGAAACTCCAGTTGTGCAAATCATGGAAAGAGGACTAGGAGTAGAAGTCTCTGATAAGATGTAAGACGGATCATCTCTGAATACTTTGATACATACTCTTTGAATCTAACAGTCCTGTGAAACTTCACAGGAAGTGCCTGCACAGAGTGTCTTTTACCAATCTAATTTACAGAAGCAATCATCAAAGCAAGAACACCATTTCAAATGAAGTCCGTTATCTAACCAGCTCATCACCATACTAACACACACTGAAGGCCGGTGGCTATACAAAATGTACTCCATCCATAGGGTCAAGTAACTCCCCTCTCCTTGAAAATTAATGGAAACCAATCACCTTGATTAAACTCTATACTGGACTATATTCACCATCTCCTATTAAGACATGTATTTGTTGTTCCATGCCCAGCATTGCTTCAAGCAGCTCAAGCCGGTCACGCAACCAACATCAGATCAGCAAAGCAATGGATTAACCATTATGCCAACCCAACTCATTATTCACACTACCAGACATCCCATCCAAGACCGAGCCAACAGATAGATAAGCAAAACATGAGCACTTGACAAACACACACAACAAACCCAGCAGAACCAATCAACCAACCAACCAACCATCCATGCAACCAACTGCACTCACATTTCCGTGACGTTCTCGCTCTCCTGTAGTGCCAACATTGGTATAGTGGCAATGCCATTGGGCTCCAGGCACTGTAGCATGGCGAAGGAGCACCGGCAGGCGGATGGGCACCCTCCTAGGGCTGGCACCGCCAGAGTGATTGCCAGTAGTACCAGGGCCAGTGGGGCTGCCCATGGAGCAGAACCCACAGCCATGATGATGGAGATGGTGGAAGAGCAGCTCAGAGAGTTGTCAGTGCAGACTGAGACAGAGTAGGACTAAACAGGAGAATAGACTGGGAGGTTCCACACACAGCAGATCTTCTCTGGGCTGACTCGCAGGGTTGTGATCCCAGCCAGGAGACTCTGGTACTGAGCCACAGGAGCAGCTAGCAGCAGGAGCAAGGCAGGCAAGGGACCCTGGGGATGCTGGTAGGCTCAGCCTCCCCACCCTCACCCCCTTCTCCCTCTCTCTCTGTCTCTCTCTCATTCTCTCTCTTTCTCTCTCTCGGAGGGAGGGGCAAGGCAGGCCATTAGTTGACTGTGTGGGAGAGCCACTGTCACCAGACAAAGAGATGAGATGGGATGATGGTGATATGATCTTCTGCCTCTGAGTGAGACGTCTCCTGTCCCACCAGTGGTTGCAGGTGTGAGACAACTAAGAAGTCAGGACTCTTGGGTACCAACCAGTCTCATGCAGTGAAGATGATTGCAAATGGTAAAGCCATCTATCTGCATGGGTTTATGAATGAGGTTACTTCCCTTGTAGGTTTGTGAGATCAGAGCTAATAAGGGATTTAGTGGTGGTTGTGGACAAATCGGGGAAGATAAAATACTAGGAAACCCTAGTCAACACAACAGGCTATGAGGCGGTCAATCACTTTTTGACAGGGTTATTATTTCATGTAATTATTTCATTCATTTACGAAGGGGTAATTGTTACATTACTAATCAAGCATTCCTATTGGACGATTAATGTACAATGTGATTTTTAATTGTGTATTAAAAACCCCTTGTTTTTGTGTTCCAGGCGGACTCCCACAGAAAGTGATGCAGTCCAGAGGCATGGTGGATCCATGTTGCAACAGAGCTTAGGGCTGAAATGTTTCATTAGAGCACATGGCAAATGTACTGTGTGCTGTATGACTAAGTGATAATGGACTCCTGCCTGCTGGCTTGTGTTGCTGCTTGTGTCCCTTTTCGTTTGGTTTGTAAGTTGTGTGATGGTTTTAACTAACATGGATTTTAAGCTAAACGTAAGAGAAAAGGATGTTTATGTAAATGAAATATGGAGGCGATGAAATCGAATTGAATTGAAAAACTGTGTGCTGAAACCTTGGCAAACACCAATCCTTAAAATAAATGGGTTTAACCGTTCCTTTTGTTGTTTGCCTCTGCTTTCACACTGCCTGCTCAACCCAGACCCAGAACCTGTCACTTTTCTACCTTGTGACATGGTCATAAGACAGGGTTAGCATGATTAGCTGTAAACCTCATGTCGGAATATCATTTGTAAAGATGACATCATGGCTCAAATATTTCTCGTCAGAATGTTACTCAAGGAAGGCTAAAATAGCTCACTGCAATCGCGCAGAGACATCATGTAGAATTAGCATTACTTGTGGCCCTCCATCTCTTGGCGTCTATGAGACGGAGCCAATTCTTACCCCAGGGACAAATAGTATGCCCCACCCCCATCCCTCTTAGTCACCATACACATGAATAAGGTCATAGTGTCCTGACCACAATTACCAGCTATAAGCTGAATTGCCATTTCTGCTGCAGTAGTCAGGAGATAGCGATGGCTCAGTACTTCCTCCCTACTCTCCATACTTTTACTGAGCTCAGCTAGTAAGATTGGAAGGCAAGAAGCTTCTTCACCACGGAAGTGTTCTAGTGGAGTAGATAAATGTGTAGCATAGTGTTTGATGTGTGAAATATGACATTGAGCATACAGAATGCTTTGTACCAACCATTATTAATGCATGGATTGATACCAAAGTGAAGAAGACTTCAAGCTAAACTTAATTGAATGAGTTAATGTTTTTCAACAGTGGTTTGGTTTATTTTCTTTTAAGTGGTAGTTTGTGTGGCAGCGTACATGTCTGTTTGCATTGAAATGAGGAATGCTTATGCAAAGGAATGCTTATGCATCATATTCCATATTCTCTGAATATAAGAAAATATAGAGAATACATATAGTTTCTTATTTCTGTTTGAGCTAATGTTCCAAATCTATGATGGAGTTAGGGATAGGAAGTCTCCAATAATCAAGGGCAGTGCAGGGTATACTGAATAAAGCAGCCAATCAGAACAACGGGTAATCAAATTAAGGACAAATAGACAATATTCACCATGCTGAAACCTCATCAAGGACCTCAAAGCATCACAGAGGACGTCCTAAGGATGTTAGGTAACATTCCCGTTGGATCCCTTTGAGGTTTCAGTGAGATGTTATCTAACTGAAGTTCTGAAAACGTTCCAGGAACATTAAAGCTCCAATGCAGCCGTTTTAATCTCAATATCAAATCATTTCTGGGTAACAATTAAATACCTTTTGTGACTGTTTTCAATTAAAATGGTCAAAAAGAAGCAAAAATTGCTTCTTAGCAAAGGACAATTTCTCTATCAATAATTTTGCTAGGACGGTCCGGGAGCGGTCTGAGTGGGAAGGGGGAAACTGAAAACTGGCTGTTATTGGCAGAGAGGTTTGGAATTCTCTTTCTCATTGATATATTAACTAATTTACCACATGGTGATGTCACCATGGAAAGCCAAAACTCCATCCCACCAAAACAGGCAGAAATGTAAGGGCGGTCTTTTCAAACAGCTCTTACACTTAAAGGGTATTATCATAATTTTCACAGTATTATTCCAACCTCGTAGTGTGGAAATATACGCTCAGTGGCCCCGTTTATTAGGTTACATCCATCTAGTACTAGGTCAGACCTACCTTGGCCTTCAGAACAGCCTAAAATCTTTGGGGCAAGGAAACATTGCTCAATTGGAATCAAGGGACCTAATGTGTGCCAGGAAAACAATCCCCACACCACTACAGCACCACCATCAGCCTGTACCATTGACACCAGGTATGATGGGGCCATGAACTTATGCTGCTTACACCAAATCCTGACTCTGCCATCAGCATGATGCAACATGCTTTTAGCTGATAGGATTGGGACCCTGTGTGGTCATCTGCTGCAATTGAGTACCACAGTATGAGTCATAATACCCATAAAACCTAGCGGTAAAACCCAGAAATGGTTCCAATAATTTTTTCGTTGGTGATTTTAGAACTACTTCATATAAGGTCAGTGTTTCGTGTTTACCTTGGCGTGACGTTTTGATATCCGTGCAAATCTCTCTCGGACCAGGTAACGTTTATCAATATATTTGCCTGTAATTACCCCACAAATTGAAATGCTAATTAGCCTCCAATGTGGCTAGCATACAGAACTACACATCTTGACGCAAGCTTTGACATCATCTCTCAATGCAAACTCTTCGACAAGTAGCAAGTATCCTAGCAAGTAGATATTATAGCCTTTTTAGTTTCTTGTGTAAATAATTAATAGTGTTTCTCGTGTGTATTCTTGTTTAGCATTTTCAAATGACCTTTTAATTACTCTCTGGCCTTTGTAGCGAACTAGCTAACCTTAGGGTCTCTCTGTCGATCGGAAGCAAGGATGGTTCTGTGCTATGTACCGGATTGTAACCACTACTCCGATAAGCACAAGTGCATTTTACCGTTTTCCATCCTCTGTAAGCGAGAGGTGTCGCTGGAGCTGTGTGATAAGGTAAGCCCTGTTTGCTAGCTGCTAACAATCAATTTTGGTTCGGACAAAGATCTGTAGTTAGCTAGGTTCTTATGAAAATTAGCTAGATACCCACCAGCTGTAGTTGTTCAATGCACTTTACCTTCCTTACAAGTAAAAGGAAAACCAGCATAGGCTAGCATAATGACTGTTTAAAAATGCACACAGACCAGCCTTATTTATTCAACTTATGTTAACTACATTACTTTAGTTGGCTGCTTTGAGCAAAACCTGTATGTAATATAACCTATTCTGGGAGCCTAGTGTGTGTGTATGAACTAGGTGGAATATTCCTGTGAAAACTAGGAACTGACAGGAGGATCATTACGAGTCTGTCAGAGGTCGTCACACTGGATGGGGATAGTGATGGAGGCTTGGTGGTCCACGCAACGAAAGAAGCAGGTGTCCCTTCCAGTGATATGGACTTGACCTTGGACCTGTTGCAAGTAAGGATGGTCTTCACGGAGGATGTAAGACCCTCCCTACTTGACTTCACTGCCTCTTCAATGGTAAGGTCCCTTGCACCTTGCACCATGCACTTGACCACCACTACTGCTGTGATGCCCACCAGACCATCCACTGAGGCACCCAGGATCCAAGACCCTGTGACCTAAAGACCTGACTCCTGCACATCCATCCCTGTAGCCATTTTGAATTCTTTGATGTCCTCCTCTTCGTTATCTGAGCCCCACTTTACAGACAACACCCCATCCAATGACTATGAACACCTTGAAATGCACTAGATGTAAGAAATGTGCCATATAAATAAAGTTTGATTTGATTGATTGTAGAAATTTTAATAAACTGTAATTTTGTGCATTTTTTCCATAAACTTTTAATTGATAACTTGGGATTTTATCACTTGACATATCAATCATATAGTGGGATCCTATAAATCAAGACTGTGTGAATGCATGTACCCCTCGAATTAATACAGTTGAAGTCAGAAGTTTATATACACCTTAGCCAAATACATTTAAACTCAGTTTTTCACAATTTCTGGCATTTAATCCCAGTAAAAATGCCCTGTCTTATGTCAGTTAGGATCACCACTTTATTTTAAGAATGTGAAATGTCAGAATAATAGTAGAGAGAACGATTTATTTCAGCATTTATTACTTTCATCACATTCCCAGTGGGTCAGAAGTTTACATACACTCCATTAGTATTTGGTAGCATTGCCTTTAAATTGTTTTACTTGGGTCAAACGTTTCGGGTAGCCTTCCACCACCTTTCCACAATACGTTGGGTGAATTTTGGCCCATTCCTCCTGACAGAGCTGGTGTAACTGAGTCAGGTTTGTATGCCTCCTTGCTCGCACACGCTTTTTCAGTTCTGCCCACAGATTTCCTATAGGCTTGAGGTGAGGGCTTTGTGATGGCCACTCCAATACCTTGACTTTGTTGTCCTTAAGCCATTTTGACACAACTTTGGAAGTATGCTTGGTGTCATTGTCCATTTGGAAGACCCATTTGCGACCAAGTTTTAACTTATGTAATGAGATGATGCTTTAATATATCCACATCATTTTCCTACCTCATGATGCCATCTATTTTGTGAAGTGCACCAGTCCCTCCTGCAGCAAAGCACCCCCACAACATGATGCTGCCACCCCCGTGCTTCACGGTTGGGAGGTGTTCTTCGGCTTGCAAGCCTCTCCCTTTTTCCTCCAAACATAATGATGGTCATTATGGCCAAACAGTTCTATTTTTGATTCATCAGACCAGAGGACATTTCTCCAAAAAGTACGGTCTTTGTCCCCATGTGCAGTTGCAAACCGTAGTCTGGCTTTTTTATGGTGGTTTTGGAGGAGTGGCTTCTTCCTTGCTGAGCAGCCTTTCAGGTTATGTCGATATAGGACTTTTTAATTTATTTTGGATATAGACACTTTTGTACTTGTTTCCTCCAGCATCTTCACAATATCCTTTGCTGTTGTTCTGGGATTGATTTGCACTTTTCGCACCAAAGTACGTTCATCTCTAGGAGACAGAACATGTCTCCTTTCTGAGCGGTAATGACAGCTGCATGGTCCCATGGTGGTAATACTTGCTGTGCAGATGAACGTGGTACCTTCAAGCGTTTGGAAATTTCTCCAAAGGATGAACCAGACTTGTGGAGGTCTACAATTTTTTTTCTGAGATCTTGGCTGATTTCTTTTGATTTTCCCATGATGTCAAGCAAAGAGGCACTGAGTTCGAAGGTAGGCCTTGTAATACATCCACAGGTACACGTCCAATTGACTCAAATTATGTCAATTAGCCTATCAGAAGCTTCTAAAGCCATGACATCATTTTCTTGAATTTTCCAACTGTTTAAAGGCACAGTCAACTTAATGTATGTAAACTTTTGACCCACTGGAATTGTGATACAGTGAATTTTAAGTGATATAATCTGTATGTCAACAACTGTTGGAAAAGGACTTGTGTCATGCACAAAGTAGATGTCCTAACCGACTTGCCAAAACTATAGTTTGTTAACAAGACAGTTGTGGAGTGGTTGAAAAACAAGTTTTAATGACTCCAACCTAAGTGTATGTAAACTTCTGACTTCAACTGTAAATACTGTGCCTTTGAAGATTTGCCTCTGGTTATGAAACTATAATACAGGCTAGATGTCTAGACAAAGTCAGTTTTGAATATCAATAGCTTTTTTTTCATCAATGACAACATTCTAGAACTGAGTTATAACTCATCGAAGTCTGGTATCCGGGGTAACCTGGTTAATGATTTTATCACTGATTAGGTGGCTCTTTCGTTGTAGAATGTTGACAGGTGTATAGAACACATTGGATTGCTAAGATGCTCAAACTTAACTTAATAGCTAAACTCACAGACACAGGATAAACTTGAGCCCTCATGCTGGCCCTGACCAAACCGGTAAGTTGTCTCTCACAATAGCTGCACTTCTCCACATGGCCAGACTTATAGTGGTCTTCTCCCCTTTTAATGCTCTTATGCTCATCCTTGAAAAATGCCCTAAGGTCTGAAATAGACACAGAAGTCGACATACTGTACAAACAATAATCTAGGCAAAGTAGAATTTATTTGATCTACTGCTCTGCTAACTAGCTAGCGAATGTGTAGTCAGTGGCTAGCTAAGACAGAGAAAAGGGGACTTCAGTTCATGTATTGGGCACATAAGGTCTTTGGGCAAAAAGGTCTCTGATTTTGCTGTTGAACGGTATCTGACAGTGTCGGCTAGAGATGATGTGCAAATACTTATTTTCCACCATAATTTGCAAATAAATTCATTAAAAATCCTACAATGTGATTTTCTGGATTTCTTTTCTCATTTTGTCTGTCGTAGTTGAAGTGTACCTATGATGAAAATTACCGGCCTCTCTCATCTTTTTAAGTGGGAGAACTTGCACAATTGGTGGCTGACTAAATACTTTTTTGCCCCACTGTATATTGAGAAAACTCACCTTGTCCGAGAGAGAATTACATGGCTATCAAAATGTCACACCAGGGTAAGCCTACACGAAACACAGACCTTATATGAAGTAGTTCCAAAATTCCAGATGTAAAAATTAATGGGGAAAAAACGATTGCAACCATTACCGGGTTTTACCTCTAGGTTTTATGGGTATTATAACGAGTCCACTGTGCCGGACTATAGCCCATCCGTGACAAGGGCGGACGAGTTGTGCATTCCAGGATGACGTTCTGCACACCACTGTTGTAGTGCGCATTGTTGTAGTGCGCCGTTATTTGCATGTTTGTGACCTGCCTTTTAGCTTGAGAGGTTTCTTGCCATTCTCTCTCATCAACTAGCTGTTTTTGCCCACAGGACTGCTGATGACTGGATGTGTTTTGTTTGTTGAGTCTGAAAAGCCCAGGAGCCCGGCCGTTTCTGAGATACTAGAACCAGCACGCCTGGCACCGACGATCATGCCACACTCAAAGTCTCTTAGGTCACTTGTTTTACCCATTCTATCGTTCAATTGAATAGTAACTGAATGCCTCAATGCCTGTCTGCCTGCTTTATATGGCAATTCTTGTGAACGGGGTGGTGTACCTAATAAACTGGCCACTGAGTGTATATAAAACATGATGTTTTAAAGGCCCAATGCACTGGGCCTTTAAAACATGACGTTTACCTCAGGACCATAAGGGGACTTTTAATACAGGTCCCGGCTTGGTCACAAGAAAAGATTGACCTTGTCCCCATTTGGTCACTTCATAATGACATCTTCATAACCGTGCTCTCTGATCAGTAGTGTATATTAATTTCCATTTATAAAAAGTGGAAGAGGTTTATTCCTCATTTTCTTATCAATTAGAAATAGGTGGTCACTTTTAGGTAAGAAAAGGTTATTAATAACCTACATGTATTTTTTATAATAACCTACATATTTTTTAATAATATACTATTAGATTAAATTACTATGTTCATGCATCATGAAGATCGATGGTCAAAGATGTATTAATGGCTGCCTTCACTCCCATGAATCCATCTTCCTCCTGTCATGTCAAACATAACCACAGTGGTTTGGACATCACTCATTCAAAATGGACTTGGTCACTGTGGTGCATATTGTAGGTTTGGCCCCAGGTCTAGACCAACCATCACCTTATCCATGAAACCATGTGTAGTTAGACCATCCCTGAACAGCCCCACTCTGTCTCTCTCACACACTCTTTCTCCCTCTAGCTTTTTACCGTTATTCTACAAATTACTATTCCATTAGATTCAATTACATTATGGAATGCTTGCTCCTTGAAAGCCTCACAGGCTCACACCTGCTAATTAAGTGCTCTCATGTAAATGAGAGTTTTACCAAAGCTTTTGCATATTCTTCGGGAAGCATTAGCTAATTGTCTTGAAACTCAAATGAATAGCCACGATCCAAGACATAACCATAATCAACAATAATTAAAAGCAATGAAAGGTATGGCAATATACAGTATATTAACTATTAATATGCAGCTGTAATCCATTATTATATCTTGATCTCTCCTGGGTTATTAAAGCAATCCCATACATCCTCTGAAACTTTACCGAAGCACAGATGAATTCACGGCTGTTGCAATGGAGGGCAGAGAGATAGAGAAAGGGAGAGCGAGAGAGAAAGAAAGAGAGAGAGAAAGGGAGAAACAGAGAAAGAGAGGGAGAAAGATCGAGAGCGGAGAGAGTAGGCTAAGAGAGGCTATACCTGTCAAACATTAAAACAACAGCCAATCCACTTCATTTTAATGTCCTATAGTCGGAGCACGTGAGGAAGCGAGCTAGAGAGTGAGCGCAGAGTAAAGAGAGAGAGTGAGTAAAAGCTATTTTGGACCAGGTACAAGGAAAGGCTTTTACACAGAGAGTGGTTAATGCACACAGTGCTCATGTCCAGCCTGCATTTCTACACTACGGTTGCTGTACATTGACCCACTCACATACAGTCCACCAACAAAATGGCCAATAACAGTGTAGCATCGCACAGATGTCAGGCAAAGAAACCTGAGAGGCGTAGCTTAGGCCTTCCAGCCAAGACATTGACAGTAAATTGTCCATATGTTCCTTTTTTCCTCCTCAATTAGGGTTGCAAAGGGAGGGAATGTTACTGGTAACTTTAGAAATATACCATTAAAGTACAGAATTTTGGGAAACTTTTAAGGAGTTTAGGTAATTACATGTAAACAACATGTGAATAACATGTAAAAGGTATAAAACAATAAAACAAGATAAATAAATATGCTGTAAAATAGTATCCTAAATCCAACCCATCAACTTAATGAATACAGTTTGTGTTCAATATGAGGGTTTCAGCGTTGGATATCCTTTATATTTTAACACACTTTGATTTATTTATGTCTATATGTCTTCGTGGTAAATCTTTTGAGGCCAAACTGTTGTCATTGTTGATTAGATGATTTTTAAATTAATTACGCTATATTCTCTTGAAACATATAGACTAGAAACTCATGGACAAAATGGACGCAATATTTATTTTTATTTTTATATGATTTAAAAAAAGTTATTCAAGTTTAAATTACCAACATTTCCATAGGTTGCCAAAAAGTATGTTCATTACCAAAATGACAGACAATTCTGATAACTTTGGTAAATTACTGGTAGTTTTCCAACCCTATCCTTGATACGAGGAGCTTGAAATGCAGGATTCTGAAAAGGAAAATGGAGCATATGGATTTTTGATTGGCACTAATGAGTAATTACACTGAAGCAGCATATAGGGTAGGATTTTAAATTGCTTAATGCTACTGGTTGAGTGGAACAGAGAAAACTCAGAGAAAGGCAGCATAACTGCACTTAGGTCGTGAAAGTGCCCTGGACAGTACTTCATTACCTTCAGTACTAGACCACCCACTCTCAATTCCACTTGTATTCTCCTCTCCCTCCTCTGACTAGGTTTTATAGAATGCCCACAATCTGTCTCCCCTGTGTAGCTTGAGAAATGCATCCTTGGTTTGATCAACAGGGGAAGGGATTGTTCTATTCTAAAACTTCCTTCAGGGACATCCTACCCAGATACTGTATGTCCTGTCCTTGCTCCTCCAAGAATCCAATTTAAATTTTCATTTCATTCCTCTTAAGAAATTATTGTTATTGATTGTTTTCCCCCAGCTCAACCGGTTGTTATGTGAAGCCTCATTGCCAGTATCTTACTGTTAGATCAGAATGCACAGCCTGAGACATGGACTCTGAAAACATGGTTATATCTTTATCTCCAGATCTGAGGGTAGCGGGAACAACACCATCGACATCACTGCTCTGGTTGGACAAAGTCTCTCCTCCGATCGATGGGTGTAGCCGTCTCAAATTCATCACTCCTCTCCTCTTTTTTTCTTCCTCTCTCTATCCTAGCCGTATTATCTTATTTCCCATTTGCATCTCTCCATGGTAGCGGCCCAGCATCAACACCCACCCAGCCAGACATTAGTACCCTGCCCTCGCCAGTGTATGAGTGAAACTCACATGGGTAAACCCAGAATCGATACCCAGGCTGGAGCAGGGCAAGGTAAGGGGGAGTGTAATCCAAATCCCCCTCTCCCTCTCATTAAGACCAGGGCTCTGGCCGACCAGGGACAGCAGAGGCCCTGGCTGTCTCATGCAGATGAGCTGAAAGTCAAGGAGCTATATGAGAGAGGAGCAGTTAGCTCCAGGACTAATGAACACACGTCTCGCTATTCTCTCTTTCTTCCCTCTATTTGTCGCTCCCCCCTCTCTTTCCCTTTCACTTTCTCTCTCTCTCTCTCCCTCTCTCCCTCTCTCTCTCTTTCGTTCTAGTTTTCTCTCTCATTCCATTGTCTCTCTCTCTCTCTCTCTGCTTCACACATTTGTTGCTCTGTATCATTCATTATTTGTCTCTGGCACGTCTTGGACATACAGCACAGGCCCAGGTTTAATGTTTGGACTAAGGTACAATAGATGGAATATACAATTTATCAAAACTTTGAACAAAAATCCCTTACTGTTTTCTTTCTCACTTTCACTCTCTCCAGCCCCTTCTCCACCTCCTCTTTCTCTCTCTCTTACCTATGATGTTATTCACAGCTAATATTCAAATGTTTACAGGGATAAACAAAAAGTTATAGCAGATTAGCAGATTGAAAAATTGTAATAAATGGCCATTGTCTGTACAAGTCGTTGCTTTGACCCCTCTTATTCATTTTATATACATCAGTACAAGGATCAAGCAAGATAAGGGATCTGAGAATGCTATTCATTGACTACAGCTCAGCGTTCAACACCATAGTACCCTCAAAGCTCATCACTAAGCTAAGGATCCTGGGACTAAAAACCTCCCTCTGCAACTGGATCCTGAACTTCCTGACGGGCCGCCCCCAGGTGGTGAGGGTAGGTAGCAACACATCTACCATGCTGATCCTTAACACTGGAGCCCCCCAGGGGTGCGTGCTCAGTCCCCTCCTGTACTCCCTGTTCACCCACGAATGCATGGCCAGGCACTACTCCAACACTATCATTAAGTTTGCAGATGACACAACAGGGCTAGGCCTGATAACCGACAATGACGAGACAGCCTATAGGGAGGAGGTCAGAGACCTGGCCGGGTGGTGCCAGAATAACAACCTATCCCTCAACGTAACCAAGACTAAGGAGATGATTGTGGACTACAGGAAAAGGAGGACCGAGCACGCCCCCATTCTCATCAACAGGGCTGTAGTAGAGCAGGTTGGGGGCTTCAAGTTCCTTGGTTGCCACATCACCAACAAACTAGAATGGTCCAAACACACCAAGACAGTCAGGAAGAGGGCACGACAAAGCCTATTCCCCCCCAGGAAACTAAAAAGATTTAGTTTCGAGAGATCCTCAAAAGGTTCTACAGCTGCAACATCGAGAACATCCTGACTGGCTGCATCACTGCCTGGGATGGCAATTGCTCGGCCTCCGACCGCAAGGCACTACAGAGGGTAGTGTGTACAGCCCAGTACATCACTGGGGCTAAGCTGCCTGCCATCCAGGACCTCTACACCAGGCGGTGTCAGAGGAAGGCCCTAAAAATTGTCAAAGATCCCAGCCACCCCAGTCATAGGCTGTTCTCTCCGCTACCGCATGGCAAGCGGTACCGGAGTGCCAAGTCTAGGACCAAAAGGCTTCTCAACAGTTTTTACCCTCATTTTTTACCAACAGTAAAGTGAATTTGCAGTGAAAAGAATGTATTGTGTACTGACAGAAAGTTGGTAGCTGACACCAAATGAAATAAATGGAAGGTAACATATTTGGGTGGGCTTTGAGTGTAGGTAGATGATCAGGTAATAATCCTAGTTATATGTACATATCTACCTCAATTACCTCTTACCCCTACATATCGACTCTGGTACTGGTACCCCGTGTATGTAGCTAAATTGTCATTACTCATTGTGTATTTATTATAACATTTATTATTACATGATTTACTTTCCTATTATTTCTCTGTTTTCATTCTCTCTGGATTGTTGGTAAAGTAAGAATTTCACTGTTAGTCTACATCTGTTTTTTACAAAGCATGTGACAAATACAATTATGTTTTATTTGATATAAACTCACATTTTTAGGTCCAAGGCCAATTGCCTCCCATCGACAGACAATATGTTCCTCTCACTGATGAACCTCGGTGCTGCTTTCAAATCAACACAGATGTTTTCAACCCATTCTAATCTATTCTGAAAATGCATTTTTTTGCTAAGAACCAAATCGTTGATAATTTATTCATACAGATGTACCGTTTCACATTGAAAATCTATTTTACAAGAGAGACCTGTTATGTCCCAAGAACAAAGTAATCAAACACTGATAATCTTACCATCTAAGGTATTTCCATCTCAATACAATATTGTGTTTTTGTCCTGCTATATATACTTTTAACCTATTCCCTAATATTTTTTAACCTAGCAAAATCACAACCCACCGGACCCCTCTGATAGTTACTGCATATATTCAATTAGACATAAGTGCTCTCCTTACAGTTTGTTATGCATTTTCCCCTCATTCTATTGATTCCTCGGCCCAGATCTCCAGCTCTATCTTTGGGAGCATCATTACTAATGTATTTTAGCTGGATAGTTGTGCTCTGGGGTGAGCAGCAGCACACTCTATAACTGAATTAGACACAAGGTGAGACCTACAGCACTCATGAATGCACATGCAGCTCATTCCAAGTTACGCACCAAGCATCATTATGGAACTGGCAGGAACAGACTGGAGTCACCTGGGATGGCCGCCCACTGAGGCTTCACATTGCTTTCTCCTGGTCTTGACAAAAACACACATCCCATGCACTCGTGTAGTTCCATTAACCCTATCACGATACAATGAGGCTTCTGATCAACATAAGAACGGAGAATATTTATGAATCATTCAGCATGATGTATATTGTAAAGCACCTGTTCAAACTCTCTTTTGCCTTATCATTGATTCATTATGAATGGTTCTATCTATGGGATCACTCATACACTCTGATAGTGATGACACTATAATAGAGGAAGAAGCAGACAGCAGATAATCCACAGTAGACAAAATGAGTGGCAGACTGTGAATACTGTAAATTGGCTCTGGCAGTGAGGCATTGAATGGAGTGCCAAACCCTGGGGCTCAATGCCTCAATCACATGTCAAATGTGTTTCATTGTTAGAGTCCCACTTTCACACAGGCCCCAGCCTATAAAGCTACCAACTGGCCAGGATGGATAGACCGGGTCCATATGGGTGTGAGGGTTGGCCTACCGGAAGCCTGACAGTAATTACCGTTGATTGATGCTCTGATTCAGGAGCTAAGTCAACTCCAAACATCAGATGGAGATCTGCCACAGTGAAAAACAAACACAATCATAGAAAGAAAGCAATACAGAAAAAAGGCACCTGGACTCGGCAATGGGAAAAGCAAGTGTATGACTGTTGAGTGCGCTACTAACTGATCCTGAGACAGGAGATGTCAGCGATAAAGGCCCAATACCAAACCAATCTCCAGCCCCATACCCTTAGGGCCCCATGTTGATTCCCTGTCATGGATCTGACAGGAGGGAATTACCAAGGGTCTGGAATAGGGGCTAGGGTGTGGTTTGGAATTGGGCCAAAAAAGGGAAGCCCTACCCCCCATCTATGAGTACTTAGGACCCTGCTACTGTGTAAAGCTGAGGACTGACTGCTCCACATAAATGAAATCAGATAAAGTCATATTTTGCACAATTTCTTATAAAATATAAAATGTGACGTATTATCACACAGTCTTGATGTTTTCTCAAAGCTCTTCAGTTTGTAGGCTAATGTAAAAGAAAATGATATCTCACCATCCGCTGAAGAAATAATGAAGAAACATATTGAATGAACATTGACATGACCCTTCCCTATTGTGTGTTGTTGTTCTGCCATGGTTATTAACCTCTCCTAGGATCTGTCCAAACAGTGGTCGCGACCCATGTGACACACTTGGCCTGTGTGGGTCAGAACTAGAAAAGCTCTATCCCGCCATGCAGACAGATCGATAGAGGCTGAGCCCAGCATTGATCAGGGACAGAGATAGTATCATCGCTCATCAATGATCAGCTTCAACCTGTTTGTTGAGATAAGGGACATGACGATAAGAGAATAGTGTATGATGAGGGACAGAGCACAACCCCGACCCCTTCTTTCTACATGCATGTGTACTACACAATACTACATTTCTTATGGTTGTCTTTGGTCCATTGTGTTATTCTCAGGCATGTAAGCAGCTGTGTAAGATTGGAGAGGATAAAGAGAGAGTGAAGAAAGAGGAGGAGAATAAGATAGTAGAAGGGGCATGGGCCGGGAATGGGGTGAAGATTAATACAAACAAGAACTGAATAGAAACAAAAAAGGGATGAAAGAGGAGAGCGAGAGAAACAGAAAGTGAGAAAGCAAGAGACAGAGGGTAGAGTGAGAGAAAGACGAGAGAGAAGTAGAGAGAGAGAGAGATGATTTGTGGGCCTCTCTAGTGTGCTAGCGTTACAGGAATGGCCCTCCTGGGCAGCATGAAAAGGCTCTTGACTGTTAGTAGTGGTAACACGAGCCTCCAGCTCCTTGCCCTGATAGATTTATTTACATTTCAGCCCAACTCTGGAAAAAAAAAAGAAGAAGCTGGACGGGCATCAATATTTGTAGTAGTAATTATGATTATGTTTTTTTAACCCACCCCTCCTCTTTGTTTGTGATGACTTAATGCTATTCTTGGCTTTTGGGTACCGTTTTATTTCACAGTGTGTATTGTTGCACTGATCAGTCATTGGCTGTACTCAGAGGCCAGAGCAAAGTAATGTAGGCCTACTTCTATTTGTCAATGTTGTCAGAATAGGTACATTATCTGGACATCTAAAAATGTGCTACCGATTATTTCCTGCTGTCTTCTTGTATTTTTCTTCAGCAAGTGGCACAGCGGTCTAAGATACTGCATCTCAGTGCTAGAGGCATCACTACATACCCTGGTTTGATTCCAGGCTGTATCACAACTGACCGTGATTGAGAGTACCATAGGGCGGAGCAGAATTGGCCCGCGGTAGGCTGTCATTGTAAATAGGAATTTGTTCTTAACTGACTTGCCTAGTTAAATAAAGAAAAACTATTTTGGGGAGATTTTTTCTCTCCACAGACTGTCTGCACATTGAGTTATTTGTGTATATTTTCTATGATGTTATGAAGTACACTTTTACATTGTCTGAGGATGGTCACGTTTATTCAACTGTCCTATCAGTAGTATAGAATCAGTTACAACGGTCATTTTTCAGTTACAATGGTCATTTTTGCCATCCTCACTTCTCAGGCTGTTTTTAACAACCTAAGTAAGGGAACATGCTACAGAAAAAAAGGTTAAATCTTGAACCTTAAAGGGTTTTTCAGCTGTCCCCACAGGAGAACCCTATGAAGAACCCTTTTTGGTTCCAGGTAGAACCATTTTGGTTCTACATGGAACACAAAAGAGTTCTACCTGGAACCGGAAAGGGTTTTACTTGGAACCAAAACGGGTTCTCCTATGGGGACAGCCGAAGAACCCTTTTGTAATCGTTTTTTCTAAGAGTGTACTACTCTGTTTCAACTAGAGAACAAGGATGGAAGAGAGAGCGCCACAAGGAGCAGCAAAGCAGACAACTATCAGTCCTAAGTGGAGGGGAGTGGCAGAGCAGCTCCCATTTAGGATAGTGGGCCCGCTATTTAGCCTGACAGCCATTAAGTATGAATTAAAAACCACACAGGCCTCTTTGCCTCCGAAATGTCATTACATATATTTATGCGATTTTTGAATAAGCAGTTTGCAGGGCTTCCCAGGGGTGGGATGGAGGGATGGGGTGGGGGGTCTGGTAGATAGGGAGGATGCCTAATAGCTACTGAAATGGAATCTGCATTAGGAGCTCTAACTGAGTAGAACACTTCAGGGGTCGGCCCCAGGAGGAGCAAATAATAGTGTTGTTTTGGAGTGGGTGCTTCAGTTTCTCCACAACAGACTGCACAGAGCTGGGAGAGAGATGACATTTCATTTGAGAGGAGGAGGAGCATTTTCAGAGAAATAGGACATCATGGCTCTTAGAATCTTTGAGTTGAGTTTATGGTTTGGTCTTAGAAGGTCAGTGGGTTCCTTCATTTTAGTGTGTTTACCTTGTTAATGCCTACAGACGTCTACAATTTATCACGTTAGGTGTCAAATGTGCAGTGCATATAATGCAGTCTGGTTGTGGACTAAAAAACAATTTAGTCATCGGAACTTGAAATCTAATTTGAATTGTTTTACTTTTTTCACACTGGACAGGGATTTTTCTGCATAGAAAATGATTGGGTGAGCCACCTAAGTGTTTTTTTTCTCGAGCCGTCTAGGCCCAAACACTGCTTTTAGAAGAAAAACATCTAGATGGAAAAACGCTTTCAGTGTGAACTTAAGCGACTAAAACCAGATATAATGTATGTAGAAACGATAATGGACCTATATATTTAGCATTATATAGTCTTTGAGAGCTAACTCATCGAAATGAAAGCTAGACAGTCAGGGAGAATCGAAAATTCCCAAAACTATGAATTCAGGAGAATAGATTTTGTTATTATGTTTGAGCATAAGAACACAGCATTAGCCATGGAAAAATGCATAGAAATGCAGGAAATTTGATTTAAAACAGAAAAATACTTTCAGCTCCAAGGCAGAATATGTTAAATCGCAGGAAATTAGCTTTAAAATTGCAACCACACCCATTGCCACGCCTCCTGCCTAGCTCACCACCTAAGCTCCTTTTGATCAAAGAAGAAACCCTGTCGGCATTGTTGTGTGATAATAATTAATGTTTGATTGCAATTGAGGCATCTCGATATATTCATGACAATGGACATATAATGAGGTTATTTTGCAGTTGCATAAACCTTCATTAAATGAGAGAACTCCCCATATTTTCATTAGTCGGACTAGCTCCTAACAAACTAGCTCTTAAAAATACAGGCTAGGAATTCTCTTTTCCCACTGTCAACCACTTGCAAAGTGCACCTGTTTCATCTAGCCACACAAAAGAACAATATTGTACAGCAGAAGCACTATTGTCAAGCCCAAGTGGACTGCTGCTGTTTTTAAGACCGCTCTCTAATTTGCTTCCATTTTGTAGCCAAACCAAACATCTATATGTGTGAAGCCTGCTACGCTCTAACCTCAGCCTCTTCGCATGTACACTTCGTCAATGCCTGCTAAAAATACACAAGGATCATTAATCAAAAATCAATCGAAAATAATTAATTAATCAATTATTATTATTATTATTATTATTAATTAATCAAAAATCAATAAAAAATAATCAATTGGTTCATCCAGTCCTCATCTTACACAGAATGTCTTGATCGTGTAAAGGTCTGATGTGATCTGATAGAGGAAGTAACCGATTACACAACAGTGACAACAAACTCCATATTTTGTGTAAACTTACACGGGTAGCCCCTATTTGTACTGTGATTGTTGTTATTACAGTAACCACATATAGACTAAGAAATGTTAGTCAAACAAGAGACATCTTACATGAATCACAGACAAACAGAACACAAGAACAAGCCAGACATTTAATGATTATTAGATTGATTAGTATGTTTGATTGATTGATTGATAAGTCTAGCCAACATGGAACCAAAGCCACAAGGCTCTGTGTGGAACTAGAATTCAAGTCCAACGTACGTTTCAGGGGTACCTACTATTTCCTGTCTCCCCATGTGCTACAACACAGCAATATGTTGTTCTATGTCTTCTCTAAGGTGCACAGCATCACTGTTTTCCTCATCAATATATATTTTGTTGTGTGATTTCATTCCTTTTAGTCCACTTAAGGGCCTTTGGTTTCCAAGGAGGCCATTGTATTTCCTCCATTGCCTAGCAACCATCACCAAGGCCAGCACTCCATTGTTGCTGAGGCTATGCACATGAATTGCCAACCATAGAAATAGAATGAACAGAACGCACATCCCTATTCAAGTCAATTATGGAATAACCGGTGGACTGGCAGCCCTTTTGAGTATACCCATGCCTAGGTTGAATATAGAAGGTTAGGAGGACAAGTTATGACTTTATTTTATTATATATATATATTTTTTTTTTTGCCAAAGTAGTATGGCACACCTGTACCAAACTTGGGTTAAATACCTTGCTCAAGGGCACATTAACAGATTTTTCACCATGTTGGCTAAGAAATGCAAACCAACGACCTTTCTGTTACTGGCCCAAAAGCTCTAACCGCTAGGCTACCAGACCGTTGTTTACTAGCATACAGTAGCTGTATGCCAGACCATTGTTGCAAATAGATATTAGAACCATCTTGTCTTACCTTTGTCATCTTCAACCTAGACCCATGCCAGGAAGTGAAAACAGGAAGTATACCTTTCAATCTATGCTGTCATTTGTTGAGTCAACTCAACTGACATTACAACAAATACATTCCATTGCATGAGCCTCATCAGTCAGCATAATTTAAATGAACATTCTAGATTACTATGGCAATCAAGCATCAGTTCATAAAACATTACAAATTACCATGGGAATTATTGCATCACAATACCAAGCAGCCATTGCGAGTCTACCCTTGAGTTGACCAGGTTTAGAGCTACCAACCTTGTTCTATTCATTATATTTCTACATTGCTGGCTGCCTGTGTCTACTTTTCAAAATGGTACTGTAATTTCACAAAGTGGTATTTCAGCATTGAAGAGACCAAAAATAACAGGAGGATCAGACAGTTGGGAAAAATAAGTTTCATTTGGTCATTTGTTTCTGAAGAAATTCACAGAAAATGGCAACTACTGTGAAAACAAATATTTTGCATTTTTGCATGGTGACTATATATGTGTGAACATGCATAATGCTGCTACATAT
The DNA here is from genome assembly GCF_045791955.1 of Oncorhynchus clarkii lewisi. Lineage (NCBI taxonomy): Eukaryota > Metazoa > Chordata > Actinopteri > Salmoniformes > Salmonidae > Oncorhynchus > Oncorhynchus clarkii. The sequence goes on along the minus strand of NC_092149.1, from coordinate 29,397,706 downwards.
GTACTGTATAGTATTGCATTACATTATTAAAGACAGAAAGAAAGAAAGAAAGAAAGAAAGAAAGAAAGAAAGAAAATAATGTACTGTAGAGCAACTTAAAGTGGAAGGAAGGACTTTTATGTTGAAAGGCTTTCAGAGCAGATTTTCAGTGATGTCATTTTTACACAATTCCCTTGAATAGGCTAGCACCTGTGTGCATGGGGGTTGTCTGTCTGTCAGCTTTGAGTAAAACACATAACCCATGCCAGCAAAAACATATCCATCAGTATTCCCCACTGCCCATTGAGACAGCCTGTGTCCTTACTCCTTAGAGACCAAAGCATACAGCACTCTTCTTAAAGACAAGGCGTTTGGAACTGTAGATATTGGATTGGCCCCCACTTTTTACAGCCCAAAACCATCTTGAAGTGTGGCTTCCATGTAGTGCTTTCTTATTTTCCTCTCTTTTCTAAAATCTTTGTCCAATTCTTAAGTGCTTTTCAGGCTCCCATAATAGCCCACCGTTTCTTTTCTGTCAGGGTTCGCTGTTTTCCACACGCAGATCAAGCCCGTCTGGATGACCCTTCTAGGTGCCTAAATTGAAACATGGTGAGTACCTTCCATTTTGCTAATGGGCAGAATGTAGTCCTGTCATTATGTGGGTGCATACAGATGTATGTATGATTTATGATCTTGACATGTCATGATTTTAAATGGTACATTGGATCATGTTAACCTGCTCTCTACCTGCATAATCAAAGTCAATTATGGTTTGTCTCTGAGCCTCTCTATACACTATATGCTTCTGGGTTATCTAGTATCCTTCAGCTTATACTCATTGGATTTGTTAGATAAAAATCTGCATGTCTAACTAGCTCTCCTTTGATTATTAAGGAAGAGTGCATGGACATCATTGGCATACCATTTTCCTAAAGACTATAGACACACAGAGCATGTTATCAAAGGCACACACTCACACTCACACTCACACACACACACACGCACACACACACACACACACACACACACACACACACACACACACACACACACACACACACACACACACACACACACACACTCCTTGTGTAGTGAAATTATACCAATCTATTTATTTTTGTTATACAGGCTCAAACTGGACACAACATTGACTGTAACTGTGTTTCCTGTCATGTCCGTGACAATCAAGTTACCATGCAGGACTTGTACATATGATGGAAACCCCTATAACTATAATGCACATGCAGTATAGCCTTTAATATGCAGAGGAGAATATGCATTAGATTAAAGCCTATGCCAGTATAGAATAGGCAATAACTTTGAAATAGCTAAAATAGTTTTTAGGCATTAACTACATGTGTTTAATGTGTAAATATCAATACATGTGTTATTGGAGTCCAAACAGTAACATAACGGCCACATACCAGCTACAAATGTCACACAATATTTCATACCTCACAAACAGACTTCAGATGCCAAAAACATTTATCTTGGTTAACCCAGAACGTAAATATTGTGTAATTTGGTCAGCTGCGTGATTACAAATACCCTCGACATTCTGGAAATGAATTTTGCACCGCAGGGAGTCTTTTTCCAAATCACTCACCAGCCTACAGTAACAGAGATTTTTGGGGGGGAATAATACAATATGTACATACTACACAATACCTTGATGTTGCAAATATTCAGTGGGCAACAACAAGAGTTAAGGGAAGAAAAGACATGTTGTTGTGATTCTAATAGTTATTAATAATTGACAGAACATAGTCAAATAAATGGATTAATCATCACATCATTGCACAAACATGACCATTTGCTTGTGTTATGCTATTCATGTCTATATTTCCAGTATAAAAAACTGAATTGGAGCTCAAAAATACAATTCAAATCCAACTTTATGGACACGTTATTGAAACAGATCAATTCAAATCCAACGTTATGGACACGTTATTGAAACAGATCAATTCAAATCCAACATTATGGACACGTTATTGAAACAGATCAATTCAAATCCAACATTATGGACACGTTATTGAAACAGATCAATTCAAATCCAACTTTATGGACACGTTATTGAAACAGATCAATTCAAATCCAACATTATGGACACGTTATTGAAACAGATCAATTCAAATCCAACATTATGGACACGTTATTGAAACAGATCAATTCAAATCCAACATTATGGACACGTTATTGAAACAGATCAATTCAAATCCAACATTATGGACACGTTATTGAAACAGATCAATTCAAATCCAACAATATGGACACGTTATTGAAACAGATCAATTCAAATCCAACATTATGGACACGTTATTGAAACAGATCAATTCAAATCCAACATTATGGACACGTTATTGAAACAGATCAATTCAAATCCAACATTATGGACACGTTATTGAAACAGATCAATTCAAAGGGAACCTCAAAGACACAGCTTATCTTTAGGGGTTCTCTCTATGCCTAACTTACAGGGCAGTAACTGCATGTGCCAACCTTTGTGGCACACAGTGTGCCCTGATACCCAGTTATCGCTGGGGCTTATCACTGGCTCTCCATCCAGCTGGTGTGCCCATCTACATCACCCTGGCCTTGTCCTTCCACTACCACCCCAGGGTCTTAGAGGCTGTAGAACAAGGTGGCACCACCACCAACTGTCTCTTTAACACTACGGAAATAACATCTGTTAAGCATCGTGTCCCTCATACGCCTTCATAACCCTCTGATATGAAGCCTGTGTTACCAAATGTATTAAGCAGTTCTAAAATGTTCGGTGAGTTTATGAAAAATGATGTGATGCACCACGATGAGACATGCAGTCATTAGTTAATGGTCTGATAAACATCTGTACTGCTGCTGCTGCTTCGTAACAGTGGTCGCTAGAACATTTGATATCTGATGTTGACTGATGATACGTTTGTTATGAGTACAGAAGTCAGACAGACATATGGGCCATCAGAGACCATCCCTGGTTACCCCATAGTCGAGATTTGAATTAGGTTTAATATGGTTCATATATTTTATTTTATGTTCACGACAAGGGGGCAACGTTGCAGAACTGACAATACATCTGGCCATATCAAAATGAGCAGAGGTATAAAACTTATAATATCATTTTAATTTTTGACTTTCTGTCATGTGCTTCTTTGATTGCAAGTAAGGGCACTTGATAAGTTGTCTTCATTAAATCTTCTATTACAAGGAGAAGGTCACCTAGAACTGGCATTACCTCGTTCAAATGCCTTTAGCCTTCAGCCTGAAGGTTGTTGTGATGTATAGAGATTAGTTCAGCTGGAAGGAGGCTGAGTTTCCCTGAAAATATGCTTCAGTCCTTTAAACATTAGCTAAAGGAGGCCACCTTGAGTACATCTTGTAGCCTGGCAACTGAATAGGCAAGGGTACAGTAAAGTGAAGCTAGATGAGATCATGCTATCAAATTACTGAGCATAGTGTATTCAAGGGGGGCATAGGCCTACTTATTGTTTACACTTAGATGCACTGCCATCATGCTAATAATGAGACTATAAGGAGATAAAGTACACATATTATTCTTTCCCAAATCAGACTCAACGTTGACTTGATGAATGATTATTTGATTCTTTGGGTTGCTACAGCACACCCAATGTGTCTCTATGTGAGTTTTGTCTTCTAAAACCAATAAAGCATGCAGCCTCTCATCTTAAGGGTCCATAGCTGTGTGGAAGACTAGTGATTTTGTTGTTATGTGTCAAAATTGACAACAAGTCATGGTCTACCTCATTGCTTTGAGACAAAAAACCCTAATAAGCAGGTCCCATATCAACACTTATTTAATAGTTATTTTTAAAGGATGTACAACTTTCTCCAGATTGCAACCATCTCTCCATTATAATGTACTGTCGTTTTTTTTGTTGGCTATTTAAAATGGAGATATCTGTATGTAGGCAGGCCTAAATTCAAGTTACAATATCTGGGAAGCTGTAGCCTGGGCTGAACAAACACCACTGCCTCATTCCTTAACTCTTTGTCTCGTTCATTTTCAGACCCGTTCACCCTTTTCCATTGACTTTCCAAAGCAATGAGGGTATGGAAGGGACTGCAGAGATTTTTGAGAGTGATGTTTTCCATCTTCCCGCGCTGCCAGTTGAGAGGACAAAATTCGAAAGACAGGTAGGCCTACACCAAATTTAAATTAGGTAAACTTCAATAAACTTTCCGTCTAAAACGTTTTTATCTAGGCTATTGTATCAATGATGATGAATATGAAACCATAAACTTACATTACGGATGCACGGACAACACTCTAGTCTAGTCTACCTGAAGTGGGAGGGATCAGCGTCCCAAATGTCCATTCCGGCACGCTGATTGGTTGAAAGGAGAGCATTTGTTTACGACGACGACGATGATGATGAAGAAGAAGGTGGTGGTGGCGATATAGAAAGCAACAGTGATGACGTCTTTTTGTAGGCATTAACTCTGCCATGGTTCCTTGAACAAAGCCTATGGGAAAATGAATGGAGTTTTTGTAGGGTTTTTGGATAAACACCGAAAATAAGATATGTGGTAAACACAGGCTGAGGAGATCTTATACAGTTTTGTTCTACGAGGTCATCTTAATCAGTTTACATCACTTTTTGTGAATTTTTTAACATTTATGTAACTTCAAAAAACATAATGCACATAAAGGATTTGTAATTCATAAAGTTCATGATAACTGACTGATACCTCATAGAACAAAATGTATAAAATCTCATAAACCAGTTTTAACCACATACCTTATTTTCGTTATTTATTCCAAAACCCTATACTTTCCCCATTAATTTTGCCCATAGTAATGGCTGAACGAACCAGATGTAAATAATTTCTGTTTTTTAGGACTACAAACTGTCGAGCTCTGTGGGATTAGAGTTTAAGAATGTAATGGTGATGTCGTGATGATGATTAGGCCTATGAATTGCACTATAAAAATATATATATATTATTATTTTGACCCCCTTCAGTTACGTGGTAGGCTATTCCTCGGAAGTCACTCATGTCAGGCTTCTCGGATACACAACTATGCTGCGCGGCTGTCAGCGTTGTGGTCTCATTCAACACTGGAGACTTTGGCGCCATCCCTGCGGACACCACTTCTGCCGTGAGTGCATGGATCAGATCATAGATGATGGTTTCCGCGACATCGAGGGGCTTGGCTCAAGTCCCTGTCCACAGTGTAAATCAGTTATAGCCTATTAAATGTGTAATCGTGACTGTATGTTAGTGCCTTTTTCTGACTTTGTGTAACCTTTTCTTTTTCTATGCACTTTGTAGTCCCTGCATGTCTCTATTGCCCAGGCAATTCAGCAGAACTATGATATCATCAAGACAAAGGACAAGCAATACTACTTCACCACTTATCTAGTCAGTCAGATCAGATTTTCATCGTCATCTTTAAAACATTCTATTCTATGCATTAATGAGTGTGTGTAGTATGACAAGGTTACAATCAATGACATGACTATATCTGAATATAACAATCTAAATTTAGCTGATGCTAAACTCCATCCAATACAAATGACTATTTAAGAATATTAACAACTCGGGCTCCTAGGCAAGGTTGGGGAGAAACTGATTGCATGTAATCATGTACATGTAATCTGATTACAAAAAAAGTAGTTCCAGCTAAAATTGTGTAATCAGGTTACAGATACTTTGAAAAACTAGATGATTACTCCTTGGATTACTTGCTTGCGACAAAATACATTAACACTTTTCCTTTCCTCAATGACATTCAATTCAGGGCAAATTTAGTTTGTTCCACCTGAGCGAGTCTGACCACAAATTAGAGACCACTATGATGACACACCAAATGCGTTTGATGGATCCTTTTTGGCTTCTAATGCCTCTTAAGGGGAAAGTAATCTAAAAGTAACTGAAATTAATAAGATTACATTACTGAGTATGGGTAATCCAAAATTACTGATTACAATTTTGGACAGGTAACTAGTAACTGTAATGGATTATATTTAGTAAGTAAACTACCCAACTCTGCTTATAGGCTATATGATAGAGTGGCCCAAAGGTCAGTATATCAAAACAAATATTAACTCGCACTTCAATAAGCACTTCCCATCAAATTCCACCCAGAAATGTATCTAATTTCAACCCCATAATTTGACCTTTAACCTTCATTAAATTACGCAGCAGTACACAGTGTATTAATTTAATCTGCAATGTGCCCATGTTTTTTTTTATTTTTTTACTTTTATTTAACTAGGCAAGTCAGTTAAGAACAAATTCTTATCTTCAATGGCGGCCTAGGAACGGTGGGTTAACTGCCTGTTCAGGGGCAGAACGACAGATTTGTACCTTGTCAGCTCGGGGGTTTGAACTTGCAACCTTCCGGTTACTAGTCCAACGCTCTAACCACTAGGCTACCCTAGTAGAGAAAATAATCACAGACAAAATGGCCACCTTTCAAGCCCTTTATTGGTGAAATTTCAGCATCATTTCAAGATGATGTCAAGAGAAGGAGTGAGCTGGACTTGACCCAGGTGAAACAGACAGAGTGGAGATGGTTTTTCCTTTCTATGGGGATGTAACGTTAGCTTTACTGGGGGGGGAGGAGAGCCTTGGTTTGGTCAACCACGGTCTGGAAGAGCTGCTCCATCTGGGCCTGCAGGTCATCAGCCAGAGGCTTGAACTGGGCCTGCATCTTGTCGACCAGAGGCATGAACTGGGCCTGCAGGTTATCAGCCATGGGACGCACCTGCTTCTCGATGTCACTGACGAAGGGCTTCATCTGCTCCTGGATCTTCTCAGCATGCTCCTGGATCTTGTCGGTCAGAGGTGTGATCTGAGTCTTACCCTCCTCCAGGTAACCCCTATGGGTAGAGAGACACACTTAGAGAGACGTTTTCCAACAGCTGTAGGCTCAGGGAGCAAGCTAGCTTTAAAGCCGACTGTACGGTACTGATGTGAAAGCAGACATGTTTAAGATGTAATATCCCTGTCAAGTACAATGTTACGAATAAATAAAAAGAATAGTAACAATTTGAATGAGTGTTCTATTTAGAATGACTTCATATCTTAAACGTGAAGAGATTCAACTCCATACAGAGTTGATGGTACTTATTTTGTTGATCTGCAATAGAATCTCCCCTCAAGAGAAGTATTCTATTATTTTATATTATATTGGAAGAGTGTGGTGGTCAGTGACGTACTGAGCCTGGCTGATCAGCTCATGAGACTTCACTGTCTCAATGGCGTCCTGGAAGTACTTTGTGAGAGTCTCGATCTCAGCAGGGATGTCACGCTTCACCAGGGAACCGGACTCACAGCCTGTCATATGCACACACAGAAAACACACTTAGTTACACACACAGTATTGTGTTTAAAACGCACAGTATTAATTCAATCTGAAAACAAGGATGGATTTAGTTATGATTAAAGAGGTTATAGATTAGCAGAGGAGTAAAGGGCTTGATTTTCAAATAAATATTTATCCTCTGAATTACCTTGTTTATAAGTTATGTGTTACTCAATTACTATTCATGAGTAGTATTAAGTATATATGCAGATAAGATAGAAAGTCATAAAGATTTGTCTTTGTTGCGGAACAATTTATGTAATGGATTCTTACCAATGGCCAGCACAACAACAAGGGCAGCGACGAGAGAGAATTTCATGATTGCTGATGGGCAAGGTGGATCTACAGAAGAGGAGACGAGGATTAGGACGACAACAGGGAGTTTCAGATGCAACATCGTACACTACATGACGATTGACACTCAAAAGATATTCTGTTCACCTTCAGAAGTTGCACTTATCCTTGGTGAAACCAGGTAAATGTGATGAAACTCTCACCACATTAAGATCGCAGTAGAAATTGGCGTCATATTTAACCATGTAGTCATAATGAAAACTTTACAGTACTTTGATGTATCTCTCTTGAGGTTACTACGCTAACAAAAAGACACACAATAAATATGAGGCTAATCTTTAAGTGTTAAACCAATATACTGGGATCAGACAGAGAAAACCATGGAAGACTTACCTTTACTTCTGGGTGTTCTTGGACCTAACGTACCTTGTGTCTGGGGCCAAGGGTTTTTTATAGCTCCTGCTGGACAAAAGGGGCCTGGCCCAAATCTTATTGGCTACAACATGTAAGGGTGACCTGAGGTGGAATGTGCAAATGTGTAGCGTTGGCTGATGAACCTTGATGTGGTGCCTGTCCCAATAAAGACACAAAGTCCAAGTGTGGGTACTGATTGGGTTCGAGATAAGGTGCTTAAGTTGCATCATTTCATTTTCCCTCATTTGTTTCCAATGTTTTGGGGTTTTATTAACTTATTTTCTTAAGGATTGGCAGAGCTAGCATTTTTATAGAAAAATAACGTCGATTTGGGGGAAGTAACTCTCAGCAACACAAATGAGAAAAGTTTGGTAGTGTGCGTGTTAACCAGGGTTGGGGTCCATTCGAATTGAAGGCTATAAGTTCTAGTCTGGCTAATACCAGTAAACTGAAATTCCAATTCACAACAATTGAAAAAGGGCCTCTGTTGTCAATGAGTTCTCAATAAACTGAAAAGGGGATGCTGTTTATGTCAAAAGGTTTGTGGATTTTAAATTCAAATCACTTCCTGAATTGACTGACTTCAATTTGAATTGACCTCTTCTGAAGAGCTAGTCTTTATTACACAGCCTTTAAAACGCACATTAGAAAAAGACTGATGGTAACACGACTGACAACACCTTTTCTACTTTCCAGGTTGGACGTTCCATTAGCCATTGCCTCACTGCACATTACTAGTGTTACAGTATCAGCCAGAAACATATAGGGCCTCAGATAAACCCATCACATCAGGGGAATGGTAGATACATTGCTTGTATATGAACTTGTTATTGCTGAGGACATATATTTCAGTAATAAATGTGAAACTAATGGTAATTGCATTGTTTTATGGTTGGGTTACAATCAGTTAGAGTCAGCAAAAGAGCTGACATTTCCTATTCAGTTTGTAGATTGAGAACATAGATACTGGCATGTGCTCCTATAGTCGCATGCTTAATAGTTTAATGTGGTCAATGTCCAGTTTTTTCTGTACTGTTGGATTTTTTTTCTCTACTGGGTAATCTAAAGTAATGATGATACATATTATAATTCATACATACAGCAAGAATGATCCTCTGACATACTGTAAATAAATTGCACATTGCATGAATGAATATAGAAAGACCCATCATTAAGACAGAAAATATGTAATATGACTTCATTCATTATTTTGAATCTCTCCTAGGAATGTAATTATCTCAGCAAATTAGATTGGCTGGACCAGAGATCCCAATGTGACATGTACCCTAGATGTTGATTGAGCAATTTCTCATAAATATCACCCTCCGACTCGTGGATTAAGTACTTTTTGTATTTCAAAGTTCTTTCATTATTTTTTCCATCTCTGCATCTTTCTTTGTATGGAGTCTATGATTCACCACAGGGAATGGGAAAAGATTGTGCTGAGGTACTTTCAGCAACTTTTTTTTACAGAAAGGCATAGCCTATTTTGTTGAGGAAGATCTCTCTCTCTAGGCATCTGGCAGCTTGGTGGATCGTGGACGCAGTCAGCATAACTCACCTCTAGCCAAGTAACCTAACATCACAAGGTTATGTGATGTTTGAATTTTTATGATGACCTTTTCCCAAGGTGCTGTGCTGTGTGCTGTGCTGTCTCTGCTCAAATAATTTACATTTAAGTCATTCAGCAGATGCTCTTACACAGTGCGACTTACAGGAGCAATTGGGGTTAAGTGCCTTGCTCAAGAGCACAACGAAATGTGTTCAGCCAGTTAGCTCATTTACTGACTCAATACTCTTAACCGCTAGGCTACCTGCCATTTAAATCTGTGAAATTCAACTAATAAATTGAAACTAACTGACACAAATAATTCGATGTGAACAATACACGCCCATACCCATGTATTAATTTATTTCACATTTCTAGTTATAATATATTGGATTATATTTATACGCTTTCTATAGCGTCTCTGATAACAGGGGTCTGTCTATTCATTAGTAGGATTCCGTTAACAGAAACCGTTTACTGTTTACTCTAGAAACCAAAGGGAAACAAACATAACAAACAGAAAGGGACCAACCTGCATTTATCATATAGAAACTCTAATTTCCGTTGCAAAACGTTTAGCAAAAGACGAAACGTTTTGAAATCGTAATCCAACTAATGAATACACACCAGGCAGGGATGCTTCCCGGATATCATCAACGTTCACGCGCATCAGCGCAAAAAACAGGAGCTAACAACATGGCGGACGTACTAGATCTTCATGAAGCGGGAGGCGAGGACTTTGCTATGGATGAGGATGGTGATGGTAAAATTTATAAAACAGTAGTTCTGTGTTTTTTTGTGTGCTTGCTATGGACTCGCTAATATAGCGTATTTGGGGAATTTTCGACTAACTGAGTGAATAGTATCCGTAAATCGTGGATGCGTGTTGACTGTTGGGCCTAGTTGCAACCATTCAAACATGCTGGTTGGCTTATGTAGTGTAATACCTTTTTGAATTGTGCTTATGTCGTTTGAAAAATAGGTGTTAGCTAGTGAATGTGTACAGTTGCCACTCTTCCAGTTACTGCAATGAATGTTTGTTTGGCATTGTTAAGAGATGGCGAGTAGGTTGCGCTAACGCATTAGCAAGCTATCTGGCTAACACAAGTGGTAGCTAGGTAGGCAGTTCATTTGTTTGGAAACTGCGAGATCAGTGTTAATAACTCACCAACTACATAATCAGCATTTCTTCTGTCGACTATTGTAACCCGATGGCGATGAGCGTGTGAACTACTGAACGTTAGCTAAACTAGCTTAGCTAATTTACTAGCTAACATTACACCATTCTAAAATTAACGTATGATAGCTAACATTAACGTTAGCTAAAACCCTTTCAACTTGTACGTGACCAAGCTAGCTAATTCGTTTGTTTGTCAACTGTGAGGTCAAGGTAATAACTTGTCAACTAACGTAGTTATTAGATATTTATTTCGGTCGAGTTAGCTACTGTAGCTAGCTGTCTTAAAAACGCGTTGGGCTATTCACTAGTTAGGTATGCTCTAGCTAAGTCAGTGTGTCTGTACTTTCAGTTCACTAATGTGTGTCTGTAATGTCTTCATTCCCCAGACAGCATCCACAAGTTAAAAGAAAAGGCAAAGAGGAGAAAGGGACGAGGTTTTGGTTCAGGTGAGTTACCACTGCAGTTCTGACTCCTAACCTGGCTGTATTCTGCTTCTCCGATTTTTCAATAGTATATGACAGTGTACAATTGTATGTTTGGGGTGGGATGCATGATTCCCTTTGTTCTCTGCTGTGCTAGAGGAGGGAGCGAGGTCCAGAGTGAGAGAGGACTATGATACAGTGGAGCAGGATGGAGACGAGCCAGGTCCTCAGAGATGTGAGTGCCATAATGAATTTAGGGTGGACATTCTTTTGTCAGTCACTTCTGAATGGGTGGGGGTTGATTTGAAACTGTGTTTTTGTACATCTTTCCAAGTTTTACAATGCGCATAACAATACGAGTTTAATTTAAATATTGTGTTATAGCAGATGGTAGCCCTAGTTAACCATAGAGGCAGTTATTTAATTAACACAGACATGTTTGTTTTTTGATTCTCTCAGCTGTGGAGGGTTGGATCCTTTTCGTGACTGGGGTACATGAAGAGGCAACTGAGGAGGACATCCACGACAAGTTTGCAGAGTTTGGAGAGATCAAGAACCTACACCTGAACCTGGACCGAAGAACAGGTTACCTCAAGGTTAGGCCGAATCCCCATGTCTACACAGCACATTTTAATTTGGGGTTTGTTGCTTGGCCAGTTTTGCCAGGGTTAATTTGCCTGGCTAATATTGAGTTTCATAATTGTGTAATTTGTTGTGCACTGCTCTTATGGCAGCATTACACTGAACATGGACAAATGACAATGTGTGTTTTTGTTGAAATTGTTACTTTCTTTACTGCAAAGCAGACACAATTATAGGGTGGTGTAAAGTAGGTTTTTGGGCGGTGTCTTTATATTTTTGACCACTTTTACTCCACTACATTCCTAAAGAAAATATGTAAATTTTCCTTGACACAAGTATTTGCTACATTTCGAATGCTCAAGCTGGACCGACTTATGGTCCAATTCACACAGCTATCAATAACGCGTCACCACTACCGCCTCTCATCTGGCGAACTCACTAAACACACATACTGCATTTGTAAATTAAGTCTTGTTTTGCTCCGAGAGAAAAAAAAGCGCAGTCTTGATGTATAGCATTTACTTTTACTGAAGTATGATAATTATGTACTTTTCCCACTAGTGTACATTTAAAACAAGAGACGTTTAGGCTTACTGAAGTAGTATTTTACTGGGTGACTTTTACTTGAGTCATTTTCTATTAAGATATCTTTACTTTTTCCCAAGTATGACAATTGAGTACTTTTTCCATCACTGAAATTCTGTTATTGTTGTTAATCAATTGAAGCACTGTTTAATTTAGGATTTGATGTGCATTCTCCTCATCCATTTTTGTCATTCCAGTATCTGTACAGTCATTAACTGGTTATTAAGTATGGTGTGGTTGGACTATAGCAGGACATTGAATTCCCCAACACTTGCAGCTGCACATCTCCACCTTAGGCATCACACGTTCGGGGAATCCAATGGGCTGCATTAGCTACCTAGCATGGTGACGCAAAAGTCTGTTTAATTAAGAACTAGCTGCATTTCGATCACCTTGATCTGCCGTTTTACATTGTGGGATAATTAGGAATACAGCAACACCTGCCATTTCTGTGTTGCAGTATGTTTTCCTGTCCTTTTTAGTCTGGGTTGACAGAGGTACTCGTGTTGACATGCGACCGTTACGACAAGGGTAAGCCCTTCTCGACGTAATATTAAGACTAGAATTTGACTTTCTCATGGATTTGCTCATCAATTATTTTCACAGGGTTATGCGCTGGTGGAGTATGAGACATACAAAGAAGCCCAGGCAGCCATGGAAGGGTTGAATGGCCAGGACATGATGGGCCAGCCTATCAGTGTGGACTGGGGCTTTGTCAGAGGACCACCCAAGAGCAAGAGGAGGTGAGTGTCGTAGAGTGAGCAGTAGTCTACTGTGGAGGGTCACTGTAGGGGTTTGGAGCTGTGAGAACACTTGAAACAAAAACCCATTTCACATTTTAAGTATAAGATGACTTGTTTGGGTCTAATATGAAGAGGGGGACAGAATGGGTGTAGAAGCATGACTTGAATGGGGGAAAAAAGAGAAATGACTGATTAAGTGTAAATTTGACGTGTTGTAAATGATTTTGTTGGGTTAACCCTCCCTCTGTTCCCCACAGGGGTGGTGGACGGAGACGCAGCAGGAGTCCAGACAGGAGACGACGTTGATTCCCCACATCTGCTCGAAAGGGTTATTTTATTACATTTGCGTTCTGTAATAGCGTTAACTTTACTGATGTCTATGGTAATTAACTGTTTAATTGCAAATGGCCCTGACAAGTGTGCTTTAGAGCCAAAATTATTAGTTGTTCCAGCAAAATGACAGGGTTGCCATTTTTTTTTTACTGAAACAAACACCAAATACACTGATTGGTGAAACTTTGTTTGCATCAACAACAGACTGTTTTAAAGTAGTGGTATGTGTTTTCTTATGGATCCCTCTATTCTGTTCATTGTTAGAACCATAGGATCCTTGGTTTTCATGATGTCTGTGCATTTGTGTGGCCTTTTTTTATGTATTACATGGGAATAAAACATTTTTAAGTGAATCATGTGTGCCATGGTCAATGTTTTAATTTCTATATATTTGTGTGTACACTGAACAAAAGTATAAACGCAACATGTAAAGTGTTGGTTCCATGATCTGAATTTAAAGATCCCAGAAACTGTCCATTTGCACAAAATGTATTTCTCAATGTTATGCACAATATTTTTCTTGCCAAGATAATCCATCCACCTGAAAGGTGGGGTGTATCAAGAAGCTGATTAAACAGTGATCATTACACAGATGCACCTTGTGCTGGGGACAGAAGGTCACTCTAAAATATGCAGTTTTGTCACACAACACCACAGATGTCTCAAGTTGAGGTAGTGTGCAATTAGCATGCTGACTGCAAGAATGTTGCCAGACAATTTAATGTTAATTTCTACCATAAGCAGCTCCAATGTTGTTAGAATTTGGCAGTGTGTCCAACCTATTTTTTTTAAAGATATCTGTGACCAACATATGTGTAGGCGTTACTAAAGTCCCTTGTTTGAATCCAGGCTGTATCACATCTGGCTGTGATTGGGAGTCCCATAGGGTGGCGCACAATTGGCCCAGCGTTGGCCGGGGTAGGCTGTCATTGTAAATAAGAATTTGTTCTTAAACTAACTTGCCTTGTCAGTTTATCTGTATTTATCTGTATTCCCATGTTTTTTTTTATTTTTTTTTATTTCACCTTTATTTAACCAGGTAGGCTAGTTGAGAACAAGTTCTCATTTGCAACTGCGACCTGGCCAAGATAAGGCATAGCAGTGTGAACAGACAACACAGAGTTACACATGGAGTAAACAATTAACAAGTCAATAACACAGTAGAAAAAAGGGGAGTCTATATATACATTGTGTGCAAAAGGCATGAGAAGGTAGGCAAATAATTACAATTATGCAGATTAACACTGGAGTGATAAATGATCAGATGGTTATGTAAAGGTAGAGATAGAGATATTGGTGTGCAAAAGAGCAGAAAAATAAATAAATAAAAACAGTATGGGGATGAGGTAGGTGAAAATGGGTGGGCTATTTACCAATAGACTATGTACAGCTGCAGCGATCGGTTAGCTGCTCAGATAGCAGATGTTTGAAGTTGGTGAGGGAGATAAAAGTCTCCAACTTCAGCGATTTTTGCAATTCGTTCCAATCACAGGCAGCAGAGAACTGGAACGAAAGGCGGCCAAATGAGGTGTTGGCTTTAGGGATGATCAGTGAGATACACCTGCTGGAGCGCGTGCTACGGATGGGTGTTGCCATCGTAACCAGTGAACTGAGATAAGGCGGAGCTTTACCTAGCATGGACTTGTAGATGACCTGGAGCCAGTGGGTCTGGCGACGAATATGTAGCGAGGGCCAGCCGACTAGAGCATACAAGTCGCAGTGGTGGGTGGTATAAGGTGCTTTAGTGACAAAACGGATGGCACTGTGATAAACTGCATCCAGTTTGCTGAGTAGAGTGTTGGAAGCAATTTTGTAGATGACATCGCCGAAGTCGAGGATCGGTAGGATAGTCAGTTTTACTAGGGTAAGTTTGGCGGCATGAGTGAAGGAGGCTTTGTTGCGGAATAGAAAGCCGACTCTTGATTTGATTTTCGATTGGAGATGTTTGATATGGGTCTGGAAGGAGAGTTTAGAGTCTAGCCAGACACCTAGGTACTTATAGATGTCCACATATTCAAGGTCGGAACCATCCAGGGTGGTGATGCTGGTCAGGCGTGCGGGTGCAGGCAGCGAACGGTTGAAAAGCATGCATTTGGTTTTACTAGCGTTTAAGAGCAGTTGGAGGCCACGGAAGGAGTGCTGTATGGCATGTGAAATTCATAGATTTGAGTCTTATTTTGACTGATGTCCTTATATGAACTGTAAGTCATTGTATATTGCGTTTATATTTTTGTTCAGTTTGTACACTGCTCAAAAAAATAAAGGGAACATTTAAACAACACAATGTAACTTCAAGTCAATCACACTTCTGTGAAATCAAACTGTCCACTTAGGAAGCAACACTGATTGACAAATTTCACATGCTGTGGTGCAAATGGAATAGACAACAGGTGGAAATTATAGGCAATTAGCAAGACACCCCCAATAAAGGAGTGGTTCTGCAGGTGGTGACCACAGACCACTTCTCGGTTCCTATGCTTCCTGGCTGATGTTTTGGTCACTTTTGAATGCTGGCGGTGCTTTCACTCTAGTGGTAGCATGAGACGGAGTCTACAACCCACACAAGTGGCTCAGGTAGTGCGGCACATCAATGCGAGCTGTGGCAAGAAAGTTTGCTGTGTCTGTCAGTGTAGTGTCCAGAGCATGGAGGCGCTACCAGGAGACAGGCCAGTACATCAGGAGACGCGTAGGAGGGCAACAACCCAGCAGCAGGACCGCTACCTCCGCCTATGTGCAAGGAGGAGCAATGCCAAAGCCCTGCAAAATGACCTCCAGCAGGCCACAAATGTGCATGTGTCTGCTCAAACGGTCATAAACAGACTCCATGAGGGCCCGGCGTCCACAGGTGGGGGTTGTGCTTACAGCCCAACACCGTGCAGGACGTTTGGCATTTGCCAGAGAACACCAAGATTGGCAAATTCGCCACTGGCGCCCTGTGCTCTTCACAGCTGAAAGCAGGTCCACACTGAGCACATGTGACAGACGTGACAGAGTCTGGAGATGCCGTGGAGAACGTTCTGCTGCCTGCAACATCCTCCAGCATGACCGGTTTGGCGGTGGGTCAGTCATGGTGTGGGGTGGCATTTCTTTGGGGGGGCCGCACAGCCCTCCATGTGCTCGCCAGAGGTAGCCTGACTGCCATTATGTACCGAGATGAGATCCTCAGACCCCTTGTGAGACCATATGCTGGTGCGGTTGGCCCTGGGTTCCTCCTAATGCAAGACAATGCTAGACCTCATGTGGCTGGAGTGTGTCAGCAGTTCCTGCAAGAGGAAGGCATTGATGCTATGGACTGGCCCACCCGTTCCCCAGACCTGAATCCAATTGAGCACATCTGGGACATCATGTCTCGCTCCATCCACCAACGCCACGTTGCACCACAGACTGTCCAGGAGTTGGCGGATGCTTTATTCCAGGTCTGGGAGGAGGTCCCTCAGGAGACCATCCACCACCTCATCAGGAGCATGCCCAGGCGTTGTAGGGAGGTCATACAGGCACGTGGAGGCCACACACACCACTGAGCCTCATTTTGACTTGTTTTAAGGACATTACATCAAAGTTGGATCAGCCTGTAGTGTGTTTTTCCACTTTAATTTTGAGTGCGACTCCAAATCCAGATCTCCATGGGTTGATAAATTTGAGTTCCATTGATAATTTTTGTGTGATTTCGTTGTCAGCACATTCAACTATGTAAAGAAAAAAGTATTTAATAAGAATATTTCATTCATTTAGATCTAGGATGTGTTATTTTAGTGTTCCCTTTATTTTTTTGAGCAGTGTATGTATATTTAGAAACTGGGTGGTTCGAGCCCTGAATTCTGATTGGCTGACAGCTGTGGTTTACCATGGGTATGACAAAACATTTATTTTTAACTGCTCTAATTACATTGGTAACCAGTTTATAATAGCAATGAGGCACCTCGGGGGTGTGTGGCCATATACCACACCCCCTCGTGCCTTATTGCGTACGTTTTTCACAGGAGGTTGGTGGCACTTGTGATAATTACTGGAGCAGAATTAGTGGAATGGTATCAAACACATGGTTTCCAGGTGTTTGTCATTCAATTTGCTCCGTTCCGGCCATTATTATGAGCCATTCTCCCCCCAGCAGCCTCCTGTGGGGTATGTATGTACAGTATATGTATATAAACCTATCAACCTTTATGCAAGGTAATGAAATGTACAGGTACATTGCTTTAAGAAAGTATTTGTAGGAGGAAATTATGGTTGAAATGATTAATTATGTATACATTTAAATTAGAACCATTTATTTTAATACTATTATGTTATGAAATGTATGGGTTCTTTGTTAAACTAGGACCGAAAATGTAGGTAAAACAAATTAATTGTCTGTACCTTGCGGGTTTAAGGGAGAAAGGAGGGCATATATATTTTCAGACAGATAAGAATGTTTGTTTGATGTTCCATTAGTGGAGAAAAGTATATATTTTAGACAGATTGGAATGTTTGTTTTATGAGGGGAGTAGAAGAAGATCTCCAGACCTGAAGACACTGCGCCCATTGTGGGGATCGGAGAGAGTGTGTGAAACTGATGATGTCATTTTATGTTCTCTCTTTAAAATGTAATGTTCTTTGTATTTCAAGTCAGTACTCATCAAGAATAAATGCTGAACTTGTTTTTAAGACTGGTCTCTTGCTATTTCATGCAAAATTATAAACTTACAACTTATTATGAAATAGATAAGTGTGAATTTGGTTTTGGCTACAAAACATATAGGAATTTAGAATTCCTCTAACAGTATTCATACCCCTTGAGTTATTCCACATTTTGTTACAGCTTGAATTCAAAATAATACATTTCTTCTCCTCACCCATCTATACACAATACCCCATAATGACAAATTGGAGACATGTTTTAGAAATCTTTGCTAATTTAAGTATTCACTCCCCTGGTCAATAGTTTGTTGAAGCACCCTTGGTGGCGATTACATCTTTGAGTTGTCTTGGGTATGTCTATCAGATTTGCACATCTAGAATGGATTTTCTCCCACTCTTCCTTGCAGATTTTCTCCAGCTCTGTTAAGTTAAATGGGGAGTGGCGGTGAACAGCAGTCTTCAAGACTTTCAATGGGATCCACGTTTTGGTTTTGGCTGGGCCACTCAAGAACTCACATTCTTGTTCTTTAGCCAATCCAGCATTGCTTTGGCTGTGTGGTTAGGGTCATTGTCCTGTTGAGATGCAAATCTTTGCCCCAGTCTAAGGTCATTTGCACTCCGAAGCAGGTTCTCATCAAGTATTTGCCTGTATTTGGCTTCATTCATTGTTCCCTCTACCCTAACCAGTCCCCTAGTCCCTGCCACTGAAAAACATCCCCACAGCTTGATGATGCTACCACCATGCTTCACGGTAGGGATGGTGTTAGACAGGTGATGAGCTGTGCCTGGTTTTCTCCAGACATAGTGCTTTGCATTCAGGTAAAAGAGTTCAATTTGTCTTATGATCTCAGTCTTTCGAGTGCCTTTTTTCAAACTCCAGGGGCCTCATAACAGTTATGTAAATTTCACACTAAATATGTGCTTGCGCCATTTTTGAAAAGTCAGTGCAGATACAAATATTGACATTTAGAAACTTGGCACACACCATACATAGGCATGTTTCCTTTATAATAAAACTGTGCGTGCGTGAACTAGCATTAGTTAGATGAAACGGCACAGCAATACTGCAGCCCATACTGTCAAATACAGTATGTTACATAAACTACCGGCCTATTTAGTGTGTTGGCAGAATGTTTTAATCTTTATCAGTAATTTATGCTGTATCTGGAAAAGGAATGTATGCGTTTCTTAAAGTGAAAAACATGGAAAATTGTCGTGGACCTGTCAGCAGATCGTTGGATTTCAACAATGTTTTGCATCGACTTTTCCACCAAACCTAAATAAAATAGGACGAACTCGTCTGTTTTTGTTCTAGTTTACTTTTTTATTTATATTATATAGTAGGCCTACTAATGATATTCATTACTGCATCGTTGGGAAAGAGCAAGCAAGAAAGGCCTTTCAATGTACTTCTGCACATGACAATATAAACTTGATACATAGGCCTACTTCAATGTAAAATATTCAATTCAACTGTATACCGGCATTATAAACCGCACTGCATATGATATTGCAAAACTTGAAATACATATAGCCTATATATTTACTAGGCTACTAGGTCAAATTAAATCAGAGATGCACATGGTCATTTGTTGTATGGGTCCTTCGGGAATATGAACCCCTCATGGCCAGAGAAAGTGAGGAATATCTTTTCAATGGTTGTGAAAATAAAATAAATAAGGACAATATTGCTGTATAATCATTTTAGATTCTAAAAATAAAATCTAAAACAAGAATGGTTGCTTTCTTGTTAATCGGTTAAACCCCTTTTTTAAAAAGCTTTTCATCATATCCCACATTTGCACAAAATACTTACTTTCCAAGTTTGCATGGAGGTTTGCAAATTTTGTACATACAGTATGCACGGTATATTAATGAGGCCCCTGGCGTGCTGTCATGTGTCTTTTTCTCAGGAGTGCTTTCCATCTGGCCGCTCTCCCATAAAGCCCTGATTGGTGAAGTACTGTAGAGACGGTTGTCCTTCTGGCAGGTTCTCCCATCTCAGCCAATGAACTCTGTAGTTCTGTCAGAGTGGACATTGGGTTCTTGGTCACCTCCCTCACCAAGGCCGGTCTTGCCTGGTTGCTCAGTCTGGTCTGACGGCCTGCTCTAGGCAGAGTCTGGGTAGTTCCATATTTGTTCCATTTCCAATGATGGAGACCACTGTTGTTTTATACCCATCCCCAGTTATATGCCTTATCCTTGTCAATCTTTGTGGGGCAAACCACATTTTTTTTTAGATGTATGCCAGCAAAGCCACTACACAACACTAAACAATACATTAATTGCACTGTAATGGTGACAAACGGTGCCCACAAACTGTTAGGGCCGCTATAAAGCTGTCCCAACAGCAGGGTCCAAACACCTTTCCATTGCTACACCTGGCTATCAGCGGAGCCTTGTCTGGCAGTGAAACAGTAAATGAGGCTGAATGAACTACCTTTAAAAAAACATAGCTGATATGGCTGACTTGCTTAAATAAAATGTGGTTTCTACTCACAATAGAGAAGTACAAACTATGGCATAAGGGGACGACGAGAGGATAAGAAGCAATCCGTCATTTTGATTAAGACATGAGTGAGCTAGGACGGACGTAGTCGATATAACTATTTGTTCAGCACTTTTAAATGTACAGTGACCGAATTCAGCACATGGGCCCTATTCTCCCTGTACACCAAGCCAGAACCGTAGGATAAATAAAGGGGGCATATAAGCAGACAATGAAACTCTTACACTATTCGATGACATATCTATAAAACAGGCTATAGAAAAAATGTGCAGCAACAAGTCTGAACAGTAGGCTAAGTTATGAGGGGAAAAGGTACCAAATTATTAGGGTGGGACACATGGGCTACTAACAGCTTACTACACAAAATACACTTAGTATTACTTTCTTAGCTACAGTATACATATCTCCCTGGCATATTACATCACTTAAGCAGCAGCATATAAGATATTTTTGGACTCACCTTGTTGTGCTGTGCTCACTTGAACAGGAAGGTGGCGCGGCAGTCCATCGTGGGCAAATTTTGTTATCAAACTTTGTCATCAATATCTGGCATTCTCTGGATATATGGTGCTTTCAAGACAACTGGGAACTCTGAAAAAACAAGGTTGAAACATGATGATGTCAGTGATCTTCAGGTCAGAGCTCTAGAAAGAGGCCTGAGTTCCCGACTTGCAATTTCGAGTTGGATGACCGTTCGAAACGTATTTTTCCAGTCTGTACTCATTTTCTTCCAAGTTTCCAGTTGAGAGTTTCCAGTTGTTTTGCTGGATTGACAGCATGGCCAATATTGAATGTTTATAATTTTAAGCTTGGAAAAGAGACCCTTAAACCCAGACTTGGACCACACACCCACTCCCATGAATAGCAGGCTAGTGATTGCTTTGCAATGCTTGCAGTTAGCCACTGATTCCTTCCAAAGCACTCATTGTTGAATTTGCGATTTCCAACTTGTTGTGTAGTGTTTATGTCCAATGGCCGATGAGCGCCGATACATTTTTTGAAAGTATGATGTTGAAATGATCAGTCCAATCAAAGCTACGGTAGATATAACTTTATTTGACATAATTGTATCTGTGGCCAATGACCTTGAGCCTTCTTGGATGGGCACTTCTAATGTAACTCTATGGCAGCAACCAAGGGGCTTAAATTTTTGAGCTCCACCTGTAGATTTTGCAGCGACATGTTGTCCCCATGAGTGACAGAACACTGAGCCAAACACGAACACGGCGCAACTAGAGAACATTATCAACTCCTACACTTCGTATTTTCTGCTGGCTGCCCCACCACCACAGAAAGCACTGAGCTAGGCTGAAACAACTGTGTTTTGGAGCTGCCTTACACAAGAAAGCAAAAAAGAGACCGTGTTTGTATGCGGCTTTATTAACTCACCTGCCCTGAATGACGGGTCGCCACTGGCCTCATCACAATTCTATGTTGGACATCTACAGACAGTTCCTTGAACTTTATGGTATAGTTACTGCTCTGACTTGCACTTCTTCTTCGTCTTTGGGATTGGGTTGGCAGGTCGCATCCAACTTTTAGGTGCATACACCGCCACCACTGTACTGGAGTGTGGGGCCAGTCACAGACTACCTACATGAACGTCCGGTAATACAGATTGGGAAAAAAGGAAAATTACCCTGCCAACTTTAACCCTCACTAAAAACAACACCACCCGATTCCACTACTTAACCCTATCTGATCATGCTAGAGGCCAACAGCCTGGGAGAACAGTACACTACCACTCAATACCCCTGCAAATCTTCAGCAGTAATACTTCGCAATCAAATCAACGTTTATTTGTCACATGCGCCAAATACAACAGGTGTAGATCTTACAGTGAAATGCTTACTTACAAGCCCTTAACCAACAGATATTAGGTAAACAATAGATAAGTAAAGAAATGTGGGGTGGTGGGGGAACACAATACATAGTCCGGGTAGACATTTGATTAGCTGTTCAGGAGTCTTATGGCTTGAGGGTAAAAGCTGTTGTGAAGCCTTTTGGTCCTAGACTTGGCACTCCAGTACCGCTTGCCATGCGGTAGCAGAGAGAACAGTGTATGACTAGGGTGGCTGAAGTCTTTGACAATTTTTAAGGCCTTCCTCTGACACCTCTTGGTATAGGAGGTCCTGGTTGCCAAGCATCTTAGCCCCAGTAATGTACTAGGCTGTAGGCACTACCCTCTGTAGTGCCTTGCGGTCGGAGGCTGGGCAGTTGCCGTACCAGGCAGTGATGCAACCAGTCAGGATGCGCTCGATGTTGCAGCTGTAGAACCTTTTGAGGATCTGAGGACCCATGACAAATCTTTTTAGTTTCCTGAGGGGGGAATATGCTTTGTTGTGCCCTCTTCACAACTGTCTTGGTGTGTTTGGACCATTCTAGTTTCAAGGAACTTGAAGCTCTCATCCTGCTCCACTGCAGCCCCCTCGATGAGAATGGGGGCGTGCTCGGTCCTCCTTTTCCAGTAGTCCACAATCATCTCCTTTGTCTTGATCATGTTGAGGGAGAGGTTCCTATCCCAAGTACTTCTCTGCAGCTGTCACCACACAACCTCTATTTTCTGTGACTTACGTTCCATTTATGCAGTACAGTTGACAACCATGGCTATGAATGCTTAGAAACCCACCTTACTGAAGCACATATTATTCCCAGCCCTCTCTTGATTGGGTCCTTTCAGGATCCCTCACCCTGTACCCATCTTCCTCTACCACTGTTTTCGCTGCTTCAGCGTGCACACACACAGTCTGTACAACTCTGAACCTGGCAACCTCAACCTATCTTTCTCTCACCTGAAACATCTGATCACCAGCCCCATGGGCACCCCCACAGCTTACATACATTACTTTCTCCACCGATACTTCACATTCCTTTATCTCATTACCTACTGCACACTTCTTACATCTAGGAATCTCCCTCCTATACACTGCTTCAACATGACCATAAGCTTGTCACCTAAAACACTGTACTATTTTTGGAATAAAAGCTCTCACGAGATAACTAGCACATCCTAACTTGACCTTGTCAGGCAAAGACTCTGCCTAAAAACTCAGCAGGTCAGACAACGTCTTCTGTTTCCCCATGCTCTCCACCGGGTCTACGTCGCACGAAACGACGGGCGTCAGAGCTGATCTTCCTCAACATTTAATGTTACCCACGTTATCACTCCTTTCAACGGTGCCCTGCTCTGAAGAGCAAAGCAAGTCACAGTTATTGTCCCTAGTACCGTAGTCCAGGGCGCCCGCTCCTTCTGGAAAGAAGAAACACAATAAAGTCCACTTCGAGTTACTTTCACCAATCTCTTCTCCACCCAACCTGACACCACATATGGATCAGCTAGAATACAAGGATCCATTCTCTCCACAAATCTCACTCCCACTGGAACAGAACCATCCCTGTCATCATCGGGACGAGGAACGAACTTCGCCGCAGGTGCTTCACCCTCCCTCTTGTCAGGCTCCATCTCTGAGCTACCAGAGCACATATCCCTCTTTTTCCACTTGATGGCAACCTTCCTCACAACATCGCTTCCCTCTACACTCACTTCCTTTTCGGTGGTTACCACTGCACCTGCCACCACATTGAATTAATCCTCACTCTTGTCACGTTCAATTTCCTTCTGTAGCTCTTCCAAAAGTTCTGTGTGATCCTCAAAACATGTTACACCTTTCTCCTTTTTTTCTTCTTCACCCACCATCTTCTCCTTCATCATATCTTCCAGAAGGCTTGTGAAATCCCCCACTCCATATTTACTCATAATATGTTCCACTTTCCTCCTTTCTTTCCTGTCCACCATTTTACAGGTTATCTCGACTCAGCGCCTGGTGGAAACCCTTGTCTTGTCTCAAAATCTTCTGACATTCACTGTCAACTGTGAGACCTTATACAGACAGGGGTGTTTCTTTCTAAATTATGTCCAAACAATTGAATTGGCTACAGGTAAACTCCAATTAAGTTGTAGTGATATCTCAAGGACAATCAAAGGAAATTAGATGCACCTGAGCTCAATTTGGAGTGTCATAGAAAAGGGGTGTGAATACTTATGTAAATTGGACATGAATATATTTCATTTTCAATACATTTGCACACATTTCTAAAAACAGTTTTTAGAAATTGTCATTATTGGGTACTGTGTGTAGATAGGTGAGAAAAATTAAAATGTCATCCGTTTTGAGTTCATGCTGTAACACAACAAAATGTGGAATAGGTCAAAGGGTATGAATACTTTCTGAAAGCACAAGTTTGCACATTAGCAACATCACCCAGATGACCTCATCGAAGGAACAGTTCCCGTCCCATCCATAGCCTTGAATCGATTGCCTGCCTCTCTTTTCTCTGCAGCCAATCGGGGTATGAAGGTTTCCCCCTCTCCCGTTTCCATTTGACGTTAGCTACACTGGGACATTTCAGTCAAAAAGTATCGTGTGGTCATTGGTGTTTTAGATTGGCAGTCAACTTCTGTCTGTTTTGCGATTGGCAGGCGACATAATTTGGCTACCTCAGCTGGCTCGACTCAGAAGCGCCTTGGTTGACATTGTTGTTGTTGTAAGTAAGAAACTACTTTGTCGTTGAGTCCTGTTTTGGATTTACAGTAGACTGCAACCTCTGGATTAGCTCAAAGTCAGGAGAAACTGGTCTAATAAAGGTGGAGGTTTTCACAGTATTTGTCAAGAGGGAGGACCATTATGGGACGATGAAAGAAATGTCTGCGAGGCCGCTCAAGGTAAGCAGACAAGGGACACTCAACTGCTAGCTAGCGACTTTAGCTTGTAACATTGTAGCTAGCTGGAAACATTTTGGACAGGACGACCCGTAGCTGGCTTTGTATGAACCTTTTTAATGAGTTGGAAGGAACTAGCTCGCTAACTCATTAAATGGGAAGTTTTAAGTGGGAGACTCCTAGACGGCTAAAACATGAAACAGAGCTGGTTCGATTGACCAACTAGCTAACTAAGTTACCTAGCTGATGTTAGCTAGTCAGCCCAGCTAGCTAACTAATTTAGCTACAATCTAGATGGCAAGCTAGCTAGACTTGTTACCGTAACTTATTAACGGGATAGCTAGCTATAACGTTAGCTTCCAATTTAATTCGAGTCGCGTTAACAATGTCGCTTCGGTTACTATGCCTTGCTAGCTAACGTTAGTTAACGACGTTCAGGATAACTTTGCTAACATTAACGTTAACTAGCTGGCTAGTTCTCTCTTGCTCATCTGCCTAGTTAGCCAGGAAAGGATAGGACGCAAATGTACTATGCTTAGTTAGCTAACTAACGCTTAGCCCATTCATAGACGATATACAGACATCAGTCGGATCCTTTATTAACGTTACATTCGTGGGCTAACTAACGGTATGTTGAGTTAGCTGACTAGTTAGCCATTCTACTCTCTCCTGGTATCATCCTCTCCCCATCTAACGTTAGGCCTATGAATCCATTTGAGGAATGAGTAACTTCAAACGGGAGGTCTCTGCCAGTCAATTGTTGGTGAAATATTCAGCAAGTCGTAGCCCTGTTGCTTGCTATAATTAACGTTTAAAGTAAACGTTATATCAATGCAAAGGACTCCTGCTTTATAGTCATTTACCCCAGAGAGTTTAATACTTGCCCGTATTTAGGCTATTGCTTAGTTAATTGTAAAACATTGATAATACATTTCAATGACACTCTTAGGTCACTAATATTCTTCCCTGGATGATTGAAACCAGTGACATAGGCTTTGACAGCGCCACAGTGGGTTTATTTAAAGACCTCTCGTCATTATGTAAACTATGCATTGCGACATTACCAACACCACTACAATGAAAGGGTATCATTACACTTGAATTATTCAGCTCTTTATTTACAATTTATTTTGTTTGCTTGTAGTCTAGTATAGGCAGACAACCTGCAACATAAAAGTAGGACAGAGCGACAGGCTCTTCACTGCTTAGGCATACAGGGCCCTTTCTCTTTTTCATTATGTAAAGAAGGCACATTGTTAGAAGATGAGGAAGACTAACCCTTATCAACTCTACCTTCCCTGTAGCTTTCTGACTGCTGTTTGTATGCACTTGAACCTGAACCCATGCTTGTCTTGCTCCCACTACAAGTACACTATGCATTATAACATGATGCATGTAACAGATGAAGCATCATTTTGGGATGTGTTATATCTGTGATTTGGCAGGACATTTTCACTTAAGACCATGTGATTGTGGTGTCATTCAAGTTGTGACCATTTGCATTAAAACATTAGTCGATCGAGCCTACCACTTGAGGAGAGAGGGAGAGAACAAAAGGGACAAATGCAGCAAATGCCTTTATATTAGTACAAGTAGAATTCAGAGGGAGCACACAAGCACAGTGGAATTCTGAGGGATCTATTTTTGCAGTGGGAGGAAGAAATGCATCTATCCCTCCTACCTCTACACATTTCAATGACAATGTAGGGGGATGCTGGAAAGGCAAACTGGAAGGGCTAACTGGCAGACTGCTAGGGTGTGAGTGCAAGTTTGCATTGTTACGCAAGTCTTCCCTTTTTCAAGGAACGCATTGATCCATGCAGCGTCACACAGAACACCTGAGGTCATCTTTTGGGGAGCCTGTATAGTGTCCCTCTGTGATATTGAGATTCTCTAGTACAACTAAGACACTCTGAATTACTGTTTTTTTGTAAATTATCCAGCAGTAAATGTCAAATATGTTACTGTTGGGTGGTCCTTTGCATGGGGTGATGTCAGTTTCCTTTAACAATCAGTCTTCCAGATAGCTGACACAGACACAGGAACCTTGGTATAAAACTATTTAGTAATAAAATGCAATTGCAGACAGAGATTCACATACAGAATACCTCAGTAGTCTATAGTAAAGATCTGTGTGGCGAAACAGGCGACCACAGACCCTATGTCAATCATATCTTAATATTGTTGCATTGGATTAGATACAAAGTATCTAAGATGAGAAAAACATGTCTAGACTGTGGATTCTCACTTTACTATTTCGGCCTTGAGGCTGGGTGACTATCAACAGGTGCAGACAATTCTCAGCCTGAGAACTAAAGCAGTACATCTCCATTTACCCAGTACTTTTCCATCATTGCGCATTGCAGGCATACAAAGGTTATCACATATATACAGTAATCATGGCACTGGTGTAGCCCCACACTGACCCCCAGGGTAATCCCCAACATTACACAAAAAAAAAACTATTAAAAACGACTATCACATAGAACAAAATGGTGTTCGGATGGCATTTGTTTGACAGTGATCACTAATTGATTTGCGTAGAGCCCTTTGACTCTTGACAATGAAACATGGCAAATCTGTGCTTAATTTGCAACTTTTCATGCTTCTCCACCAACATTCAAATGGTTTGTTTTTTTGCCTCTAAAGAAGCCCTGCGATGTATAAACACTACACTATGTCAAACAGGATGGCTGGCTGAATCACAGGTGGGAGAAACATGACACTGATGACAGAGAGCATTATCGCCATAATCCATCAAGGCAAGGGATTATCCTATTGACGTCATAATTCGCTTTGGTTTTATCACCAGTTGAGCATTGTGGAAGTTTTCAGGGTGTGCTTGGCTAATTTATTGGTGTCCTTTAGCCTATGTGTGACACACAGTGAAGTCATCCACACATGACTGATCTGTGTGCAGTTCCTTTGTGAGCTCTCAAGTCTTATTCGGGCAGTTCTTTGGAGAAAAACCCCCAGAGTCCATCCATTTGTCCTTCAGGATCCTTTCCCTCTTTCCACTCTCTTCAACTAGCACTCTCCAAGCTCTAGTCTAAATGGTGTGTCACTGTACAGTTTATAAATGATCAAGCCCTACCTACGTGAAGTTATGAGTTAAGCCTAAACCCTCTCTCTCTCACACAGAGCCATTTAGCCTACCATTGTGTTGGTTGGCTTTAGCCATCTTGACTGTCTCTGTGTGGTAGTAGAGACTGAATATTATATTTCAGTGTGGAACCCTGCTTCCGCAGCAACGCCTAATCTAGAGATACAATTTTAGTGGTCTCTCGCTGGGCTCCCCCAAACAGCTGTTCAGTAAGTGTGTTTCAAGGATCCAATGTCAGCTTCAGTGCCAGGCCCATGTATAATAAAACTATCTCCATAGGATCCCTCTACCCCTGCAAACAAGGTCAGATTAATAAGTAAATAGTTGAGTGCTTCTCCAGGTTAGTGGGACAACTGCATGACCATGCGTGTCTTATTGCCTCTATCTAGTCTGTGTTCAAGGATTGTAATTTGTCCTACCACGACCATATGCTACAGGGAATGGAATGCAATGCATATCTAGGCTTTTAGTAGGCCCATGCATGCAGGAATCACCCCTTCAACCCTAGTTGTTTCCAGCTTAATGTTCTAGCCAACAGAGGCATTTCATTGCTTTCATCAGGAAGGTCAAAGTTAACCTGGACTCCAGAAAATAACAGGGTAGAGGTGGCCTACATGGGCATTTCATCATGTTGGGAGAACTTAATTGAGCAGCTGACCAATTCCGCAAGACTTTAGTTCTGGGTTAACCGAGATTGCTTTGGCCTTGTTGCTTACAGTGACTGTGATACTGTATGTGGTTATCTCACCTAGCTACCTTAAGATGAATGCACTAACTTTAAGTCGCTCTGGATAAGTGTCTGCTAAATTACTAAAATGTCAAATGTAATGTAAACGTTAACATGAATGGAAACATCCTGCTAGCCTCTGAAGAAATTCTCTAACTAGGCAAAGATTTATTCTTCAGATTATCTCTGTTGGTCACAATTTACTGCTTTACACAGCACATATAGTCTACTCCATACATTTTCATAAGACTTTATCACCATGACATCTAGAATTCCACCACCATGCACCCCTGCATCCTTGTTTGCCAGCATACGGCATGGTCAAAACAAGAATGTACCAGATGTGCTTTGGAAGAAAAAAACATCCCCATGATTCCTCAGCAGAGGGGCAATCAATAGGAAGCTTGTCTCTGAGAGCCTGTGCACACAGACAGCGACTCATAAAACCCTGTTCAGCCCCACCCTCCCCTGCATGCCTGGATGCCTGCCAGCCCTTTGACACAGCAGCCAGGGCCCAGGGCTGTTTGTGTCAGGGTGACGAGGCCTTCAAAACCAAGCATCAGCAATTGCACCTCGGCCCTACCTAGTACCTACTTCCTTTGTGTTCAACCAGAGACTGGGTGAGTGTGCCCAATGCTTTGGGATACTCTGACTGGTTATTTTATAATTTTATGATGTGTTTTTGTACTCAACTTTGCTATGCCAACTCTTTTCACAGATGCATCACTGATTGTAGGATGTTGAATACATTGATTTCGACTGATATAAAACAATGGGACACATGCTCCCGATTTTTCCATTCTGAAGCATCCCCAATATTATCTCAGCATCACTCTACGGATGGTCCAACCGGGTCAAACGGTTGATGGGTAAAGCCTAATAGAGGGGTGAATGGAGGCTATGCTTTTGCTCTCTCATGTAAAAAAAGCTCCACAATCCCCCTTGACTGGGCCCTCTACCTGGAAGAAAGCCATGGTAAGATCACATGGCTGCTGGCTCCTCACCATGCCGTTACTACACAACATCAGTCCTTCCCACTCTCTCCACTCTAGATCCAGGACCGCAGTAATCCTGTCCCCGCAGGAGAGGAGCCTCTCGCCCTGGGCGTGTAAAGCCACCTCACTGCGTTGACTGCCAAGCCAGCACCACGTGGGGATTTGCATGAGCATTAGTGCCCAGGCTTGTTGCTGCTAATGCTCGTTTAACCACTGCCGTTAGCCTAGCCATGGACTGCATACAGGTTCGGTAGGCCTTGCACAAACATAGGATAGCCTACCTGATGTTGAAAATAAGTTATTTTATGTGTGTTTTCGGAGTGCAAGGCTAATTCTATAACTGCAAAATAGACCATTTACAATTCAATTTGGGCTGACGGTATTCTGACTTGAGATCCACAGGTGCAACTCTGCGCATTAATCATAATTCATTTAGGCTAATTTCAATGGGAGTCTTAACATTCAAGATATCAAGTTCAATATTGCCCATTCTGATCATAATGGTAGGTCTTTAAACAATTGCAAATATAGACCTTTTTGTTTTCAGTGTTTTTCTACAAGAAGGCTATTGTTGCCTCCTTAAAAAAAAAAAATATATATATATATATATATATACCATAAATCTTTCATAGGATTTTTACTTTAAGACTTAATTTACAAGTTTTGTAACATGGTCAGGATGTGTACTGTTATTGCTTAGTCTTGTGGTTGTTTCCACAGAGCAGTGCAGCCAAAGATGCAGGGTTGCGTCTAAGAAATGTCTGATATGCGTGAAGGAGTAATGCATAAATTACTGCAAAAGCAAACTCCCACCCTTCTTTTAAATGTGAGTTATGTAAGCCCTAGCTCATTGTTTTGTGAAGTCTCATTGGCATCCACAAGACATTGATGGCCTTTGCATATTGAGCTACTGGGGAAAGCAAATGTTGGTACAAATGTTTGAATTCAGGCTCATTCCTCTTACTGCCCTCAGGTTTTACTGTCCATAGGGTTTTAGTTGTTTTTATAAACTGGGTGGTTAGAGGCCTGAATGCTGATTGGCTGACAGCCGGGGTATATCAGACCGGATACCACGGGTATGACAGCGTTTAGTTTTACTGCTCTAATTGCTTTTATAACCAGTTTATAATAGCAATAAGGCACCTTGGGGATTTGTGGTATATGGCCAATATACCACGCTAAGGGCTGTGTCCAGGCACTCTGCGATGTGTCGTGTTTGAGAACAGCCCATAGCTGTGTATATTGGGCATATACCACACCCTCTCGTGTCTTACTGCTTAATTTCATATTGATTGCACATTTCATCCAAATAGGCTAGCTGTGCAGATGCAGAAGCTGGCATTTCTGCACAAAGACAAGACATCAATAAAAATCAGCTTGTGCCGTATGAGGAGTTCCCGCCCACGGTGTGCTGAGTTTAGGTTGGCAGTGCTCCGGGAATACTGAAACCAGGGCAGATTGTTCCCTGAGTCCAACGAAAACACTTCTGCTGCATATCTCTGTGCTGCAGTCCTTCATTGACATAGCAGCGCTCTGCTCGCACACTGCAGCTGACAGAATCAAGCTCTGTTCTTTTGATTATCCACAGCATTGAAGAGCATTGACATGTATGCAGATGGGCACAGTGTAGGCCTAGTCTCATTACAAAACACACACAAATGAAACATGCCCTCATAAATTGTCCTGTTACTCCCTTTCTGCAACCATTCTCTGTGAACTACCCGTGTGTCCTCTTACGTTGCTACATGGCACAGCAAGGCACAATATGGCATGGGTTAGCACCACCGTTCACGGTGTGGCATGACACAGCATGGCACACAGCCATGGTCGGAGGATATGTCAGGGGCGTCAGTACTGTTGGCTGCTGCCTCGGCACCCCACATCCCCATCTGAAGCCGTCTGCTATGAGTGGCTGTTAATTATCACCGCTTGACTGTTGATGACTGGGTGTGACTACAACGACAGACCCTGGGCACAGGGCAGGGTTACCTCTGAAGCCAGGTACTGGGCAGCTCTAATAAAGTGCCCAATGGAGCATGGTGGCAGGAGAGGAGAGAACAGGCTGCTCAGAAATACTCCATGCACATGACCCACACCACCAATTGTGAATCGAGACATCCTTTTCCTCACTTGAGAAAGACAAGTTTGTGGGTAAATGAAACTTCGTTGAGACCTTGGCCACAAAATGCTTGGCTTAGCCATGACATCGGCTCTCAGACACTTGATAAACAGTTTCTCTGGAAAACTATTACTCTGCCCATTTTAACTGCTTGAACTTGGCAGTTGCTACCACGCCGCCGTGCATTTCAACAAGAGGAAATCGGGCCTCTAGCTGCCAAAAAGAGTGAATGACTACCAGGCCCCCTAACTTCTTACCCTACTGGAGTTAGCCTACACTGTCAGTTGCTAGTGAAAAGCCTGCAGTAGCTAGTCCTACACTGTCAGAGAACACTGCACACCTTATTGGTGGCATAACCCATTTTCCCATTGAAGTTCAGCAGATACACCAGAGAGAAAGAGCAGTAGCCTATCAGGGATGCTTTGTGTTCCTTGTAGACAAGCTTCCCGAGCCATGACACTTGCAGACATAGCTTAGCTGTCTTGTTTGCTCGCCAGAACGTTTTGTCTGTTTCCCGCCTGTTTTCTTTCAGTTGTCTGCTGTTTAAAAACTTTGCACTGAGGGGAGGTGCTATATTTGGTTCATGGAGTGGTATTTTTAGGCTGTGAAAAGTCTGTTGTAATTTTGACACCTTGCAGATGAGGGGCTGGCATTCTGTATGCATTTCTATCTATGGTAGCTATGGTAACAAACTGTACAAATGTAAAGTCTCCTTTTTTCACCGTACAACTTACAGGGTTGACAATTTGCTATCACATGGAATTAGAAGCTTGAGTATTTAAGGAGTGAGGGAAGACTGGGAACAAGCGTCACTGAATGCTTACAGCAGGCTTAGACAACACGTGGGATCCCCTTATGCCATTCAATGTTTGATGCCACTTTGTTTTATAACCTCCTTCGGATGGGATGTTGTTAGGGGTTTCACATTTTGGGGAATATTCAGAGGTGGAAACTTTCTGTGGGAATTAACAGGGATATATGGAAATATATGCAAATGAATGTTAATACCATTTAAATGTAATGTTTTTTTGCATTGGATATATTTATCATATAGAGACAAACATAAACATTTTACCTTATCATAATTGCAAATTATTAAATCCTTCCAATAGATTTTTTTGTTGTTACAAATTGAACTCAAATTAAATGACTTGACTCTTCACATGGGATGATTTCACTGAACAACAAAAGGGAATATTGAATGAGCCATCGCATCTCCCCAAAACGTTTTCAACGTACATCTGTAAAATGATAGTGTAGAAACTAAAGCTTTGGTTGTCTTACTATCAGGTTTCCATGTCTTCTTCCTAAACCTCAATGTCCACCTCTTGAACATCAGAGGCATCATCTGCACTTCACTTTCCATCCTTGTTGGGGATGGCTCATTGCAGGCTCAAAAAGCCACAATTTTGTCCACAATTTTGTCCACAATTTTTCAACCCTTGTATTGGTCCGCATGCTGCGTGCTTTGGTGTGTGTTCCCAAACAAGGACCAGTTGTGCTCTGAGGCGGCTGATGTTGTTGGGTTTTGGAGGATGATGGAGGCAACAGGGGATAGAGCCTCAGATCCACAAAGTCCCTTCCACCAGGTGGCTGATGAGATATGTTGGCATGACTGCCATATATTGCATTTCCACCCCAAAGCCCTTGCGTGGAAGTGTACTTTGCCAGAACCTTGCCTTCATCCAGGCCAAGGTGGTGAGACACGGTAGTGATGACACCATAGGCCTTGTTGATCTCTACACCAGACAGGATGCTCTTGCCAGCATACTTGGGGTCCAACATGTACACTGGGGCGTGCATGGGCTTCAAGCAGAAGTCTTAACGCTTTTTGATGTATTTCAGAACTGCAGTTTCCTCTGCTTGGAGCAACAGTGAAGTGGGCAGGGCAGTACGGATTTCTTCTTACATCTGCATGCGGAGTCTGAACATCAGACAGGATGGCATTGTCTTCCTCAATCCGTGTAATGGCCACTGCTATAGGTTTCAGGAGTTTCAGGCTGCTTACCACTACCAAAATACATAATCCAGGAGGATCCTCTTGATGGGGCTGTCCATATCAGCAGACTGTGATATGGCCATTTCCTGGAGAGACTCCTTCCCCTCCAGGAGACTGTCAAACACGACAACACCACCCCAACGGGTGTTGCTGGGAAGCTTCAATGTGGTGCTCTTATTCTTCTCACTTTGCTTGGTGAGGTAGATTGCTGCTATAACTTGATGACCCTTCACATAACTAACAATTTCCTTGGCTCTTATAGAGTGTATCCATTGTTTTCAGTGCAATGATGTCCTTGAGGAGCAGATTCAATGCATTGGCAGCACAGCAAATGGGTATGATGTGAGGTTAAGACTCCTCTACTTTAGACCAAGCAGCTTTCATGTTCGCTGCATAGTCTGTCACCAGTGCAAATACCCTCTGTGGTCCAAGGTCATTAATGACTGCCTTCAGCTCATCTGCAATGTAGAGACCGGTGTGTCTGTTGTCCCTTGTGTCTGTGCTCTTGTAGAATACTGGTTTAGGTGTGGAGATGATGTAGTTAATTATTCCTTGCCCAAGAACATTCGACCACCCACCAGAGATGATTGCATTATAGACTGCGTTCTCTATGATTTGCTTGACCTTCACTTGAGCCGTTGAACTCTGCATCCAGCAAATTAGTAGATAAAGCATGTCTGGTTGTTCTTCGCCCTGCATACACCGCTCCATTCAGAAATCTCTTCCAATACACATTGCCTGTGACCATCAGAGGTGCACCAGTTGCATACACAGCTTGAGCAAGACATCCATCAGCATTCCTCCATTGAGTCAAAAAAACTTCTGATTCCAGGAGGACTATGAGCTGTTGCTATCGATAAGGTATCTGATTTATAATTTTCACCTTGAATAGAAGTAGAGGGACTTTTATCAGAGGTTGCTTTTTGTGAGCGCTGAGGGAACTTTATGCACTTGGCCAGATGATTCTGCATCTTTTGTTGCATTCTTCACATATGATTTGGCACAGTATTCGCAAATGTACACAGCTATTCCTTCTACATTAGCTGCAATGAAATGTTTCCACACATCAGATAGTGCCCGTGGCATTTTCCTGTAAATATTAGAAAAAAAATACAAAAACCCCCAAATACAATTTCATGTAGAGATAAATAGTTAAGCAGTTAGATTAAATACCTCCTTTGTAAGATAAATGTTTTAAAATGAAACATGTATGGAAACAGGTGCGTTAACACTCCTCAGTTAGCAGGCTCAAGCAAGCTAAAACCCACATGGTAGCAAAAACAAACTAACTAGCAGAAATTGTTAACATGTTAGAAATGATTTAAACACACTTTGCTGTAGGCTACTATTTACTAGTTAACAAAAAAATCATGTCATATAAAATATATTCACCCCACCCAGTATTGTAATCAAAGTTTACCAGAAAGCACGTAGTCCTTGACTCAGACAGTGTAGTAGTGTGGGCTCAATAGCATCTCATTAGTGTGCAAGATCTTGAGAATCAGCTGTACATGTGATGGAAGAGTGCACTGCACATGTGATGGAAGAATGCACTGTGCAGGCAGAGGCTTGCAATTCTATTGAATTGGGGATAGTTTAACCAAAATATGCTACAAGACCTAGAATTGCCCTATGTGTATCCCACAAAAAAATTTCACTGTTATAAGGTAACTTTTTTTGATGAATTTAAGTAAAATTCCCAGCCTTAACTTCCCATTCCTGGGAAGGGTGAAAGGGGCAGATTTTTGGGTGATGACTGGACATCTCTAAGCCCTGGCTCCAGCAACATGCCCCCTCGGAGGGTGGTCATCCCATGGAATCTCTGACATCAGCTCTTTCTTTCTCCCCCTTTCTCTTTTGGTTAGCGCATGAGCAGTGTCTTTGTATTCAGTGACACTACTTACCTCAGCTGGTGTCCAAGCCTTGTTCAAGACTGCAATCTCCAAGTTCATGAATGAATAGTAGATGACCAAAAGACCAGGCCTAATTCAAAGGGGAAACCAGTAACAATCCTTTGTTTCCCCAAACTCTTGCACCTGTGTTGCGTTACCGTATTTGGAGAAGGGAGAACAGAGAAGATGAAAAGTTTGGTAACAGAATGGCTGTTTGTGCCATTGACACCGAACTAAAGCTTGTTTTGCTATGGAAAACCAATTTTTCACTAAAACTCAAGTCAGTGGTTTTCATGGTTCAATTGGCTGACATCTCAGAAAATGTTCCAGGCTTAGGTTGTGCATTTCATAGATTTTTCTCCAATGACCAGCTTAAACAAATGTTATTTGACCAGGGAAAATGGTCCAAATCCAATTAAATACACTGCTCAAAAAGATAAAGGGAACACTTAAACAACACAATGTAACTCCAAGTCAATCCCACTTCTGTGAAATCAAACTGTCTACTTAGGAAGCAACACTGATTGACAAATTTCACATGCTGTTGTGCAAATGGAATAGACAACAGGTGGAAATTATAGGCAATTAGCAAGACACCCCCAATAAAGGAGTGGTTCTGCAGGTGGTGACCACAGACCACTTCTCAGTTCCTATGCTTCCTGGCTGATGTTTTGGTCACTTTTGAATGCTGGTGGTGCTTTTACTCTAGTGGTAGCATGAGACGGAGTCTACAACCCACACAAGTGGCTCAGGTAGTGCAGCTCATCCAGGATGGCACATCAGTGCGAGCTGTGGCAAGAAGATTTGCTGTCTCTGTCAGCGTAGTGTCCAGAGCATGGACGCGCTACCAGGAGACAGGCCAGTACATCAGGAGACGTGGAGGAGGCCGTAGGAGGGACACAACCCAGCAGCAGGACCGCTACCTCCGCCTTTGTGCGAGGAGGAGAAGGAGGAGCACTGCCAGAGCCCTGCAAAATGACCTCCAGCAGGCCACAAATGTGCATGTCTGCTCAAACGGTCAGAAACAGACTCCATGAGGGTGGTATGAGGGCCCGACGTCCACAGGTGTGGCTTGTGCTTACAGGACGTTTGGCATTTGCCAGAAAACACCAAGATTGGCAAATTCACCACTGGCACCCTGTGCTCTTCACAGATGAAAGCAGGTTCACACTGAGCACGTGACAGACGTGACAGAGTCTGGAGATGCCGTGGAAAACGTTCTGCTGTCTGCAACATCCTCCAGCATGACCGGTTTGGCGGTGGGTCAGTCATGGTCTGGGGTGGCATTTCTTTGGGGGGCCGCACAGCCCCACATGTGCTCGCCAGAGGTAGCCTGACTGCCATTAGGTACCGAGATGAGATCCTCAGACCCCCTATGCTGGTGCGTTTGGCCCTGGGTTCCTCCTAATGCAAGACAATGCTAGACCTCTTGTGGCTGGAGTGTGTCAGTAGTTCCTGCTTGAGGAAGGCATTGATGCTATGGACTGGCGCGCCTGTTCTCCAGACCTGAATCCAATTGAGCACATGTGGGACATCATGTCTCGCTCCATCCACCAACGCCACGTTGCACCAGACTTTCCAGGAGTTGGCGGATGCTTTAGTCCAGGTCTGGGAGGAGATCCCTCAGGAGACCATCCGCCACTTCATCAGGAGCATGCCCAGGCGTTATAGGGATGTCATACAGGCACGTGGAGGCCACACACACCACTGAGTCTCATTTTGACTTGTTTTAAGGACATTACATCAAAGTTGTAGTGTGCCTGTAGTGTGTTTTTTTCCCACTTTACTTTTGAGTTTCACTCCAAATCCAGACCTCCATGGGTTGATACATTTGATTTCCATTGATAATTTTTGTGTGATTTTGTTGTCAGCACATTCACCTATGTAAAGAAAAAAGTATTTAATAAGAATATTTCATTCATTCAGATCTAGGATGTGTTATTTTAGTGTTCCATTTTTTTTGAGCAGTGTATATTGATTTGGCTAAGAGCTGGAAGGCATTGAAAACCGGAGACATTAGTCTCGCCACCTGAACTAAGCACATTTACTCAACCAAACGGACAAAACATTGACGGTACAATTAGCAACACACCAATTTGCTTGCAGAACAGGAGTATTTAAAAAAATAATAAAAAAATGATTTCTTCCCCCCCCTGTAAAGGCAAGATGTGGAACAGGAGCAGTAGTGCCTTCTCGGCTCCTGACTGGACACAGGCATTGCTGTGTTTCTGCGGCAGTGTTGAATGGTCACTCAATGATTTGCATTGTGTTGACTACCATGGTGTTACGTTGCGTAGCATTATGTTGGGCAGCTATGTCTCTTATGATGTCCTGCGATTCGTTGCCTTGCAGTGTGTAACCTGTAATCTTTGATTGGGCTTCTTTGTCCAGGGCTCCTGCCTTTTTACGTTTCTACAGCTATGCAAAGCAAGAAGTAGGCTACTTGAGCTGTGTTATGCTGACTTGTACAACAAGACCGTTGCTGCTGTGCGGTATGCTTAGCTGTAGTTGCAGGGTTCTGAAGCTCAGGAGGAACTGGGTAAATGGGCTTGATTTTACTTCATTCCTCCGCCAGACAAACTCGGCCGCCTCAGACGTAGCGGTGCAGTTATGTAATGAGCAAGTGGGCTCAGCTTCAGTCAGTAATCACCACATTGTTTGACTTCCTCTAGTTGTGAAGTGTCTGTACTCTGTTTAGTCACTTTATGATCTCTTGATCCTGTTTCTGACTGATCCCTGGTACATTTGACTTGCTCAGAATGAGGGACTATTAGTACAAAACAAGGAAGGCTTGGGGCTATTGCACATAATATATATATTTAAAGCTGTGGTTAATCAGAATTATTCCAATGATTAGGCTAGCCTTAAATGCTCTAAAAGTTTTCCATGTACGGTAGTAGCTTATCTGATTATAGTCGACGGTCTAGTATGCAACTTCATAAAGTTCATAAATCAGTCAAACCAAATAGCTTAAGCTGTTGTTCCAGCGTTTATGGCCATCTCTGAGCTGCTGTGCCTCGGACTACTGTGCCATTTCCTAACCCCTCTCCACCTTTCCTCCAGCCCAGAGGTATGGGCCTACCACTGGGCAACATTTATCATCGCTGGCGCAACTCACACAGCCTTGGTTGTCTTATCAGCCCTTCTATATCATCACTCATGTTTTAGCAGTGGTGTGAGGGTGTTACACACTCACTGAGATCACAGGGAAACCTTGATTAAACTAAAATAGAACTGATTCATTTAGAGGTGTGGTCATCCATCATCTTGAGCATGAAATGGGAATTGAACAACCCAATTGTCCATCTTTGGAAAATGCTGACTTTAGGCTATATGTTGATGATAATGGAACAATATAATTGTAAAGCCTGAGTATCTTCCGGTATAGTGGCTAGCCTTACCGTTTTCATATTGGGCCTCAGGCTCTAGCTTACTCTCCCTCTCGACTGGAAAGTGAGGTTCATGTTTCACATGATGAATGACTTAGTGGGCTAAACATTAAATGGCAAGTCCTTCTGCTGTGTACTAGTGACAGGCAACAACCCTGCTCCCCCTTCACTGGAAGTGCAGATCACTCTCATTTTGTAAGGATGCATAGAGGGCTCACTTTAAAAAGTGACTGCCCCTAAAAAGCCCATTTTAATTTGGTCATAAAGTCAATCTGGTCCAAAACTGAGATTTTAAAGGAAGAAATTGTATGTCACAGAATAAAGGGTACTGTAACAGTTTTCCTTGGGTTGAGTATTTCAATCCTGTACACAGCTGGCAGAATACAAGCAATCATCAATTGGGTACGTGTAGCTGCTCGAGCCCCCTTCGTAATGCCCATGGTCAATTTGGTTTGACATTCGATAGTTGGGGACTAACACCATAGGGATATCAGTAAATTACATAACGTAGGCCTACATGGGACAATTATTTTAAAATGTCAGTAGCTCCCAATTTTAATGACTTAACCTCAAATGAACTTTGTATAAAAATGCATATACAAATATTGAGGCATTAAATGAGACCACTAAAAGATGTGCAACATGAAAATATTGTCCCATTTACATTGTGTAATCTATTGACGGTGCCTAACTAGCCCCAGATATGGGCTATCCAATGTCAAACCAGCCTGCTTATTGACTAAAGAAGTTGGCTAGCACTAACTAACCTAGGCAACTTCAAGACACAACCTGGTTAAACTGTTTGAAGTTATGTACAAACGCCTGCCACGTGGGAAAACACCCACATTAAACCACCCACCAAGACAACTCTACTTTGGCTTCAGTCATGGCTGTTGCATGTAATGACCAAGTCGCTAAACAAAGCCAAATCAGGAAGTTGAACTCCCTTTAATAGTAGGCCCAAAATGGGGTCTGTTTGCTTAACGAGGTTCTGATTACGTCTATGTAAAGGGTTGGCAGAGGTCACAAATTCTGAAATATCGGTCATTCCAGACCTGTGCATCCATCTTAGCAGTAGGCCTACCAGTTTATGACTGCCTTGTGGATACTTGATACTCCCTATGTGCGCTACCACAGGCTATGCAGATTTATCATGAAAGAGTGCCTGGTACAGCTGGACCTAATTTATTGTCCAGGCTTGATGGAAGTTGGAGCAGGATGTCTTGTAGGCCTTGATAGGCAAGGTTTTCTAAGTGATGGACCTATAGTGGAGCAAGTGCAAAAAACACATCTAGGGCTTGGTGTAAGCCTACTTAAGTAATGTAGGGCATATTGAGTGACCTTACATGAATGCACAATGTGACATGGCAAAGCATTTGGAGCAGTCCCACCCTTAATAAGTAGACTATAGCCTAGTCTCTCGGTCTTGTTGTGCTAAACATTTATCTTAGGCTAGATTACTTCCTATCATATCTGACTCAGTTTAAAGCAGTGGTTCTATATACCTATTCCTGTTCAGAATGATATCATTAGTATTCTTCTGTGGCTCTCAGCTGCTGTGGTAGCAGCTCTCTGGTTTTAGCTGGCTCACCACCCCAGGTTCTGTAGCTATGTGTTAGACCAACATGGCCCCAAACTACATGCCAAGGAGGCCTCCGCTGTTTCAGTGACTAATAATTTAGTGTCATGATTTCAGGCCATGCCACTTTTGGGTCCAATTTATCATTCAAATTGTGGCAGGCAGCACTATCCTTTTTTTCTATTTTCAATTGATTCAGTGTTTGATTTTTAGGTTTCTACTAGTCTCTTGTGACAACAAAAAAAACATTAAAATGTCTGTCAGGAGACTGGGATATGAAGGATAGTGTGGAACAATTCTTCTGTTGCGCCTGTTTTGTGAAATGGTTTATTTGGAAGAATCACGATTTTTGAAAGGGTTCACCTACACCAGACCATACATTATTTTGAATTTCGGAACAGGAGGGTATATTTGGCCCATAGGCTTGCAGAGCGAGATAGTGAGGTTGGGGTGG
The DNA here is from genome assembly GCF_045791955.1 of Oncorhynchus clarkii lewisi. Classification (NCBI taxonomy): domain Eukaryota; kingdom Metazoa; phylum Chordata; class Actinopteri; order Salmoniformes; family Salmonidae; genus Oncorhynchus; species Oncorhynchus clarkii. The sequence continues at coordinate 29,356,192 of NC_092149.1, read as the reverse complement.
GAAGCTACCAAACAGGATCTGTTTCTCGCACTAGTCCAACATCTCACTGTCCTCCACCCAGAACCTAATGGAGTAGCTGGCCAGAGATTCTGGGTTGCTGACATTTAACTTTGTACTAACCTGTTAGCCCAAGTCAGATTAGCACTGCATTGACTGTGCTTACACTCAACTCTCGTTTCTCCTAAATCACTTGCAGTAGGCCTGTTCTTCACATGCTTAAATTAGACTTCTCAGTCTCGTGAAAGTCTCTTGTTTTGGTTAGCCTGCAGTTGTTTCACTGCTGGAAGCCTATACTGTAATGGAGGTTGTCTCTCCATCCCTTGTTTACCTCCATGAATCTTCCAGGGGCCCACACAATGGCTGCAGCAGGCCGTGGTGACCATGTCTGCTTCAGTGATCCAGGCCTCTCCCAGGCTCAGCACCCCCCATTATGTAACCTTTCAGACAAGCATGGTCGGCCTGCACACACAACTGACTGCTCTGTGCTGGCAACACAGCCATTATGCTAGTCAGGCCATCGCTTAGGTGTGTCTCTCACAAAACCTAAACTTGAATGAAACTATTTTTGGGAAATTCTGACAGTTTCAACCCCGGATCGCTTACGTTGCTGTCAATACTTGCAGACACAACATTGACATTAATTTGTTGTCTTTGTCGGTTTATCACCCCTAGCAGCTGTCAACGAATAATTTAGTGGGACCCTTCCCTAGTTTTGTGGACCTCACCTCACCCCATTGTCAGGAGCTCCTGCTGGTTGATGAGTCAGAAGCTGAGTGCGTCCACAGGAATGGCTGATGTTAGAGGCTGGGAATAACAAAGTCCTTCCACTGGTCTGTCAGTGTACATTCTGTCCACAGAGCGACACATTACCAACAGGCATTGGCACTAGCTTGTCCGTTGATACATCATTATTTGCAGGACTTAGTTTGCTCAACTCCCAGCAGTAGGTGTAATAGTGCCTCACACCAATCAGGTCATAAAATGATCTTTATGAGATGCAGTAAAGTCAACACAACAAGAGGCTTTGTATGGCAGCCAGGCCCTAGGAAGATATTGTGTTGCTGGCTTCTGCTTCTCTCACTAGTGTAAACACTAACCTACCTCCAGGGCCAGAAGTACTTGTCCACTCAACTCAACACCTATCTCTTGAATTCTGGGTATACTCACACAGCCTCTTGTCAACAGTGCCTTCTGAAAGTATTCAGACCCCTTTTTCCACGTTTTGTTACGTTAAAGTCTTATTCTAAAATTGATTTAAAAAAAAAATAAATCCTCAACAATCTACTCAAAATACCCAATGATGACAAAGTGAAAACAGGTTTTTGGAATCCTTTATATATGTAAATATTCAGACCCTTTGCTATGAGACTCGAAATTGAGCTCAGGTGCATCCTTTTTCCATTGATCATCCTTGAGATGTTTCTACAACTTGGAGTCCACCTGTGATAAATTCTATTGATTTGGAAGGGCACACACCTGACTATATAAGGTCCCAAAGTTGACAGTGCATGTCTGAGCAAAAACCAAGCTATGATGCCGAAGAAATTGTCCATAGAGCTCCGAGCCAGGATTGTGTCGAGGCACAGATCTGGGGAAGGGTACCAAAAAATGTCTGCAGCATTGAAGATCCACAAGAACACAGTGGCCTCCATCATTCTTAAATGGAAGAAGTTTGGAACCACCAAGACTCTTCCTAGAGCTAGTCGCCTGGTCAAACTGAGCAGTCAGGGGAGAAGGGCCTTGGTCAGGGATTGTGACCAAGAATCCGATGGTCATTCTGACAGAGCTCCAGAGTTCCTCTGTGCAGATGGGAAAACCTTCCAGAAGAACAACCATCTCTGTAGCCCTCCACAAATCAGGCCTTTATGGTAGAGTGGCCAGACGGAAGCCACCCTGCTCTAAAAGGCACATGAAAACCCGCTTTGAGTTTGCCAAAAGGCACCTAAAGACTCTGACCATGAGAAACAACATTCTCTGGTTTGATGAAACCAAGATTGAACTCTTTGTCCTGAATGCCAAGCGTCACGTCTGGAGGAAACATGGCACAATCCCTACAGTGCATCATGGATATCCCCATGCTCTGGGGATATTTTTCAGTGGCATGGACTGGGAGATCGAGTTGGAAGGTTCACCTTCCAACAGGACAACAACCCTAAGCACACAGCCAAGACAATGCAGAAGTAGCTTGAGTAGCCAGAGCCCGGACTTGAACCCGATCAACATCTCTGGAGAGAGCTGAAAATAGCTGTGCAGCAACTCTCCCCATTCAACCTGAACGCTTGAGAGGATCTGCAGAGAAGAGTGTTAGATACTCCCAAAATACATGTGTGCCAAGCTTGTAGCGTCATACCAAGAAGACTCAGTGCTGTAATCACTGCCAAAAGTGCTGAGTAAAGGGTCTGAATACTTATGTTAATGTGTTATTTCAGTTTAATATATTTTATACATTAGCAAACATTTCTAAAAACCTGGTTTTGGTTTGTCATTATTGGGTATTGTGTGTAGATTGAGTAAAATGTAAAAAATGTTTAATCGATTTTAGAATAAGGCTGTAACGTAGCAAAATGTGGAAAAGTCAAGGGGTCTGAATATTTTCCGAAGGCACTGTATAGTTTTTTTAAATGGTAGGCTGGCCCCTGTCCACAGCTCCTAGCTGTGTGTTACAGCGGCTTTGGGAAAAGACTATTACAAGAGATGTGAACATCAGTGAATTGCTACACCGCAAGTGTGTTGGAGACCCTGCAGAGAGAAGTCTTTCTCTTTTTTTTTTTTTTTGTGGCCGAATTTGGAACGAGGGCATTGGAAATTCACTGGTTTAGAAAGACCTTTTGTCCTGTTGCCTTTCTTATCTTGCCTGCCAGTGTGCCTTTGTTGTAAGGAGGGGAGAGCGAGTGAGGCTGGGTCAAGAGAGCGAGAGAGGGATGGGTGTAAAAAAGAAAGAGAACTCCTGATTCATCAGGTGCGGTGGTGAAGAGTTCACTGAGGCATGGGTGGGGCTAGATGACTGCAGGTAACAAGGACAGTAGTCCAGTCACAGTTTGAAGCTTGAACGTCACTATCTCACATTCATAACATAACATGAGAGGTGGAACATTTGACCATTTAGGAGGATAGAAGGGAAATGGGGTTTTAGACTCTAAGATGTACACTAGGGTACCAAAAGAATTTGAATTACTTGCTTTAGGCAGTGTATGCTCAAAGAGAGCATAATCTCAATTCAGATATCTATACTGAACGAAAAATATAAACGCAACATGCAAACATTTCAAAGGTTTTCCAGAGTTACAGGTCATATAAGGAAATGGGTTTCACATGACTGGGCAGGGGTGTAGCCATGGGGGGAGCCAGGCCCAGTCAATCAGAATTGGTTTCCCCCCCCACCAAATGGCATTATTACAGCCAGAAATACTCTTCAGCACCTCCGTCAGGCGATCCCGCAGGTGAAGAAGCCAAACATAGAGGTCCTGCGGTTGTTAAGCTGGCTGGACATACTACCAAATTTTCTAAAACGACATTGGAGGCAGCTTATGGTAGAGAAATGAACATTCAATTCTCAGGCAACAGCTCTTGTGGACATTCCTGCAGTCAGCATGCTAATTGCACGCTCCCTCAACTTGAGTGTGTGGCATTATGTTCTTGATATGCCACACCTGCCGGGTGGATGGATTATCTTGGCTAAGGGGAAATGCTCACAAACAGTGAAGTGAACAAATTTGTGCATAAAATCTTAGAGAAATAAGGTTTTTGTATGGAACTTTTCTGGGATTTTTATTTCAGCCCATGAAACATGGGACCAACAGTTTGCATGTTGTGTTTTATATATTTGCTAAATGTATTATAGGTCACATTGGCACAGTGCTTATAGCCAAACACTAGGCTACCTTATGGACTGAGATGTTGACACTAGAAGCCCATCTTATTTCTGTCAGGGACATTTCCAGTCATCCTTGCACTTGTATTGATTGCCCTCTGCATCTCTCCTTTCAATAGCCCATCTGTAGAAAATGTATTGTTCCCCAGTCTCGATTGGGGGTCATCATTGCTATTTTCTACACTGAAAACCTATCACACTTACCATAGTAAAATGGCATTTTGCCTGATCCAGCAATGCCTCTTTTCAGTAATGTGATTTCTATTACCCATGGTATGCTGCAGTTTTGGACTTTTTCTAAACCCTGGTCATTGTTTGAGACTTCTTTGTGCCCTGTAGTTTGGAGGTTCACTGACTGAGCCATGTTTATAGTCAGAATGGTTTCTTAAAGGGAAGGCTCGCCTCCAACTGAAGGCGAGTTCAATAATGTCCTTGTGTAGAGCTTTTCTGTCTTATGTCTGGCCTTAAATGTTTGCCAACTTTATAATTGAGCTGTCAAGGTTCCCTAATTCAATGCTAGTACTTTTTGCAATGAGCATTTTTCTGTGGTGCTTTTTGTAAAGCATTCTTTATTGCCCATCGTGATAGGAGTGACGGCCAGTTAACTGAATCTGTGGCTGTGCACAATAGCACAAGTAAAGATTTGCTATTAGGAGTGTGCTGTGTAGGTTGCCATGATTCAATGCAAATGTGAACACCTTTGTGTAGCGGCTCTGTGAGCAGCCTACCACAACAGGGGTCATGGATGAGTGAGACGTGGCCAGGCAGAAGGGTCAACTGGAAAATAATTTTCCACAGAGGTGTTGCCCTTTACAAAAACAGGCTTCCACATGGGCACTATGAAAGGGTCAGTGGGGTTATGGTTTTTTGTGTGTTAGTTGTTAAGATTACATTTAACACACTTGAATCATTTTTCCTGGTCCTATAACGTTACATTACACAGTACCTGCCTGCTGTACAAATGGATCATAGTTTGATGCCAATTCAGGTTTACATTTTCATCCGTTTTTGCTTCTTTTTGATTCTATTTAGGTTTGGCTGGACGTGTAAGGCAAGTTGAAGAGCCCCTCTCCCCCTTCCCCTTGGTCCAGTGGTCTTGTCGGGGAGGGCGGATCCCCTGTTTTTTATTCCTACCCTGATGCCGCCCTGTAAATTCATGATCACATGACCTTGGATATGGACGCAGTCCTGTCCGACTTTGTCCGTTCCACTGGAGCCGAGCCAGGACTAGCCAGAGACCTGCTAGAGGGTGAGTTGCAAGGCATTCTGGGGTAAAATAGATGGTTTTATGGTCAACTGCTAGTGAGGGGTATACATTGAGCAGTGCACCTCCCAGTTAGAGCTGTTGGTTAGGTAAGCTATCATGTAAAAGGAGGACGTTAAATCCAGAAGAGACTCAACTCTTGTTGCCTAGCAGCAGCACAAGTTGCAGGTAGGAATATGGGTTCAAAATGTAATGCACTGCAGTAGCTATACGGTGGTGAGAGACAAGACGTGCTCAAAATTCAAATATTTACTCAAGCAATGGAATGTGTCAGTGGCCTTCACATAACAGTCGCTATGGTTCTGACGTATGGTAAATATTTATACTAATGACTGTTGAGTGGATCTGACTTTTATAGAATGCGTTGGCTTTTTCGGTCAGGTTTGACTTGTCCTTTCCATTTGCAGGGAAGAACTGGGATCTCACCGCTGCCCTCAGTGACTTTGAACAGCTGCGACAAGTGCATGCTGGGAACCTGTCATACTCTTTTGCTGAGGAGAGGACATACCCAGGCCCGGAGAAAGAGATGGCCAGAGTGGGGCGGCCCCTTCTTCACCGTCAAGAGGAGGTGCCGCAAGGTGAGAACAGTGGTAAGTAAAAATATATATATTTTGGGCATAATGTCACTTATTTACAACCACTTATCTGTTGTCCTCTTGTTCTCCTCATTGTGATGAACTAGAACCCTCTCCTTTTGTTTTTTTAGTTCACTTTTTATGTTTGTCAATTCTCAAGTCAGCCTTCCTTGTATACTTTCCCCTTGTCCAATTTCTCTTTCCTACCCCTTTCCTACCCCACAACTAACCTAAACTCCTCTTTCTCTCTTGTGATACCTCCCTCCGCAGCCACAGAGAAGCGTCTATCGAGAGGCATCTCCCATGCCAGCTCTACCATCGTGTCCCTGGCACGGTCACACGTCTCCAGTACGGGCAACTGTAGTAGTGAGCCCCTTCTGGACACGCCTCTGTGCACATTCCAGCTGCCCGACCTCACCGTGTACCGGGACGACTTTCGTGGCTTCATCGAGAGGGACCTCATCGAGCAATCTATGATGGTGGCCCTAGAGCACGCCGGTGAGTTTTACTGCACGGGTCCCACTGCTGCCACCAATTACAAATAAATGACTTTATTCACTTCTAAGGCAATCTTGTTAATTGTGTCGTGTAGGTGACCGTCTACACCATAGCTTCTCAGTACTAGACGTGCATGCTGAATTGTTTTTAGTGTGAATGAAATCGCGAGTGCCTGTTCTGTTTACATTAAGGCCGACTCAATTGGTGGACACGGGTGGGACCTAACTGTCAGAGTCTATTGCCATTGGCGACGAGTGGGGACGGAAACTGCCTGTTACATGCAGCGTCATTGGGTGAGTGTCATAGCCTTTCAAACAAGATCCAAATCTAACGTGTTAGGTCATACTCTGCTATGTCAATCAATGATGAGAGCTTCATTGTTAGCGGAAGTAAGCCCTTGAATAATTGTGGTACACATTATAGCTAAGCGTCAGTGTCCTACTGGAGAGGCTTAGCCCAGAGCAGTTAATTAGGATCCAATTGAGGTGTAAGCATTGTAGCTAAAATGCCTTGTAATCCATCCTTAGAAATTGGACTTAATTTGTGATATTCCTGAAGCTACAGCCCATAATGGCACACAAGGCTAATTAAGAACACAACTCCCACATCAAACAACTTGCCTTTTGCCTTGAGTAAGGTTTGGATGTAACCACTGGTTTTCCTTTCTTTGAGATGGTGTTGTTTATACTATGTGCCTGTACGGCCTTGCAGGTATGTGGGGCTTTCATGACCGCGACCTGATGCTGCGGAAGTCTCTGTATGCACTGATGGACCACGGCCAGGAGAGGGAGTCGCTGAGACGCAGGTGGAGGTGGCAGCAGACCCTGCAGAACAAAGAGGTGGGGGATTCACTAGGTTGGATCCATGTGAAACTTAGTCCAAGGGATTGTTTACAGTCAAAACTTCCATTTCAGTGTATTGAAGTGTGTGTGTCCACAGTCTGGTCTGGTGTACACAGAGGAGGAGTGGCAGAAGGAGTGGAATGAGCTGCTTAAACTGGCCTCCAGTGAACCTAGGATACACTATAGCACCAATGGCAGCAATGGGTAAGACCTGTCTCGGACACCTCTCGCACGCATTATTTATGTTAAGTATGTATACTATTATATTAAGTTTGAGACATGCCAAATGGAGTTATGGCCCATCATGAGCCTCTGTTTTGGAACAAAGACTAAGATAGTAAGAGGAAAATGTTAGATAGTGGCTACCTATGTCACTTCCTGCGTGTTTCCTGATCTGACCCCGTTCGTTTCCTATGTGCAGGACGGAGTCATCAGAGGAGCCTGTGTACGAGAGTCTGGAGGAGTTCCATGTGTTCGTCCTGGCCCATGTCTTGAGGAGGCCCATAGTAGTGGTGGCAGATACCATGCTCAGGGACTCTGGAGGAGAGGGTAAGGTGACACATTTTGATATTACCAATTTGGCCGCCTTACATCCATCCATAAGCTGTGCTTTATGAACTTTAGTGTTGTAACTGATTGTGATGTTTTATGCTGAATGTTGTTCTCCTCCTCCTTCCTTCCCTCACCAGCTTTTGCCCCCATCCCATTTGGAGGGATCTATCTGCCCCTGGAGGTGCCAGCTGCCAAGTGCCATCGTTCGCCCTTAGTGCTGGCGTACGACCAGGCCCACTTCTCTGCCCTCGTCTCCATGGAGCAGAAGGACGGCTCGAAAGAGCAAGGTAATGTTAGATGTTCATCATCCTCTTAACTAGCTATTACAACCAACACGTTTCATAGTGAAGTGGACCACATGAATAGACTATACCTCACCAAGGTCGAAATTAGAGGAACTGCACATCAATCATAGTCCCAAAATGGACTAACAGGGGTACCTGTGACATCTGATTTCTTTGTAATATTTGATGATTCGGTTTTGGTTTCAAGTAATTCCCTTGACTGACAGTGTTTTGTTTGTAAAGTATCACTCACTTGACGCTCCGACTGAAGAGTAGCATTCTGATCTCACAACATCAGTCAAACACTCACGCAGAAGTTGGCTAGCTTCTGACCATTTTACTCACCCTAGAAAAGCTGGTTAGACTTCTCTTATCAAGAAGGGTTAATGACTGTAACAATAAAACATTTTTAGCCAGTCTTTACTGAAACATGTCAACTGTGTGTATGTCATTTGTAAATTCATCAATTATTCTGCACTCTGGGTCTCTCAAACCAGAGTACTAATTGGAGTAGATTGCCAGTGTTTACGAACTCGCCCCATGACCAACATCAAAGTACGCCTCCAAGACACGAATCTAGTCTTTTCAGTTGCATTCTTAATGAGGCACAGAAATTGGCCATTACGGTCCCTCTTTAATTAGTACTTTGCATCAGTTGAATGACAATTGCTGGATTGAAGAATGCTTTTAATTTTACTTTGAACATTTTTGCTCCCTCTCCCCCACAGTTGTGATCCCTCTCACTGACTCAGAACACAAGATGCTGCCTGTACACTTTGCAGTGGACCCTGGGAAGGACTGGGAATGGGGCAAGGATGACACGGACAATGTCATGTTGGCAAGGTATGATCCGACTCATTGCACTTCAAATTGGGTCTGCATTACCCCCTCCAAAAACAAACACGCAGTCACTATGTCCTCGTAGGACCTAATATCCTGTATTGGCCCCTGCTCCAGATTAGAGAAATGCTCGTCAGTCAGAGTGAGATTAGCTCTAAATGCCTTCTATGATTGGAACAAGGGGGAATACAGAAATAGCCTGAAATAAAAATAACTGGATATTTATTCCACAGGATTAAGATTTGCTCTTGTTTCAACTGGAATGGTGTACAAAAATAACTTAAATGGAATTAACACAGTGCCTTCAGAAAGCATTCAAACTCCTTGACTTTTTCCACATTTTGTAGCGGAATTATGTTTTTATAAATTTTTACTAATTAATAAAAAAAATGAAAAGTTGAAATGTCTTTGGCCAGTAAGTATTCAACCCCTTTGTTATGGCAACCCTAAATAAGTTCAGGAGGAAACATGTTGCAATAATAGTGTTTAACATGATTTTTGAATGACTACCTCATCTCTGTACCACACACATACAATTATCTTTAAGGTCTCTTAGTCGAGCAGTGAATTTCAAACACAGATTCAACCACAAAGACCAGGGACATTTTTCAATGCCTTGCGAAGAAGAATGCCTTATGGTAGGTAGATTTTTATTTAATAAAAAAAGAGGCAGACATTGAATACCCCTTTGAGCATGGTGAAGTTATTAATTACACTTCGGACGGTTTGTCAATACACCCAGTGACTTCTCCGTTGCCAGAGAAGAAGGAAACCGCTCAGGGATTTCACTAGGAGGCCAATGGTGACTTTAAAACAGTTAAAGTTTAATGGCTGTGATAGAACTGAGGACGGATCAACAACATTGTAGTTACTCCACAATAGTGCTGAGCGATTGGTGCTTTTTTTTAGGTCGTTTTGGTTTGATTATATAAAAATAATCACGTCTTGATTATTTGGGTTGAATAAAACGATGAATAAAAGTCCCATGATGGTAGTGGACTGTCCATTACTGCTTATCATTTATTCACATTACTTTAATAATATTTCAGTTGTGTATATTACATTTGTTTTATGGCTTTATTTCATTTGAAGTCCTCATCTCTGTAGAGCTGCTGTCTGACAAAATCCCAATTTGTTTTAGTTCTTCAAAGGCATACTTTTATGACTCCTGTATTTTCAGGTAGAGCTAGAAAGCAGCTGTTGCATCGCTAGCTATGTCCAATCACGATCAAATATTCGTGTCTCTTCTGTAGCAGGCGTAAAAGAATGTCCGGAAAAGTAGATTTGCAATGGATTATGGTCATTGTAGTTAATTACCACATTTTAAGTTCCAAAATATGTAAAATATTTGTCTGCTGGAAACTACAACTCACTACTACATCGCACAGTTCAGGCTGGATCAGATTTATCTCTAGAGAAACTGCAATGTGCGCATTGAGCTCACGGGGAAAAATGGATTTCAAATAATTGAACCAACACGATTAGTTCTTTTAAAAAACAAAAAATAACTTGTATTTAATTTCTCAGCACTACTCCCCTATACTAAATGGCAGAGTGAAAAGAAGGATGACTATATAGAATACAAATATTACAAAAAGGCACTAAAGTAAAACTGCAAAGAAATGAACTTTATGTCCTGAATTCGAAGCATTATGTTTGGGGCAAATCCAACAACACATCACTGAGTACCGCTCTTCATATTTTCAAGAATGGTGGTGGCTGCATCCTGTTATGGGTATGCTGGTATTCAGCAAGGACTATTGAGTTATTTAGGATAAAAAGAAACAGAATAGAGCTAAGCACAGGCAAAATCCTAGAGGAAAACCTGCTTCAGTTTGCTTTCCAACAGACACTGGTAGACACATTTCTCTTTTAGCATTCACCTTTTAGCAGGACAATAACCTAAAACAAGGCCAAATATACACTGGAGCTGCTTACCAAGATAACATTGAATGTCAGTTACAGTTTTGACTTAAATCAGCTTGAATATCTATGGCAAGACTTGAAAAAGGCTGTCTATCAATGATCAACAACCAACTTGACAGAGCTTGAAGAATAAACTGATAAAATGTGCAAATATTATACAATCCAGGTGTGCAAGGCTCTTAGAGACCTACCCAGAAAGACTCACGGATGTAATCGCTGCCTAAGGTGATTCTAACATGTATTGACTCGGGTGTGAATACTTTACGGAAATAAATTAGCAAACATTTCTAAAAACGTGGGGTATACCATTGGGGTATTGTGTGTGTGGATGGGTGAGATTATTTTATCAATTTTGAATTCAGGCTGAAACACAACAAAATGTGGAATAAGTCAAGGGGTATGAACACTTTCTGAAGGCACTGCACATAGTTTGTCAAATGGATTATAGAACAATTTGTATGGGGAATTAGAATTTCAGCTCTACACAATTATGCATTCATGTTGGCTACATTTCTGACAGTATTTATCCATTAAGGTTACATAGTTTCAAGTGAGCCGTTTGGGCCTCAAGACTTGAACAGATGCCACGCCATTAGCCTAGTTTGAATAACTGTCATGTTTCCAGACATCACTTATGTAGCCTAGTTATTATTTCCCTTTCTCTAAATGATGCATGTAATATTCTGGGAAGCAGCCCTTTCTCTAAACGTTTCACCCAACATGGTGTTACTGTTGGGGGCACGACAAGGCGATTTCACCCTCCGTTTTGAACTTTGACCTGTCTGTCTTCCTCCCTCAGTGTGACCCTGTCCCTGGAGGCAAAGCTCCAGCTGCTACACAGCTACATGACTGTCACCTGGCTGCCCCTGCCCTGTGAGGTATCTTTCGTGTTCTCATTCGCTAAGGGGGAATCCTAACACTTAACACACTTCCCTCAGTCATGCATTGATGTCAATGGGAGACTGTGACCATTTGAGTTGTCGGTTTGGATTCAGCCCTGGTTGCAGATAATTTTGTAACAATAGCATACCTGAACACCCCCTCTAAATTGTTTGTGAATGTGAAGCTTAGATCATATGTTACCTACCTGGTTATGTTTTTAGCATGTTGTAATGGATGGTTAAATTGAAATGAAGAGAGATAGGCTATTTACTGTGTTACATAACGGTGTGGGTTTCTGTTATTATGTGGGTTGTAATTTAATGTTTTGTTCTAGTCGGTAGTCATTCCCTCTGCTTCACAAACCCCATGTTGAAAACAAACCACCCATAAAATGACCTCACACTAAATGGTTTGAGGGGCCTTTTCGTGCATTCCAATCTAATGCTGGGAGTTAGAAAGAATATCAACCTCATGGCAATTTCACCGTTAACCTCCTAGTGAGAAGTAGCAATAGACGGATCGCTGTTGAAGAGCTGAGGTATTCTGACTTTCCAATAAAAACGAGGACGTTGGTGTTACAACTCTTCGGTTGTCACGGTTATGGGGCTTGGCAGAGAGGACCGTTTTGATAACTGTCCATTGTGTGAACTAGTGTCATCATTATCTTCATTGTAGGTCCTACCCTCTCCAATTATAGCATGTATATTTTCCAATAGAATCTATAGAAATGGCAAAGAAGCTTTCTGAACCGAGTCATCTGCACCTCTCACTCCTGCTCTTAATCTCTCTGTTGCTCTCTGCATCACACACTCACACCCGCTCCCTGTTTCTTTTTTATTTCTCTATAATTCATCATCGGTGTGTCTGTTCTTTCAGCAGGCACCTTTGGCTCAGCCCGAGTCCCCCACCGCCTCTGCAGGAGAGGACGCCCGCACCCCTCCCGACTCAGGAGAATCCGACAAGGAGTCAGTCAGCAGCAGCTCCAACGGTGATGCAATGATGACAGCAGGGGCTGCCAGCGCAGGTGGAGGTGTGTCGACTAAGAACAGCTCCTCCTCCTCCAGCTCGTCCAGTAACAGCTCGGCAACATTGACGACGGGTACGGGGGGAAAGGAAAAGCCCAAGAAGGAGAAAGACAAAGACAAGAAAAGGGCTGACTCTGTGGCCAACAAGCTGGGCAGCTTCGGCAAGAGCCTGGGCAGCAAGCTTAAAAAGAACGTGGGCGGGCTGATGACGGGGAAGAATGCAGGAGGCAGCGGGGCCAAGCAGGAGGGCACAGAGAAGAAGAAAAGTTCGCTGAGGGGGCGGAAGGGCAGCAAGGACAGCTCGCCTTCGGCCCACGCCTCTGAGGACTCTGGGAAGGGCTCGCCGTCGTCGGGCAGTGAGCGTCAGAATGGCACGGGCGGTGGCAGCAGCGAGAGTGACCCGTATAAGTACAGTGCCGACGTGAAGGCGAGCCTGAGCATCCTGCGGGCGGCCATGCAGGGCGAGAGGAAGTTCATCTTCGCTGGCCTGCTCATCACCAGCAACCGCCAGCCCTTCCAGGAGGAGATGATCCAGCGCTACTTGTCTGACGCTGAGGAGCGCTTCCGGGTAGAGCAGGAGCAGCAGCGGAGAGAGGCAGAGCGGAAAGGAAGCACCAACGGCATCCAGCAGCTCAAGAAGGAGGCAACGGCAGGCACAGAGGTGGGCTACCGCACCTATGAACCGAAAGAGGAGCCGGCTGAGAGCTCACCGCCCAACTTCAGCCACCTCAAGTCGTCCTCATTCAACCCCTCACTCTACTCCGGCGTGGTGCCCATCCCCCGGCCAACCTTCATGGACCAGCCGCCCTCCCCGGCCCCGCTCACTCAGCACCCACACATGCACGGCTACATGGAGACGCGGCGCCAGCTTGCAGGTGGCTCCCCAGCCTCGTCTTATCCCGGGCTGCCTTCCTATGCCACCCTCCCCCGCCACTGCCCCATGGCGCAGTGCCCCCCTCACCCCCAGTACCACCCCCCGCAGGCACCGGTACCCCTCAGCCCCTTTCGCCTCATCCCCTCTTTCGCACCCTCATACCTCCCCGAGCACGACCCTCCAGACTACCCCACCTCAGAGCCTGTAGGCGGGGGCTACACTAACGGATTCCGGGACTTGCGCGCTGCCCTGGATGTTCCTCGCAGCGGGCCTCTCCCGGTCAGACACTACTCCCTGGGCAGCGCCGGAGGCCTGTCCAGCCGCTGCCGGACGCCCAGCTGCAACTACTACGGACACCCCGAGACGGGCAACTACTGCTCCTGCTGCTACCGAGAGGAGCTGAAGAGGAGGGAGACGGAGCCAGCCATCCACAGGTTCTGAACAGACGGACTGACCAGAACTGGCTTTGTGGCCACCAACCACAAGGAAACTGATGGATGAGGTTTCTTGCTATAGGACGATACAGAGCCTGGCCCTCTTATCGCATCACTTCCTTCTCTAAAGGCAACACTGTGTGTGGAGAGCGTCCTGGACAGGATCAGTGCAGTGACTTCAGAGACTGGAGAGAAGGGGGCTGTGGCGAGCGTTAGACAATAGGACTGTGCACATCTCTTACATTTGTTGTGGCTCTTATGCAGGCTGTATGTGTGTGTGTGAGAACTGCAGGCTCTCCTCCACTTTGTCCCCTTGTCGCCTTGCAGCTGTCTCCTCCTGGTGGAGAGAATGTATACGGCAGGCGATACACGCACACTGACATTCACATTACACACACAAACTAACACTGCACAAGCACAACCAGAAACTTCTTGATTATCACTCTTCTCCATATGTGGAGACAACCTATATTTGGCCCTGTAAATTGGTGGGATTTTAACATACGAATCAACCCTTCAATGTCTTGTTAGTCTTTTCAACCAGAGGGTTAGAAATGTATGCAGACGGACAAGCCCAGGGCATTACTGTTACCGGGTGCTCATGTATGACTTGGGAATGAACAGTGCTCTTTCCTGATGAGTAGTTGGGTTTCTTTTGCGTTGGTCCTCGCTCTTGTAATGCAAATTGAAACTACAGTATTATGTTACAGTGGTTGCTGTTCTGGCTTCAATGGTGCAGCTAATGTTCCAGAATGCAACAGACCTCTATTCAAGTTCATCTCAAATATTACAAGCAAGACAGATAGTCCTATCCACCCTTAAGATGCCTTTTATGGCAAAGTAGCCATCCAATCTAAATTCACCACTGTGTCCAGATGTCAGTCAAGTCCATTTTTATACATCTACCATTTTTAGATGTCTCCCAGTATCAATTATAGAACATACATGGCGGAGTACTGTGGTAGATATTCCCGAATGGCTAATATACAGTTTTTAATAAGGTTGCTAGAATCTTACTGTTCCTGGCTTGTTTTTGTCATTTTATATCCATCATGAAAATGAGGCATTTCAATAATATGCTGGTACATTTAGGGTCATCCAACACTACTAAACCGGCATTCAAAACCAACTCCCCTCGCATTTTCAGCTCAAGACCTCAAGGTAATCAGTACATGCTAACTGATGAACGTTCACATTTTGGTTGAAAAAGACACTGTCCATTGTAACATTGTAACTCTGCTTTTCTTGTGGCTGAGAAAGGTAACAGGTATTTTATGGAATCTTGTCCATAGGGCTGTGTTACTTTAGTCTAAATATTCATAACTTTTCGTGAACACCTACTTATGGCAAACCCCAAATTCCTGACATGGACACCCCATTGATACGATTAAAAACAAGTTGGATTATTTAACCCAACTCTCCTTCAAGTCCTAATTGAGGGCATTGTGTTGATTCCAAACAAGTGACTGACCCCCGTCGCTTAACCTCTCTGCACAAATTCAAGCACTTTCCTAATGTCCGTAGACATTTTGTTACCATTTTGAAGGTATCTGACTGTTATGTTGTCCTTAGGTCATGTCAGAACTGTAGACACTGCACCTCTACTTGCAGGAAGGCAGACGCATGGGCTAGAACCCCTTCGCTAAGGATTCAGTTACCATGGGAACAGCTTTTTGGTGCCAGTGTTGTGGTTTAACTCTATTTCCTAGTTGCCTTTTTCAGTCTCTTGTCCTTGTGGCATTACAATCTTGTTTGTATGTTTTACAAAATGTGCATCAGTTGTACAATACTCGTTTTTGCTGCAGTTTCTCGTCTGGTATTTTTGTACCCTACTCAGTGTAAAGCCCCTGTTTTTAAATATTTTCATTTTGCACCCAGACATGGAGTCATTTTCAAAGATCATAACAAAGTGATTTAGAGATCAAATGTAAAATATATATATATATATTACACACACACACACACATCTACCATTTTTAGATGTCTCCCAGTATCAATTATATTTTATATATATATATATATCACACAGTGCCTTGCGAAAGTATTCGGCCCCCTTGAACTTTGCGACCTTTTGCCACATTTCAGGCTTCAAACATAAAGATATAAAACTGTATTTTTTTGTGAAGAATCAACAACAAGTGGCATACAATCATGAAGTGGAACGACATTTATTGGATATTTCAAACTTTTTTAACAAATCAAAAACTGAAAAATTGGGCGTGCAAAATTATTCAGCCCCTTTACTTTCAGTGCAGCAAACTCTCTCCAGAAGTTCAGTGAGGATCTCTGAATGATCCAATGTTGACCTAAATGACTAATGATGATAAATACAATCCACCTGTGTGTAATCAAGTCTCCGTATAAATGCACCTTCACTGTGATAGTCTCAGAGGTCCGTTAAAAGCGCAGAGAGCATCATGAAGAACAAGGAACACACCAGGCAGGTCCGAGATACTGTTGTGAAGAAGTTTAAAGCCGGATTTGGATACAAAAAGATTTCCCAAGCTTTAAACATCCCAAGGAGCACTGTGCAAGCAATAATATTGAAATGGAAGTAGTATCAGACCACTGCAAATCTACCAAGACCTGGCCGTCCCTCTAAACTTTCAGCTCATACAAGGAGAAGACTGATCAGACATGCAGCCAAGAGGCCCATAATCACTCTGGATGAACTGCAGAGATCTACAGCTGAGGTGGGAGACTCTGTCCATAGGACAACAATCAGTCGTATATTGCACAAATCTGGCCTTTATGGAAGAGTGGCAAGAAGAAAGCCATTTCTTAAAGATATCCATAAAAAGTGTTTAAAGTTTGACACAAGCCACCTGGGAGACTCACCAAACATGTGGAAGAAGGTGCTCTGGTCAGATGAAACCAAAATTGAACTTTTTGGCAACAATGCAAAACGTTATGTTTGGCGTAAAAGCAACACAGCTGAACACAGCATCCCCACTGTCAAACATGGTGGTGGCAGCATCATGGTTTGGGCCTGCTTTTCTTCAGCAGGGACAGGGAAGATGGTTCAAATTGATGGGAAGATGGATGGAGCCAAATACAGGACCATTCTGGAAGAAAACCTGATGGAGTCTGCAAAAGACCTGAGACTGGGACGGAGATTTGTCTTCCAACAAGACAATGATCCAAAACATAAAGCAAAATCTACAATGGAATGGTTCAAAAATAAACATATCCAGGTGTTAGAATGGCCAAGTCAAAGTCCAGACCTGAATCCAATCGAGAATCTGTGGAAAGAACTGAAAACTGCTGTTCACAAATGCTCTCCATCCAACCTCACTGAGCGCGAGCTGTTTTGCAAGGAGGAATGGGAAAAAATTTCAGTCTCTCGATGTGCAAAACTGATAGAGACATACCCCAAGCGACTTACAGCTGTAATCGCAGCAAAAGGTGGCGCTACAAAGTATTAACTTAAGGGGGCTGAATAATTTTGCACGCCCAATTTTTCAGTTTTTGATTTGTTAAAAAAGTTTGAAATATCCAATAAATGTCGTTCCACTTCATGATTGTGTCCCACTTGTTGTTGATTCTTCACAAAAAAATACAGTTTTATATCTTTGTTTGAAGCCTGAAATGTGGCAAAAGGTCGCAAAGTTCAAGGGGGCCGAATACTTTCGCAAGGCACTGTGTATAGATATATAAATTTAATTAAATAAATAATTCTGGAGTTTGGAACATATCACATTTTTTAGATACCGTTTTGGTCTCGTGTTACACTCAATGATTTGCAGATTAGGAATTGATTTGTTTTTCTCATCACCAATGTATTAACACTTTCTCATCCAAGCCGTGTTATTACCAATGAGCCATGTAGAATCATGAGGAAGACTAATCTTCCTGACTCTATAAACGTCTTTTCACTTGAAGCACAATAGCGAGAGAATATCTGTATGCAATTCACTGCCTTGCCCAATGGATGGCGCTCTTGTATTTGTATTCAATGTTCCTGGAAGTTTCCATGCTTGACTTAACCAAAAATACAAAAGAGAGCAATTTATGGGTACTAAGATTTGAGTTTATTTAAAAAAATAAAATTTGCCAAGGGTATGAGGGACTCTTCTCTCTTTTTAAGTAACATTTGTCTTTTGAGAGGCAGTTCAAACATGCGGCTCAAAATAGTCACCCTTCAAGGGAATGCTCCATGACTTCGAGGTGGCATGTGCATCTTGAATTGGAACCAACCATTCCCCACAATACCATTAAGCTATATCCCAAACAATATTTCTGTGTGACGTGGTGTGTGTGTGTGGGGGGGGGGGGGGGGGGGGGGGTGTGTGTTTGTGCGCTTACGCTGTATGAAACCATTTTGCAACAACAAATTGCAGCTCATAAGGCACAAACAGGTCATCTTTAATGAAAAGATGGCTAACTAAGAAATGGGTGTGTGTGCTTTCTCCTCTCCTTTCAATGTAATAATATTTGCTTACATCAACAACAATTTTTTTTTTAAAGAATTGGATGGCTTACAGACAACATCTTGAACATTTGACTTAGACTGCAAACATTTTTGTATAAAAAACAAATGACTGAGGTTGTTGTATATGTTCAAGTTATTTTTGTAAACCCAAAGTTTTACAATGTTTTTAAAGATAATCTATATTGACGGATGCTAAAATTAGTGGAAGATAAGCTTATAGCCTGGGTTTATGGAGGAGTCAGTATTCACCAGAATGGACAGTTTGGCTGTCAAAGTTGATCACAAAAGAGCCTCCTAAACTCAAAGGTTTCTCATTAGCAAACTAGTTTCCTTCTTGCTGACCTGACGATATGATTTGAGAATATATATTTATAGTGAGAATCTTTTTTTTCCAGAAGCTTCCTTTTGGAATGTTTAGTTGAGAAACTTTTAGTATCTTTCTTACGTGTCAAGCAGACTGGCTTTTATTTGTTTGTTTTTATTTGAATTTGAAATTTATTTAATTTTATTTCTCACCACCAATCCAAGCAATGCTAACACATTACAGCAATGATTCAATACTTGATTGTTGGTGTTTTCAACCTATACTCTTGCTGCAATCCCTCTCTCGGAATAAGATGGCTTTGAATTTGTTTTACTAAGTAACTGACCCATTATTTTTCTATAGTACATTTTCTAATTTCTATGGGACAGAATAGTCATCAGCAACATGAACATGGGATACTTTAGTTGCATGGGACTGGAATTGTTGCATGTAAATGACTATCCATTTAACCAAATTTGTGCATTATTTTGAGCTGATTTGGGCAGTCCTGGTTTTGTGACCAGTTTTTTTTTTTTTTCCCCATCTTTTCATGTTTGGAGAGGAGAGGCTGTGACAGTGCAATCTGGATGGAAAGAACATCTGATTTAATTTTTTTTGTTTTGTTGTTGCAATGTTTGAATAAATTCTCATTGTATTTCAACAACATGGTGGCAATCCCAAAAGTTTTACTGTTTCTGACTTTTGGGGGGGGGGGGGGGTTACAAATGTATGGTAGGTATTCCAGAGATGTACAGAAAAGGGATTCTGTTTTTCAATGTGCTCATTGGATGTACAATAATGTTGGATGAAAGGTGAGAATTGGTATTATCTTGATCTAAGGATGATGTAATTGTGACACCGTTGATTTATAATCTTTCGTGGCCAAACGATTTAAACATAAATAGTACTGTAGTCCAGTACATTTATCGATCATCTGACC
Organism: Oncorhynchus clarkii lewisi; assembly: GCF_045791955.1. Lineage (NCBI taxonomy): Eukaryota > Metazoa > Chordata > Actinopteri > Salmoniformes > Salmonidae > Oncorhynchus > Oncorhynchus clarkii. The sequence goes on along the minus strand of NC_092149.1, from coordinate 29,336,649 downwards.
AAATGACACCAGATTTTAGTTCTGGGTTAACTGAGATTACATTGTTAGAGTCAATTTGTACATCGATACATCTGATGCCAGCCAGTGGATATAAATGTAACATTATTGGATTATATTGGCCAATTATCAATTGTGTTGAAACACTCAAATCAACCATGCAAGAGAGACTTAACAGCAAAAGCTGTTTTTACATATTAGAAACAACTCATCACAGCGTTACACATTAGAAGTAACTTTCACCCAGATGATGCAGCCCACACTGTCTGAAGCTGTTCTATGTATTAGAGAAATTGGAGACCCTTATTTAATATTGAATAGGGTCCCATGTGGTCGAACAAGGTTTGGATTTATAGCTCGTTCACAAGGACACGGTCTCCCCACCTGGCTGTTAGGAGGGACAGACTGTACTTCATCCATTTAGAATTTCTATTTGCTCATCGAAAGGAATTTATGCAGTACATTCCCACTGGAATATTCTTCCAATAGCATCTGTCTGCATTGCTGCAGTACTACCTTTCTACATTGTCAGTTCCGATGACAGAGCAGCCATTTATCAAAGGATCAACTGCAGGTACTGTATCACTCATCCATCACTTGCCTTTGTTAAGACTAATAAGACTAACGCCTACAAATGGGTACCTTTTTTTTTTTTTTAGGGCTTTTATTTTGTATGTAGTTGTATGCTGGTTGAAACTACTGGTAATTTATGTAGATTTTGAAGTATTGTTTTTATTGCTTCTGTGCTCTTTAAGCTTAGTCATCCTCATGGCTTTTTCTTATGTTTACATCGTTGCTTCCATTCTTGTTTGAAATTCTCAAGGTAGGCGAGAAGTTGAACACTTAGTGACAATGCCATTTTACAGAATACTACAAATGCAGCATCCAACTCATTCTGCATTAGTAACATGGGTATAATGATTTACAACTATTTTACAAGCATGTATGATCCTGTAAAATGTTTATAATGTGGCTGATGTGAAGTATCTATATCAGTTAATGGGACTAGACTGATTGTCTAAGATATCACGTTTTTATTTCAGGGGGTTTTCAAAAGTTCTAATTTCAGCGAATCAGTTTGTCAATTACAAATGACAGTGGAGGCAAAACACTTGTATTTAGAAATATATGTGCATCTGTGTATAGGCCTGTATTCAACAACCTATTAATTGGCCCATTTGAACCATCACCATTTCCATAAAACGAGGCTTACTTCAAAAGCTCTACATACGGTCACCTTTCCTAGACCCCAAATTCAAAATGTCACCTGCGTTCTTCATAGTCCTGAAGAACTGAACTGCTTTAGTCCCAGTGCTCTTGACACCTCATTCAACTAACCAAGACCTTAATTACCTGAATAAGGTGTGGTAGTGCAGGAAGGAACCGAACATGCACACCTTGTGGCTTAATTTGCAGGACCATTAGTGAAGAACAAACTACTGGTAAAACAAAAAAATGGATTCCTATTAGATGCTTTTTACACTGCTGGCCCTTTAAGAGGCTCTACTGCACTTGCTTTCACTGGTGTGTGTTGTTTTAACTACGGTGAGGGGAAACAACAAATGGAACGCAAGAGGGACAAGCAGAGGTATACATTTCTTCCCCTTACCAGTGACTGACAACCTATAAGCAAATATTCCTGACAGGCGGTACATTTATGCGTGGCGTGCTCTACACAGTAGCGTACAGACATGGATGCTTTCGCCAATGATAAACGTGAAAGAAACTAAATTAGTTTGTAATTCAGAGACAACTTCTGTTCTCGAAACCGGTGATGCATGGACTCGCTGACATTCGAAGAAAGTGGACCGTTTCTTATGTTTTCCTGGAAAAGACATGGAGCGATTAAAGGCATTTTTTCTTCTCGCCATCGGAAAAAACGTAAATTAACTAAAGTCTGATAGCTTACTTTCTGTAGTTCCTGCCGAGAGAGTTGGATATTGGACGTCAAAATGTTAACGGGATCCAAAACCACGTTCAAAGTGAGGCAAATGGTTCCAGATATAAAGGTAGGCTTTCGACGCAATGTTTTTTAATATTCTGTTTAATTTTCTTCATATCCTGAAATGTAGCTTGCCCTGGCTGAACTTTTTAGGTACCAATGAGAATAATAAACTGAAATACTTTGTTCGATTCATTGGTGGACTATATACACAGAAATAGAGTGTAGATTCCACCTAGATATTTTGCTGTGTTCAGAATGGTTAGTTACATTGTCGAATTAGTTGGACACATTGTATCAAATTCTATGAAATATTTTAAGACGGTATTACTTGTGGAAACAGTTTCATGGTTTGATAACCTACATTCCACAGACAGAAGGCCTTTTATTCTTACTGTCTGGGACTGAGGGAGTTGTTTTCCTTTTATGTAGCAACAAATACAAGCTGTTCATCGTAGCATTCTTTGTTTTATGTACAATGTTTCTATATGGTAGAGGCAGGCAGCACCTGTGCACTGAGTTTTGCCTGCTTGGATTGTATGAATTATTATCCATACCAAATGATGGCATGTGCTATGAATGTCCATATGGTTTATGTATTTAGAGAAAGAAAAAACACATGTTGTAGCTGATGGACTAAACCAAAACTTAAACACTACAGGCACATAGTGTACAGTTCCATACTGTACAGTATTATATGAGAAGAATGAAATGTGGGAATATGAATTGACTTCAGCAAGTGTGATTAGGCTACATATTTAAGACCCTGGATCATCATGCATAGAGCGATGCCTGTTTTCTTAAACCACTCATAACTACTCTTCAGCAGCACCTCATGTGATTCTAAGCTTGGGTGGCCAGGAAGCAATCATCCAGGAAGCTGCTATCATCACACAGTTTATCACTAAAGGCGTGTGTGTGTATATAATATATATATATATATATATATATATATATATATATGAACCGCAGAGAGCCCTGTGGTTTCTTAACATTCAGGTTTATTTCTGAGATCTTTCATGTATTGTGGCCTTGAATTTTTTGTTGTTGCACACTACACATTGTGGTGTAGCTCTGGATGGGTCTGTCTACACTGTTGATGGCTTCAACTCTGTTGTACCACTACAGAGGGATCAACCTTTTACCTACAGTATGTCAGTCAACGTGCTTTGTAACACCCGTCTTTGGAGAAGTCTTGGTAAATCTGCATTGCTGCCTCCTTTACAAGAGAGACAACAGTTTTGGATGTCATTACATGGAAGACTGTGTCTATGTGAGCACATTCGGGGCAAGGGACATGTCTATAAGCCCAATACAATTAAAACCAATTTAAATCGAAGAACCTTGGGGAAAATTGGTGCTGATTATTACAGTGATGGTTTATGTCATAGCCTAGATATTCTTTTGAATTTTAAATGTTATGCTCGTGCGCCCTGTGCTGCTTAGCTCTTCCTCCATGGTTATTTTGAGAAGCCGCAGGGGGAAACAATAAAAGATGCCTCAACTCCACCCTCAGGCATTTCTGCTCACGTGGAGTGGTGGTGATTAGTGCAACATCTGACCGTTGCTATGGAAACGGCAGCCTGAGGAGCAGGATGTTTTGAATTTGATTATGAATATAAGTGCCTAACAGAGACGGCAGTTTATTTTAGCCATCTTAAATAGAAGTTTGCAATGTGGCTGTAGAGAAACACATGGTGATGTCCTGAAAATTATACACCTACACATTCTGGTTTCACTTCCACTAATGTGTTGAGGTTTAGAAACGCACTGAATAGAAATTAGGAATGCGTTGTCTATGGATCTGAAACCGTTGTCACTCTCATTTTGTATTTAGTAAGTAGGCTACAGCACCCCAATACTGAACTAAATTACATTTGTGGAATAGTGTTGTAACTCTTGTGTATGTAGGCTACGATTGAGAAATTACAGAAGGTTAAGAAAAGTTCTCCCATTCATTTCACATCACATGCAGACTGATTGGGTTGTAAGGAGGTTTGCATGTTACTTTTCATAATTACACTCCAGGCTGGTTGTTTTCCCACACTCTGTCTTTCCCCTCCCCTGAATTGTTCACATGCTGGCTCCTCAGCTAGCTAGAACATACGTCTATGGGTTGGAATCTGGAAGCAGTCAGTCAGCCACACAACACAATGCAAGTGCCACAGTAGTGAAAATGTAAGAGGCGGGCTCAGCTCTATTCAGAGTGGCTGGAGATCCAGGAGGGCTCATAAAAGAGAGCCAAAATGGTATTCACACACCCAGTCCCATAGGGCCAAGACCTCAGATCCTGAAACAAGCTATGGAACTGGCGGTGCTTCCCATGCAGAAACTGAACAAAAACAATGCCGCCTCTCATTAGTAAACAAGATGTAGGCTTGTTTTCAAGGGTTTATTGATCGTCCATTGGGTGATTATTAACCGATACTGCTATCCCGAGGGAAGCGTGAAACAAGGATAGTAGCCCATTTCTGTCCATTTCAAGTGTCTAGATTGTTTTGGGCAACACCCAATGTGGGAGTTGTATGTTTATGAGTTGCTAGAGTCACACATTTTTGTTAAACAAGAAGCACATTTAAAACATGAGTTATTGAAACCTGTCCTGTTATTACAGTCTACAAATAGACATACTTAAGCAACGTACTGACACATGCACATGCACAGTGACAAATAGAAGCTTGAAATATGTATCGCCAGATACACCCTCTGACACACACGTGCCACACACACACCCTCTGATTTAACTTTGAACCTTACTTTCACGGCGAGTGCATCACTGAGTACACAAACAGTTTACTTCGGACTAGATTATACACAGTTGAATGGAGAGGGATATAGAAGAGGATTAGAATACAAAGTGCCCCACCATGAACAACTCATTTCGACTATCGTTAAGGGCAGTTAACGAGTGATTGTTGCAGACCAAGTCTATACGGAGGTCGTTATAATGATATAAGGCCAAGACACCATAGGCATTACAGTGAGGGGATAAAAGTATTTGATCCCCTGCTGATTTTGTTTGCCCACTGACAAAGAAATTATCAGTCTATAATTTTAATGGTAGGTTTATTTGAACAGTGAGAGACAGAATAACAACAACAAAAATCAGAAAAATGCATGTCAAAAATGTTATAAATTGATTTGCATTTTAATGAGGGAAATAGGTATTTGACCCCCTGCAAAACATGACTTAGTACTTGGTGGCAAAACCCTTGTTGGCAATCACAGAGGTCTGGCATTTCTTGTAGTTGGCCACCAGGTTTGCACACATCTCAGGAGGGATTTTGTCCCACTCCTCTTTGCAGATCTTCTCCAAGTCATTAAGGTTTCGAGGCTGACGTTTGGCAACTCGAACCTTCAGCTCCCTCCACAGATTTTCTATGGGATTAAGGTCTGGAGACTGGCTAGGCCACTCCCGGACCTTAATGTGCTTTTTCTCGAGCCAGTCCTTTATTGCCTTGGCTGTGTGTTTTGGGTCATTGTCATGCTGGAATACCCATCCACGACCCATTTTCAATGCCCTGGCTGAGGGAAGGAGGTTCTCACCCAAGATTTGACGGTACATGGCCCCGTCCATCGTCCCTTTGATGCGGTGAAGTTGTCCTGTCACCTTAGCAGAAAAACACCCCCAAAGCATAATGTTTCCACCTCCATGTTTGACGGTGGGGATGGTGTTCTTGGGGTCATAGGCAGCATTCCTCCTCCTCCAAACACGGTGAGTTGAGTTGATGCCAAAGAGCTCCATTTTGGTCTCATCTGACCACAACACTTTCACCCAGTTGTCCTCTGAATCATTCAGATGTTCATTGGCAAACTTCAGACGGGCATGTATATGTGCTTTCTTGAGCAGGGGGACCTTGCGGGCGCTGCAGGATTTCAGTCCTTCACGGTGTAGTGTGTTACCAATTGTTTTCTTGGTGACTATGGTCCCAGCTGCCTTGAGATCATTGACAAGATCCTCCCATGTAGTTCTGGGCTGATTCCTCACCGTTCTCATGATCATTGCAACTCCACGAGGTGAGATCTTGCATGGAGCCCCAGGCAGAGGGAGATTGACAGTTATTTCGTGTTTCTACCATTTGCCTATAATCGCACCAACTGTTGTCACCTACTCACCAAGATGCTTGGCGATGGTCTTGTAGCCCATTACAGCCTTGTGTAGGTCTACAATCTTGTCCCTGACATCCTTGGAGAGCTCTTTGGTCTTGGCCATGGTGGAGAGTTTGTAATCTGATTGATTGATTGCTTCTGTGGACAGGTGTCTTTTATACAGGTAACAAACTGAGATTAGGAGCACTCCCTTTAAGAGTGTGCTCCTAATCTCAGCTCGTTACCTGTATAAAAGACACCTGGGAGCCACAAATCTTTCTGGTTGAGAGGGGGTCAAATACTTATTTCCCTCATTAAAATGCAAATCAATTTATAACATTTTTGACATGCGTTTTTCTGTCTCTCACTGTTCAAATAAACCTACCATTAAAATGATTGACGGATCATTTCTTTGTCAGTGGGCAAACGTACAAAATCAGCAGGGGATCAAATACTTTTTTCCCTCACTGTACTACAAATAGTCCCTCTACCTTAATTTATAAGGAGGGTAGTGGGCACATTAGATTCCACAGGGAGAGTTATAGTACTGCTTTTGCAGGCTGTATAGCAGGGGTGTCAAAGTCAAATGGACGGAGGGCCAAATAAAAAAATCAGCTACAAGACGAGGGCCGGACTGTTCGAATGTTCATTGAAAAATTTTTAAATGACGCATATAGTCTAGTGAACCTAATTGAACCTACTGAAAACCTAACAAATATATTACAATATGATCAGATAAATAAAGCAATATTTTCTTATGGCTCTGTCAGTAATCTTTAATTTTCAACAGACACAAAAGACAAATTTCCTTTATATAAATATCCCCATAACATGAACATTAAATGAAAGAAACCGGTATTCAAGGCACCATCAGTAGACTATATTTTCTATTTTAGCAAAAGTGGGCTAAATTTACTTCAAAGAAAAAACAATAATAGCAATTTTCTATCATCCACTCAACTGAAATATTTTTAAAATATAATTGGATTGAAATACAAAAAAATAAAGTGCAAAAATCTATTAATCAAAAACAACACTTTGTTTAAGGAGAAGTAACATGCAGTGAAAACAAATATTAAATTTTAACTTTTAAACTTGAACTGAGTAAAAACTCTAAATATGTGATTGCACAGTAATGTTCACTTGTTTGAGGTTGAGGGTGATACTTGGTGGTGTCCCATCTTTTCCACAAGTTCATCAATGTTCGGGGTAAGGCTCTGAGCTGAAGAAATCCTCAGAATTGAGTGGAGGTGTTCAGCAGTAAGTCGACTTCTGTGTGATGTTTTGTTCAGGTTCATCAAAGAAAACAGTTGTTCACACAGGTATGTGCTGCCAAACATAGACAACGTTTGAGCAGCCTGGATGCGCAGCTGGGGCATTGTGCCGGGGAGGAAACGGGCGAACTCCGCAGCACCCACTGCCGCATATTTTGCCCTCAGTGCATCATTGCATTGGAGGTCAATCAACTCCATTTGGAGGTTTGGTGGTGAGCTTTCCACGTCAACAGCAAATGGGTTACCGAGCAGTTCCAACCTGCTTTTTTGTGCTTCAAAGTCAGCAAATCGGCGTCGAAAGTCAGCGGCAAGCATACCTATTTTATCAGCCAACTGTGTGCTCGGGAACGCACTGGTAGAGAGCTTCTCTTTCATGGTCTGGCAGCTGGGAAAGTGGCTCAAATTTTCTTTCCGCATCTGCGTCTCCCACAGAGTCAGTTTGGTTTTAAATGCCTTCACTGTACTGTACATATCAGAGATGACACGATCCCGACCCTGCAGCTGCAAGTTTATTGCATTCAGATGACTCGTAATGTCACACAGAAAAGCCATTTCACACAGAAACATTTCGTCTCGGAGTTGTGTTGTGTCTTTCCCTTTGCTGTCCAAGAACAGACAAATCTCCTCACGAAGCTCGAAACATCTTTGAAGCACCTTTCCCTGGCTTAGCCATCGCACCTCTGTGTGATAAGGCAAATCACCATGCTCCGTTTCTAACTCCGTCAGAAATGCCTTGAACTGGCGGTGATTCAAACCTTTGGCTCTGATAAAGTTAACTGTGCGCGTGATGATGCTCATTACATGCTCCATTTTCAAGGCTTTACCGCACAACGCTTCCTGGTGTATGATACAATGATAAGCTGTCAGCTCACCTGTCGCGTTTTCCTCTTGCATCTTTTCCCGTATCTTCGCCACCAGTCCGCTCCTGTGTCCACACATCGCAGGTGCTCCGTCGGTTGTCAAACCCACGAGTTTTTCCCAAGGCAGCTCCATCTCATTTACACATCTTGACACCTCTTCATACAAATCATGCCCCGTAGTTGTGCCATGCATAGGACGTAAAGCCAAAAACTCCTCTGTCACGCTTAGGTTGGAGTCCACTCCGCGGATGAAAATTGACAACTGGGCAATGTCAGAAATGTCGGTGCTCTCATCCACAGCCAAGGAATATGCAATAAAATCTTTTCCCTTTTTCACAAGCTGCTCTTTTAGATTGATGGACAACTGGTCTACTCTCTCGGCAATGGTGTTTCTGCTCAGACTCACATTTAAAAAGAGTTGCCTTTTTTCTGGGCAAACTTCGTCACAAACTTTAATCATGCAGTTTTTGATGAAATCCCCCTCCGTAAATGGCCGGGCTGATTTAGCGATCTCTTCTGCCAAAATAAAACTGGCCTTGACAGCAGCCTGGCCTTGTGATTTGGCTTTTTTGAACAGAGCCTGTCGAGATTTGAGGCCTCGTTTTAATTCCTCTGCCTTTTGTAGCCTTTGTTCCATGTCCATATTCTTGTTTTTGTCCGCGTGTTTCGTTTCATAATGTCGTCTCAGATTATACTCTTTCAGTACCGCCACACTTTCTCCACACAGAAGACACACAGGTTTTCCAGCTACCTTCGTGAACATATACTCCGACTCCCACCTTGTTTGAAACCCCCGGTTCTCAGTATCCACCTTCCGTTTTGCCATTTTTGATGGGTATCTGAAAGTTAATTTTACTGTGATGCTGACGACTGCTGTGCCAATAAATATTGAAATGAAGCAGCCTACTGCTCGGTGCGTCACCTTTGCATTGTGGGAAATGTAGTATTGGTGCGTGTAAAAGATCTGCGGGCTGCCGGCTTGCTGCGGGCCGGTTCTAATAATAAATCAAGATCATCCCAGGGGCCGTAAAAAACCTTCTTGCGGGCCGGATGTGGCCCGCGGGCCTTGACTCTGACATATGTGCTGTATAGTAAGCTAGTGGTTCAAAGCTGCTTTTTAAGCAGGGCAAGTGGATAATGGCATATGAATTCACGATTCATTAAAAACATTCATAATATTTTCTCCTATATGTTTAAATCACTTTCCTTCCTTGTTTTTTGTACATTCCGAGGTGGAATTCTCAGTAGTCTATTCCATTGTGGGTTCTCTTTCGTTGTTTTGTCTTTGGGGTTTTCTTCTCTCTGTATAATAAAGTGTGTGATGTGACTATGTTGTAGGAAATGTATTGCACTGTCGTAGATGCTCCTTGAAAGCAAAAGAAAGGCGGCATTAAAGCAAAGCCACGACTCACGGCTAGACAGAAACGGTTTTGGGTTTCAGGACGACTTTTGTCTGGTTTATGTTTCAGGGGTTGCTCCAAATGGGGCAAGAGGTAAAAACACTTCAAAGTGAGTCCATGATTAGAGAAAAGACCCCACATCCTTGTTTATATTTTTAAAGCCCCTACGACAATGCCATAAACCTGCTTATTGATATGAGGAAATTGACAATACCACATAAACCGACAGGCTAACCTCCCTCTACAGCAGCACCACATGTTAAAACAATGTGTTGTAATGATCTAACTAGTAAAAATGTAACTACCAGAGCTACACACAGGCCCCTTGTTGTGCTTGTTGGCGAGGGACGTTGTTCAACCCTACAGTGTGAGGTTTATGTGGTGTTGGACTGCCACTTTCCTCCCTCCGGTAAAGTTTGGTCTATTTCAGGGCAGAGGTATGTTCTCCTCTGCAGAAGAAGTCTGGTCGCAGTAGCAAGGGGAAGCCATGAGCAATGGAAACTGCAATGGGCCTTGGCTGCACTCCCTGAGGAGAAAGGGAGGGAGGGAAAGAGTTGATTGAGTAGTACACACGCAGAAGCCAGATACTTAAGGCAGAGTCAAGGAGTGAAACATCAGCAGAAACAGAGCCTGGACATGTGGTTATTCATTTTGGGGGGTGAATTGGATTTGGGACTCTAATTTGGGATTTTTCCTCTCCTTCACTGATTTAGGGTTCCAGTCATTTTAATCTAGACAACTTCACCTCGCCCTTCTCTCCTATTGGGGCGGCAAGGTAGCCTAGGTGTTAGAGCATGGAACGGAAAGGTTGCAAGTTCAAATCCCCGAGCTGACAAAGTACACATCTGTTGTTCTGCCCCTGAACAAGGCAGTTAACCCACTGTTCCTAGACCCTCGTTGAAAATAAGAATTTGTTCTTAACTGACTTGCCTAGTGCAGTTCCTCTTCCTGTTATGACACATTTTGTTGTAGTTTATTTGATGGGCTCTATTCTTCCTCAGCCTCCAATGTAGTTTTAGCTGGTGGAGCAGTTTGGAGAATTTCTGCTGTTGGAATCCAAATATGTTTACTGAACTTTCGGAATATAACACAACCCCCAAGGCACAGACACAGCGTTTGTTAATATTGGTTGATACAAGGAACTGAGTTTCAGATAAAAAATAAATAAAACAAGATCTAAATATCTAAATAAGTTCTGAAAAAGAGCAAGGAATGCAGAATGTTTTAGTTATACATGGGGAATTGGTGCTGAAACAATGGATAAACATATGACTTGAAAAGCCAGATGAAAACAAAAATGAACAATGGTCTGCTGGCAAGCAGAAACCAAGAACCTTGTAAAGTTTTAGTGTTCTCCCTTGTAATTTAAAAACAGGCTTGTTTTTCCACCATTCCCTTCTGCTAACTCAGGTCTTGGGAGGAGGATTGAGTCAATAAAATTGGTGGAACAATAACCCTGTCCAGGATGTCTTGGTATGACCCAGGACTTCATCTTCTGTTTTGAGAAAGTAAGGATTGTTAGCCCGTTTCTGAGGTATTTGTTAGTGGGGGTTGGCAGTTTGTGGTTGGGGGTTTCTCTCACACTAACTGCAGCCAATGAATTTGGAAAATTGATTAACCACATGACTTCACTTGAGAATTGGCACTTGCTTTCTGAGGCAAGAATTTAAAAGCTGTGAGATTTGATGATGGGAAAGAAGCTGAAAACCAAATGATGCTAGCATCATGCTAATGTTAGTGGAGTGCTCGTGAGTTTAGGCCTCTGTTGATATGGTCGGTTGGGCATATGTGTTTCACAGACAAGGCAAACAGCTACGCTATGAATGAGTGGAACTTACAACCTTTTGATGGAGCAACGGTTATCTTTGTTTTAACGCTCTCGTGAGGTTTTAGCCACTGTCAATCTAAAGTTAACCAGAAGAGTGCCATACGTTTTCATTAGCATGTTAGCACGCAGTTCACTTCACCACTACATTGTGTGTGTCACAAGAGTTATAGTAGCCTAAGAGTATTTGTCACACATTATAGTAAGTTGTTTTTAGTTCGTTCTACCAAGAAATATGTGACTAAACTGGCGCAAAAATGTAACATGATTGTGAATAGCAGCCTTGTAGGCAGTGAAGAATTGCTGAGTGAGTAGTCAGTACCATAAGGATTCATTGTATACTTTGACCTCAGTCCAAAGCAATCTCCATGTTTCTATACTGGACCGCCTGAGTGGTCATTACCAGAACAAACAGTTCCTTTTTCAATGCCTAGGCCTATGTCTTGTGCATTGTGTGATTTCTACCCTGTGTAAATGGTCTTCTGTGGGGGGTGGGAGCTCAGGCTAAATGGGCCCATATGTTCTAGCAGCTAGCCAGTAGTCCGGTAATAGCAACCTGTGGTTCTATGGGATTGGATTATGCCGCTAGCAGAACAGCCTGGAGTACTTCGAGACCGCATCAAATCATACAGTACAGAGCAAAACAACTAATAAAACATGGAAACTGAGAGTCAACATGGAGCATTGTGGGATTGGCTATGGTTTTGGGGAATGTGGTCAATAAGAAGATCTTGAGTTGAAGCAAAATCACATGAGTGTTTGTTCTCTAATTATTTTTTGAAAGGTTGCAGTAATAACACCAGGTCTGTTTTCTGTCCCCCCCCCCCCGCAGGAGAGGATGCTGAGTCACAGTGGTGTCAACGCACGGGGGAGAGATGTGTTTGGACTGCGCTGCTTACCAGGTAAGTCCCAGACTGCAGAGCGCTGATGAATATGATGCTATTTCCATGTCAGAAATACAGTAGCCATACGCATATCATAACATGTGGGTCTGAGAACACAGTGTCAGCCACATCTCTTTAGGCAAGTCCATCTTTTGAAACTGCACCCATCTATATCTCTTGTTTTCTTACTAAATCCTAGTGCTAAGCTACTGTAATGTAGCCTCTGTGAGAACAGTGTGTCTGTGTGCTGTGGAGAGCAGTGCTGTAGGCCTCTGCCCCATGTCATAATCTCAGTTTCAGCAGCACGCCGCGTGGCATGAGCTTTCCAACAGGAATGTTGGCAGGCCAGGGCCCCTCCAGAGCCATGCTAATCTCTACCGTTTCATATCAGCAGTTATTCACAGCACCTCTGTGGGAGCAGTGTGTGTGTGTGTTTCCTTGTCCCTTTCACTTTCAGCTCTCACTTCCACCTTGTACCGCTGACCTAGACACAGCCCTCCCCGTCCCTCCTCTCTCACTTTCCACTTCATTCACTTTTTCTGTCTGATTCAGAAACTGTTTTTATCTCATTCTTTCCAGACTCTCCCAGTCTGTCTGAGGATCACTATGGTCCCATTCTGAGTTGTTGTTTTTTTATCGTGTGACTGTGACATGCTGTCCGTCAGACAGACAGACAGTCTTTCTTTCTCTCCGGCTCTCACATCTCTCTTCTTCCCTTTCTCTGACCAATTTTCTATGTCATGGAAGATTTGAAACACAGCTGGTCATGGAAACCTGCCTCACATTAAGGCAGAAAGGGTTCATCCGAATGGGAAACGCTGTCATAGTTTCTGCGAAGGAGTTCTCTCATGTTGGAAACTGACTTTCGGCTCTGAAAAATGTGCTACACACACTTTCAGATGCACCATGCAAGGGAATGGGAAATCTGTGGAAGCAAACTGGGTGAAAGGGCTCACGTTGCAGCATCCCACAGACGGTCAGAACAGTCCCAGGCCTCAGTGTACTGTATAGTATACAACCCTGCGTGCCATTCATCACATTCTCAGATAACACTCAGACACAGGACAGGGGAAACCAGAACAGGCTCCAGGGGGTGAATGGGTCAGGGCAGCGCAAACAGCTATGGGTGGATAGATAGATAGATTGTGTACCTTTTGAATGTGAGGGGCCTGAGGACCCTCCTCTGAGGACCCTCCTCAGAGCATAACCACAATCCCCTGATCCATGCGCTTATGTTACACAGGATTTGGGTTGGTGTCAAGCATTGGACTGTCACTGCTGGCCTTGCTGAGTGACAAGAGAAGAGCAGGTCAATATCTCTGAAGAATATACAATTGTATGCTTTATGAGCTCAGTTTGGATAGCACACTACCTAAAGAAGTAGCGAAGAGCTCTGTGCATTCTGTGTGTGTGCATGTGTATACATGTTTTCCTACATTATCACGACCACAAGGAAAACAAGAAACATTTTGAAAAGTCAGAACTTTTTTCATGTCCTGAATTTAGTTAAAATGCTATTTTAGGCTTAAGTGCTAGGTTTTGGGGTTGAAGCTAGGGTTATATTTAGGGTTAGGGAGAATAGGATTTTTGAATGGGAATACATTTCTATTCCCCAAAACGTGCTGTAAGTTCAGGAAAACAAAGCTGTGTGTTGTTTCATCAGACGTCTCATGACACTGCTCTGGTACAACCGATTTGTCTTAATCTCTCCCATCGGTTAGCAGAGGGCCAGAAACGTCTGCTCTGCACACACATAGGAACAAAATGGAGAACAAATGTGGTTGGACACAAATGAAAATGAAAATGGAGCATTTGGTTCATATCACATGCAGCTGTGTTCTCTCTGGCCGATTTCTCAGGTTTTTTAATCCACTGGCAGAACACCAATGGACAAAGAGAAAGATGGCCACAGTGGGGATTTTCCAGTGTTTATGTGTGTTTGCATGAAAGTGTCTGTGCATGTGTATGTGTTTGTCTGCGTGCATATGTGAGTCTGTGTGTACATGTGTTTTTGTGTGCGAGAGAGGGTTAGAAAGAGAGAGCGACAAAGGCACTTGAGCGTTGTGTGTGTGGTGGGGGTGGGGCCTGCACTCTGTAGGACGACAGTAAAACTGTTTAAAATGTTAAATTACCAGTGTCGTCTCATAAACAGCTTCACTGTATACAGAGTATTGAGTGACTCGATCCTCAGCTTCCCATGCTGTGGGAATGTAAACTACCTGCAGACTCTCCAGTCCAGATCTCAAACCAGAAACAGACACTTCCTGTCCCCTCTCTCACATCTGTGAGCCACAATGCCTGAGAAATATCTTCAACACTGTTGCACCCACGGAGCCATTAAAAGGAGCACGCGAATCCCACTGAGCCTGATTGGCCAAAGAGTAACAGGCAATCCTACAACCTAAATTGTCCATAGGGCGCCTGGTTCAAGAGTTTAATTTGTAGCTATATGTCCGAGACTTTAGAAAGGGAATACTTGTGCTGAGGGTTTGTGACTTTGATCCGGCGTCGTGAGACCGAAATCGGTGTAAACGTAGCCTAATCTCAGTGCCTTGCTTGATTCCAGTCTTCAGCTCACACACCCCAAAGATCTTGTGGCTTCGCTGAGGGACCCTTTGAAGATTTCTTTGTAGCTTTTGCCAGGCTTTGGTGTTAATCTTGCGTAATGGGCGAAGTATTGGAGTGTTAGCTGTGATGACCGTGATTACAACCACACTTCCCTTTCTTATAGGATAAACAAGCATTTGATGTGTTAAATGAAGATTTCCTGTTATTCTCTTTTTATGCAATTCGGTATCCCTGAAAATCTTCTCTTAACCGAGGTTGAGGTCTAATCTGAGGAGGTTGAGCTGTACCAAAAATGGCATGCTTTGTGCAGTTATGTTTTTGACTTATTCATTTTTTGTTTTCCTTAAACGTTATTTTGAAGGAATTCAGTTGTTCCTTAAAATTAGTTTTGAAGGAATTCAGCCCTGTTAACAACCCACCAAATCCTTTTTATTGTTCTAAAAACTGAAAATTAAAACATTCTCTCCACCATGATGGTGTCTGGCCCAACACTTCTCTTGCAAGAGACAAAAAGGCCATGTTCCCCCTCTACTCTCTCCTGGACTCTGTTGCCATGGAAACCCAAGTCTAGCTGGCAAAGGCTTTGTTTTGCTGCCAGGGAGCATTATAAATGTGCTGTCTCACTGCTGCGTGAAAGAAGGTGTGTCTGTGTGCTCAGTGTGTTTAGATGTGAGAAAGCTGTATGGGTGAATGGGCTTGTTTTTGGAAGCTTTGTTCTAGAGTTCTAGTGTTCTGGAATCTAATTTTTATTTTCAAGCATGAACTAAATATTACAAACAGATTTCAAAATATGTTGCATAAATTCATAATTCCCAACAAAGCATTTAAACACATTTATGGCGTAATAACATGGTAATAGACTAATATTGATAGCTGTAGAGCCCAAGCTGTATCAATCTGGAAAATATATTGGCCCTGTATCCCAAGGGACTAGACAAGAGCAGGTTAAGTTGCAAGTTTTATTGACATAAAAAAAGGCTCTGTAAATATGCACCAATGCATCCCTGCCCAGAAGGGAAGTCATGCATTTGGATTGGAAAATGCTTCTGAAGTGTAATGAGGATACATAAGTACAGTATATTGATGTGATAAAGTTGGAGACTGAGATGGAATAGTATATGACTGGCGTTGATACATGCAGCTTCATTTAAGGCCAAAACACCACAGTGAGAAAAGGCAGGGGACTGTCCATTAATCTAAATAAGAAAATGTAATAATTGACACAGACATGCCTCTGTTATCATGCTGCTTTTTGTATTTGCGACAATGTTTGCACTGATATCAACAATTGCGATGACGGAATGATTCCTCACTTGCTTTAAATATGTTTGAGTAGCACTAGCATTTGGACAGCTTTCACTGCCATGGTATTATTGCCACCCCTCCCTTCTAGTAGCTCTTCAACTTTTTCTTGAGTTCAGTGTCTGATTTCCTCACCGCCCCAAAATCACAGCAAATCTTCAGAGACAGGGTTACAATGTTCCTTGTACATCTGAACGAAATAGATTTGATATTTTGTGAGCGCTGTTCCAGCTCAGCTTCTCTCATCCAGAGCTTACCCACCTCCTGCCCCAGTCTCTTCAGGAGCAGTTCAACCCGACTCACTTCAGCCTCCTCCTGGGCTCTGATCGACTCCTTCACCTCAGATCACCTTCTCTCAATGGAGTGGATCGGCTCAGTAAACATCCTCTCACTATCCTCTGCTGCTGCCTGTGCAGAGCTCTCGAGTGACGCCGTAGCTCCTCTGAACAGCTCAATCTCCCATGTCTTCTCTTTTCTCTTCAGTTGGAATGTTTCCCACCGTATTTTCACCTGAATTTCTTTCACACTCCTTTCTGCTTCAGCTGAGACTCTATCGTGGCTTTATGTTCACCTACACAGATAACAGAAACATTGCTGTTCTTCGAAGTACTCGTCCAGCAGTTTGTTATGACGAGAGCAGACCTTCTCCTGCAGTTTTGGCAAGGCTTTGACTAGCGTGTACATCTTAGATGCAGAAGATTCATAGTGATGCTGGAGTGCAGTCCTACAGTAGCTGGTCATACACACCAGGCAGGAAATATCCGCTTTGTGGTTTCTCCCCGAGCAGACGTCACACTGCATATCTCCGGGTCTAGCATAAAAGGAAACACTTTGGAATTCTCTGTTCAGTTTCTCCACCATATCAGCCAGGATGGTATTTCTGTTTAGAAAATGCCTTGGGATAAAGGTCTGTCTGCACTGGGTGCTGCTGTAGACCACCTTCTTATCATCCTGATCCCAGTAGCTCTCAATACGGTCCTTACAGTAGCTGTGTCCCTAGTCAGTCACTGGATCTTTCAGTAGATCCAGACCTGATCGGACAGGAGAATTGGTCCTTCTCTACTGAGACATTAGCAGCTGCCATTTTGATACAGACTGATAGATACGTAGACAGACTGAGACTATTTGTATGAAGGTAAAGAAATAGATAATAATTCAGAGAGTTGAATGTTGTGTGTCGTTTTAGAGAGAAAATTAGTGTCTGAGTACCTTTTCAGTGATTTTGATTTTATCACAAGCTGATGTATTGTGATTGCGGATCAAAGTACATGAGAGAGGTCTTATATGTAAGGTCTGTTATTTACAACATAGCTAAATGTTATGTACACTAGAACTGTCATCACATTCGTTGCACACACAGTATTTTATCATGTGTATGTGAAATGTTTCACTGTGATCGGAAATATGAGGCGAATGCCAAGCTGGACCCGGATGCCAGGCAACTACATCATATTGACTCAATCGTTCAGTGGCTGACATAGCTGAGAAAATAGCACCTCCCAGACCCTTGATAAACTCCATTCAGAGGTTTACTTTCATTCACATTTCTGTTATATGTAATATTCAACGTTACCATCTCCCTCAAACACACAATCATTCTGGTATTTTCCACAATTTATCACTTTACCTTGGAATGCTCAGTCTTGACGATGAAACTCTCATGATGTTCTAAAATTGTCTACTTTTTAAAAATTGTTTTCAATATCAAGCCCATTTAAAACACTCTGTGGACAATACAGTTGTTGTATTCTATTCAGTAAACTCCAGCCTAAACCCCCTGTCTGTGTTTCCCAGGAGAGTGTGTGCTGCAGAGGGCTGTGTTGGTGAGGAAGAAGCTAACTGCCAAGGAGGGGGGTGGATGGCTGTCTGGCACTCTCTTCTGTACCCACTTCAGAGTGGCCTTTGTGCCTCAGGACAGCCCCAAACCTGACGTGAGTGCTGGACTAGCTCTGAGTATGGACTGTTGAAGGACAGCTCACCTGGTATCGTAGTAGGAAAGTAGTAATGATGCCCTATTATTGCTAGAAGAAGGCTTGTGGGCATAATCATCATCACAATCAACAACATCATATAGAATGTTTTCAGACCATCCATTCATTGGTGTAAAAAAATCCTGATCAGACAAACTGACCTATATCTGAACCATCCCTCTAACCTTCATTATGTAGGACAACGCAGACCCTGTGCTCCTGGGGGATCATGACGTGGCCCTGGCCTCCATTGAGAAGGTTGTAGCTGGTAAGGCTTCTTCTACAACTCTACTAGGCTGTAGTGCTCCCAAAGTCCTTTGTGCTATGAGAGCCACGAGATGTACTTGTAAAAAAATATTATGAAATAATAAACAATCGTAATATCCTAAACCCAATTCAAGTCTGGGCTTGACACAGGAAGCTTTAGCTGTGAACCATCAGTGGTGTACTGTGATCTGTGTACCTGGGTTTTGACTGTAAGATGGTTGTGTAACCTCTGTGCTGCAGTGGGCCCATCCCGGACCAAGCTGGTGACGGCTAGCTCCTCTCTGAAGTTCACTCCTGAGGAGCTGGTGTTGTACTGCCGGGACCTGCGTGTTCTCTGCTTCCTCTTCGACCGCCTCACCCCCGACACACAGGCTGTGGAGGTAGTGCGTGTGTCTGCGCGTGTGTGCGTGCGTGTGTGAGTGAGTGCTGGCGTGTATACAGTGCATTCAGAAAGTATTCAGACCCCTTGATTTTTTCCACATTTTGTTACATTACAGCCTTATTCTAAAACACCTCATCAATCTACACACAATACCCCGAATTGACGAAGCAAAACCAGGTTTTTAAAATGGAAATATCACATTTACATAAGTATTCAGACCCTTTACTCAGTACTTTGTTGAAGCAGCTTTGGCAGCGATTACAGACTCGGGTCTTCTTGGGTATGACACTACAAGCTTGGCACCTGTATTTGGGGAGTTTCTCCAATTCTTGTCTGCAGATCATCTTAAGCTTTTTCGGGTTGGATGGGGAGCATCGCTGCAGAGCTATTTTCAGGTCTCTCAAGAGATGTTTGATCGGGTTCAAGTCCGGGCTCTGGCTGGGCCACTCAAAGGACATTCAGAGACTGTCCCGAAGATACTCCTGTGTTGTCTTGGCTATGTGCTTAGGGTCGTTGTCCTGTTGGAAGGTGAACCTTCACCCTAGTCTGAAGTCCTGAGCGCTCTGCAGTAGGGCAGTGGAGGTCACGAAATTTAGTCATCCAGTGATTGTCAAGCAAATAACTGCCGTTTCACGGTAATTTACTGTTAATTAACATAAACACATTTAACAACTCCGGGCTTCCACACAGCCTACAAGCCACTGATACATCTACATTTTATGAAGTCTAATAAATCCATGTAATATAGCCTACTCCTTCACAATAAATCCATGTATGTCCTTATGTTAAGTTCTGATCTGGCTATGCCATATGGCTGTGGGCTACGCTAGTTCATTTTAGCAGACAAGAGTTGCTTAGAATTCCGTGCCATTAATTTATATTAATTTATAGTATGAAGAATACAATTGAACAAAGCTGAATAAAATAGAAAGGATATTTTCTCCAAACTATTTGAGGAACTGCGCACATGCAGCAATTCTGTGTTGAGCGGTTAACAAAGAAATTGGTACTCATATATGCCTAATTTAGAGTTATTCATTTAACTTCAGTTGTTCTACAAATGTTGGGCTATGTATTTCGAATTTGTATTAATTGTAAGGCTACCTGACTCGACTCTAATGATGATTTGAAAAACGTTGCTTGAAAGGCATGAGCTCTGCTTTGTTATTTGCTCAGGCTGTACACACTTCATCAGTCTGACAATTTGACAAGCACTAGAATTTCCCAGCGTCATCCCCTTTGTGTGGCCGTAATGCCCCAGTGGTCGTTGTACTTTTGGGCTAAATATAATAATTTGAATCCCCTTCTCCCTGAGAGCTGCAAGCTCCGTAGCACCTCTCACTCACATTTCTCTCATCACATGATCGGGTCTTCCTCACAGGCTACAAGTGAAGACAGACACAACGGAGACGCAACTGAGGGCGTCCTTATCCAATTCCGAGTTCCATATTGAAGATATTGAAAGAACTGTCCACATTTAAGGTCATCAGCCAACAAGATGAGTAGGCCTAACGAACAGCAAAAGCATTAGCCTATGTCAATCTACTGTCCCCCATAGTACAAAAGTTGACATTCTGTGAGAGAAATAAATATTCCAAACATAGTCTTGGACAGTTGTGGGATGCGATAGATCCCAAATTAATACAACCACTAGCATAAAAAAATGCTTTTTTATGCAATGAGGCTGACGCAACAGATCAGAACGTTTAGCTTAAAATGTTGATAAACTATTATTTATAAGCGCAGAAATGTGCACATGGCAGTAGGCTATAAGCATGAATGTTCCATTAGCGGGAAAACACCATTATCAAAAGTCACCGCAAATGTGATTATGCATGTAATGCTTTTATTATAACGGTACATTTTTATGGTGGAAATGATCTTCCCCAAACGTGAAACTCACACACTGCTTATGTATGCCAGCTAGGCTCTACACCCTTTGTAAAGCGGATTAATGTGCTTAATTTTAAGATGTTATTTGGCACAAACCTTTTCAAAACATATAGGCCTATGGGCTAAGCTACATGAGGTGTGTGACTATGATTTGAAAAAGTTGAAAATAAAGGCTTTGTTTCTTGCTGTCACCTGCTCCCTCTCCGTCCTCTAGGTCACCAGGCTTCTCATTATGGCGCAAACCTGTCACCATCATTACGTGCACCTGTGTGTCATCAGACTCACCTGGACTCAGGCTCCCCTGCTTCCACCGGCTCGTCAGGCTCTCATGCCTCAGCCGGATCACCAGTCTGTCAGGTTCCCGCGTCCCAGCCGGTAACAAGTTCCCGCGCATCAGCAGGGGTGACCGGTCCGCTCCTAATCCCTGGGATCGTCCCTTTGGTTTGCGTCCTGCGGCTGGCGCTGAACACGCCGGGGAGGGGCGTATGCTCTCTCTCCGGCGCTCTAGGTCGCCATGCTCTCGCATCTCAGCCAGACTGACAGGTTTCCCGCACCTCAGCAGAGGTGACTGGTCCGCTCCTGATCCCCGGGATCATCATTTAGGTCAGCGGCTGGAGCTGCGCGTTAGGAAGGGGGTACTGCCATGTGCTCCCTCTCCGGCCTCTAGGTCACTAGGCTGCTCATTATGGCGCACACCTACGTGTCGTCAGACTCACCTGGACTCCATCACTTCCCTGATTACCTTCCCTATGGTTTCTTCCCCGGGCGTCAAGTTTTGTGTTTCAGTTTCATGTCTGTGCATTGTTCGTGTTTTGGAGTATGTTATGTTTATTTATTTAAACACTCATTCCCTGAACTTGCTTCCCGACTCTCAGTGCACACGTTACACTTGCCTTAAGCTGGGCATCATTCACAAGTGATAATATATAATTCACAAGTGATATTATTGGCTAATATTGTCACCCATCAGACAATTCTTGATTTTAATCCTGTCTTTACATATATGTGTGAAATTTGTTTTGATTTAGAATGGATCATTATCCTGCACCTGTCTCGAAACAGTGGAAAGGCAAAAAATACATGTAATCTATGCACTTAAATAGCGACGGGAGCAGCTTTTCCCACAGTTAATTTTCATGCCAGTTAGGTAGGCTATACTCCTGTTGTAAAGAGAAGCAATGTGCTTCATATTAGGAATGTTGAGTAAAAAATATAGTAGGTCTAGCCTATAGAAAGCTGATAGGATCCTCCTCTTTTTAATAGAGGCCATCACCCTGTTTTCTCATGCAATTGCATAAACATAAGCTCATGGGCTCTCAGGAAGTGTTAGATTAGATTTTCGATTACATTTACATTGATGTCAGAGTAATTAGAGGGACAATCGAGTGCTGAGTACCAGGCAGTTTGGAGCATTAAAGCTTGGAGAAACCCAATTCCCGTGACTAAACAGTCACGTGGAATTTGACTGCCTTCATAACTCTTGACTGCCGGTGTGGCAGTAATACGGTCACTGTAACAGCCCTACTCTGGAGCAGGTTTTCATCAAGGATCTCTCGCTATACTTTGCTACATTCACCTTTCCCTCAATCCTGACAAGTCTCCCAGTTCCTGCCACTGAAAAACATATCCACAGCATGATGCTGCCACCACCATGCTTCACTGTAGGGATGGTGCCAGGTTTCCTCCAGATGTGACGCTTGGAATTTAGACACCTACACCACCCGATGTCACAGGAAGGCCAAAAAGATCATCAAGGCCATCAGACTGTTAAACAGCCATCACTGCCATCACATTGAGTGGCTGCTGCCAACATACTGACTCAAATCTCTAGCCACTTTAATAATTAAAAATTGGATGTAATAAATGTATCACTAGTCACTTTAAACAATGCCACTTTATATAATGTTTACATACCCTACATTACTCATCTCATATGTATATACTGTACTCTATACCATCTACTGCATCTTGCCTATGCCGTTCGGCCATCGCTCATCCATATATTTATATGTACATATTCTTATGCATTCCTTTACACTTGTGTGTAAAAGGTAGTTGTTGTGAAATTGTTAGATTACTTGTTAGATATTGCTGCATGGTCGGAACTAGAAGCACAAGCATTTCGCTACACTCACATTAACATCTGCTAACCATGTGTATGTGACCAATAAAATTTGATTTGATTTGATTTATATGTCTACAGTGCCTATAAAAGTATACAATCCCCTTGGATATCTTCACATTTTATTGTGTTACGAAGTAGGATTAAAATAGATTTAGACTAATATTCATTTTTGGCAACTATCTACATGAAATACTATAATATCCAAGTGGAAGAAAAATGTGATATTTTTTAAGATGAATGAAAAATAAAACACTACTATACCTTGATTAGATAAGTATTCACCCCCTGAGTCAATACATGTTAGACTCACCTTTGGCAGCGATTACAGCTGTGAGTCTTCTTGGGTAAGTCTCATAAGAGCTTTGCACACCTGTATTGTGCCATATATGCCCATTGTTCTTTTCACAATTCCTCCAGCTTTGTCAGGGTTTTGGGTATCATAGCTAGACAGCAATTTTCAAGTCTTGCCAAGCAGATTTAAGTCAAAACTGTAACTTGGCCACTCAGAAACATCCACTGTCTTCTTGGTAAGCAACTCCAGTGTAGATTTGGCTTTGTGTAGTAGGTTATTGTCCTGTTGAAAGGTGAATTCCTTTCCCAGTCTGGTGTAAAGCAGACTGAAGCAGGTTTTTCTCTAGGAGTTTGCCTGTGTTTAGCTCCATCACATTAATTTTCATACTGAAAAACTCTCCAGTCTTTGTCATTGTCAGGCATACACATACCATGCATTTAGGCCAAAATGTTTATTCCTTTAGAGTATTTATTTTGTTGCAGTATTACTTTAGTGTCGTGTTGTGTACATATGCATGTTTTGGAATATTTCTGTCTACATATTTCCCCATTTTTTTTCACTCTTGTCTATTAGGTTAATACAATGCTGTTGATCCATCCTCGTTTTTTTTTTTTTTACCATCACAGCCACTCTGCAGCTGTTTTAAAATCACCAACGGCCTCATAGCGACATCTCTAAGCAGTTTATTTCCTGTCCTGCAGCTCAGTTCAGGACGAAGACTGCATCTTTGATGTGTCTAAGTAGTTTAATGCATCATCCACGGCATAATTATTAACTGGACCGTGCTTAAAGATATATTTCATGTCTGATTTGTTATTGTTACACATCTACCAATCACTGCTCTTCTTTATGAGGCTTTCGAAAAGTAGTTGAATATGTGCTTGAAATTCAATACTTGACTAAGGGACCTTATAGATGTATGTATGGGAGACAGAGGAAGGGGTAGTTATTCAAAAATCATGTCAACCCCTATTATTTCACACAGAGTGAGTCCATATAACTTATTAATATGTGTTTTGTTACATTTGACTTATTTTTCTCCCCAATTTCGTCTTATTCAATTACGATCTTGTCTCATCGCTGCAACTCCCCAACGGGCTCGGGAGAGGCAAAGGTCAAGTCACGCGTCCTCTGAAACATGACCCGCCAAACCCCGCTCCTTAACACCCGCCTGCTTAACCCAGAAGAATGTGTCGGAGGAAACACTGTTCAACTGAAGACCGAAGTCAGCCTGCAGGCGCACGGCCCGGTACAAGGAGTTGCAAACCTTCCCCTAACCCGGACAATCCAATTATGATCTTGTCTCATCGCTGCAACTCCCCAACAGGCTCGGGAGAGGTGAAGGTCAAGTCACGCGTCAAGAGTTCAATCTTAGGTTAATCAGAACAGAGAATCTTCTGTCTCATGGTCTGAGAGCCCTTTAGGTGCCTTTTGGCAAACTCCAAGGGGCTGTCATGTGCCTTTTACTGAGGAGTGGCTTCTGTCTGGCCACTCTACCATAAAGGCCTGATTGGTTGAGTGCTGCAGAGATGATTTTCCTTCTGGAAGGTTCTCCCATCTCCACAGAGGAACTCTGGAGCTCTGTCAGAGTGACCAATGGGTTCTTGGGCACATCTCTAACCAAGGCCCTTCTCTCCCGATTGCTCAGTTTGGCTGAGCGGCCAGCTTTATGAAGAGTCTTGGTGGTTCCAAACTTTTTCCATTGAAGAATGATGGAGGCCACTGTGTTCTTGAGGACCTTCAATGCTGCAGAAATATTTTGGTACCCTTCCCCAAATCTGTGCCTCGACACAATCCCGTCTCGGAGCTCCTCGGGCAATTCCTTTGACCTCATGGCTTGGTTTTTGCTCTGACATGCACTGTCAACTGTGGGACCTTGTATAGACAGGTGTATGCCTTTCCAAATGATGTCCAATCAATTGAATTTACCACAGGTGGACTCCAATCAAGAAACACCTCAAGGATGATCAATAGAAACAAGATGCACCTGAGCTCAACTTCGAGTCTCATAGCAAAGGGTCTGAATACTTATGTAAATAAGTTTTTATTTAGTTTTTTTTATATATATATACATTTGCCTTTGTTGTTATGGGGTAGTGTGTGTAGATTGATGAGGAAAACATTTAATTGAATCAATTTTAGAATAAAGCTGTAACAAAACAAAATGTGGGAAAAGTCAAGGGGTCTGAATACTTTCCAAATTCACTGTCAGCAAGTGTGTGTATGTTTTAGTATACTGAGTCCTTGTGATTAAATACAAAATGACCTTCAAAGCATATTCAGCACCTATAGAATAATTACCATGTAGCATGCCCAGCGTCTCCTGATTTGAAGGTTGACTTCAGACGGTTGTGATTTGAGTTTCAAATGGCTATTACTCAGCATGTACCCTGTGAGTAGAGAAACTGATGTGTCTGCTAGGTCATTGTGATCATGCACACAGGGTCTCCCTCCATGTTGAAAGCTGATGCACTTTGTCATGCTGATCAGCAGAATGAGTCGTGTTCCTCCTCCTCAGATAACGTACACCATTGCCAAGACCTACCAGCCTCTGAAGCCAGGGACTGTCCTCGCCTTCCAGAATGCAGCCCTGGGGAGCGTTGGTGAGTCACACACACGCTGGAATACTTTATTCAAAAAGTCACATTGACGAGAGTACATTCTGAGTACAAAGAACTAAAGTATTTTAAAGGTCATAGGGATACTTGGAATCGTTTCATTATGAGTCATTCATACATCCACACACAAACAAATACACACAGACACACAACTGTTTTTGTCTGAAGGATTATGGGGCTGGAAATAATTGCTATTGCATGCAGGCCCTTGATAAGATCTCAAGCTTACAGGTATTCCCTCTGGCTCTCATAGATCCCCCCCCCCCCCCCCCCCCCCAAAAAGAAAATAAAGAACATACTGTTTTTAATACAGTGCACTGAAGCTCTTCACATATTGAAAGCATTAGAGGGGTTTGTTAAACACACAAGTTAGAAACTGTATTACTGTATTTGTTTGGTATTAAATGGTAAAAAGGTTGGACCTTTATGTCATCAAATATAAAAAAAATATATATATACACTAAAAAAAAAGCCATATATCAGACTGGCCAATAAAAATAAAAGATTAAGATGGACAAAAGAACACAGACACTGGACAGAGGAACTCTGCCTTAGAAGGCAAGCATCCCTGAGTCGCCTCTTCACTGTTGACGTTGAGACTGGTGTTTTGCGGGTAGTATTTTATGAAGCTGCCAGTACTGCCAAAACAAGCAAGTATAGTGTAGAAAATATTGTACCATGTAAACCGATGTGAAATATATTCCCCATAAGCAAAAATATAGTATTTTCAGCTGTTTGAAGCTGGTGTACAAAACCGAAGGTAAAATACACAAAAACTAAACTTAAGAACGGGAACCATAGAAATAGCATACATAAAACAGATATACCGTTTGTTAGACTTTTTTTTAATCAGAATGACAGATCTATAACACACATTTCTATGTGAATTTGGTCAGGTTGCCTAAAAAGTTACATAATGCAGCTTTAAGTGTGATATAAAAAATGTTAATGGTGATCCACATCAAATCAGCATAACCAATATTTCAGTGTGGCTTTTCTCAAGGAAAGCTAAATCTCTCCACCACCCCCTCTCTCTTCCCCCCAGAGATGAAGCAGTTCTTGAGCAACCGTAGGCGTGACTCCCACATGAACTGGTTTGATAGTTCTTCGGACTGGGAGCAGGAGCTGGAGAGGACCGGGGCCTGCGGCTGGAGGGTCAGCTCTGTCAATGACCGCTTTGAGATGTCCACCAGGTAGCCTATACACCCACCACCTGAAACTTTCCTGGTGGTTAACCTGTTTGGAACTTTATTAGTGGAAAATATCAAATATATTATATAGTTGCCCACTCTGGTCCTGTTAGTGTTGGGCTGGAACAGAAGCCTGCGCACACTGTGCTCCTAGTGTAAAGTCAGTGTCCTAGCCCAAATGCCCATTAAACTTGCAATGGTTAATGTCATTTTATCCTACTTCATGTCAGTCTGCCCAAGTTCAACGTGGTCCCTCAGAAAGTTCTAGACACTGAGCTGAAGAAGACCTTTGCCCACTTCAACGAGGGACGCATTCCTGTAAGTAGAACTCTACCACTCATCAATATCAGTCATTCCTGTAAGTAGAACTCTACCACTCATCAATATCAGTCATTCCTGTAAGTAGAACTCTACCACTCATCAATATTAGTCATTCCTGTAAGTAGAACTCTACCACTCATCAATATCAGTCATTCCTGTAAGTAGAACTCTACCACTCATCAATATCAGTCATTCCTGTAAGTAGAACTTTACCACTCATCATATGACCCCTCAATATCAGTCAGGTCAGAAAACCCAGTTAAAATGTCATGCCCTGGTCACTAAGAACTCATACAGGGATTTTAGAACATATCCAAAAACCATTACTATTGAGACCACGTTGTGTCTAAATCTGTGTGACTGTTGTCCTCCAGCGCTGGTGTTGGCGTCATCCTCGGGGCAGTGACCTGCTACGGATGGCCAGCTTCCAGAACAACATCTATCATGAGAAGGATGACATCAGGTGTGTGTGTGTGTGTGTGTGTGTGTGTGTGTGTGTGTGAGAGAGAGAGACAGAGGAAGATAGAGATAAACATAGTCATAGTGTTGTTGATTGCTTTTATGGTAAAGGCTATTGCTTCTCAACAGAATGTTTAAGTCAAAACTAACCTGTAATCATGTACATGTTACCCGGACATTCTTGAGATGGGACAGGTTAGCAGGCTTTTGTGAAATGCTATTCCTTGTGCATGTCTGAGACAGCGCTTAGCCTGGGGGCAAGACAGTTTACTAGCCCTGGGCTATGGTTACAAAGTAATGGAATGTGACATGTCTAATCACAGAGAATAATGCTAAGGGCTCCCTGTGTGTCTGTCCTGTGGTGTGTTACTGTAGGAACCTGGAGTTGATCCTGTTTGGGGGCCAGTCTCTATGTGTGGTGGTGGAGCTGGGAGACGAGATGCCTTCACCCACAGACATACAGCTGGCACACACCCGCCTACGGGCTCTGTGTCTGGGAGGTCAGTACAAACCTTCTGCACCTTTTGGAAAGTCAAGTGTATTAGTCTGTGTTTTAATGTATCTGACCAAGACCCACATTGGATAAAATGTTGGTCAAAATGTTGCTACAGTGCATTTAAACATAGGAGTGTATTCTGTTTCCGTTTCACATGATAGCCTGTAACCAGTGACATTTGAGTGGGGTTGCCAGTTTCACATGATAGCCTGTAACCAGTGACATTTGAGTGGGGTTGCCAGTTTCATTGGCAAGCCCTCCCCTTGCCTCTCCCGTGCCGTCTTTTTTATTTGTTGACCAATTAATTTGCTTTAGCACAGGTTTTACGCCGCATCTATGGAGGAGCACTCTAGCCCTGAGGGACAGTGGGCATGCAGATTTTATAGAGGACATAAAGTGGTGTTAATCTGTTTCCATGTGCTTCCCATTACAATGCTACTGAGACAGAGATGGTGGGCTAGTAGAGATCACATCCAGATGACAAGACCCCAGACACCAATTTACCTCCTGAAATTAGGGATTTGGATTCAAGACAAAATCCCCAATAAATGAATGTATACCCCCTCATATAAGTGTACACCAGTGGTGTAAAAATACTTTAAAGGACTACTTAAGTAGTTGCTATTTATATTTTTGACAACTTTTACTTTTACTCCACTACATTCCTAAATATAATAATGTACTTTTTACTCCTTACATTTTCCCTGACACCCAAAAGTACTCATTACATTTTGAACGCTTAGGAGGACAGGAAATTTGTCTAATTCTCGCACTTATCAAGAGAACATCCCTGGTCATCTCTACTGCCTCTGATCTGGCAGACTCACTAAACCCAAATGCTTCATTTGTTAACTATGTTTGAGTGTTGAACTGTGCCCCTAGCTATCCGTCAATAAAAAAATTGAATTATGTCGTCTGGTTTGCTTAATATAAGACATGTTTAATGATTTATACTTTTACCTTTTATACTTAAGCACATTTCAAACCAAATGCTTTTAGACTTTTACTCAAGTAGTATTTTACTGGGGGACTTTCACTTTTACTGGGGCCATTTCCTTTGAAGGTATCTTTACTTTACAAGTATGAAAATGAGGTACTTTTCCCATCACTGGCGTACACTACTCTTATTTTACGATATGTGAGCACCATGTGATGGTGGCGTGTTTTTCCTGACGCTTCTTCCTCTAATGCTGTGAGATGTCAAAAATCTTTGAGAGACTGTTTCCTAGACTAGGAGACAACTAGTTTCCTAGACAACACCCTCTCTGTTGTGAGTTCACAGGGACAGGGCAGGGCACACCACAGGTCACTGACTCCCATGGCTCACACATTGCCAACACAATGCTCACATTGTTTGGTTTATTGTGTGATACCTCTACACAAGGCCAAGGGATTTGGATAGACAACAACCACACACATCTATGGGCCTCACTCATCATGTCATGCTTCAACTACCTTAACAATTGTGAAATATTTTTTTAAGACTAAAACAATATGTTTTCAGAAGATATTTATTCTATGGATCTTATTTAAAGATTTCAGGTGCAATAGTATATCTTAAAACTTGTCAAATCCCCACTCTAATTTATGTACAATAAAGCTCCTTCGACAAAAACATGAACAAGGTTTCTTTGTCTTCTGTGTTGGTCCACAGACATCTCCACATCTGTGTCGGTGCCAGATGACAAATGGCTGTCTACGCTGGAGAGCACCCATTGGCTGGACTACACCAGGTGAGCGGTCCTGATTGGCTTCTCATCAAAGCAATAAATCATCTGTAATAAATGTGCCGGGCCTACATTGATTTGGTGGATTTTTTAAAATGTCTACCTAGCAATGATAGTGAATAGCGCAATGTTGATGTAGTATGAATGTACCATTGTAGCACATTAGCCTATCCCTGGTTGAATATGTGGCTTTATTGTGTTACATTAGCTGTAAGCAGATTTAGAATGCTCTAACATACTGTTACAGAACATACCGTTAGCATGAGGTTATAATAGGCCTACACACATGGATGTTGAATGTAGCTCTCATATATTCAACACGTGAGCCTGCTATATCTACACAGTAGACCAAGACCTAGTGCATAGCTTTTTTTACAGGCTTACACACATGGATGTTGAAGCGTCTATGTGCTGAAACAAGCTAGAACTGTGATAGTAGCATAGCATTAGCCTGATTCGCATGCTGCTCTGCTCCCTCCCCAGGTGCTGTCTGAGGAAAGCTGCTGAGGTGGCCTGCCTGCTCCTCGGAGGTCACCTGACCGTGGTGCTGCAAGGTGAGTCACATGACGAGGGCCAAGCAGCACCGAATATTCAATCCGTTCATTTATTATTCACGCTGCGTCCCTCATTAAAGCGGCGTTAGGGCTTACCCTAAAGGAGACTCCTACTGTAGATGCACTACTCTACTAGGACACCAATACATAGTGATGGAAAAAGTACCCAATTTTCCAACTTGAGTAAAAGTAAAGACACCTTAAAAGGAAATGACTCAAGTAAAAGTCACCCAGGAAAATACTACTTGAGTAAAAGCTTTAAAGTATTTGGTTTTAAATGTACTTCAGTATCAAAAGTAAAAGTATACATGATTTAAAATGTCTTATATTAAGCAAACCAGACGACAGGATTTTCTTGTTTTTTAAAATTACAGATAGCCAGGGTCAGAGTTCAACACTCAGACATAATTAACAAACGAAGCATTTGTGTTTAGTGAGTCTGCCAAGTCAGAGACAGTAGGGTTGACCAGGGATATTCTCTTGATAAGTGCGTGAATTAGACAATTTTCATGTCCTGCTAAGCATTCAAAATGTAATGAGTACTTTTGGGTGTCAGGGAAAATGTAGGGAGTAGAAAGTGGATTATTTTCTTTAAGAATGTATTGGAGTAAAAGTAAAAGTTGTCAAAAATATAAATAGTAAAGTAGAGTACAGATTCCCCCAAAAACTACTTAAGTACTTTACACCACAGCTAATACAGCAGGTGGTAGTCTATTGTGTCTGTTGAGATTGTGTTAGGATAGTGTACTATATTGTCATGCTGACTGGCTCACTTAGTTGTGGAAGTTTACAGTAGTGTGTTGGAAGTTCAAGGTGGATGCCAGTCTGTCTGTTTCTATTTTATCCAGCTTGTGGTTGTCTTGCCACACAAGGCAAGGACGTAGCGAACTAGCGATGTTGAACATAAATAGTCTGGCACCCAGGCTGGAGACCACGGCCTTGGAGAGATAAGTGTAATATTACGGTCTATTATAGGGAGAACAGTCTTATGGCAAACATACAGACATCCTTGACTAAATACAACTATGTTCATACATTATTATTACATGACTCCATGTACTGACACATATAATTGGGCTGTGAGAGTCAGTCCTAGTCTGTTGATACCGAAGGTAGCTACCGCAGACTGAAAAGTCAACAGGAATCTGTGTCACATGAACAATGGCTGCTACTGCCCTGTGATTTTCCCTTCCCCCGTATGAGTTGTGTTGCCTGGCCAGTTTCAAGTGGGCCTTTTGGAGAAGAGGGTTGTATATCACCCCCATAAAACCACAGAGCTGACTGTGTCCTAAACACAAGTAAATGACTGGAGAAATGACCCAATGGCATTTTTAGACAGGCCCAGACAACACTCCCTACTGCCTGTGGTTAGAAAAAACCTGCCAACCAGATGTGGGGATTCGGGAGAAGTTCTATTCAAGTCCACAGAGGGGGGCACTTTTTGTGAGAATGAAAGGGCTGATGTGAGACTGTAGCATTTGGATTGTCATGTTGTGTTGTTTTTTTATACATTACCCTTCTCAAATCTTTTATTTTGTGTGTGTTTGGGGTAGATGATAAACTCAAGGACACGTCTCTTATCCTCTGAGCCTTGAATATGCATACTGTTACTGTATTCAATTACAATTGATTATTGATGGTCTATTTCCTCCTGTTGTGTGCAGAGGCGGAGGACCGAGACATGACCTGTGTGGTGTCCAGTCTGGTCCAGGTGATGTGTGACCCCCACTGCAGGACCAGGGTGGGCTTCCAGGGTCTGGTGCAGAAGGAGTGGGTGATGGCTGGACACCGCTTCCTCAGCCGCATCAACTACCACAGGGACAGCGATAAGGAAGAGGTGAGACGATAAGCTGCAACCTATCAGTAAACTCACCTATCAGTGGTCATGGGGGGGGGGGGGGGGGGGACACACACACAGTGTTAGGACACAGTGTTTAATGCCAGTCATATGTCTTTGGGGATCTTTCTCCCATCGTTCTTAAGCCTGTGTTTTTCTCCCCACTAGGCGCCAGTGTTCCTGCTCTTCCTGGACTGTGTGTGGCAGCTGTGGGTCCAGTACCCATGCCACTTCCAGCTGACAGGGGACTTCCTGCTGGCCCTCCATGACAGTTTCCACCTGCCCCTCTTCAGCAGCTTCCTGGCCAACTGCCACAGGGAGAGGTGCAAACGTTCACAGGTAGGCCAATGTTCAGCAACACCACCGCTAATGCTGAAGCTGTAGTACTAGAGAAGATACATTGTAGGTATGCTACTGTAGGCTAACATGGAAAATGTTGGAAATACCTGTATCAAAGTTTGAAAGTTGTAAATTCTGTAAACCATCTCAGATTAAAGCGGTTGATTTGCGAGGCGAGTCCACGTAATTTTTAATCCCACACATGCATCAGCTCATATTGTCTTCAACGATAACTCTTGAATGAGCTCAGATTGAATCAGACGAATCACTGTTCTCTCACCTCTTCTTCCTCTCTCTCCCAGAACCTATCCCAGAGTTACACTCCAGTGAATGGCTGGAGAGACCTGGTACCCAGGGGCTCCTTCCCGGACCCCTCAGACCCCCCTCTGCCCCCTGTGTGGGACTGGGCTCTGCAGTACAGCAGCCAGAGACGTGAACGTTTCACCCAGCCAGTGCCTCCGCTCACCCTGCCACAGCCCCTACTCAACGGCAACCTCAACACCAACCCCGAGGCACACAGGGTAGGAGT
This sequence comes from Oncorhynchus clarkii lewisi, assembly GCF_045791955.1. NCBI lineage: Eukaryota > Metazoa > Chordata > Actinopteri > Salmoniformes > Salmonidae > Oncorhynchus > Oncorhynchus clarkii. Next base: position 29,303,509 of record NC_092149.1, on the reverse strand, counting down.
GAGAGGATGATATTATGGGGGATACAGTCAGGCGCAAGGAGTGTAAAAAGCACTATATACATGCAAATCGTGCATTTGATCATTCATGTTAGGATACTTAGTAATTCAAATGCTATTTCAATGAGCTCCTGTCTTACAAAAGCCACCCGCTCACACACACACATAAATCCACTTACTAAATATTAACGACCATGATGAGGGATGAACACAGGCCCACTGCACCTCCGTGTGGTAGGTCTCAGTATTGCAACATGCTTAATGCACAAAAGGGATAGTCAAACGTATTACTCTCTCTTCCTCTCCTCTCCATCCCTCTTTCAGCTGAGTGACAGCGCACCAGGTTCTGTGTTCCTGCTCTCCAGGGGCTCCTTCTCCTGCTCTGCTAACCTCCTGCCCTGGCGCAGTGGAGGGGGCTCAGGCGTCTACCGGAAGAGCCACCGGAGAGGGGGGTCCTCCTCAGAGAACCTGCCGGGCCTGGAGAGGCTTCTGAAGGCCTGGGCCCTCACAGAGGTCCCTCAGGGCCACACCACCACCACATCTGGTCTCCAGGGGCCCCTGGACTCCTACGAGCCTCTGCTGCCCCTGCTCCTGGGGCCCTGCGTAGGTGTGTGGAGGGACTGCTACCTCCGTGGGGCTCTTCATGCTCAGGTATATAGGGAAGGATTATCATTCTCACTACTATAGAGCCTAAAACACTGTTGCCATGGGGATGTTTATAATAGCCTACTCTACTGGTATGTGGGTGGGTGATCAAAATGAACTTTGAACTCGGTAACTGAAAAAGGATTTCAACTAGAGGTATTGCATAAAAAAATGTAGTAAGAAGTTGAAATTCATATTTTTATTTAACTGAATAGTGCAATGTTGTACTGGACAAGCTCCTCATTTTTGCTGGTCACATTAGAAACTACATTTAGTTGCTCATGGATGACTGTAGTCATGATGGTGTTATAAACTAACAGAAACCCTGGCCATGTTGTGTCCTCAGGCATTCTCCCACCCCATCTCCTCATCCACTCAGCACCCAGTGGAACAGCTAGCCTGGGAGGTCCAGCAGCTCAGAGACAAGCTGACGTTGGCCTCCAGCCCCACTAACACAGTCCCAGCCAAGACACAGGAGCCCCGTCGGACAGACTCCAACCTCAACCAGAACACCAACAATAGCACCTTCCTCTTCCCAGCCTCCAGACCCCCTGGGCCGGTTGCCTCCAGAATCACGCCCCCTATCTCAAACCTCCAACCCAGGGTTCCTCCAGCTCGTTCTAGAACTGGTCACAGAGACAGCAGCAAGCACACATTCCTATTTGGCCACCAATCCTCTTCAGAGTCCCGTCCAGACCAGCGTTACTTGCCCGCGCCCAATAATAATGCCAAGTTGCCCAAGAGCAACGGTCCTTCACTGGGTTCCTGAGCTCTGGGTGTCCCCTGTCAGTTAGCACAAATGGTACAAACTGTTCCCCCGGCTCTGAACTCTAGAATGAGATCACCTATACACACCCTCCAAGACTCTATTTCCTTCCCTGACACCTGATCTCTGGGTGGAACCAGATGTGATTTTCCTGTCAAGGCCTGTTTGAGTGGCTTTGAGGCAATAACAAGATGAGGAGGGTCATGTACTGAGCAGGGAGGAGAGTCTAAACTGCAGTAATAATGCATTGAGCAGTGCAAAGCACAAATAGTATTTGAAAGATTGTTTAACTTGTAACAAATTGTCTGTTTTACTGAATATGACACCCAAACTGAAGGTTCTGGTCAGCATTCCCTGAGAACGTATTGGTGTTTTTAAAAGCAGCAAGCTAATACCCAAAATGAATAAGGGCTGATGATGATTGATAAGCTAATGACATAAGGGCACAAATAATGAGCTGTTGGCTGAAATATGGAATCAAATACCTCTATTGATCAGACTTCAGCTGTTTTTAGAATCATGATTTCAATGGAGTGACAACCTTCATTCTTGACCAGACGGCTATAATAGGACTGTTGTCCTGACTCGGTCTCTTAGTCCTTTTGAGTGACTATAACCCCCAGTTCCAAAACCAACTCAGCCTTGAGAGGGAAAATACAGAGAGCTGCTCACCAAGTAAACACTAGGGAGAGACATTGGCGTCACAAAAAACATGCAGTTTTAACTCCAGGCATTTTGTCCAGCAAATTTAACCTGGAATTTAGGGCACTGGAGCTATTTTGGTGCTGTTCCCATATCTTTATACTTGCATGCATGCTAGTAGTGAACAATGAGAGGCATAAGCTGAGTTGTATGACTCTGTATCATAACCCTGTTTTTCAGAATATGGCCATGGTCAGTTAATATTGCTGTAAGTGTGCATGATTGAGGTAAAAGTGCTATTATTTCTATGGTCTGTGCATCTCTATTGAGAGTTCTAAGTATTATTGACCAACTTTGGTTGCGTATGAATTTCAGAAATTGTAACGATACATTTTTAAGTGATCGTGACCAAGATGAGTATTACTCTTTTTTTCCCCCTTATGTTGTCATTGTGCAAACCATAAGTTCTGATGGTTCATATTTATAATTTACTGTTATTTGGTACTTCTAGATGTAGCTTTAAGGTAAGCTACTTTTTTTTCAATAGTGTATTTCTTCATTACTAGTTTCGTATTCAGCTTGCATTCAGGTCAAGGACTTCTAAATGCGTAATTTCATTCAAAGCCCAGTGAGCTATTGGGACTGGGTTACTCAGTCCAGCCAGATTGTTGTTTGCATGATGTGGATATTAAGCAGCAAATACAATGGCATGATTTCCATTTACTGTAACACTCAAGACTACAGGGATGTACTGTGTGTTTATACCAAACTAGCATTTCCATGCAGAGAAGTACTTGTATTGTGTGACATAGGATGAAAGGGTTTCTGGCTGGCATACAATGTATTTCTCACTGAAATGTCTCATTAGGTTTATGAACTATAAAGGCTGAAGGTGGTAATGTATGTGACTTACATTGGTCTGTATTACCTACAGTCATTCCTATGCCTCAGTACGAGAGCATTTTGAATTATTCAATGGCTGTAAATATTCATTGTTGAATATCACAGCACACTGATATCAGTTACTGAATATCAGGTTGTTTGAGTTTTTGGATTTGATGCCAGTACTTTTGCTCTCGTCTTCCATGGAAAAAACAAGGTCATCACATTCCCTAATGGCATTGGCTCTACAGAGAGAAAAGGAAATGTCCCTTTCAGCATGCAACCCCACTTCCTATGTCTCTACACCATTATATATTTAAATGTTTTGGTACGAATGACACAATGATTTGCCAGATGTACATATTTTTTGTATCAGCATGTTAGGATCCTGATTAATAAACTATTATAAGTTCATAAAATCGTTGCTTTCAAGTTTCAAAGTTTATTCGCCACGTGCACAGGATCCAACAGGTGTAAAACAGTTCAATTCTTACCTTGAGAGCTCTTTCCAACAATGCAATGAAAGTAATATACAGTAGATAATGGAATTAAAAAATACAAGTAAGAATAAAAACCTCGAACTATGACGAGAGCTGAAGAACAGGAGAATGCAAGTATTTACAGGATTTACCTTATTCAATGTGCAGGGGTTGAGGTGGGTTTAAACATGAAAAGTGACTGGTAGTAGGATATACATGTAAACAGGAGTAATAGTGACCAGTAGCAGTATAAATAGATAAATACTAATGGTAATAGCAATCAATAGTCAATGGACAGCAGCGTATTGGAGTAATACATCAAATCAATACTCATTCTAGCATAGGTTGTCAGTAGAAGCTGTCTGAGCCTTGATGCACCTGTACCGTCTGCGGGTGGGAGCATGGAGAACAGTCCATGTCTCGGGTGGCTGGAGACTGGCAATTTTTCGGGCCTTTCTCAGATTCTGCCTGGCATGTACTTCCTGGATGGCATGGAGCTCGCCCCCAGTGATACGCTGGGTTGTCCGCACCACCCTCTGGAGGGCCTTCCGGTCGCGGGCTGTGCAGTTACCATACTAGACGGTGATACAGTCAGGCTGCTCTCAAATGGTGCAGCTGTAAAAGTTTGAGGGGCCATGCCAAATCATTTCAGCCTCCTGAGGGAGAAAAGGTGTTGCTGACCATGTTAAGTCCTCAGTGATGTGGATACAGAGGAAATTTAAGCTCTTTACCCTCTCCACTGTGGCCACGTTGATGTGGATGGGTGTGTGCACCCGCGTTTCCTGTAGTCCACAATCAGCTCCTTGGTCTTGCTGACGTTTAGGGAGGGCTTGTTGTCCTGGCACCACACTGGCAGTTCTCTGACCTCCTCCCTGTATGTTGTCTCATCGCCGTTGGTGATCAGGCCTACCATCTTCGTGTCGTCAGCAAACTTGGAGTTGGTTGTGCGTGGCCACATAGTCGTGGGTAAACAGGGAGTACAGGAATGGGGCTAAGCACACACGTGGGGGTCCCATTCAATTAGACTTTATTACAAAGTAACAGAGCCGAGCAATTCCATGGAACAACTGCCTTTCTTGCCACAGAGCTCAGGCTTTATAGTTTTCCTTCTTTTCATAACACACAGTCACTCCCCTCTATGTAGATGAATAACTCCCCTTGGCCTTGCACCACCATTATCTTCCAGTCTCAGTTCTTGCTTGTTAACGCCCACATCGGTTTAGGTTATAATGGTGGCGGGGCCCTAGTTGTAAAACAAAAAATACATTTATTGCATATATACAGTGGGGCAAAAAAGTATTTAGTCAGCCACCAATTGTGCAAGTTCTCTCACTTAAAAAGATGACAGACAAAATTAGAAAAAAAAATCCAGAAAATCACATTGTTGGATTTTTTATGAATTTATTGAAGAGTACCTATGATGAAAATTACAGGCCTCTCATATTTTTAAGTGGGAGAACTTGCACAATTGGTGGCTGACTAAATACTTTTTTGCCCCACTGTATGTTCCAGGGATGTGCTTTTCTAATGATCCTTGATTAGTACAACCATGGGTTCCTTGTTACATTTTCTGCTTACGTTCTGTTTTACATGTCTGGTGATTAACTTCATGTTGACCCAGTCTGTACATTCTTATGTATTCTGCCTAAATTGTGTTTTTACTGCAGTTCAATGTTTAACTCTGTTTATCCAGCTCTTTCCATTTAACTGAGCTCAGCCTATATTCTGCTTACACATGTCTTATTTGTTAGCCCTATGTTTTCTGTCTCAATACTTCAAGGTGGTCAGTCTGGATACTGGAAAATCAAGCATGGTCATGAATTTTTCACCTACAAGTGCAATTGAGATTGCATTGTCTGTAGATCTGTCTGGGCGGTATGCAAATTAGAGTGGGTCTAGGGTGTCTGTGATGATGGAGGTGATGTGTGCCATGACCAGCCTTCCAAAGCACTTCATGATTACAGATGTTAGTGCTACAGAGCAGTAGTCATTGTGGAAGTTAACCTCCGAGTTCTTGGAAACAGGAATGATATTGTTCAGTTTGAGACGTGGGGATTACAGACTGGAGAGGTTGAACATGAAGATGCCTGCCAGCTGGTCTGTGCATGCTCAGAGAACACCCGTCTGGTGGGGAGGCACCATTGGATAGATCACAGCTAGGTCTACGTTTGTAATGGACTGTAGCCCCTGCCACATGCATTGAGCAGCGGAGTCGGTGTAATAGGATTCCACCTTGTTCCTTCATTGTCCTTTTGCCTGTTTGATGACTCTGCAGAGGTCGTAGTGGGACTTCTTGTACACGTTTGTGTCCTTAGTCATCGCCTCTGGGTTGACTGCGATAGCTCTGTGTGGGGTAGCTCTGTCCTTTACTTGAGCGCATACCTCTTGTGTTAAATCTAGGGCTTTTGATTGGGGAAGCAGTCTTGCTTTTGCTGTGTCTGTCTGTTTGTGTCGGCCATGTCTACAGGCAGAAGGACACCCCTGCTAGTGAACTGTTCCTCTGGCAACCAAATTATACAACAGGTGTAGACATTACCGTGAAATGCTTACTTTACAAACCCTTAACCAACAATTTAGAGTTATGCTAAATAAACTAAAAGAAAAAAAGTAACAAAATAACAATAATTAGGATATATACAAGGTGTATCGGTACTGAGTCAATGTGCAGGGGTACGGGTTAGTCAAGGGAATATGTACATACACGTAGGGTAGGGGTAAAGTGACTATGTATAAATAAATAAACAGAGTAGCAGCAGCGTGTGAGTGTATGTGTGTGGCGTCAATATGCATGTGCGTGTCTATGTTGGAATGTCAGTGTAGTATGTGTGAGTGTGTAGTTAGAGTCCAGTGAGTGTACAATGAGCCTGTGCAAGAGTGAGTGCAAAAAATTATAGTAAATAAGAATAAAACAAGGGGGTCAATGCAAATAATCAAATGGCTATGCAGACTAACTGTTCAGCAGTCATATGGCTTGGTGGTAGAAGCTGTTAATGAGCCTTTTGGTCCCAGACTTGGCGCTCCGGTACCGCTTGCTGTGCGGTAGCAGGGAGAACAGTCTATGACTTGGGTGGCTGGAGTTTGACAATTTTTAGGGCCTTCCTCTGACACCGCCTGGTATAGAGGTCCTGGATGGCAGCAAGCTTGGCCTGAGTGATGTACTGGGCCATACGCAGTACCCTCTGAATCGCCTTGCGGTCGGATGCCATGTAGTTGCCATACCAAGTGGTGATGCAACCAGAGAAAAATGTTGTCCACCCGGAGGATAACCACCACTTGGTGGTGCAGCTGTCGAACATTTTGAGGATCTGAGGTCCCATGCCAAATCTTCTCAGTCTCCTGCGGGGGAATAGGTGTTGTCGTGCCCTCTTCAGGACAGTGTTGGTGTGTTTGGACCATGATAGGTTCTTAGTGATGTAGACACCAAGGAACATGAAGCACTCAATCCGCTCCACCCAGCCCAGGCGATGTGAATGGGGGCGTGCTTTGCCGTCCTTTTCCTGTAGTCTATGATCAGCTACTTTGTCTTGCTGACATTGAGGGAGAGGTTGTTGTCCCAGCACCACACTGCCAGTTCTCTGACCTTCTCCCAGTTAACTGGTTGTCTTGAAATTCTAGGCTATCCGGCAGGGGATCTCAGAGCAGCAGTGGGCCCCAGAGATGCATCTGTACAGGCCCACCTCTGTGTGGACACATCCTGGCAGCCATCAACCACTGCCCTGCTGCCTTGTGGGTTAGTCTAGTACGACAAAGACAAGGGGAGCACACGCTGAGAGAAAAGCAGCGTGCTGGCGGCAGGCGGACACCGACAGTCTGGGTATCCGGCAGCCTCCTGCAGCTGTGAAAGATACTGGTCATCCTGGCCACAGGAATTCACCGTCCTACAGTGAAGTAGTTCTGTTGGGGATTGTGCACTCTCAGTGGCACTTTAAGTAACTTCCTTTGCGCAGGTATCCACTTCTGTCCTCAGTGAAGCCATCGATCGGAAAGCGGACTAAAGTCTGGTGGTGTTGGGGTGTCTGGTGACGGGGGCAGGAGTGAATGCACCCTTAAAAATCAGACCACTGCACGCCAGCGGCACAGGACTATTATGGTCGCCAGCAGTTGGGACATGAGTGGCAGCTGCTCTCGGCAGACCCTTGTGTGACTGAGCAGCCCTATTTAGGAGCCACACTGCTCACCCCAGCAGAGGAGAGGCATAGAAAAGGTGGCCAAAAAATTGCCCACTTACTCCATCTTGGATAGGCTACCGCACCTATCAGAGTTCCACTCAGCGGTCGAAAAATGCTAACAATAATAATTCCCCTGAAACTGGCGACATGGAACATCAGAACTCTTTTGGACACTGTTGATAATGGTGATAGACCCATCGGAGAAGAGCTTTGATTGCTGCAGAACTAAGGCGCTACACCATTGACATTGCTGCCCCGAGTGAGACCAGGTTCCTGGATGAAGGTTCCCTGAAAGAGGAGGAAGAAGACTACACCTTCTTCTGGAAAGGTTATCCTCCGGGTGGACAACATCAGCATGGTGTGGGACTGGCAATTAAGAACGGCCTTTTACCCAGCCTCCCAACCAAAAACACCTGTCAGCCTAAGTGAAAGTCTCCTGTCTCTCCATATCCCCCTAGCCAAGATGTGTTATGCTACTCCTCTCAGTGCATACGCACCAACTTTACCATCAGAAAATGAGGCAAAGGACTGCTTCTACCAATCACTACATGAGGCCTTTCACCACATCCCCAGGAATGACAAGATTTTTCTGCTGTGTGACTTCAATGCTAGGGTGGGACAGAACAACAGGATATGGAGTGGAGTACTGGGTAGGCATGGTGTTGGCCAGGTCAATGAGAACGGCATGAGACTGCTAACTATGTGCCGAGCACAATCTCATTTTTCACTGACACCTTGTTCCAGCAGAAGAACAAATATAAAACATCATGGATGCACCCTGACACTAATGACGTCCTGCTGACACATGCCATGAGGGGTGCTGAATGCTGGACAGATCACTGTATGATACTGGATAACCTCCAGGTGAGAATAAATCCCCCAACGCCTGCAGAAGTCCAGTAAGAAGCCTCTGCACTGTACCCAGCTTGAGAAAGCTGCAGTAAGGGACGAGTTCCGTCGCCCTCTCACTAAAAGGCTGAGTGAAATGTAGCCTTTTCTGAGCGCAGAGGACCCCATGGACCAGAAGTGGGCATCTATCAGCTCAGTGCTCTATCGGGAAGTGGCCCACTTCACTGGCTACAGAGGTAGGAAACATAAGAACGAACTGGTTTGATGAGAACTATGACACCATCACAACCATACTAGACAATATCCACAAAGCACACAGGGTTACTCTCAACAGCCACACATCTACTACCCTCCACCATCAATGGCATGCTAGAGGCGTCACTACAGACCCTGGTTCGATCTGGGCTGTATCACAACCGGCCGTGATCGGGAGTCCCATAAGGCAGCACACAATTGGCCCAGCATGGTTAGGGGAGGGTTTGGCCGGCGTAGGCCGTCATTTGCTAATAAGAATTGGTTCTTAACTGACTTGCCTAGTTAAATAAAGGTTAAAATGCATCACGCAAGGAAGTGCAAACATTGTGTGCACTGCAGAATGAATGATGGATGAATAAGGCAGAGGAAATCCAAATTTATGCTGACAAAAACGGCATGCACAATTTTTATTTATGGCCCTAGAAGTCGCTCCATCACCCCCCTGAAAACAGCTGATGGTCTGAATCTCTTGAAGGACCAAAACCAGATCCTGATGAGGTGGGCTGACCACTTTGAAGCACTACTCAATCAACGCTCTCCTACTACCACTCCATCCTGGAAGAACTGCCAGTCCGTCCACCCATTCAAGACTTCAACCATTCGCCAACCTTCCAAGAGGTGTTATCAGCTATCCGTTCCCTCAAGAACAACACGGATCCTGGTGCTAATAGCATCCTGGGAGAGCTACTTAAGGGAGGTTACTTCTGCACCAGAACACTCCACCAGTACATCACTGAGGTTTGGGACCGGGAGATCGTCCCCAAACAGTGGTGGGATGCAAACATTGCACCATCTATAAGAACAAGGGTGACAAGTCCAACTGCGGAAACAGCTGGGGAATATCCCTTCTGGTTGTTGCCAGCAAGGTCCTGGCCAAGGTGATGCTACACAGGCTGGTAAACAACAGAGGTGACTCTGGCAGCAGTTCAATGCAGCTTCAGAAAGAACAGGAGTACAGTCGACATGATATTCACGGCATGGCATCTCCAGAAGTGCTGTGAACAACATCAGGACCTTTTCAAGGCCTTTGTCAACCTCTCCAAGGCCTTCGACACAAAACAGGGAACTACTATGGGGCCTTCTACTCAAATTTGGCTGTCCAGACAAATTTGTCAACATCCTTTGCCAGTTCCATGATGGGATGATGGCTTGGGTGGCCATAAGAAGGCAGGAGTCAGTGCCCTTTGGAGTAATCATCGCTGGGAGGCAGGGGCGTGTGCTGGCACCTGTACCCCCAACATCTTCCTTCTATGTGTCACCCAGCATCTACATAATAAGCTTGAGGACAGCAGCAGGTTTGCAGTGGACTTCAGGCTGGATGGAAACCTATTCAACATCAGGAGGCTCCAAGCAGCCACCAAGGTTTTGACGGCACGGGTTCTTGAGCTGCAGTATGCTGATGACTGTGCTCATGGCCACACTCTGGAAGACCTTCAGTCCGTCCTTGTAGCGGCTGTGAGGGTCTATAGCAGGATGGGACCGTCTATCAACACCACCAAGACAGAGGTGGTCTACCAATGGAGATCCTGCCCTCCACCCAACATGCCTGTCTTCACCATTGAACACAAATCACTGGCAACAGTCACATCCTTCAAATACCTGGGCATCGTCCTCTCTGAGGACTGCAGCATCGACCTCTAAATTAAATATAGGATCAAGCAAGCATCAACTGCCTTCGGGAAACTCAGACTAAGGGTCTTCCAAGACAGGGATCTCCACATCCAAACCAAAGTTGCTGTCTATCAAGCAGTCTGTATCACCACACTTCTTCACAGCTGTGAAGCATGGGTCACATAAGATGCCTGAAGCGCATCCTGGGAATCACCTGGTGCGACCGTGTGCCCCATACAGAAATATTTGCAAAGACCAACTGCAAGAGTATGGATGCCATGATCACACAACACCAACTGCGCTGGCTTGAGCATGTCATTAGAATGTCTCAGAAATGCTTGACGCGGAAGATCCTGTATGGCCAGCTACATCTTGTCCGGCGATATGCTGAAAACGTTGCTGAAGTAGTGCAGCATCAAACCCACAGACCTGGAGGATGCTGCTGCTGACCGTTCCACCTGGTGGCAGCTCTGCCATAGCGGTGTACATAGTTGGGAGGAGGGGGGCACAACAAAACTGCAAAAATAGCTCAGGAGACATACAACCATGCCCCACCAACACAGACTGCATATGCCCCACCTGCAATAAAGTTTGTGGATCTCGGATTGGTTTCTACAGTCACCAAAGAATTCACTGTTAACTTAGAAGTCATCATCGGATACGATGGACAACTGTAATGTAACATACCATCTCTTACCTTCTCCCTATATACTGTCTCATCGTTGTCGGTGATCAGGCCTAACACCGTTGTGTCTGCAAACTTAATGATGGTGTTTGAGTCATGCATGGCCACGCAGTCATGGGTGAACAGGGAGTACAGGAGGGGACTAAGCACGCACTGGAGGGGCCTCCGTGTTGAGGGTCAGCGTGGTGGATGTGTTGTTGCCTACACTCACCACCTGGAGGAGGCCTGTCAGGAGGTCCAGGATCCAGTTGCAGAGGGACATGTTCAGTCCAAGGATCCTTAGCTTAGTGATGAGCTTGGAGGGCACTATGGTGTTGAACGCTGAGCTGTAGTCAATGAACAGCATTCTCACGTAGGTGATCCTTTTGTCGAGGGCAGTGTGGAGTGCAATAGAGATTGCATCATATGTGGATCTGTTGGGCAGTATGTAAACCGGAGCCGGTCCAGGGTTTCTGGGTAAGATGATGTTAGCCATGACCAGCCTTTCAAAACATTTCATGGCTACAGATGTGAGTGCTACAGGGTAGCAGTCAGTATTGATTTGATTTAGGCAGGTTACCTTTGCATTCCTGCGCACAGGGACTATGGTGGTCTGCTTGAAACATGTATTACAGACCGAGTCAGGGAGAGATTGAAAATGTCAGTGAAGACACTTGCCAGCTGTTCAGCGCATGCTCTGAGTATGTGTCCTGATAATCTGAATGATAACCTGTTTAAAAGGGGACTTACTCACATCATCTATGAATCACACAGTCATCCGGAACAGCTGGTGCGCTAATGCATGGTTCAGTGTTGCTTGCCTCGAAGCGAGCATAGAAGGCATTTAGCTCGTCTGGTATGCTCACATCACAGGGCAGGTCGTGGATGGACTTCCCTTTGTAATCCGTAGTAGTTTGTAAGCCCTGCCACAACCGACGAGCGTCAGAGCTGGTGTAGTAGGATTCGATCTTAGTTCTGTATTAACGCTTTCCCTGTTTGATGGTTCATTGGAGGGTGTAGCGGGATTTCTTATAAGTGCCCGGATTAGTCTCCCGCTCCTTGAAAGCAGCAGCTCTAGCCTTTAGCTCAGTGTGGATATTGACTGTAATCCATGGCTTCTGGCTGGGATATGTATGTACGGTCACTTTGGGGAACGACGTCATCGATGCAGTTAATGAAGGCGGTGACGGATGTGGTAGTATACTTCTCAATGCCATCGGATTAATCCCGGAACATATTCCAGTCTGCAGAAGAGTCAGGCCAGAGATCACAATGGAGGGCATGCCATGGACCCCAGACGATGATGTTCTGCAATCATTCAAGTCTTCAAACAGAGTAATACAATTCACAAACTTTATTTTTTTAGCAAAATATATATTTACAATATGATATTGAACACTTTAAAAGTAGCATGGCACTGTACAATTAAGTTAAATTAAAATGCATAAGCAGTAAGTATACTCAAAATATAATATTTTTAAAGTAAGGTCCAAATGTCTACTAATAATAATCAGTACACAAATGTAAAGAACTGTCTGACACAAACATCTAATACTTAGCTCTGGCTTAATCACCCTGTAATATCCATTTACAGTATGTCATGGCACACCAATGGACATTATCTGTAATGTTATGCACTTCCATTAGTTTCACTTCCACCACCATATTACACAAAGAAGAAACACTGAGCCACTATCCATCACACATTACCAGATCACAATCTCAGTGTAAGGCAGTGCATTAAAATATTCAAATCAAAACACTAAAGACATAACTGAAAAGTCTAAATGGTTCCTACAGTATTTCATCTGGAGAGGGGACAACATGCATTTGTTTTTTAACCACACCCCTTGATATACAGTATAAACTGCCTCAGTTTTACCCCCAGCTGCTCCCATGCTCTTTAGCCACCTGCTGCTGCAGGGTCCCACATGGCCCAAAGGAGGGGGTACCCAGGTACCCATAAGAGGAGGGGCCCAGGTCCCCTAGCTGGCGGAGGGACTTACACATGGGGCAGGGGTAATCAGAGAGGCCCTCGATGTCCTCGAAGGCCAGGTTGACGATCTGGTCTGTGCAGGGGTCACAGTAGAGGTGGCCACAGGACAGGCGTTTCAGACGGGCTTCGTAGGAGATGCAGCACTGGCAGTGAGGCAGGTCTGGCCCCAAGGAGAGAGAGCCAGTCAGGGAGCTGCTTTCCAGACTACCTGCCTGGCTGGAGCTCAGCTTGCCTGGAGACCTTCAGAGGGGATGAGAAGTTAGGGGTTGGACTCTGGGTAAGAGGTGTGTAATGTATACACAAGGAGTCAGGGAGCAGGCACAGAAGGTGAGTTTAATAATAATAAACATGAAGAAAATACAAAACAGGATACGCGTACTGAACGTGACCAAAACCCAATACTGCCGGATGACTGAGGATTACTGAGGGCTATATATGAAGGGAAAGTAATCAGGGTGGTGATGAAATCCAGGTGTGCTTAACAATGGGGAGCAGGTGTGCGCCATGATGGTTGCCAGGTTTACGCAATGTGAGTTGCCAGGACTGGTAGTTAGTAGACCGTTGATGTTGAGCGCCGAGGGAGGGAGCAGAAGTAGGCGTGACAAGGTGTTTGCTGAAGTGCAATGGTAAAGACTATACAGTGTAGTACTCTGTGAATCTTTTGAAATGAATTTATCCCAAACAAATGCTGTGGGGAAAAATGGTATGTAATAGGATCATATAAGTATATAAACTATCATTCAGCAATCCTGAATAGAAAACACATATCATTGCATTTTCAGTACAATATACACTGTATGATATGTTTTGGTTTAACAAAGGGTTTCCAACAAAGTCAGATGCATTTCTGGCTACATTTGTGGTCATGTAACACATTATTTCATACCTTTCATAATGTGTCTCATGAAGACAATGCTGGAGAATGGAGGTAAGCCTTTTTGCTTCACAAACCTTTTGTCGTAACAACTAAAAGGATGGATTTTTTCTTCATAGCAAATATATTGTTACACTTCACAAACTCTTATAGAGGGGGGATCAAATAGATGATCCATATGCTATTAATCTAGTCTTAAAACGGAAATGAAATATTACTTACTGTGATATTGACAATTCGGCTCTGACTCCATAATATACCGAACAAAAATATAAAGCGCCACATGTAACGTGTTGGTCCCATGTTTCATGAGCTCAAATAAAAGATCCCAGAAATATTCCATATGCACAAAAAGCAAATTTCTCTCCAATTCTGGCACAAATTTGTTTAGATCCATTAGTGAGCATTTATCATTTGCCAAGATAATCCATCCACCTGACAGGTGTGGCATAATCAAGGAGCGGATTAAACAGCATGATCATTACACAGGTGCACCTTGTGCTGGGGACAAAAGGCCACTAAAATGAGCAGTTTTGTCACAACTCAATGCCACAGATGTCTCAAGTTGAGGGAGCATGCAATTGACATGCTTACTGCAGGAATGTCCACCAGAGCTGTTTCCAGAGAACTGAGTGTTCATTTCTCTACCATAAGCCGCATCCAACGTCGTTTTAGGGAATTTAGCATTACGTCCAACTGGCCTCACAACCACGCCAGTCCAGGACCTCCACATGCGGCTTATTCACCTGCGGGATTGTTTGAGACAAGCCACCCAGAAAGCTGATAAAACTATGGGTTTGCACAACTGAAGAATTTATCCACAAACTGTTAGAAACCTTCTCAGGGAAGCTCATCTACATGCTCGTCGTGCTCACCAGGGTCTTGATCTGACTGCAGTTTGACGTTGTAAGTGACTTTAGTGGGCAAATTCGCACCTTTCGATGGCCACTGGAGAAGTGTGTTCTTCACGGATTAATCCCGGTTTCAAGTGTACCGGACAGATGGCAGACAGCGTGTACGGCGTTTTTGGGCGATCGGTTTGCTGATGTCAATGTTGGGAACAGAGTGCCCCATGGTGGCGGTAGGGTTATGGTATGGGCAGGCATAAGCTACGGGACAACAAACGCAATTGCATTTGATCAATGGCAATTTGAATACACAGAGATACCGTGACTAGATCCTGAGGCCCATTGTCGTACCATTAATCTGCCACCATCCCCTCATGTTTCACCATGATAATGCATGGCCACATGTCGCAAGGGTCTGTACACAATTATTGGAAGCTGAAGATGTCCCAGTTCTTCCATGGCCTGCATACTCACCAAACATGACACCCATTGAGCATGTGTGGGATGCTCTGGATCGACATGTATGACAGAGTGTTCCAGTTCCCACCAATATCCAGCAACTTCACACAGCCATTGAAGATGAGTGGGACAACATTCCACAGACCACAATCAACAGCCTGATCACCTTTATGCGAAGGAGATGTCTTGTGCTGCATGAGGCACTGGAAAATGGATGGTCACACTAGATACTGACTGGTTCTGATTCACGCCCCTACCTTTTTTTAAAGGCATCTGTGCACAACAGATGCATATCTGTATTCCCAGTCATGAAATCCATAGATTAGGGCCTAAATAATTTATTTAAATTGAATGATATCCTTATATGAACTGTAACTCGGTAAAATCTTTGAAATTGTTGCATGTTGCCTTTACATTTTTGTTCAGTTGTAATATATAATGGCATCAAAAACTGTGGGATATCATACAAACAATTATGGTCATTGGGAAAATTTGATTTTCTCACACTCACCTCTGTGAAGACGCCGAATCCTTAAAACAATCGAAGCTCAGAGCCGCTAAGATTCTCCATAAAAGGTCCATACCATTTCCTCTCATGATAGCGCCAATATTTCATCGACCTGGTTTCTGGGCCACATCCTCTTTGCGTCGGTCTTATTTGATATGTTACAATCTCTGTAGTCCTTTAAACCACCCTATCTAAATATTAAATTTAGGCAAATCCAAAAACCATAACAAAGCAGTATCGTTGTACTAGTTCCAGTCGAGAAAAAATGAATAACGTTACAATGGCGATTTTTCCTGTACCTACAGTAGGTTACATTGACACCAAGTATACACGGCACGCGAACAGAAACGGAATACGAAGTGGAGCAGCTGGAGTAATCAGGATAGACTAAAAGCGCGCACGACGCAGACTAGATTTGACCAATGCGATGAAAACGGGACAGTTGATATTGATCTTTACGTTATTTATTATCATACATGGAAAGTCTATAGGCTACACTTGGCGTTTCGGAATATAGCAATAAATTAATTAAATGGTCTGACGCCAAACGCGCATAGGGGTTTTCTCTTTATGGGCCATGTTCATGTGTTCTTGTGGAATATCGGGTCATTAAGATGCGGCGATCGCTACATGAAGGCATAACTTTACAAGGTAGCCACATGGTGGCGATACATACCTGAGCATTCTTTGACTAAATTTACTGACCCACTGAGTTTTAATGTCAGCTTTGGGCTACAATCAATACGTTTTTAATTATATAGTCAGTCAATTGTTTTAACTTTACGTTTGAAAAAAATAGTTGTTCCAATGCAAGTGTTATATTATTTGTCTTATATTGTTATCATAAAGTATGAAATTATAAGGCAGGGAAGGAAATGATGATGCCACTATTGTGCTCAGGAAATTGGATCTCTTTGTAATTAAATTAGGTGTTCTTGGTAAACTAGCACTGGCTAGGCTCACTTTTGTTATAGTACAAATATATGACACAGTCCTATATTCTTCTAAATTAAATGTAATAACAGGCAAATAATAGTCAAATAGCTGCAAATAGCAATGAAGACCATTCTACGTAGGCCACATTGAGATGCTAGCTAGTCTGGGCAGTGTTTACTTTCAGGCACATTTGTTTGTTAAGATTGTAATCTTTTCTGTCAGTTATGTGGGTCTCACACCAGCCAGCCCATCTGCTGACTGGTTTGGGGGCAATTTGTGCAGCTGTGTGGGAGTGTTGATCAGGTCTGTCAGTTTTCTAACAGGTTCCTCTGAGGGTGATGCATGGATAGCTGTTGCTCTTCCCTCCACTGGAGTCTGGACCACCTGTGGAAATGATGTCTAGTTAAGATACAGTGCAGCATTATACGCACCTACTGCAATACAGGATGATCATTTTACTCAGGGTTGTGTGTGGTTGCAGTGATACAGTGATTATAGGGATTATAGTATTATATTAATATGAATTTAGTTTAAGTATTATAGATTGTAACGGAAATGAAATGTTGGTCTCGGTTCATTACAGTATTGTTATCATGCAATTTCATAACATGAAAATCATATAGAAACATGTTTTGTTTACTGTAGCAATAGGCAACACAACTTCCCCAAACATCTTTTAATGTGTTTCATTAAAAACAGCATGGCCTCCCTAATGAATTCTGAGCTGGTATCACAGCACCCTGAGAGTTCCATTTCCTGACTTCTGTTCTGATTTTAATTGTATGCTTTTTAAGTATGCTTTCCAAGTTGGATCGTGCTACGAGGGAGAAGTCCCTTGGAACTCTAATGCATATCTCTCACATCAAAGCTGATTAAATAACAAGGCAGCTTTAATCTGTCGACTTTTGACCCCAACCAATCAGATCTCTCACCAACAAACCGTGCTGGAAATGATTGGAAGACAGTGACACGTTGCTGGAAATTATTGGAAGACAGTGACGAAGTTGCACTGTACTACTCCCATATGTCAGCCAGGGTGGAGGGAAGAGTGTAAGAGAAGCCATATAGCTATTCTAACATAATGCCAGTCATGCACTGAGCATCCCACTGGGACTGAGTGCAGAGCATCAGAGGTCAGGAGTACTATGGGGTGTCCTGATGTCCTGTTCCCATCATCATCACGGTCATGTGACCTGTTACTTTGACAGCTTCAATCAACCACTTCTCACTTTATGTGAATGAAAGGGTATAGGCTTATCTAATGTGGAATCAGTGCAGAGATTGGGGAAAATATTGGAGTATAACTGTTGTGGTCAATAGATACCAGCCTGTAGGACCTGTCCAAATGGCAGCTGGCCATCTCTGAAATAGACTGTGGCTGGTGACTATAGTAACGGCTGAAGCTAAAGGCCAGGAACTCATCTGGTCTGATGAGATCAGGGTTTGCAGTTGGCATGGCAATATGTAGGCTTATTCGGGTTAGATGTATGGTGCAGTGTACAGTTTGGTAGTGTATGTTAGTCTATTTTGGTGTTACAACTTATGGTTTGCGCAGACTGTGAATACCCAATGAATTTACAGCAATACCTTTCCCAAAAGATTTTACACCTTTTACTTCTCCCAGATGATTTATCAGTCTTTTACAAACACAGTATCAAACAGTATCATTTATCATGTCCAATTATAGCCACGAGCTGCAGCACGTGTAGGCAGAGGCATCTCGTGCACAGCTCAATGCACCAACAATTTGGTGAGTATGGCGAGAAAGACGGTCGAATCCATCAGTTTGGGCAGAAATCTATAGCGTCTATAATATTGCCAAATATGTCTTCAAATGCTCCCGTGGTTTGAAGAATTAATGAATGCCACATCACAAACAGCGTACGGTTCCATTGACATTCTAACGTCCACACTGAAGCAAAAGAAGAACACCCTCTCCGAAGAGAATTGTGTACACGAGACTAGAGGGATGGATGCTCGAGAGGCCGATGCTCGAGAGGAGGGGGGTGCTCCAGAGGAGGGGGGTGCTCCAAGAAGGATGCTGTGTGGTAGGGTAGCGTACGACGTCAGCCTTGTGCACACAACAGGGTTGTTGTATTCTAAACTGGGTAGGTGACCACAGAACAATTTTCATAGACCGGATTTAACACCTTTTGATTTTTTTTTTAACACGGTGACAACCTTATTAACAAATAAATACAGTTGAGGTCGACTGGAAAAACGCCAACCTTCTCTACCAAAGGTAAGGAAGATTATAAGTCTCAGTTACATTTATTTGCCGTAAATTTCGTCATACTCGATGTTTATCAAGAGCATTTAGGGTAGTATGCAATAATTGTGTTAAATAGACTAGTCAATAGTTTTCCACGGCTGTCCACGCCGAGCTGCCGAGGTTATTTTGAGCGATAGCCAAGAAAGCACAACCGATAGAAAATTACCCCCCACCCCATCCCTAAATAGCCTGTTAGTGAAATAGCCAGAAGAGAAGTCAACGTCTGTGTGTAAAATACAAGTGATATACATCTGTTTCTACAACAAAAACAACATATCTCCAAAGAACGAATAGCATTTCTAAAGCCACCAAATTTGGTCCGGTGGTCTCGTGCGTAATAATGTAAACCTGCATCCCTGCTCCATCCCCGTGCCATCACATTTTAGCCATTATTACTACTGAAAACTGAGGTCTTCTCAAGCATGACATAACCTGGCTAAATATAGGCTACAGTGCATTTACGTATAGTGGTGAAGACTCTTCCATAGTTTAGTTTATGGTTAATTGGCGTTGATTTAAATAATGACTCTCACCTTATCGCCTCGCCGCTTCACCAGTCTGGACTGCTTGAATTTGATTTGATGATTGGATATATTCACCCTGAACCATAAGGTATAGGCTGCACACACTGTTGAGCATCAGTGAATGTTTTTTTTTTTTTACCATAGGCTATATGTAGACTGTTTATTATTATTTCTAAGATAAGCGGCATAAACGGCTGCGTCCTATTCATTACGCGTAGATCGCGATAAATGACCTTGCGCTCTGTGATCTCGAAGATGAACGGAACTTGCTTAGAACTTCTTTTTTTCTTTGTCAGTGCAGTGTCGCGTTAGTTCTGCTACAATGACATTGTCATTTAAAAACATCACACATAGGCCTATACAGTCGATTTTTGAAGGCATCTGCGGGTTGTCCCAGCGTCCAGAATGGATAGGCTACGGTTACTGATTGACATGTTGGCCTGATAGAATGGGCCTTCAGGGAAAAATATTCGATCTGATTGTAAAATAATTTGACAACAATTGACACCTATTTCTTTTACAATCATTTATTAATAATCATTGTTACATTTTGTTTACTAGGCTATAGCCATAGAATGTTGTTACAATGTCCATGTGTTCTCACCTTGGATAGGATCAACTACAATATGGCCTTTACCAATATAATGATAGCCAAATAAAATAAAAATGTATAGGCTAACACACTATTTATTAAGATCGAAATGTGATTGGAAGATTGGAAGCTTTGTGATTTACATCAGTTCACAATCTAATTGACTAGGCCTATGGATTGGATTACAGTGCTTGCCAAATAGTGACACAGTATTTACTACCCTCCCTTTCATTTGTTATGCTTGTTGTCAATCAAGTCCTGCTGTAGCTACTTGCAAAGCCTGTTGGTGACTCAGATATATACATTTATGTTTTTATCTAACCTTGCAGTAATTCCTCCGTCAGTCTCTTGGCTGATTCCCTACTCTTTTGATACTGCAATACTCATTGTAGTGTAACCTTAAGAGATTACATCTGAAAGGTGTGTGTACTGTAGAGTACAGGGTAAAACAGAATACATTGAGAATGACTTGGCAGCTCAGGTTGATGACAGCTACAGTTATGCCCATGATGATACATTCCTCTTCAGTGCATAATCTTCATTGGAGTTTTGATATTACTCCCTCTGTTGTTTGTGCTTGTTCAACAACCCTTTGAAGCCAGACGAGCCATTGCTAAAGTGGTGTTAAAGGCAGTATTCATTAAATACAGTGGCTATTTGGTCTCCTTTAGCTGTGTGTGATGTGGCACAGAAGTACAATCAAGTACATCAAGTACCAGCAAACTGGGGAAGTATTGAGACATCAAGCTCTGGGTGGTTATACTAAGGGAGAGTTGATCTAATCGATACAATAACAATATAATGGAGGTTATCCCATTGAAGAGAGAGAGTATGGTGGATATGAGACAGCAGCTACAGCCTCCACAGTTAGCCAGACGACAGGGAAGGGAGCTGGACAGTTTGGTGGTCTTATTTTCTGCCTGCTACCTCTGCTGATTAGGGTGTGCTCTGGGCTGCCCTCAAAGATTAGACTTGTCACAAGTTACAACTTCACTCTGCGGTGGCTGTGAGCACTGGGGCTTACTGCATTAACATAACACATCCTAAGACAGGCTGAAATAGCCTGTGGACCAGCAACACAGACATTCAACTCATTCTCATTCCCATCCACCAGTATCCAATACATATCATTGAGATCACTTGATCAGTGCAGGTCTTGCTAAATTTAGACAGTCCACTTCCATCACCACCTAGCGACACAGAAACACAGGCCATCGGTCAAATACATACTTACGTGTTTTACATTTCTACTCTCTTGTAGATTTACCGTACAACTGAGAGATAATCAATGCCTTTTTTCTTCTCAAAGCACATTACCATCAGTCTTCCACTGACAGCAAATGTGCTTTTAATCTGCCATATGGGGTATCTACCTCAGAGGAAGGTAATGTTGTAAACCAAACAGTAAAGCGGTAGTAAACCACACAGTGTAGCTGCACAATAGCACAACAAATAGCCCCAGTGCACGCAGTACTGGAGAGGAAACATTGTAGCTGTAAAGTAGCCATTTCAAACGCTTCACATTGGCTATTTTCGTCAGAGTCCAACAACAACCAAATGGTTTTAATCCAATGCATAACACTGAGCATGGAGAGCTTGCCATATTTTCTACATAATGCAGTGGTGAGGATATCTGCATAGAGACTACCCCAGTCCCCAGCATCATCATCTTCTCCTCCCATAATCCCTGCAGTATATTCTTGGGTTCTGTTAGAGAAATTACCTTCTCCTCTCTGGTATTTCACTGCAGTGTACAATTTCCTGTTTGTAAGATTCCTTTTCTCCAGCAAGGATGCTTTATACTTTCCTCTCCAAGCTTTCACAATCCAGCACACATAATCACTGTCTTCTCATATTTCAGTTCAAAGCTTGGCATTATTGTGTTAGCATCTACACCTGCTGCTACATTTGAAACAGTAGATTGAAGACAACATTGTTGTTATGAGTCATGAAACGACCATGAAAATGGTAAAAACCCTCTACATATCTATTATTTCATACGTAGGCATTACAACTCAGGCATTACAGTAGGTATAATCAAATGCCAATAGCTTCTATTAGAGAATCAGAGCCCCCGTTTAAAGGTGGACAGGAGTGGTACAAAGTAGTTCCCCTTGACATGGATACCACCAACATCCAATTCAAGTACTGGACTGTTAAAACCTATGGACCGTTACATCATTGAAGGGTATAACAAGCTCATTGAGTTGTCTCCCTCTGCATATATCACCCATTTCATTCCCTTGTTACCTCTCAAAACTGACATGAAGAAGCCCTCTCAAATAGTACAATATTTTGTATATTCAACTTTTCTGGAGCAAGGGCAACTGCCACAGATGCTTATAATTCACTTTTTCATTATAGGTACTGCGACTGCATCCACAGCAGTTTTTTCTTTGAATATCCATATAGCAGTGAAGGGAACTAAAATGGATGCTGGGATGACATGCTGTTTGACATGGTGTTGCTAGCTGCTGTAGTGAGCCCAGGTTGACTATGCACACTGAGAGGTTCCGCCCAGGGAAAGATGACAATGATGACGTGACTCATGTTGGGCTGTGCCCTTTCCAGAGGGGACCTCTCTCTCTCTTTCTCTGCAGAACCATGCATACTGTCTAGGTGGGTGGAGCTACTGTATGATCCATGAAAGGAGCGTGTTTACGCACATCCAAACATGGCACTGGAGCTGGACAGAAAAGAACAGCTAAATAAATAGATATTGTCTACTCTCTGTTTGCTACTCCTGCTGAACAGCCTCTCATCATCCTCTCTCAGGAATACTTCCACCCTGTAATGCCCAACCCAGGAGTGTCCAGCCTGAGCAGTGTTCAGGCAGCAGGGACACAATGTAATCAAATAAAGAAATACATTTCCTCTGGGACTCTTTCTAGGTACAGTACCAGTCAAAAGTTTGGACACACCTACTCATTCAAGAGTTTTTCTACATTGTAAAATAATAGTGAAGACATCAACACTATGAAAAACACATATGGAATCATGTAGTAACCAAAAAAAGTGTTTTATATTTTAAATTCTTCAAAGTAGCCACCCTTTGCCTTGATGATGGCTTTGCACACTCTTTGCATCCTCTCAACCAGCTTCATGAGTCTTGAAGGAGTGCTGAGCATTTGTTGGGTGCTTTTCCTTCACTCTGCGGTCCAATTCATCCCAAACCATCTCAATTGGGTTGAGGTTGGCTGATTGTGGAGGCCAGGTTATCTGATGCAGCACTCCATCACTCTCCTTCTTGGTCAAATAGCCCTTACACAGCCTGGAGGTGTATTTTAGGTAATTGTTGAAAAACAAATGATAGTCCCACTAAGCGCAAACCAGATGGGATGGCGTATTTTTGCAGAATGCTGTGGTAGCCATGCTGGTTAACTGTGCGTTGAATTCTAAATAAGCACCCCCACACCTCCTCCTCCATGCTTCACGGTGGGAATCACACATGCGGAGATCATCCGTTTCATAAAGATAAGGCGATTGTATCCAAAAATCTCAAATTTGGACTCATCAGACCAAAGGACAGATTTCCACTGGTCTAATGTCCATTGCTCATGTTTTTGGGCCGAAGCAAGTCTCTTCTTCTTATATTGGTGTCCTTTAGTAGTGATTTCTTTGCAGCAATTCGACCATGAAGGCCTGATTCACGCAGTCTCCTCTGAACAGTTGATGTTGAGATGTGTCTGTTACTTGAACTTTGTGAAGCATTTATTTGGGCTGCAATCTGAGGTGCAGTTAACTCTAGTGAACATATCTGCAGCAGAGGTAACTCTGGGTCTTCCTTTCCTGTGGCGGTCCTGATGAAGGCCCGTTTCATCATAGCGCTTGATGGTTTTTGCAACTATACTTGAATAAACTTTAAAAGTTCTTGAAATGTTCCGGATTGACTGACCTTCATGTCATAAAGGATCAGACCCTTTTTTTACAATTTTCAACTAAAATGACATACCCAAATCTAACTGCCTGTAGCTCAGGGCCTGAAGCAAGGATATGCATATTCTTGATTCCATTTGAAAGTAAACACTTTGAAGTTTGTGGAAATGTCAAATTAATGTAGGAAAATTTAACACATTCGATCTGGTAAAAGATAATACAAATAAAAAAACATGTTTTAACATTTTTTTTTAATCATCTTTGAAATGCAAGGGAAAGGCCTAAATGTAATATTCCAGGTTAGGCGCAATTTCGATTTTGACCTCTTGATGGCAGCAGTGTATGTGCAAAGTTTTAGACTGATTCAATGAACCTTTGCATTTCTGTTCAAAATGTTGTGTCAAGACTGCCCAAATGTGCCTAATTGGTTTATTAATACATTTTCAAGTTCATAACTGTGCTCTGTCCTCAAGCAATAGCATGGTATTCTTTCACTGTAACAACTACTGTAAATTGGACAGTGCAGTTAGATTAACAAGAATTTAACGTTACACAATACATGTATGTTTTGTTCGATCAAGTTCATATTTATATCCAAAAACCTCAGTTTACATTGGCGCAATGTTCGGAAATGTCTCCAAAACATCCGGAGAAATTGCATAGAGCCACATCAAATAACATAAATACTCATCATAAACTTTGATGAAAGATACATGTTTTTACATAGAATTAAAGATAAACTTGTTCTTAATTTAACCGCTGTGTCAGATTTCAAAAAAGCTTTACGGCAAAAGCACAATATTCAATAATCTGAGAACATCGTTCAGCCACAAAAGCAAGCCATACAGTTACCCGCCAAGTTGTGGAGTCAACAAAAGTCATAAATAGTATTATAAATCTTCACTTACTTTTGCTGATCTTCGTCGGAATACACTCACAGGACTTCCACTTCCACAAGAAATGTTCGTTTTTCTCGATTACATCCATTTTTATGTCCAAATACCTCCGTTTTGTTTGCGCGTTTAGTTCACTATTCCAAAGGCACAAAATTCAGATGAAAAGTCAAAATAGTTCCATGCAGTTTGTAGAAACATGTCAAATGATGTTTACAATCAATACTTAGCGTCTTTTTATAATAAATTTTCAATAATATTCCAACCGGACAATAGCGTATTCAATACAGAGGAAAAAGAAGGAACGGTGCGGCGTGCCCGTGTGACCGCGCAGCTCTTATTTGACCCTGTTCCACAATAGAAGCCTCAAACAACTTTCTAAAGACTGTTGACATCTGCTGGAAGCCTTGGGAAGTGCAATCTGGCCCCATAGACACAGCATATTGGACAGGCAATCACTTAAATTAAACTACAAACCTCAGATTTCCCACTTCCTGGTTGGATTTGTCTCAGGTTTTCACCTGCCATATGAGTTCTGTTATACTCACATACATCATTCAAACTGTTTTAGAAACTTCAGAGTGTTTTCTATCTAATACTACTAATAATATGCATATATTATCATCTGGGACAGAGTAGCAGGCAGTTTACTCTGGGCACCTTATTCATCCAAGCTACTCAATACTGCCCCCCTGTCACCAAGAAGTTAATCTTTCTACCCATTTCAGATATGACTTTGTCCTGGGAAATTTTCTTGTTACTTACAACCTCACGCTAATCACATTAGCCTATGTTAGTTCAACCGTCCCGTGGGTGAGAACACCGATCCTGTAGAGGTTAAAGTAATGGTGAACTGTCATTTCTCTTTGATTATTTGATCTGTGCTTGCCATAATATGGACTTGGTATTTTACCAAATAGGGCTATCTTCTGTATACCACCCCTACCTTGTCACAACACAACTGATTGGTTCAAATGCATTAGGAAGGAAAGACATTTCACAAACTAACTTTTAGGCACACCTATTAATTGAAATGCATTCCAGGTGACTACCTCATGAAGCTGGTTGAGAGAATGACAAGCGTGTGCAAAGCTGTCATCAAGGCAAATGGTGTCTACTTTGAAGAATCTCAAATCTCAAATATATTTGGATTTGTTTAACACTTTTTTTGGTTACTACATGATTCCATGTGTTATTTCATAGTTTTGATGTCTTCACTATTACTCTACAATGTAGAAAATAGAAAAAATAAAGAAAACCCTTGAATGAGTAGGTGTGTCCAAACTTTTGACGGGTATTGTATATTGCCCACATTGTTGTAGACTACTGTAAGCTGAATACATTTGACCAATGTCGTGTTGGTGGGAGTTTATCACCTCACGCGCCTATACATCATCACTTAGGGATGACTTGGCTGCTGCACCTCTGTCCTTGTGCCCAGACAACCAGGCATGAATAATGGATGGGTGTTTCGATCGGTCCAGGCCACCCCTGGACGCTCAGACCAGAGCAGTCAATAACGGATGGATGTTTTGACCAGCCCAGGCCACCCCTGGATGCTAAAACCAGAGCAGCAGATATCTGAATAATGGGAGAGAAAAAAGGAACTGAGTCATAACTTAGCTGTCTAAGTAGATCATATTTCGAAAGTTACTGTAAAAACCTCACCTCACCCTTTCCTATTTTCCACAACTTTCTTTTTCAAAATGATACTCTTTTCTCTCCTTTCTTTGCAGTTTGTGGTAGATTGACATTAAATAAAATGGTGTGTGAGTGCGTGCGAGCTTGTATGCATGTCCTCAGGGGAGTCCCAAGGCTCTCTACCTTAGTCTGCCTTGCCTCAACAGAGCACTCAATTGTCTTCCTAGACTTATTCCTTGAGGGCAATTCAATGACTTTATTACCTAGACAGACTCTGTCTAGTCTATCATGTTGAGTATTCTCCAAACTGCAACTCATGCAACTTTTGCCTCGAGTTAGAGGAAGTGAAATGGTATTGGTTTAACCTCTGGTCTTTCAAAGCGGCACCTCATCCGCTCCAAGGGGAACCAATTTATACACATTTACTAACAAGCTTTCTGGTATTGAGGAAATTATAAAAATCAAAAAAGACACTCACAAGAATGTGAAGTTGACCTCTCGCTCGGCGTGTACACTGGAAATGAGTAATACCTATCAAAGTGTTATTTGCTCCCTGTTGAACAGAAACATACTCCCAATCAAATAGACTTGACTAGATACACATCCTCCTCAGTGTGTATGTGTTTCACCATGGTGGACAGGATGGTACCAGCATAGGGGTTTGTTGACTGGACCCTGTGGGGATCACTTCAAACAGACCAGACGTGTGCCAGCAGTGAGTGGGCCGCACTGACACGGCCCAGCATGCATTGCTCTGCACACATGACATTGAGGCAAGCCAAGGTTGTTAGCAAAACCACAAGTGGGAGTATGGTGTGAAAATATGGCTCAACCAGAAACGTGATACATTGGATACTGTTTGAGGTATATTTAAGCACGAGCGGGTGTGGTATATGGCCAATATACAATGGCTAAAGGCTGTTCTTAAGAACGATGCAACGCGGAGTGCCTGGATACAGCCCTTAGCCGTGGTATATTGGCCATAACCCACAAACCCCTGAGGTGCCTTATTGCTATAATAAACTGGTTACCAATGTAATTAGAGCAGTAAAAATAAATGTTTTGTCATACCCATGGTATACAGTCTGATATACCATGGCTGTCAGTCAATAAGCATTCAGGGCTTGAACCACCCAGTTTATAATTACATATGCTGTAGGCCTACCCAGGTAATGAAGAAACAAGGATTGTCAGAGTCGTGTGTATAGGTGGCAGGGAAGTCAGGTGCAGGAGAATCAAACTGAGTGTAATGGAGTTATTTAATAACAAATAAACAAAACATACTCCAAACACTAAATGTAACAATAAACAAAGTGGGTACGAGGACACCGTTACACACCAATACAAAAACAACACAACACTGAATAACAAACCATCTCTGACAAAGACATGAGGGGAAACAGAGGGTTAAATACACAACAGGTAATGAATGGGATTGAAACCAAGTGTGTAGGAAGACAAGACAAAAACCAATGGAAATTGAAAAATGGATCAATGATGGCTAGAAGACCGGTGACGCCGACCGCCGAGCACCGCCCGAACAAGGAGAGGCTTCGACTTCGGTAGAAGTCTTGACAGGGATGAAGATATACTGCAGTTACCTATAAAGGATATTGATGGTTTTCCCCATAACTAATCATGGCCATGCGTCTTATCTCGTCACCATGTAAATCTGAAGCCCATTGCTATTAATTTGGACCATAACACTTCAAATCATATATGCGTAAATTCCCAGCAACGGAATTCACATTTGACTGTGTGTTTATTAATAGTAAGAAAACTCTTCTGGACATCAGCAGGCAATTACTGGCATTTTCCACTGTATTTCAGTTGGGTTTATCAGGTATGAATGCACTGGAGCTACAGTTTATCTGAGCTGCTTTAGCTACACTTCTGATGAATATTGCAAGGCTGCTGATGACCACTCTCTCTCTGCAGTATTCTACTGTAACTTGGTGTTGATGAGGTTTTCCATTAAATGTTCTATTATGTTACCTCTTAGTCAGCCTCGATGTCTGCGTTTACACAGGCAGGCCAATTCTGATCTATTTTTTATTATGTTGTTCTGCAAGTTTCATTCAATTCTTTCGGAAGCTCTAGATAATATGCTGTAACATTGTTATTTAAAAAAAAAAATGTTAACCTTTAGTTAAGATCACATTCTTATTTACAATGACGGCCTAGGAACAGTGGGTTTACTGCCTTGTTCAGGGGCAGAACGACAGATTTTTACCTTGTCAGCTCGGGGTTTTCGTCTTCGCAACCTTTCGGTTACTGGTTTAGCAAGTCTTCTCACCAGAATAGCATAGCTTAAGGGAAGATATGTGATCATACCAACCGACAGCTGTCCTTCTTAATCCACAGCTGGAGAGGACAGATCCTTTTGCCTTGATGAAGGCGGTATTTTGAACCAATGTACAGTGCCTTGCGAAAGTATTCGGCCCCCTTGAACTTTGCGACCTTTTGCCACATTTCAGGCTTCAAACATAAAGATATAAAACTGTATTTTTTTGTGAAGAATCAACAACAAGTGGGACACAATCATGAAGTGGAACGACATTTATTGGATATTTCAAACTTTTTTAACAAATCAAAAACTGAAAAATTGGGCGTGCAAAATTATTCAGCCCCTTTACTTTCAGTGCAGCAAACTCTCTCCAGAAGTTCAGTGAGGATCTGAACGATCCAATGTTGACCTAAATGACTAATGATGATAAATACAATCCACCTGTGTGTAATCAAGTGTTCGTATAAATGCACCTGCACTGTGATAGTCTCAGAGGTCCGTTAAAAGCGCAGAGAGCATCATGAAGAACAAGGAACACACCAGGCAGGTCCGAGATACTGTTGTGAAGAAGTTTAAAGCCGGATTTGGATACAAAAAGATTTCCCAAGCTTTAAACATCCCAAGGAGCACTGTGCAAGCGATAATATTGAAATGGAAGGAGTATCAGACCACTGCAAATCTACCAAGAACTGGCCGTCCCTCTAAACTTTCAGCTCATACAAGGAGAAGACTGATCAGAGATGCAGCCAAGAGGCCCATGATCACTCTGGATGAACTGCAGAGATCTACAGCTGAGGTGGGAGACTCTGTCCATAGGACAACAATCAGTCGTATATTGCACAAATCTGGCCTTTATGGAAGAGTGGCAAGAAGAAAGCCATTTCTTAAAGAAATCCATAAAAAGTGTCGTTTAAAGTTTGCCACAAGCCACCTGGGAGACACACCAAACGTGGAAGAAGGTGCTCTGGTCAGATGAAACCAAAATGGAACTTTTTGGCAACAATGCAAAACGTTATGTTTGGTGTAAAAGCAACACAGCTGAACACACCATCCCCACTGTCAAACATGGTGGTGGCAGCATCATGGTTTGGGTCTGCTTTTCTTCAGCAGGGACAGGGAAGATGGTTAAAATTGATGGGGAGATGGATGGAGCCAAATACAGGACCATTCTGGAAGAAAACCTGATGGAGTCTGCAAAAGACCTGAGACTGGGACGGAGATTTGTCTTCCAACAAGACAATGATCCAAAACATAAAGCAAAATCTACAATGGAATGGTTCAAAAATAAACATATCCAGGTGTTAGAATGGCCAAGTCAAAGTCCAGACCTGAATCCAATCGAGAATCTGTGGAAAGAACTGAAAACTGCTGTTCACAAATGCTCTCCATCCAACCTCACTGAGCTCGAGCTGTTTTTCAAGGAGGAATGGGAAAAAAATTCAGTCTCTCGATGTGCAAAACTGATAGAGACATACCCCAAGCGACTTATAGCTGTAATCGCAGCAAAAGGTGGCGCTACAAAGTATTAACTTAAGGGGGCTGAATAATTTTGCACGCCCAATTTTTCAGTTTTTGATTTGTTAAAAAAGTTTGAAATATCCAATAAATGTCGTTCCACTTCATGATTGTGTCCCACTTGTTGTTGATTCTTCACAAAAAAATACAGTTTTATATATTTATGTTTGAAGCCTGAAATGTGGCAAAAGGTCGCAAAGTTCAAGGGGGCCGAATACTTTCGCAAGGCACTGTAAGTATAAGTGGCTTTTCAAATGCACATTATTGTTATATTGGGCTCTGAAAAAGATCTGATGTGAAAAGATCAGATGTGATTGGTCAAAAGACCAAATATTAGAAAAAAAAAAATCTGAATTGGGCTGAACTGGGATATGCTTAACACCCTGGCAGTCCTACAATCTAAGATAGATGCAATCTCACACAAATTATCAAGGAACCCAGCAGGTACAACCCTAAATCCGTAAACATGGGCACCCTCATAGATATTATCCTGACCAACTTGCCCCCCAAATACACCTCTGCTGTTTTCAATCAGGATCTCAGCGATCACTGCCTCATTGCCTGCATCCGCTATGGGTCCGCAGTAAAACGACCACCCCTCATCACTGTCAAACGTTCCCTAAAACACTTCTACGAGCAGGCCTTTCTAATCGACCTGGCCCGGTTATCCTGGAAGGATATTGACCTCATCCCATCAGTCGATGATGCCTGGTCGTTCTTTAAACGTAATTTCCTCACCATCTTAAATAAGCATGCCCCTTTCAAAAAATGTAGAACTAAGAACAGATATAGCCCTTGGTTCATTCCAGACCTGACTTCCCTCGACCAGCACAAAAACATCCTGTGGCTTTCTGCACTAGCATCGAAAAGTCCCCGCGATATGCAACTTGTCAGGGAAGTCAGGAACCAATACACCCAGTCAGTCAGGAAAGTAAAGACTAGCTTTTTCAAACATAAATTTGCATCCTGTAGCTCTAACTCCAAAAAGTTTTGGGACACTGTAAAGTCCATGGAGAATAAGAGCACCTCCTCCCAGCTGCCCACTCCACTGAGGCTAGGTAACACTGTAACCACCGATAAATCCACGATAATCAAGAAACATCTGGCCTTTCTTTGGACACTGTGTTAACTAACCTCCAAACGAGCTTCAATGCCATACAACAGTCCTTCCATGGCCTCCAACTGCTCTTAAACGCTAGTAAAACCAAATGCATGCTTTTCCACCATTCACTGCGAAATACCTAGGTGTCTGGCTAGACTGTAAACTCTTCTTCTAGACTCATATTAAACATCTCCAATCCAAAATTAAATCTAGAATTGGCTTCCTATTTCGCAACAAAGCCTCCTTCACTCACGCTGCCAAACATGCCCTCGTAAAACTGACTATCCTACCAATCCTTGACTTCAGCGGTCATTTACAAAATAGCTTCCAATACTCTACTCAACTAACTGGATGCAGTCTATCACAGTGCCATCCGTTTTGTCACCAAAACCACTTATACCACCCACCACTGCGACCTGTATGCATGCTCTAGTCCTCGCTTGCCCTCGCTATTCGTCGCCAGACCCACTGGCTTCAGGTCATCTATAAGTCTATGCTAGGTAAAGCTCCACCTTATCTCAGCTCACTGGTCACGATAACAACACCCACTCGTAGCACGCACTCCAGCAGGCATATCTCACTGGTCATCCCCAAAGCCAACACCTCCTTTGGCTGCCTTTCCTTCCAGTTCTCTGCTGCCAATGACTGCAACGAATTGCAAAAATTGCTGAAGCTGGAGACTTATATTTCCCTCACTAACTTTAAACATCAGTTATCTGAGCAGCTAACCGATCGCTGCAGCTGTACATAGCCCATCTGTAAATAGCCCACCCAATCTACCTACCTCATCCCCATATTGTTTTTAATTACTTTTCTGCTCTTTTGCACACCAGTATTTCTACTTGCACATCATCATCTGCTCATCTATCACTCCAGTGTTAGTTTGCTAAATTGTAATTACTCCGCTACTATTGCCATATTTATTGCCTTACCTCCTCACGCCATTTGCACACACTGTATATAGACTTTTTTTTACTATTGTGTTATTGACTGTACGCTTGTTTGTTCCATGTGTAACTCTGTGTTGTTGTTTGTGTCGCACTGCTTTGCTTTATCTTGGCCAGGTCGCAGTTGTAAAAGAGAACTTGTTCTCAACTGGCCTACCTGGTTAAATAAAGTTGAAATAAAAATACAAAAAAAAAAATGTGATTTAGAGTGATGACAGTGGAGCACATACCTACATGGGGGAGTTATTACAGACATCTGCATTTGGAGGAGGTGGCAGAGGGCCAACATGGAGGTGGGGAGAGATAATGTGTGTGTGTGTGATTAGAAGTGGAGGTATATGCATCCCTAGAGAGATGTAACACAATGCTAAAGCCCTACTGTTTGTACCCTGTCACCAAAACCCCATAGATCAACACATCCATAAAGAGCCAATCTCATTCACTCTTCTGTCCTCAAATAATACTTTACTGTAAACTCCGTCCGGAGCATTATGGATAATCTTCCTGATTAGCTAGTTCACGTAAGCACTCACCAGACTACTGTATTGGACAGCCAAACAATACTATATTGTTGAGGCAAACTATGCTCTCGTGGAAGTTGTTTTTAAATTTAGTTGTTTTAAATGGCCGATTTATATGCACATTCACCTAGCTTATCCAAGTGTAGCCAAAGGCTAAATTGACGTGTCCTTATTCAGCACAGTTATGGATCTTTCTGGTATTCTGTGGAAGGGTTTTCTTGCTGGTAGGAGATATGACAGCAGTTAGTGTTCACTGACAGACTCCCCGAGCGACTCATGCCATTTTCTAATGGGATCTTGACTCTTGCCCTGGCAATCTGGCAATATGGGCTCTAGTGAACTGTAAACAGAGGAGTCAGAGAGAGTCGACTGAAACGGAAACATCATATTTCCTCCTTACTCCACTGTTTGAACAGAGGGAGACACTGTGCACAAAGTCAATACGGCTTACGGTACGAATTTATACACTGAAAGGTATTTAGGGTCTCATATGCTGTGATTAAACAAACAAGACTTTTGGACAGGCGGCCAGACAACTGTACTGTGCAAACAAATCTTCTATTGAGTTACAGGGCCTACTCCACCGAATCTGTTTTCATTGACTTGTGACTTTTATTGATTGTCTCACACCTTATACCGCATTACATAAAGTTGGGCCTGTGTCTCTACAATTCTCTTTCAACATACATACAGTTTTCCCACTCTCATAAACCTTCTTGGCTGGATTAAAAGCCTTGGTAGCATTAGCTCTAAGCTAAATCTGAAACATGCTAGGGTTGTTTTAAGCCACGGTGACGTACCCTTCTGGCATAGAACTGTCTGAACTTGTTGTTGTCTTTAACGTCAGCATATATTCCTCCATTACTATTACCACAATGGTTTAAGGGTGGAAATGGGCAGTGTTGTATCACATTTAGCAAATGGTTGCTCATGTTAGCATTAACAATGATTTTGATTGGAAATTGAGCCACACAATTTCAGCTGTTGACAGTTGCCTAGCCCAGTGCTCAAGTCTACATTTACTAGCTGTATTTTAGCCGTGGTAGGGCCTGTTAAGATAAGCAAATAAAGTAGCTTCAGCCAGAGCGTAAGACTGTTCCGCTTTAGTGCACTGCCTCACTTTTAACGTGCTAGCTAGCGTTATCTTATTTCCTGTTTCTCTCTGCTCTCTTTTGTTGTTAGCAAGCTGCTGCTCTGTTCCAGTATTGTGTGTGGTGTAGAGAGGAGCTCCACTGGCCCCCTGGCATCCTCTCAGCTCACTAGAAGAAAATAGGTTTACATAATTAAGTCTTTCATCACTGGCAAACGACAGCTAGGGTTTTGGTCCGGCTCCTCTCGGACACTTAATTTATTATCAATTTACACTTCATTAAAGATGCCAGGCCCAATAGGAGATGTGCTTTACTTTGGAATAACTCATTACGTTGTTATCTTATCGACTTTCTTGCTGTTTATCCCATATATTAAGCCTTTTGTTGTTGCATATTTCCAGAAGGATTGGCTGCCAAATGTCCATATCATGACTCACAGATTAGGGAAATTAAATATTCTCATCTAGATTTTTTAGTGCTAACAACCGCGTACTTGCAGCAGCATGACTCTTTAGAAGATAATGGCTTATTATTCCAGGCTAAAGAGCCTATTTGTACCTACTCATATCGATCAGTAGTGGGGATGTAAAGGGTAATCTGATGGTGATGGCTAGCTCATTGCATTTAGATGGAGTAGTGAGCGGCTCCTGGTGTGAAGGTCGTGACCATGGAGACAAAGAATGACCAGCCAACCGGCTGGCGCCTCCGAGAGAGATTGAGGCGCTGTGCGAAGATCAAGATTTCTAGACCAAGAGCAGAGGTGGGCGGTTTTATGTGCCCTGAAGATCTTGGATTGCTAAGAGATGATACAATATGCTTTTGGTTTTGGAGCAGCTATTTTACAGAATAGCTTAGATCAGTGGGCCATTAAAGTAAGGTACACCGGGGTATCTAGAATGGGGTAGGTGAGTAATAGCCCTCTTAAACTATTAAAGATCAAGGGAGTAAGGAGTAACTATATTTCAGTAGGTGGAGGAGCTCTAATGCAGCTTTTATTCTTCTGTTTTATTGTCACGTTTTCTTATCCAAACATATAACTAAATAGGTTCTATGGGAGGGCCTCATTCATCTTCTTTGACTACACATGAAATAAAGTTGGAAGTTTACATACACTTATGTTGGAGTCATTAAAACTCATTTTTCAACCACTCCACAAATTTCTTTTTAACAAACTATAGTTTTGGCGAGTTGGTTAGGACATCTACTTTGTGCATGACACAAGTCATTTTTCCAACAATTGTTTACAGACAGATTATTTCACTTATAATTCACTGTATCACAATTCCAGTGTGTCAGAAGTTTACATACACTAAGTTGACTGTGCCTTTAAACAGCTTGGGAAATTCCAGAAAATGATGTCATGGCTTTAGAAGCTTCTGATAGGCTAATTGACATAATTTGAGTCAATTGGAGGTGTACCTGTGGATGTATTTCAAGGCCTACCTTCAAACTCAGTTCCTCTTTGCTTGACATCATGGGAAAATCAAAAGAAATCAGCCAAGACCTCAGAAAAAAAATTGTAAACCTCCACAAATCTGGTTCATCCTTGGGAGCAATTTCCAAACACCTGAAGGTACCACGTTCATCTGTACAAACAATAGTACGCAAGTATAAACACCATGGGACCACGCAGCCGTCATACTGCTCAGGAAGGAGAGGCATTCTGTCTCCTTGAGATTAACCTACTTTGGTGCGAAAAGTGCCAATCAATCCCAGAACAACAGCAAAGGGCCTTGTGAAGATGCTGGAGGAAACAGGTATGAAAGTATCTATATCGAAATAACCTGAAAGGCTGCTCAGCAAGGAAGAAGCCACTGCTCCAAAACCGCCAGAAAAAAAGCCAGACTACGGTTTATATCTGCACATGGGGACAAAGATCGTACTTTTTGGAGAAATGTCTTTTGGTCTGATGAAACAAAAATAGAACTGTTTGGCCATAATGTCCATCATTATGTTTGGAGGAAAAAGGCGGGAGGCTTGCAAGCCGAAGAACACCATCCCAACTGTAAAGCACGGGGGTGGCAGCATCATGTTGTGGGGGTGCTTTGCTGCAGGAGGGACTGGTGCACTTCACAAAATAGATGGCATCATGAGGGTGGAAAGTTATGTGGAAATATTGAAGCAACATCTCAAGACCTCAGTCAGGAAGTTAAAGCTTGGTCGCAAATGGGTCTTCCAAATGGACAATGACCCCAAGCATACTTCCAAAGTTGTGCAAAATGGCTTAAGGACATCAAAGTCAAGGTATTGGAGTGGCCGTCACAAAGCGCTAACCTCAAGCCTATAGAAATTGTGGGCAGAACTGAAAAAGCGTGTGCGATCAAGGAGGCCTACAAACCTGACTCAGTTACACCAGCTCTGTCAGGAGGAATGGGCCAAAATTTACCCAACTTATTGTGGGAAGCTTGTGGAAGGCTACCTGAAACGTTTGACCCAAGTTAAGCAATTTGAAGGCAATGCTAGCAAATACTAATTGAGTGTATGTAAACTTCTGACCCACTGGGAATGTGATGAAAGTATTAAAAGCTGAAATAATTAATTATCTCTGCTTTATTCTGACAATTAACATTCTTAAATAAAGTGGTGATCCTAACTGACCTTAAACAGGGAATGTTTACTGGGATTAAATGTCAGGAATTGTGAAAAACTGAGTTTAAATGTATTTGGCTAAGGTGATTGTAAACTTCAACTCTATTTCCTCTGGTTGCTAGATTGAGATGTTTTACCAAAGCAGACAGCTCCCAACAGAGTCATTCTGTGTAAGGATCCTTGTAAACTATGGACCATTAAACACTAATGATGTCAAGGCAGGAAACTCCTGCATCAATACAGGCAGGCACAAGGGACAGAAGTTTTCTTTGCATGGTGACATATTCTGATATCTATTATCTGTCTGTTTCAAATTATATAATTTTTCTCTTCTTTGAATGGAATTTATATCAACAGGGATTCATTAGATTCCCTCTCAGCCCACATTTCCAATCTCATTACAATTTAATATAATGTTGTCAAAATATTCAATTATTTAATGTTTTCTTAGAGAGGCTGCTGGCATACACATCAGCATATAGAACTATTCTTGAGCTTCCTCCTCTTTACGCACTAACTCCATGTGTAATGCAACCACAAGGTTGTTCCCTTCCTGGGAAACCTGCTTGTTACAGCAGGCCTCATGTTTTATACATACTGTATGTCTGCTCTTGTTCACCTGCCAAAGGTCCTACAGGAGGATTTCCATTTCATATTTACCTCCATATGTTTTTCAAGTATTTCTTTAATATAATTCATATTCCCACCTGCACGACAAGCTCTGTGCAGTAGGAATGGAAGATTGTCTCTCTTGTGCTTTCTCTTCCCTGAACGATGCTTGTGGTACAATGGACCCAGGTTTAAATGCAATGCCTTCAGGATTCTCGAGCAATACAGATGTAGGTTCTTAATTTGCATCAGTTTGCTACAGCAGGAAAATAACCTTACAGCAACAGGCAATGTGAATTATTATGTGGATAATAATTCATGGATATTTTTGAAGGGGTTGATACATTTTCCGTTAGGACAAATCAAGTCTGGAATTTCAAAGTGGAAATGACAAACTTTAGAAGCCTTTTTAAAACTCTAATACACTACAAGTTTGCATTTCCTGCTGTGCATGAACATTCTCAGCAACAAAAAAAGTGATCAGATTAAGATCCTACATCTGTAGCTAGCAGATGGGGTCTGACTCAGAGTCAGGGATTTCAAGGGCTAGTAGGGGCCACCTCACTCACTGCCATTTATATGGAAATCGGGCTTCTATGTTCCACTTTGGTGGCACCTAATGCGCACTTTACCGTGTGAAGTAGATGAAGCAAATCCACATACAACATTCTGGCCTATATTAGCCCAGCAGCGAACAAGGAGAGGACATGATATGTAGAGAATTTTAACATGCAATTCAATGCAATCTATTTCATTTACATTGACATGCAATCATGTTTCAGTGTCACAGTATCTGCTAATACAGTGCATGTTTGGAGGAACTGGTCATACATAGGACACAAAGCTGGGATAGTATGTCATATTCTATATGAATTTAATCATTTCCATCCATTGTATTCATCCACTGTATTCATATTATTCTCAACGCATAGACATCACCAAAGTCACCTTTATATGTGTGGCACTTTACTGCTCCTTACCTTGGTAGAAAAGACAGAGGTCAGAGATGACTGATATAGCTGCTGTTGTTTCCGGGGTTCATTTTCAGTGAGTGTTACTTGGAAACACAGTCTTCCCAGAAGACCTTTGGGTTCAGTGATCTCTGCCAGTCTCTTGTCTGAGCAGCTCCCCAGCCCTCCATCCTCTTCTCCAGTTTCTCTCCTCTCCTCTCCTCTCCTCTCCTCTCCTCTCCTCTCCTCTCCTCTCCTCTCCTCTCCTCCAGTTTCTATCCCATCTGATCTCATGCTACTTAGCCAGGACACTCCTAACACAGTATAGGAAGTAGTCAGTTTGGTAAGGCTGTAATACTAGCCTGTTACACAGTTGACTTGGTAATTACGTCTGTGCCTTTTAGGTACCAGGTACTGAATCGCAGCACCAGAGAGTACCCCTTGTCCAACAGGTACTAGCTGAACTAGGACCGTAAAATAAAGTGTTAACAGATTAAAGGGGGGCCACTAACCAAAGAATGGTGGGGACTGCTACAGTATTTCAGAGTGTGTGCATGGTCATTGGGTTCAGCTATGGTCTATGGACCCTCCCTGAGGCCTGTTCTCTTCTCCTGCTGTGTCTCCTCCTCTTCAAAGGGCCAGAGAATCCAATAGCATTAGGCAGCCACAGTGGGCACCAACACCACTCTATCAAGGGATCAGCTTCACACTGTCTCCTACACATCCCCATTTGGGATTGGTGTTATTCTCAAACTAACAGCATACAGTCACATTTCTGAAAAAAATCGAATTAGTATTCACTAAAGAAACATCATATTTTAAGTTTGTATAGTAGGCTAGGCTATATAATGTGCATGGATTTCAATGAACAGTGTGCACACTTTCCCTCTTAAGATATTGTATATTAATCTGACAATCTGACTGCGTCTGTTTCCCTTGGCTGTATTGCTGTATTCCTCTGTGAGACACATTTGATGGGCCTGTGTGTGTTATGGTGACAGAGGTGCAGGGAAAAGAGCAGGCCACTCGGCTGCCCATTTTTCTGTCAGCCTTGTTCTCCGGGTCAAGGTTTAACCTGCCTGCTATCTCTGGAGACTCTAGCAGGAGAGAGAGACTGGGAGGTTAAACAGCACAGCCCAGGCAGGTTAGCGTTGCCGATAGCGCCACGAGGAGAGGAATACACAGAAAGAACAGAGTGAAGCTGAGAACCAATTATCCTTACCCACAAATAACACAGAGAGAGAGCCAGGGGAGGGAGAGAGAGAAACAGAGAGAGAGATCCAGGGGAGGGACAGAGAGAAACAGAGAGAGAGAACCAGGGGAGGGAGAGAGAGAAACAGAGATAGAGAGCCAGTGGAGGGACAGAGATAGAGAGCCAGTTGAGGGAGAGAGAGAAACAGAGATAGAGAGCCAGGGGAGGGAGAGAGAGAAACAGAGATAGAGAACCAGGGGAGGGAGAGAGAGAAACAGAGAGAGAACCAGGGGAGGGAGAGAGAGAAACAGAGATAGAGAGCCAGGGGAGGGAGAGAGAAACAGAGATAGAGATGGAGGGACAGAGAGAAACAGAGACAGAGAGCCAGAGGAGGGAGAGAGAAACAGAGATAGGGAAGGAGGGACAGAGAGAAACAGAGATAGAGAGCCAGGGGAGGGACAGAGATAAACAGAGATAGAGAGCCAGGGGAGGGAGAGAGAGAGAAACAGAGAGAGAGAACCAGGAGAGGGACAGAGAAAAACAGAGAGAGAGAACCAGGGGAGGGACAGAGAGAAACAGAGAGAGAGAACCAGGGGAGGGCGAGAGAGAAACAGAGATAGAGAGCCAGGGGAGGGAGAGAGAGAAACAGAGAGAGAACCAGGGGAGGGAGAGAGAGAAACAGAGATAGAGAGCCAGGGGAGAGAGAGAGAGAGAAACAGAGAGAGAGAACCAGGGGAGGGAGAGAGAGAAACAGAGATAGAGAACCAGGGGCGGGACAGAGAGAAACAGAGAGAGAGAACCAGGGGAGGGAGAGAGAGAAACAGAGATAGAGAGCCAGGGGAGGGAGAGAGAGAAACAGAGAGAGAGAACCAGGGGAGGGAGAGAGAGAAACAGAGATAGAGAGCCAGGGGAGGGAGAGAGAGAAACAGAGATAGAGAGCCAGGGGAGGGAGAGAGAGAAACAGAGATAGAGAGCCAGGGGAGGGAGAGAGAGAAACAGAGAGAGAGAACCAGGGGAGGGAGAGAGAGAAACAGAGATAGGGATGGAGGGAGAGAGAGAAACAGAGATAGAGAGCCAGGGGAGGGAGAGAGAGAAAAAGAGATAGGGAAGGAGGGAGAGAGAGAAACAGAGATAGGGAAGGAGGTAGAGAGAGAAACAGAGATAGGGAAGGAGGGACAGAGAATGAGAAAGAGGAGAGGGGGAGAATGACAAGAGGGAAAGAGATGAAGGATGGGGAAAGGAGAGAGGATGAAGACAGGGAAGGAGAGAATAGAGAAAGAGAGAGGCTGAGACGAGTGGGGGGAAAGGAAAAAATAGGGAAGGAAATGTGGAGGAAAGGGGCCACGCTCACTAGACACTCACTAGTCACTCACCAGACACTCACCAGACACAACACTAGACACACACCAGACACTCACTAGACACTCACTAGTCACTCACCAGACACTCACCAGACACAACACTAGACACACACCAGACACTCACTAGACACTCACCAGACACAACACTAGACACACACCAGACACTTACTAGACACATACTAGACACTCACTAGACCACACTAGACACACACCAGACACTCACTAGACACTCACTAGACACTCACTAGACCACACTAGACACACACCAGACACTCACTAGACACATAATAGACACTCACTAGACACACACTAGACACACACTAGACACTCACTAGACACATACTAGTCACTCACTAGACCACACTAGACCACACTAGACACACACTAGACACACACTAGACACACACTAGACCACACTAGACCACACTAGACACACACTAGACACACACTAGGCAAACTTAGAAAACATTATTGCCACGTCACATCAGTTCACCAAATAACACAAGATGATTTTTAAGTTGATATAGCTGAAGGACTAAGCTACCTCCCAAAAGAAACTGGTAGTGTTACCTAATTGCCTACAGTAGCTCATCATATTAATCCATTCATCTGCTAGACATGTAGGCTTATATCACCCCATTCTCCAGATTGTCAGACAGGAAATACTAATGTCTCTTTATAGACTTCCTGGGAACAAATGTAATTGCAGTGCTCCTAACTGCTCCTAACCTTCAGTGTTGATGTATGTAGCCTAGTGGTTAGAGTGGTGGACTAGCAACTGGAAGGTTGCAAGTTCAAATCCCTTAGCTGACAAGGTACAAATCTGTCGTTCTGTCCCTGAACCCGCTGTTCCTAGGCTGTCATTGAAAATAAGAATTTGTTCGTAACTGACCTGCCTAGTAAAATAAAGGTTTAAAAAAATGTTCCCTTGAAGGTTTGATTCAAGCCGAGAGCCATTAGAAATGCCATGCTGTGACTTGAGGACGGGCTGGGAGAGAGCTATGAGATAACTGGTGCTCAATCAATGCAGGCCACTGAGTTAGAACAGGTGCTCTTCTGTCATTTTCTAATTAAAGCTGTCATTTCCACTTATTAAGGACATTACATTGGGTCAGATCAGGTGGGCTGAATGGGCTCAGCCATAGGAATAAGGCCATTTGTTGAGAATCATGAATACAGGTACTGAGAACCTCCATGCGGTTACTGACTTCACTTGAGTTTGGCTTTCTGTGGCACGTGCAGCACAGGAGGCAGGACGGATCATAATAATGGCTGGGATGGAGGAAATGGAATGGTGTCAAACGTGTTCGATACAATTCCATTTATTCCCCTCAAGCCATTACTATGAGCCCGTCCTCCCAATTAAGGTGCCACCGGCCAGCTGTCATGTACAGACGCAGGTGTATACTCATGAAAATTCCAACCGTATGTAAACACCATAGTTTGTATTTCTTGATTGGAAGTTGGAGTGAGAATGAGTGAGAACTGCGATGGACAGTTGATGCTGCGTAGTGTCTGTCCACAGTGTTGGAGGTGCCGTTCTAACACAATCTCCTCTTTCATTCCAGGTCTCAATTTGGAGGAAGATATTCTATCTGTAGCTGATAAAGGAGCTGTCCGTGGCGCTGAATTCCAGATCCGCAGAGATCCCCAGTGCACACCCATGCCCTTGTGCCACTCCTGATATCTCGCGTTCCTAGCAGCAACCAACCTCACCGCCAGAGCCAAGATGGACGACGGCTACGGACAAGACGGACGTCAGGACTTCATCCGCGGTGCCAAAGACATCGCCAAGGTGGTGAAGAAGCAGGCGGGCAAGAAGGTGGGCCGCAGTGTGGACAAAATGGCCGACGAGTACACCAAGCGCTCATACAAGCGCTTCGAGGAAGAGGACGAGGATGACGACTACCCCGTGCAGCAGAGCCAAGATGGCGACGGCTACTACCGCAATGACAGCCGGGCCAACGACGACGAAGGCGGCCACAGCGACTCCACGGAAGGTCACGACGAAGACGATGAGATCTACGAGGGAGAGTACCAGGGGATCCCCCGGGCGGAGTCCGGCAAAACGGGTCCGGTGGACGGGATGGCCCCCCAAGCTCAGATCAGGGACCTGGCCCAGTTCGAGGCGGAGAGGAGGAAGGATCAGGAGGAGCTGGCCCAGCAGTACGAGACCATCCTGCAGGAGTGTGGCCATGGGAAGTTCCAGTGGACGCTGTACTTTGTTCTGGGGCTGGCCCTCATGGCAGACGGTGTGGAGATCTTCGTGGTGGGCTTTGTGCTGCCCAGCGCAGAGAAGGACATGTGTCTGTCAGAGGAAAGCAAGGGCATGTTGGGTAAGATGGTTCTAATGGCCAGCCTGCTATCGATTATTCTAACTGTGTTACTCTCTCTCTATTCCGGTTCCCTTATTCCTCTTTCCCTGCTTGTTTATTCGCTCTTTAGCCCTCTCTCTCTTTTTCCCTCTCTCTTTTTCCCTCTCACTCTCTTTTTCCCTCTCACTCTCTTTTTCCCTCTCACTCTATTTAGCCCTCTCTCTCTTTTTCCCTCTCTCTTTTTCCCTCTCACTCTCTTTTTCCCTCTCACTCTCGTTTTCCCTCACTCTATTTAGCCCTCTCACTCTCTTCATCAGTTTTTGTCTGCTTCTCTTTATTCCCTACAAAAGCAAGCTTGAGTTCAAAGAGGTGGCCTATTCAAGGGATACTTCAGGATTTTGGCAATGAGGCATGCATGCTAGTATTATATAGTATCATTGCGCTACCACTAGTTAGCATTAGCTCGAGAAACTACCTCTAACGTCCTTCATACTGGGCTCCCGGGTGGCGCAGAGGTCTAGGGCATTGCATCTCAGTGCAAGAGGCGTCACTACAGTCCCTGGTTTGATTCCAGGCTGTATCACATCCGGCCGTGATTGGGATTCCCATAGGGCGGCGCAC
Organism: Oncorhynchus clarkii lewisi; assembly: GCF_045791955.1. Classification (NCBI taxonomy): domain Eukaryota; kingdom Metazoa; phylum Chordata; class Actinopteri; order Salmoniformes; family Salmonidae; genus Oncorhynchus; species Oncorhynchus clarkii. Next base: position 29,260,031 of record NC_092149.1, on the reverse strand, counting down.
AATTGTCCCAGCGTTGTCCGGGTTTGGCTGAGGCAGGCCATCATTGTAAATAAGAATTTGTTCTAAACTGACTTGTCTAGTTAAATAAAGTACATTTTGAAAAAATGAGACATAAAAATGCTATCCAGAAATTAATCTTATGCTGGGGAAGTAGATAAAGGGCCGCATTGCCAAAATCCTGAAGTATCCCTTTAATATAAAATGTTCCCCATGCCACATTTTCCCCATACTCTTATTATTTTAACACACTTTATATGAAGTTACAGTAGCTAAAGGCCTTTAGGATTCACTGCCCATGTAACTACTGAACGCCCCCTTTAATTCTCAAACCGTCTCTGAAATCCAAGCCAAATCCTATACATGCTTTGGTTCAGGTGTTTTATAGCAGATTATACTGCACACTGGAGACCATAGCATAGGCCCATTAAGAGAATGGTGTGTGCTGTGTGAAGTTACTCACGTGACCATTTCCCTTGCTGGGGGACAATGTCCATTCCATGCCATCTGTCTTTGGCCATTCAGCAAGGACACAATGAACGAGGGCTATGGTCCTAACACATTCAACTCATTCTGTATTTATACTGGCAGGCCATGTGTTATGCATGTTGTTTTTTATCGATTTGTTTTGTTTGTCTTGTTGCTTTTTGTTTGATGTGGGGAGTGAGGTCAGCGTATTGAATGGCGTGTTCAAAGGGGTATCATGTTTTTATAGCAGAGCAGAATTGAGAATGGACTCAAACAACCTCTCTCCATCACCATTACGTTCCCCTCTCTTGTTGTTCGGCCAAAAGTCATACTGATCCATATTGATTATTTTGTCAATGGCAGTTTTCGCTCATATTTAGATTAATTCAGTGAATGATCATATACACTCCACATAACACTGACATAGAGATGACTCATTTGACATTCAGTCATGCGTGTGTGGGTTGTTTTCTAGTCGACATATGACATGTGTGCATGCTTTCGTATGTAATGGGTGTGTAGGTATGGACCCAGCAGTGACACTCCCCCACATGTGCTCTGGCAGGCGTATATGTTTGTGTTTGTGTCTGTGTGAACTGTATGTGTGGTCTCTGGCTGACGACTGGCTTGCATGTGTATCTCTCAAGCTCTCTCTCTCTATGTTCCTCACTGGGTCTCTGTACGTGCTGTGTTGGGGGAGCCAGTATGGAAACAAGGCCCTTGGTCTCTCCCCTGTTACACAACATGCCTGACTCATGCTGGAGTGCTTCACTCGTGTATGCCACGGTGCCGCCCATGGGTCCTAGTGTCCTCGCTGTTCCCTCCTCCCTGCCTGCCATTGTATTAGTAGTCAGAATAGACCGCTGTTAGTGTTGTCAAGGAGCCAGTCTCTTTAACCTGACGCACTCTGGCGGAACCACACAGTGTATGTGTGTGTCTGTGTGTGTGTGTGCGGCAATGACCATAATATATTCCCCCCTGCTGCGCCCATCCAGCAGCGGTAAGTATCCACATTAGTCCAAGAGGTGAATTTGGAAATCGTGACACTGTGCTTGGAACATCCATTTTTTTCACGAAAGACAGAAAGGTGCATGGCTACAGATGCATTGTTACATTTCTCTGTACAGAACGCAAATGGAGAATCTCTGGTTGCCATTTTACGGCAGTACTGTCTGCCGCTCAGCAAGAGATTTCTGGGGAACTGCTGGAGATGTAGCTGTAAGATTTCACTGTCAGACAGATTTAACACAGTTGAGCAGATACACTTCCTTTCTACTGACATACAATATCAAGACTCCATTTTCTAAAATGATACCATTGTGTCTTGTTGACAGTGTGGTTATATTCAGACCGTTAGTCGTGGTTCCTTTTCTCTTTACCGTGGTTATGTTTTCAAGGTGGATGTTAACATAGCCATAACCTTGGGAAAATTCACATTGTCTCCTTTGGTCTTTTCATTGTGTGCTTGTCTCTTGTTTTCAGATAGCTCGGCTGGTAGCCCTGAGGGCAAAGAGAACCTTTCTCTCCCGGCGTCTCCTTGGCCTTTAGACAACATGGCACTGCTTAGCATATCAACGGAAGGGTGGGAGAGATGGAAGGAGGGAGAGAGGGATAATTTAAAAAAGGGCTGGACCGTGACAGCAGAGCAGAGGTGTGTCTGTTTTACTCAGCAAAGCAAGGAGGAACATGGTTAGCATTTAAGGGACTGTGAAGGCAGTGTGTGAGCATATTAGCAATTGGTGTAGAGCTTTTTAGCAAGGGTAGAGTCATGATAGCATTTAGTGATGCATGATGGATATAGTAGTGTATTAGAAAACAATCTTAGCATTGGTAGTATTATATTAGCATTTTTTATATTTTAGGGAACAGAATGTCCTATGTTCAGTGTGCAACATCAGTATTTTAACAATGTACAGCAAAGTAGGAAGCATTTTAGCTTTTGCAAAGAAACAGTAACACCATGATAGATTTATACTGCTTTTTTACACGAGGGGACAGAATTTGTGAGAGCAGTAGCATTTTGACTGTAATGGTGATGGTCAACTAAATCAACTGGCACAATGCTCTCTACTCTATGAAGGATCCTCTGCCCCTGGCTCACTCAAAAAGCCCTGTACGCTCTCGCAGAAAGGAGCTATTAATAGTGCCCCCTTAACCCCCCTTCCCACACACACACGTGCGCGCACACACGCCCACACACACACACACACACACACACACACACACACACACACACACACACACACACACACACACACACACACACACACACACATACACATAACACACTCCTCCATAGCCCTGCAGCCCCAGTGAGCCTCACCACGCTGCAGCTCACAGATTGTGGACTCACTCCTCTCATCACTCTCTCTCTCTTCTCCTCCTCTCCCCTCCCCACATCCTATTTTCTCTTTTGAATCATGTGGAGCTCAGCTGTCTGGAAGGCTCCTCCTACCTCTCTCTCTCTCTCTGGCTCTCTCTCTCTCCCATCTCTCTCTCTAACTGCCTCCCATGGGAGTCTCCCCTACTGTTTCCGTGATCCTCTTGGGTACAGTAAACAGATTCAACTTTGGTTAACAACAGCACTCAGAGTTGGCAGAATGATAACAGACCACCACCATTGGATGCAAGTCGGCACTACAGAATTAATATCGTAATAAACTCACTCAATTATGCATCAATGAAAAATAAACATTAGCAATGTTTATGAGTGCTACTTTAGGCTACTGTATGTTTCATCATGGGATCCGTAGCCAATATGCCACAATTTGTAAAATGCCTAATATGAAGTATGGAAGGGGTATCATGGCAGAATTCACAAGCCATCTGTGAATATCTTCTCAACTATAGCATTTTTTTTTGTGAGTGTGGATATTTTATACAGTTACCATTGGCAACCATTATTTTAACATTGCAAATCATTTATTTTGTCAGATCTTCTATTTTTAGACCTGTTGGCGTTTTTAATATTCTCCCGCTGTATTGGTAATAAAAGGCCTGTAGATGTATTTCTCAGGCCGTGTCAGACTGACTCAATTCACCAGGAACAACATTAAAAGATAAAGCATTTATCACACCCTATGTGATTTCCTCTGTGGCTGGGCTATTGCATTCCGGCCAGTCCCTGGGATGTGCTGCTGACTGTGGCTGGGCTATTGCATTCCAGCCAGTCCCTGGGATGTGCTGCTGACTGTGGCTGGGCTATTGCATTCCGGCCAGTCCCTGGGATGTGCTGCTGACTGTGTCTGGGCTATTGCATTCCGGCCAGTCCCTGGGATGTGCTGCTGACTGTGGCTGCGATAGCCTTGGTGGCTAACTTGACGACAGAAATACAGATTTAGAGATTGAGGCTACTTTTGACCAGAGCTCTATGACCAAAGCCCTATGGGCCCTGGTCAAAATAAGTGCACTATACAGGAAGTAGGGTACCATTTGGGAAGCATTGAGCAATACAGTGAGTGCTAGGGTAGATTGAGGATCAGCACCACAGACAGCTCCCCTGGCAGAGCTCTGCTCCCCCTATAGGCCAGGGAAGAGAGGGAGAGAGGCACAGCCACCCAGGCCACTGGCTGCCACTGATACTGCATTGCGGCGATGGCTTTCAAGCTCAGTCATCATCACCAGCTCCCTCCTGCCGCTCAGGCCTATTGTTAAGGCGGGGGACACACAACGGCGTTGACAGCTGCCTCTCTACACCGTCGCTGCACAAACAGAGATAGAGAGGTCTCGTACACACCTCCTAGCACGAGGAAGAAAGTCACCTTCAGACCCATCTAGGCATTGTTCAACACTCACACACACACAAACACACACACACACATACACACACACACACACACACACACACACACACACACACAGCTGAAGGGGAAGGCGGTGGGACACCCAACATCACACAGGTCTCTGACTCACCAACAACACAGTGCTTCTGTACTGTTAGACTTGGTACCATGAAATCGCTATTTCAACGTTAGCCTACACTGACCCTGCATTCACCTGAGCTCCAACACTAATTCGCTTCCTAGCCTTAGTGATGGATTAGCACAGCTGATATTATAGATCCCTTGTACCCCTTATGGGCTTGTTGACTTATCTGTGTGAATGGGCCCATAGTGTGGTCGGTGTGTGTGAGTCATCGTGATGGTGTATTTACACCACTGAGGTATAAAAAGAACTTGAGACTGTATGTCTGTGGTATACACACATACGACAGACATACAGTACACACAAGTGGGTCTGAATTGATGTCTGTGGTATGTGTGTACAAATTGTGCTTGTGAGAATGCGGTTAAGAATGTTGGGCCAGTTACCAAACAGGTTGCTGGTTCGAATCCCGTAGATGACTAGGTGAAAAATCTGTCCAGGTGCCCTTGAGCAAGGCACTTAGCCCTAATTGCTCCTGCAAGTTGCTCTGGATGAGAGCATCTGCTAAATGACTAAAATGTAAAAAGAAGGAGAATCCTTTAGCAGATCTCACTCACCAGTGACTTACATTGGATTTGTTTGTGTTAATAATATACTGTAGGAGTGTGTGTGGATGTCTTCAAATACATTTTTTTATATACAGTACCAGTCAAAAGTTTGGGAACACCTACTCATTCAAGGGATTTCATTTACTATTTTCTCCATTATAGGATAATAGTGAAGACATTACAACTATGAAATAACACATGGAATCATGTAGTAACCAAAAAAGTGTTAAACAAATTAAAATATACTTTAGATTTTAGATTCTTCAAAGTAGCCACCCTTTGCCTTGATGACAGCTTTGCACACTCTTGGCATTCTCTCAACCAGCTTCATGAGGAATGCTTTTCCAACAGTCTTGAAGGAGTTCCCACATATGCTGAGCACTTGTTGGTGGCTTTTCCTTCACTCCGCGGTCCAACTCATCCCAAATCATCTCAGTTGGGTTGAGGTCGGGTGATTGTGGAGGCCAGATCATCTGATGCAGCACTCCATCACTCTCCTTCTTGGTCAAATAGCCCTTACACAGCCTGGAGGTGTGTTGGGTCATTGTCCTGTTGAAAAACAAAGGATAGTCCCACTAACTGCAAAACAGATGGGATGGTGTATTGCTGCAGATTGCTGTGGTAGCCATGCTCGTTAAGTGTGCCTTGAATTCTAAATAAATCACAGACAGTGTCACCAAAAAAGCACCCACACACCATCACACCTCCTCCTCTATGCTTCACGGTGGGAACCACACATGCGGAGATCATCCGTTCACCTACTCTGCATTTCACAAAGCCACGGAGGTTGGAATCAAAAATCTCAGATTTGGATTCATCAGACCAAAGGACAGATTTCTACCGGTCTAATGTCCATTGCTCATGTTTCTTGGCCGAAACAAGTCTCTTTATCTCATTGGTGTCCTTTAGTAGTGGTTTCTTTGCAGAAATTCAACCATGGAGGACTGATTCACGCAGTCTCCTCTGAACAGGTGTGAGATGTGTCTGTTACTTGAACGCTGTGAAGCATTTATTTGGAAGGAAAGAAATTCAACAAATTAACTTTTAACAAGGCACACCTGTTAATTGAAATGCATTCCAGGTGACTACCACATGAAGCTGAAACTAACCCTGATTCAGCTGACCATCCTACCCATGCTAGATTACGGAGACATAATTTAGCAGGTAAGGGTGCTCTCGAGCGGCTAGATATTCTTTACCATTCGGCCATCAGATTTGCCACCAATGCTCCTTATAGGACACATCACTGCACTCTATACTCCTCTGTAAACTGGTAATCTCTGTATACCTGTCGCAAGACCCACTGGTTGATGCTTATTTATAAAACCCTCTTTGACCTCACTCCCCCCTATCTGAGATATCTACTGCAGCCCTCATCCTCCACATACAACACCCGTTCTGCCAGTCACATTCTGTTAAAGGTCCCCAAAGCACACAAATCCCTGGGTCGCTCCTCTTTTCAGTTCGCTGCAGCTAGCGACTGGAACGAGCTGCAACAAACACTCAAATTCGACAGTTTTATCTCAATCTCTTCATTCGAAGACTCAATCATGGAAACTCTTACTGACAGTTGTGGCTGCTTTGTGTGATGTATTGTTGCCTCTACCTTCTTGCCCTTTGTGCTGTTGTCTGCGCCAAATAATGTTTGTACCATGTTTTGTGCTGCTACCATATTGTGTTGCTAACATGTTGTTGTTATGTTGTGTTGCTACCATGCTGTGTTGTCATGTGTTGCTTTCTTGCTATGTTGTTGTCTTCGGTCTCTCTTTATGTAGTATTGTGTTGTCTCTCTTGTTGTGTTGTCTCTCTTATTGTATTTATTTTTAATCCCATGCCCCTGTCCTAGCAGGCCTTTTTCCTTTTGGTAGGCCGTCATTGTAAATAAGAATTTGTTCTTTAACTGACTAGCCTAGTTAAATAAAGGTTAAATACATGTTTTATAAAAAGCTAGTTGAGAGAATGCCAGTGTGCAACGCTTTCATCAAGTTACAGGGTGGTTACATATATTTTGATTTGTTTAACACTTCTTTAATTTCTAAATTATTCCATATGTGTTATTTCATAGTTTTGATGTCTTCACTGTAGAAAATAATAAACATAAAGAAAAACCCTGGAATGAGTAGTTGTGTCCAAACTTTTGACTGGTACTGTGCAGGCCAAAAGTTTAGAGAATGACACAAATATTAATTTTCACAAAGTCTGCTGCCTCAGTTTGTATGATGGCAATTTGCAAATACTCCAGAATGTTATGAAGAGTGATCAGATGAATTGCAATTAATTGAAAAGTCCCTCTTTGCCATGCAAATGAACTGAACCCCCCAAAAAACATTTCCACTGCATTTCAGCCCTGCCACAAAAAGGACCAGCTGACATCATGTCAGTGATTCTCTTGTTAACACAGGTGTAAGTGTTGACAAGGACAAGGCTGGAGATCACTCTGTCATGCTGATTGAGTTCGAATAACAGACTGGAAGCTTCAAAAGGAGGGTGATGTTTGCAATCATTGTTCTTCCTCTATCATCCATGGTTGCCTGCAAGGAAACACGTGCCGTCATCATTGCTTTGAACAAAAAGGGCTTCACAGGCAAGGATATTGCTGCCAGTAAGATTGCACCTAAATCAAACATTTATCGGATCATCATGAACTTCAAGGAGAGCGGTTCAATTGTTGTGAAAAAGGCTTCAGGGCGCCCTATAAAGTCCAGCAAGCGCCAGGACCGTCTCCTAAAGTAGATTCAGCTGCGGGATCGGGGCACCACCAGTACAGAGCTTGCTCAGGAATGGCAGCAGGCAGGTGTAAGTGCATCTGCACGCACAGTAAGGCGAAGACTTTTGGAGGGTGGCCAGGTGTCAAGAAGGGCAGCAAAGAAGCCACTTATCTCCAGGAAAAACATCAGGGACAGACTGATATTCTGCAAAAGGTACAGGGATTGGACTGCTGAGGACTGGGGTAAAGTCATTTTCTCTGATGAATCCCCTTTTTCCGATTGTTTGGGGCATCCGGAAAAAAGCTTGTCCGTAGAAGACAAGGTGAGAGCTACCATCAGTCCTGTGTCATGCCAACAGTAAAGAATCCTGAGACCATTCATGTGTGGGGTTGCTTCTCAGCCAAGGGAGTGGGCTCACTCACAATTTTGCCTAAGAACACAGCCATGAATAAAGAATGGTACCAACACATCCTCCGAGAGCAACTTCTCCCAACCATCCAGGAACAGTTTGGTGATGAACAATGCCTTTTCCAGCATGAGGGAGCACCTTGCCATAAGGCAAAAGTGATAACTAAGTGGCTCGGGGAACAAAACATCGATATTTTGAGTCCATGGCCAGAAAACTCCCCAGACCTTAATCCCATTGAGAACTTGTGGTCAATCCTCAAGAGGCAGGTGGACAAACAAAACCCCACAAATTCTGACAAACTCCAAGCATTGATTTTGCAAGAATGTGCTGCCATCAGTCAGGATGTGGCCCAGAAGTTAATTGACAGCATGCCAGGGCGGATTGCAGAGGTCTTGAAAAATAAGGGTCAACACTGCAAATATTGACTCTTTGCATCAACTTCATGTAGTTGTCAATAAAAGCCTTTGACACTTATGAAATGCTTGTAATTATTCCTTCAGTATTCCATGGTGACATCTGACAAAAATATCTAAAGACACTGAAGCAGCAAACTTTGTGGAAATTAATATTTGTGTCATACTCAAACATTTTGGCCACGACTGTACAGGGGGGTACCGAAACAGAGTCAATGTGCGGGAGCACTGGTTATTTTAGGTAGTATATACATGTAGTTAGAGTTATTAAAGTGACTATGCATAGATGACAACAGAGAGTAGCAGTGGTGTAAAGAGGGGGGGGGGGCACTGCAAGTAGTCTGGGTAGCCATTTGACTAGATGTTCAGGAGTCTTATGTCTTGGGGGAAGAAGCTGTTTAAAAGCTTCTTGGACCTAGACTTGGCGCTCCGGTACCACTGGCCGTGCGGTAGCAGAGAGAACAGTCTATGACTAGCGTGGCTGGAGTCTTTGACAATTTTTAGGGCCTTCCTCTGACACCGCCTGGAATAGAGGTCCTGGATGGCAGGAACTGGGCCCGACTGTGCCGTTAGCATTACCCTCTGTAGTGCCTTGTGGTCGGAGGCCGAGCAGTTGCCATACCAGGCAGTGATGCAACCGCTCTCGATGGTGCAGCTGTAGAACCTTTTGAGGATCTGAGGACCCATGCCAAATCTTTTCAGTCTCCTTAGGGGGAATAGGTTTTTGTCGTGCGCGCTTCACAACTGTCATGGGGTGCTTGGACCATGTTAGTTTGTTGGTGATGTGGACACCAAGGAACTTGAAGCTCTCAACCTGCTCCACTGCAGCCCCGTCGATGAGAATGGGGGCGTGCTCAGTCCTCTTTTTCCTGTAGTCCACAATCATCTCCTTTGTCTTGATCACGCTGAGGGAGAGGTTGGTGTCATGGCACCACACGGCCAGGTCTCTGACCTCCTCGCTATAGGCTGTCTCGTTGTTGTCGGTGATCAGGCCTACCACTGTTGTGTCAAGCCAATGACTGATGTGGTGTTCTCCTCAATGCCATCGGAGGAATCCCGGAACATATTCCAGTCTGTGATAGCAAAACAGTTCTGTAGCTTAGCTTCTGCTTCATCTGACCACTTATTTTTATTGATCTAGTCACTGGTACTTCCTGCTTTAATTTTTGCTTGTAAGCAGGAATCAGGAGGATGGAATTATGGTCAGATTTGCCAAATGGAGGGTGAGGGAGAGCTTTGTATGCATCTCTGTATGTGGAGTATAGGTGGTCCGGAGTTCTTTTCCCCCTGGTTGCACATTTAACATGCTGATAGAAATTTGGTAAAACTGATTTAAGTTTCCCTGCATTAAAGTCCCCGGCTACTAGGATCGCCGCCTCTGGGTGAGCGTTTTCTTGTTTGCTTATGGCGGAATACAGCTCATTCAATGCTGTCTTAGTGCCAGCTTCTGACTGTGGTGGTATATAAACAGCTGCAAAAAATATAGATTATAACTCTATATAGATGAAACACCCATTCAGGTGTAGGATCTTAATTTGAACCCGTTTTCTGTAGCATCCTGCCACAACAGGAAATGTGAATTATTATGTGGATTATAATGAATGCACATTTTGTAGGGGTTGATAGATTTTAATTAAGGGAAAATCAAGTCTGAAAGTCTTTTAAAGTGGAAAATGAAATTCTAATCTACGTGTTTTTCCCCCCTGCAAAGTTCTCCTGCAACGGGGCGATCAAATTAAGATCCTACACCTGTATTCTGAGACACTTGACACATATGTCCCCTGATGTGTAATAATGTTAAAGTATACAACATTCTTTAATACATTTTTGTGGTAGAAGAAGCAATTGTGTATCTGTCCGATGAGACTGTCTAGTTAGCTAGATTAAGGATTGCCTGGAACTCTATCAAGAGCTAAACTGAATGAAATGTCAATGAATGTATTGATCCATACTATAAAATACAATGAAAGGAACATGCTTGGAACCTCTAACCCTGGCAATTTGCCTGGCAAACTCATGGGTACACTCTCAATGGCTACCTGGTATTGTGATGCAATCATTTCCATGGTAATGTAAACTGAGCAAAAAAAGAAAAGTCCCTTTTTCAGGACCCTGTCTTTCAAAGATAATTCGTAATAATCCAAATAACTTCACAGATCTTCATTATAAAGGGTTTTAACACTGTTTCCCATGATTGTTCAATGAACCATAAACAATTAATGAACATGCACCCGTGGAATGGTTGTTAAGACACTAACAGCTTACAGACGGTAGGCAATTAAGGTCACAGTTATGAAAACTTAGGACACTAAAGAGGCCTTTCTACTGACTCTAGGCTAAAAGAGGCTGGATTGAGGGCTTGTAGGCCTGTTGTAAGGCAGGTCCTCACCAGACATCACCGGCAACAACATTGCCTATGGGCACCAACCCACTGTCGCTGGACCAGACAGGATTGGCAAAAAGTGCTCTTCACTGATGAGTCGCGGTTTTGTCTCACCGGGGATGATGGTCGGATTCGCATTTATCGTCGAAGGAATGAGCATTACACCGAGGCCTGTACTCTGGAACGGGATCGATTTGGAGGTGGAGGGTCTGTCATGGTCTGGGGCGGTGTGTCACAGCATCATTGGACTGAGCTTGTTGTCATTGCAGGCAATCTCAACACTGTGCGTTGAAGGGAAGACATCCTCCTCCCTCATGTGGTACCCTTCCTGCAGGCTCATCCTGACATGACCCTCCAGCATGACAATGTCACCAGCCATACTGCTCGTTCTATGCTTGATTTCCTGCAAGACAGGAATGCCAGTGTTCTGCCATGGCCAACGAAGAGCCCGGATCTCAATCCCATTGAGCACGTCTGGGACCTGTTGGATCAGAGGGTGAGGACTAGGGTCATTCCCCCCAGAAATGTCCGGGAACTTGCAGGTGCCTTGGTGGAAGAGTGGGGTAACATCTCACAGCAAGAACTGGCAAATCTGGTGCAGTCCATGAGGAGGAGATGCACTGCAGTACTTAATGCAGCTGGTGGCCACACCAGAGACTGACTGTTACTTTTGATTTTGACCATCCCTTTGTTCAGGGACACATTATTCCATTTCTGTTAGTCACATGTCTGTGGAACTTGTTCAGTTTATGTCTCAGTTGTTGAATCTTGTTATGTTCATACAGATATTTACACATGTTAAGTTTGCTGGGAAACAAACGCATTTGACAGTGAGAAGATGTTTCTTCTCTTTCTTTTTTTTCTGAGTTTAGAATGTTCATTCACATGATGCTAACTGATGTGGCTCATTTTTGTAAATGTAATTTACTTCCTGATTTGCTCCTATGGGTACACTCACAATGGCTGTCCACCCATTACACCATCATTGACTTGAATAGGGACGCCCGTTCCATCCATTCTATTTCTATGATCCATACACTTTTAGAAAAATAGGTGCTATCTAGAATCTAAAGGGGTTCTTCGGCTGTCCCCATAGGAGAACCCTTTGAAAAACCATTTTTCGTTCCGGGTAGAACACTTTTATTTTTAGGTAGAACCTCTTTGAGTTCCATGTAGATCCCTTTACGCAGAGGGTTCTACGTGGACCCCAAAATAGTTCTACCTGGAACCAAAAAGGGTTCTCCTATGGGGACAGCGAAATAACCATTTTGGAACCCTTTTTTATAATAACCCTAATAGGTATTAATAACCTCCTCTCTCCCCCTCCATCCCTATATTCCCTCTCACCTTTTCTCCTCTTTCTCTCTCTCTCCCTTGTTCTCCTTCCCACTTCCCCACCCCTTCTCTCTCTCTCCCTCTTTCAGGTCTTATTGTGTACCTGGGGATGATGGTGGGGGCCTTCCTGTGGGGCGGCCTGGCCGACCGGATTGGACGGCGACAGACCCTCCTCATCTCCCTCTCCATCAACAGTGTGTTTGCCTTCTTCTCCTCCTTCGTTCAAGGATACAGCTCCTTCCTTTTATGCCGTCTGCTCTCCGGTGTGGGGTAAGGAAGCACGCTGTGTCACACACCCCTTCTCCTCTGAGAACAACTTGGCTATAAATACTAGTGCCGACTGTAAATTATGCCAAAATTAATGTGCCCCACAATGACTCCCAAAGCTGGAAGTCTGAAAGCGATCCCAGCTTGGTTAAATCAACTGGATGAAATGTGTATGAAGCCTATCTATTATTGATGTTGACAATGTTATTGTGCTGGCACAGATTATTTAACTGGCTTAATAGCCTGAAGAGACTTTATTACCTCTCTTTCTTTCTGTCTCTATTTCTCTCTCTCTCTCTCTCTCTCTCTCTCTCTCCTCCCGCTTTATCCCTCTCTCTGTCTCCCTCTCTCTCTCTCTCTCTCTCTCTCTGCAGCATCGGTGGCTCCATCCCCATCGTGTTCTCCTACTATTCTGAGTTCCTGGCCCAGGAGAAGAGAGGAGAGCACCTCAGCTGGCTCTGCATGTTCTGGATGATCGGTGGCATCTACGCCTCTGCCATGGCCTGGGCCATCATCCCCCACTATGGTGAGAAATGTCAATGAACCAATCAACCTACCAGTCAATAACTCAATGAATCAATCAACAAATCAGTGAGTCGGTTGGGGGGTTGTTCGTCGGTCAATGTTCGTCGGTTCATTTCTACCACCCCAGAGTGAAATTTGGTTTCCAAGCAAATATTACACATTCTGTACATTTAAATACAATTGAATGCACACTGTTTATACACACAGAAACAATCATTACATTCTTTGTTATGCTCCTATCAAACATGGATGCATATGCTTATCGTCCTGTGTACTGCTCTCTGGTATGACCCTTGCACCATAGTTCTTCAACCTCTGTATGTCCCTGTCCCAGGCTGGAGTTTCCAGATGGGCTCTGCGTACCAATTCCACAGCTGGCGTGTCTTTGTGTTAGTGTGTGCCTTCCCCTCTGTGGCAGCCATCTCTGCCCTCACCACAATGCCCGAGAGCCCACGCTTCTTCCTGGAGGTCAGTCCACCAACCACCAATGAAAATATAACAAAAAATCATAGTAGCTACCCAAGGCATCGTTTATCATCTTGGGTTTAACTTGGGACTTACTGCTGTGTTTGAATATCATGACACCTACAGTAGCTACTTTCAATATACAGCTGCTGGGATCCTGATTATCCTGACAAATATACAATAATGAGTTCCTATTTATTTAGCTATTCATTAGACAAATGTGTCTGTCTTGTCTGTTGTAGAATGGGAAACACGATGAGGCTTGGATGATTCTGAAGCAGGTCCATGACACCAACATGAGGGCGAAGGGCTACCCAGAGAGGGTCTTCTCTGTGAGTGACACACACACACACACACACACACACACACACACACACACACACACACACACACACACACACACCCCCCCCCCCCACACACACACACACACACATGCACACACAGTACATCCATCCTAAACTACTATAAAACCCAGATCAGACACATCTAGTCTGTGAAGTGAAGCAGTCTTTTATTCAGAGAAAAGAAATGAGGGGACATTTTTATATTCATGAATCATCTAGCAAATCCCGCCTCTGAGCAATCACAGCCTGTCTCATACATTTACAGTAATGCATGAATTAGCTTGAATTAGCTTGAATTTATTAGTTATTTGAGGATGAATTAAGCTCTGAATTAATCTTTGAAAAACTTGTTTAGGGAGTAATTATGTTAAGGAAGTTAGTGTGACTGAGTTGTGTTGTTGCCCCTAGGTGACCACCATCAAGACAGTTAAGCAGATGGATGAGCTGGTGGACATGGGAGAGGGCACCGCCTGGCACCAGAGATGGAGGATGAGGCTGGCTGACCTGTTCAACCAGGTAACATACTCTACCTTAATAACCTGTTCAACCAGGTAACATACTCTACCTTAACCTGTTCAACCAGGTAACATACTCTACCTTAACCTGTTCAACCAGGTAACATACTCTACCTCAATAACCTGTTCAACCAGGTAACATACTCTACCTTAACCTGTTCAACCAGGTAACATACTCTACCTTAACCTGTTCAACCAGGTAACATACTCTACCTTAACCTGTTCAACCAGGTAACATACTCTACCTTAATAACCTGTTCAACCAGGTAACATACTCTACCTTAACCTGTTCAACCAGGTAACATACTCTACCTTAACCTGTTCAACCAGGTAACATACTCTACCTTAACCTGTTCAACCAGGTAACATACTCTACCTTAACCTGTTCAACCAGGTAACATACTCTACCTTAATAACCTGTTCAACCAGGTAACATACTCTACCTTAACCTGTTCAACCAGGTAACATACTCTACCTTAACCTGTTCAACCAGGTAACATACTCTACCTTAATAACCTGTTCAACCAGGTAACATACTCTACCTTAATAACCTGTTCAACCAGGTAACATACTCTACCTTAACCTGTTCAACCAGGTAACATACTCTACCTTAATAACCTGTTCAACCAGGTAACATACTCTACCTTAATAACCTGTTTAACCAGGTAACATACTTTACCTTAACCTGTTCAACCAGGTAACATACTCTACCTTAACCTGTTCAACCAGGTAACATACTCTACCTTCACCTGTTCAGAGATGATTGTAATGTTTCACTTGCTCTCCTAAGGATCTTTGGTCAACTGGGGCTAAATTGAGTGAATAGTTTAACAAGAATGGGAGGATTATCCTTCCTTCTTCTTCTTCTTCTTCTTCTACAGTTTGAATGCTCATCATTGGTCTAACAAAAATGTGCTATGTTCTAGCTAAACTAAATAGTATCTGTATAACAAAAAAAACATGTTTTATTGTCACATACACCAGATAGATGCAGTGAAATGTGTTGGTTTACAGGGTCAGCCGTAGTAGTCCAGCTCCCCTGGAGGAAATTAGGGTTAAGCACCTTGATCAAGGGCAGATCGACAGATTTTTCACCTTGTTGGCTCAGGTATTCAAACCAGCGACCTTTCTGTGACTGGCCCAATGCTCTAACCGCTAGGCTACTATAGTCTCACATACCTCTCTGATAGACAATCACCACTGCTATTACTATCAAAGAGAACAGAGAAGGTTCATGTTTATATGCTCTTAACTACAGAATGAGAGACTGGAACGATTGTTTGTATATGAGCCCCCGTTGTTTATAAAGTGCCTGTGTGCAGAGATTACCTAGCTATGTTTACTAGCTGTGTTTACTAGCTGTGTTTACTAGATATGTTTACTAGCTATGTTTACTAGCTGTGTTTACTAGCTATGTTCACTAGCTGTGTTCACTAGCTGTGTTTACTAGCTGTGTTTACTAGCTGTGTTTACTAGCTATGTTTACTAGCTGTGTTCACTAGCTGTGTTTACTAGCTGTGTTTACTAGCTGTGTTTACTAGCTATGTTTACTAGCTGTGTTTACTAGCTATGTTTACTAGCTGTGTTTACTAGCTGTGTTTACTAGCTATGTTTACTAGCTGTGTTTACTAGCTATGTTCACTAGCTGTGTTTACTAGCTGTGTTTACTAGCTGTGTTTACTAGCTGTGTTTACTAGCTATGTTCACTAGCTGTGTTTACTAGCTATGTTCACTAGCTGTGTTTACTAGCTGTGTTTACTAGCTGTGTTTACTAGCTATGTTCACTAGCTGTGTTTACTAGCTGTGTTCACTAGCTGTGTTTACTAGCTGTGTTTACTAGCTGTGTTTACTAGCTATGTTCACTAGCTGTGTTCACTAGCTGTGTTTACTAGCTGTGTTTACTAGCTATGTTTACTAGCTGTGTTTACTAGCTATGTTCACTAGCTGTGTTTACTGTTGGCTTGTGTGGAACGTGGAACTTTATGTTTATTTATTGCTGTTGTAGATTGTAGAGAGATTTCCTTTGAGATATATTGTTTGCGTGTGTGTGTGTGTGTGTGTGTGTGTGTGTGTGTGTGTGTGTGTGTGTGTGTGTGTGTGTGTGTGTGAACCTCCCTGTAGGTGTGGAGCAACTTCCTGGCCATATTCTCTCCTGAGTACCGCCGCACCACTCTCATGATGATGGCTGTGTGGTTCTCTATGTCGTTCAGGTAAAGTCACGCTCCCAAAACTTTTTTCAGGTCATTTACAGCCAAAGTCATGTTCGCATAGAATGAACTACAGGTATAATAAACTAACTTAACTTCTTGTTTCGATTTTTTTATTATTTGTGTATTAGTATTGTATTTGCGAGGCATTCTGCTGCATTGTTGGAGCTAGAAACATAAGCATTTCACTGCACCTGCTATAACACCTGCATATGTGTGTACGTGACCAATAAACTTTGATTTGATTGTGTCTGACTCAAGTGAAAATGTAGTTTGATATTACTGATATTGATGATGTAATTAGTGTCCTATCCCTTCTAAGTGGATTATGTTAAGTTGATCATCATGATCCCTACGTCTGTCTTAACATCCATCTCCCTTCTCTCCCTCAGTTACTATGGGCTGACGGTGTGGTTCCCTGACATGATCAAGTATCTCCAGAAGCAGGAGTACTCCTCGCGCACCAAGGTCTTCATCAAGGAGAAGGTGGAGCACGTCACCTTCAACTTCACCCTGGAAAACCAGGTGCACCGCAACGGAGAGTACTTCAACAACAAGTAGGTCCCCCTTTCCCTCTTCCCTCACCAGCGAACACAGCAGGGTACCAAGCCATTCATACAGGTCAAGGGTCAGTCAGTCATTCTGATGTTAAAACAAACTCTTTATCTCTCTCTCTCTCTCTCTCTTCCCCTCTCTCTCCCTCTCTCTTTCTCTCTCTCTCTCTCTCTCTCTCTCTCTCTCTCTCTCTCTCTCTCTCTCTCCCTGATTATCTCCCTCTCCCCCTCTGTATCTCTGTCTCTGACAGGTTTATGAATCTGAAGATGAAGTCCATGGTGTTCGAGGATTCTCTGTTTGAGGAGTGCTACTTTGAAGACATCACCTCCAGCAACACCTTCTTCAAGAACTGCACCTTCATCGCCACCCTCTTCTACAACACAGGTCGGTTGTTTTCAACTCTCTGCTGATGAGTGTTGTATCAGTGTTTATAAGTTGTGAATGTCTTGTTTTGCTTATAAGGGGTTTCCCCTTCATTAACTCATCTAAGTACTGTAATCTCAATTGTGTTAGTGGCTTCTGTGTTTGATTGACAGATAAAATACAATTGTATGCCATATTGTTGTCTAAGGAGATAAACATGTCTTATATTGTTCATATAGGTCTTATGCATTTCTTGCTAAGGTGTTAAACCTCTCTTACAGAAACAGAGCCAGAAACAGAGCAGAGAATCAGCTCCAATTATATTCTTCATACAAGACAAAATGGCTCAATTACCATCACTCTACTCCATGGCCCTGTAACATAATGAGGCAATGCAGACAGAGAGAGGTATCCTAGCAACACAGCCCCAATGCTATTTTACTTCAGCCTGCAAATTACATAACTGTCAGTCATCTCAAACTGAATGATAGATTTTTCCAAAACAAAGGCAGCCTGCACAAGAAGATGATTCATCTGTATGGCTGATGACAAAAGATGGGCAATATTGATGAGCTTGAAGTCCTCTCGATCCATCGGCAGAATCCAATTTTATCTCTGGCATTACAACGATGGAAACCTATTATCAGCCAAACACAAGCCCACAATGGCTTAGTCTCTCTCGCTCTCTCTTTCTCTGTCTCTCTCAAGACGTTATCAGAGCAGTACAATAGTGACGATCTAAACGCCTCCCTCTCGTTCTGTTAGGTGTTTGTCCGTCATTAGGCTAGTCAAGCAATCACTCTGCTGCTATCAATGCCATGCAGGAGCTACTCATTTGCATTTGAATTAAAAAGCCATTTCACTACTACTGCTTTAATGCTTAATCCCTCTGTTCTTTCCCACTAAGAGCTAGAAGCTGCTAGATTGTTGCCATAGTGTAGGATGTTAACCCACTATGGGACCAACCACATGATGGATTTATACTGAGAAGTACAGCAGAGCAAAACCTAGAGGTTGGAGGTCAGAGGTTAGGCTTGGACAGTATGGACACACCGGTCTCTCATGTACAACGCCAATAAAGAATTCAGTATTATGAATGTATTTTATTTTGTAACTCATTGAATAGGCCCTATATATGCGAACCTTACGCCCCAGTTCATGTTCTGTCATTCATCCATTAGAATGACTGTAGTTTATGGTATTGTGTTCATATATCTCATATGAGCACAATACCATCATCTCAGCTGATCTCAGCTGACATTAGAGATACCAGCAGTACAGAATGCATTAAAGTCTATCCCTACATTGAATCGAATTAACCACAATTCTCGTCAATAACACCCCCCCCCCCCCCCCCCCCCCCCCCCTCTCCCCAACAGATCTGTTCAAGTACAGGCTGATCAACAGCAAACTGGTCAACAGCACCTTCCTGCACAACAAGGAGGGCTGCATGCTTAGCGACTTCAGCGACGAGAACAGTGCCTACATGATATACTTTGTCAGCTTCCTGGGCACCCTGGCCGTGTTGCCCGGCAACATCGTGTCGGCGCTGCTCATGGACAAGATCGGACGGCTGAGGATGCTGGGTAATAGAGCGAGGAGAGGCGACAGTGTCGTCACGGCTACAAGGGTGTCATCTGATTTTGCACTGTACTGTTGGTGCATGTCTTCGACACATAGAGATCAGCAACCTTAAGAAAACAAAATGTAGTCTGCTTAATCTATGGTAGATTGGGCAGAATGTTCTGTCTCACAATGGCCAAAATGGATTCAGCAAGAATAGCAGGTATATTAGATGACATATTCATAGATTCACTCATTTTCCATCTCTTCTTCTTCTCTCTCTCTCTCTCTCTCTCTCTCTTGACCCCTCCTTACCCTATATCTCCCTCCCTTTCCCTCCCTCCTCATCTCTTTCCCTCCTCTCCTCTCACTCTTCAGCGGGCTCCAGTGTGATCTCTTGTGTCAGCTGTTTCTTCCTGTCGTTTGGCAACAGCGAGTCAGCCATGATCGCTCTGCTCTGTCTGTTCGGGGGCATCAGCATCGCCTCCTGGAATGCCCTGGACGTGCTGACGGTGGAGCTTTACCCCTCTGACAAGAGGTAGGAAACGCCAACCAGAGAGCCACACCAAAACCTTGGCTTTGTGGAAGGTTGTAGCTTCCAGGGTGTACTGGCAAAAGTGGTGCCTTGATGTGATTGGTTACACTAGATGGAGGAAAATGGAGGTTGTAGTACTGTGTAAGAGCATTGGTGGTAGTGGAGCTTGAAACTGGGTGGGAATCCTTACTGCCACCCCATGGCTGAGTGAACACTGCACTGCCTCAACCACCATATACTAAAAAATAAATAATAATCTGTATATCCCAGTAAACTGGGTTGACTGAAACATTTCTGGCCATTTCAAAACTCTGAGATCTCATCATAGCAGACTGGCTGTTCATTATTATCAACGGGGTTCGAGCCCTGAATGCTGATTGGCTGACAGCCGTGGTATATCAGACCGTATACCATGGGTATGACAAAACATTTATTTGTACTGCTCTAATTACGTCGGTAACCAGTTTATAATAGCAATAAGGTACCTCGGGGGTTTGCTGTAAATGGCCAATTTACCACACCCCCTCAAGCCTTTTTGCTTAATAATATCGGACCATGATTAAATATTATTTTCCAATTTCAGAAAGGGTAGTAGTGCTGCCCATCTGGCTGAACAGTCCTCCTGTAGGTGTTACATTATGAGTTCAATCTGAGACTGTTTGAATAGAGGTCATTAGGGAACTGACTGATCTTCCTCTCTCCTCCCAGATGCACAGCGTTTGGCTTTCTAAATGCCCTCTGTAAGCTGGCAGCCGTGTTGGGCATCAGCATCTTCACCTCCTTCGTGGGCATTACCAAGGCTGTGCCCATCCTGTTCGCCTCCGGGGCGCTTGCAGCGGGCAGCTTCCTGGCGTTCAAGCTGCCGGAGACGCGGGGCCAGGTGCTGCAATAGTGTGGCCACACCCCTAGGGGGCGACATGGGGGGTCAGAATGAGTAAGCCACACTGTGAACAACAAGTTGTCCAAGAAACCCCTAAACTCTGCCCTGTACGCCCCATTGAAGTCAGAGCCTATTCACAGGAATGAGTTCAATGCAGATGCTGCACAGATCTACTAAGCTGTAAATATTGTGGATTGCCTGATATTGGATGTACTGTTTAGATAGACACATCTCTATACTACTAAGATCTGTGGAATTGTGCTGCCGATGCTTAACATTGATCCCTATGAATAGGCTGTGAGTTGGTAGAGAAAGGGAAGTGCAACCAAACTCTGCCCCTAGACCAACAGAAGCTGTTCCAACTTGAATCCTTGTTCAGTGCAATCTTAATCACTGAGTGTATGTGTTTATGAGGGTTGAGGAGGTAGTTTAGATGCAGGTCCCCAAAATGAAGACAGATTACTGGGGTTATGGGGTAGGGACATGGGGTCTAGTTTATGAGCCATGCCTATAGCCCGTAATAGAAATGACCACTAGCCATCCAATCCATATTCACACCAATTTCTCTGATAAGCTCAGCTCACTTCCCATCTACATGAGTCTACATTGCTATGGGAGAACGTCAGTCATAAATGATACGTCATACCTTGATTTGAACCATTTTTGACTTAATGGGTAAACCAAAACATTCAGTTAAACCAAGGCCTCTCCTCATGTTCATACCTTCCAAGGTCTTGTGTTTATTTTATGTACAAAATAACTGCCATTTTATAGGTTTTAGAACATTCCAGGTTTACTTTTCATTATGGTTTGAATGAGACTGTTGACAAAAGTGATCTGTTGAGCTTTTTCCCTTTAAAACATTCTTTCTAGCCGTTCTATCTCAATCAATCATAAACGGCTGCTCAAATCAATCCTTCAAATCTCCATTTCTGACAATGTTGAAATTTGTTCAGCCCACATTGTTCGCCATGTACATTTTAGAACAGCACTTTTGTTCAAACATTCCACATTTAAAGCACAAATGTTTGCTAATGCAAATAGGACTGTTGTCACAATTTGTTACAATAGTTATTATTATTGTAACGTTTTAAACAAACGTTTAAAAGCCCACAGTTCAAGTGTCATTCTTGCTTCATGTATCCTGTAGTAACAAATGCCTTCTTTGTTCCATCTGTCACAGGTTTTATGTTTTGCTCGTAGAAAATGTGTTTTGGGAAAGTGGTATGCATAAGTGAATTCGTGGACAATTAGCCAAAAAGATAGAACACAATACGAAAATGGCATTGAAGTGTATCATGTTACTGTAGATCAATAAGTCAGATGTTAGATGTTGAATCCATGTCCTTTTTACGAGAGAAATCACACTGCCTTTGATATCATTTGCCTGTTCTAACATTGACCTTGGATTTCAGGAACATTCTCGCAACCCTTAAACACATCAAACCACTTTAATGTGCACAACTGAAACATACCTTTTCATTTTTTGTGATATTGTGAAACAGGAACTAGATGTTGAAAATAAGACACAAAGATATGGAAAGGACGTAGTAAACCTCCGTGAAACATTGCAACAATGTGACATATTTTCAGTAGAGTCCATTTGATATTTATTTTGAGTTTGAAAGATATTAAGATATATTTAAGATGTATTTATTTAAGATATATTTACTTTTGGGTGCAATGTGTTTCAAAAGAGACTATAGTGGTAAGGACATATATGCACTGTCATTAAATACTATCATGTACATCATAGCCCATATTTTATTATTTATTTTGATATGGGTGTGAGACTGTGCTTGTTTGCCTGTGCAATATTGAACTTTGACCTGCAATATTGAGGTGTTTCTTGTGGATTCTTGATAGCTTGTTTATTAGTTGTTTTATCTGATACTTGGAGTATGATTAACTGATGTGGCGATACAAGTAAAAGCTGCTTTATTGATCGGATGATCAAAACGACAATTAAACCTCGATGAGATGGGGAACATTATTGGATGCTATTGGATGTTTATGGGAAACATTTCACCGAGCATTGAAATAGAAGTAGTATAACTTTCCTTTGATTTCCACCCTTGAAGCTTAGAACATCATGATATATGGGTACATTTAACACGTTACACACCTCCGCTGAGGTTTTTTTTATCATACATGATAGACTAGGACTAAACACACTGCTAAGGGCAGTGTCCTCATGGGATATCTGATCCATAGATTTCCTGAACATTGGTTTGGTACCAAACAACGTTCCACATTCCCCTTATAGCAAGCACATTGATCAAGTGTGGTATGTTCACAATTGCATGTTACAAAGAAACAAACTCAGAAAAGCAACAAAGCACTGATTCAGCAACAAAGGAAATGATCATAAACTGCCATTTTTTAGGATAGCAGCCATATGTAGACTTAACAGCATTCTAGATAAAGACCAATCCATTGCACTAAATGTACCTAGCTGTACATGCACAGTTGTTAATGCCTTGCATTCTTAAAAAGACCAAAACCTTTGAAACATAAAATATATCAGTAGCTAGCACATGAAGGGAAACAGAAGGTAGAGCAGTTGACGTACGCACAATAACTGCTTACAAGCGACCAATTTAAGACAGTAGCCAAATGATTCATTGGTACCAAATGAGTCACGCATGCAGTTGTGAACCGCACACAAAATAATCAGTATACATTGATTTACAGTAGTCGCAGTTGACTATTTATTGACATAGCAACCTCTCACTTTACTTTATGTTTACATTACCATAAACTAGCATATCGTACGTTCAGTGTATGACCCCTTAATCTATATAGGAACTTCAAGCCGTTACCACATTCCTCAAAATCGACATGCATTAGTCTACACATCCAAACCATTCACTGATGGTTTAGTGACTGCCGATCTATAAGTGTGCCATGAGTAACTTCTCTCATTGATTATTGCCAAATATTTTTGTATGTCTTAAGTTTATACTATGTCATAAAGAAACTGGAATATAGATTTAAATATGTAAATTAAAATAAATAAAATATAACATAGATCATTAATAAATATTATAGCTCTTTATAACCTTTGACCCCTTGAAAATATTCCTGTGGTAGGGGGAGCAGTTTTTATGAACTGATTTGGGACGTGGATGGCCAGTCTGTCGGAAAGTACATTTATTCACAATTCCTCTAAGAAGCACAGTAATCTTAAAAGATTAATTTGTTATTGAAGAATCAGCATCAGCATTGCAGCATGTGTCTGATCTGTGTTTCCATATCCTATCTCTATGTTGTCATAATTATACCGCCCATGAAATGATAAACAAGGATGTCAATATTAATGTTGTATAGTACGACATGGAACGCTGTGAAATGCTTAACTATCTATTTACTCTCTCAGTGAACCAGTTCAGGATATTTTAAGTCAAGATTGTTTCTAGTACCTGTAGTTGCATATTTTCAATTCTGTTACAAGGTTTTTTTGTATTCTTAACTTGTTGCTCGGTCAACGGTCAATCATGAGTGCAAAAACGTAATTATAGCAATAAGTGTTAGATTGTTTGTCTTTTATCTCTCCCCAAAACACTATTGGGAAATGAAACACATTATATATTGGGCCTTTTCCACTGAAATGCTGTGTGTTTGCTTCTACTAAATGGGACTGAATGGCTTATATTCACTTCTAAAACTACCCCTAGGTCTTTGGAGGCTTTTGTCAATAAGAAAACATTGCAATTAATTACATGTAACAGAGAATTTATCACTGTCATAGTACTGTGCTGTAGAATCTGTAGTTGTTTGTATGTAAGTATATATCATAATATTAGAAATTACGATACGGTATACATGTGGAACCATAGAAAAATACAAAGGACAAAAAAACTGAAGTGTAAATGACAGAGTACTATTGTATGGTGTCTTCGATTTTGTGTATTTTGTAAATGAAAATGGAATAGAAGTAAATACATCAAAATAAATACTACTGGTTATGAAGAATACTTAAATGTTACAACGTCATGATTCTGTTAGAAAGTTTGTGTGTGAGATTTTTTCATATCTTTTGTCATCGTTTATTTATTTACCTTTTCAGAACTGCAATGGATAGCAAAGAAAAATAAACTACTGTCCTAATGATGAAACCCTTGTAATTATATCATTTACCGATATGATCATGATGATAAAATGATAAAATTGATTTCTTGACTTTTGTGCCTAGGGGTCAGAACAGAATCCCACTGGCCACAGATGTCAATCCAATGTCTTATTCCACGTTGGTTCTATGTAATTTCACCAACAGGCATAATAGCTCATTGAGAAAAATTTTACTTTGCAACAAACCTCCACCAGTACTAGATTTACTAGCCCTAGTCCCAGGTCGTCTACAAAGACTACAAAGTCACAGACAGTCCAAACCAGGCGGCACTTCCTGTGTACGTTGGATAACTGAGGACGCTGTGAAAAGGTAGGTTGCAAATACATTTATTACAACTCGCTTTGGGTTATTACAGCTTTGCTAATTTATTAATAACAACCCTAACTAGCTAAGGTACTATTTGAGGCTACGAAATGCAGTCAATGTGGCAGTGAGTACTGCAAGTAGCTAGCTAACCAGTTAGATAACGTTAGAAGGCTAACGTAGCTAGTCATAGTATGTTGTGAAATAAATTAGCCCACGTCAATGGGCAGCATTGCATATTCATGTATTAAAGAACAGATGTTGAAGCTATAGATAACAGATACTGTAGCTATGTAAAGCAGAGTCTGCTGTAAAATAGCTGGCTTAACAGCAGATAGCAAGCTACTGGATGCAAGCTACACACAAAAACGGTTCCAAAAGGGTTATTTGTTCCAAAGGGGTTATTCGGCTGTCCCAATAGGATAATCAATCAAATGTATTTATAAAGCCCTTCTTACATCAGCTGATGTCGCAAAGTGCTGTACAGAAACTCAGCCTAAAACTCCAAACAGCAAGCAATGCAGGTGTAGAAGCACGGTGGCTAGGAAAAACTCCCTAGAAAGGCCAGAACCTAGGAAGAAACCTAGAGAGGAACCAGGCTATGAGAGGTGGCCAGTCCTCTTCTGGCTGTGCCGGGTGGAGATTATAACGGAACATGGCCAAGATGTTCAAATGTTCATAGATGACCAACAGGGTCAAATAGTAACAATCACAGTGGTTGTCGAGGGTGCAACAGGTCAGCACCTCAGGAGTAAATGTCAGTTGGCTTTTCATAGCTGATCATTCAGAGTATCTCTACCGCTCCTGCTGTCTCTAGTGAGTTGAAAACAGCAGGTATGGGACAGGTAGCACGTCCGGTGAACA
The DNA here is from genome assembly GCF_045791955.1 of Oncorhynchus clarkii lewisi. Classification (NCBI taxonomy): domain Eukaryota; kingdom Metazoa; phylum Chordata; class Actinopteri; order Salmoniformes; family Salmonidae; genus Oncorhynchus; species Oncorhynchus clarkii. The sequence continues at coordinate 29,234,328 of NC_092149.1, read as the reverse complement.
GGTCAGGGTTCCATAGCCGCAGGCAGAACAGTTGAAACTGGAGCAGCAGCACGGCCAGGTGGACTGGGGACAGCAAGGAGTCATCAGGCCAGGTAGTCCTGAGGCATGGTCCTAGGGCTCAGGTCCTCTGAGATAGAGAAAGAAAGGAAGAAAGAAAGAGAGAAAGAAAGAGAATTAGAGAGAGCATACTTAAATTCACAGGACACTGGACAAGACAGGAGATCACGTAAGTGACTCAGTCCACTCAAATCACGCACCCTTCCTAGGGAAGAGCACCAGTAAGCCAGTGACTCAGCCCCTGTAATAGGGTTAGAGGCAGAGAATCCCAGTGGAGAGAGGAGAAACGGCCAGGCAGAGACAGCAAGGCCAGTTCGTTGCTCCAGTGCCTTTCCGTTCACCTTCACACTCCTGGGCCAGACTACACTCAATCATAGGACCTACTGAAGAGATGAGTCTTCAATAAAGACTTAAAGGTTGAGACCGAGTCTGCGTCTTTCACATGGGTAGGCAGACCATTCCATAAAAATGGAGCTCTATAGAAGAAAGCCCTGCCTCCAGCTGTTTGCCCTGCCTCCAGCTGTTTGTAAAAAAAAACATTTTTTACACCTTTACTTATCTAGGCAAGTCAACCTGTTGAAGCCAGGAGTTCCTCACGAGGAACACCACCCCCCCCCGTCCAGCTCAACCCGTGGCGCATGGAACGCAAAAATATTCTTAGAAATATTTAACCTCCACACATTAACAAGTCCAATAGCTCAAATGAAAGATAAACACCTTGTTCATCTACCCAGCATGTCAGAATTTTTAAATGTTTTACGGCGAAAACACACCACATATTTATATTAGACCACCACCGAAATCAAGACAAGCGGCAGCCATTTTGTCCCAGAAAATAAAAAATTATAAAAGCAGGATTAAAAAATAAATCGCTCACTAACCTTTTGAAAATCTTCATCAGACGACAGTAATAGGGCACGTTACACAGTACATTTTTTTTTTTTCAATAATATGCCATATATATCCATAAATGTCCATTTACAATGCACTCATGTTCAGAAATTACTCAAAAATGTCTGCAGGAAATCTAGGTAGCACGGCAAGATAACGTAAATAAACATCATAAACTTTGGCTAAATATACATGTTCCACATATAGTTAGAAAGATACACTGCTTCTTTATGCAACCGCTCTGTTACATTTCTTTTTAACGTTACAGAAATCGCACACTATTCAATATATCTGAGACGGCGCTCAGTTCCAAGCTACATTTCTACGTAATGTTGGAGTCAACAGAAACACAGATTTAAGCATAAATATTCCCTTACCTTCGATGGTCTTCGTTCAGAATGTTCTGGAAGGGTTCATACTTACCCAATACATCGTTTGGTTTCAAGTCTTGCGTCTTTGTATTAGCTACTGCTAATAACATCAGCTGAAATGCACCCAAAACGTCCTCCGGTCCGGATAAGTTGCGCATCAAAACTTCAAAATTACAAATTATATGTCGACTAAACAGGTCAAACTAAGTGCAGAAGCAAGCTTTATGATGTTTTAGACGTGCAAAACAAACTTCAATTCAACCGAGCATCGTTTGCTCTTCCCAGGAGTACTGGAACAAAGGAATGGCTGTGACCAATTCGCGCCCTAACGCACAGGTTTTTTTATCGCGACACTTACTCCAATCACTCCTATAGGGCCAATTCTCGCGCGATTTGAACGATTGAACGCTCCAAAGAAAGAGGACATCTAGTGGAAGAGATGGAAAGTGTCCCCAGATCCATAAGTGGTCGGGAAGGGTGGGGGCCATGACGTCAAAGTTGCTCCAACTTTCATGGCCACAAAAACTAGTTTGGAAGAATGCATGCCCTGTGAGTTCTGCTATACTTACAGACATAATTCCAACGGTTTTAGAAGCTTTAGAGTGTTTTCTATCCAATAATAATTATTATATGCATATATTAGCAATTTTTTATAATTTTTTTTTCAGTTTTCTAGGGGTACCCAATTTCTCCAAAGGGGGCGTAAATCTGCCATGTCCTAAACAGGATAAGAACACATTCTTATTTTCAATGAAGGCCTAGGAACGGTGGGTTAACTGCCTTGTTCAGGGGCGGAATGACAGATTTTTACCTTGTCAGCTTGGGGATTCGTTTTTGCAATCATCTGGTTAATAGTCCAACGCTCTAACCACCTGCCTTACATTGCACTCCACGAGGAGCCTGCATGGCAGGCTGACTACCTGTTACGCGAGGGCAGCAAGAAGCCAAGGTAAGTTGCTTATCTTATAAAAAACAATCAATCTTAACATAATCACTAGTTAACTACACATGGTTGATATTACTAGTTTATCTAGCGTGTCCAGCGTTGCATATAATCTATGCGGTGACTGTTAATTTCTCATCGAATCACAGCCTACTTCGCCAAACGGGTGATGATTTAGCACTGTCGTTGCACCAAACCTAACCATAAACATCAATGCCTTTGTCACGGTGATCCTCCTCTTCATCTGAAGAGGAGAGGCGAGAAGGATCGGAGGACCAAAATGCAGCGTGGTAGGTGTTCATCATTAATTTTAATAAAGAAAACACTAAACACTGAAACACTATACAAAAACAATAAACGCAATAACAACCGTGACGCTAATGCGAACTGTGCTGAAACAAGCAATCAACATAGACAATCACCCACAAACAAACAGTGCAACCCAGGCTACCTAAGTATGATTCTCAATCAGAGACAACTAATGACACCTGCCTCTGATTGAGAACCATACTAGGACGAAACATAGAAATCAAATCATAGAAAATCAAACATAGACTGCCCACCCCAACTCACGCCCTGACCATACTAAATAAATACAAAACAAAGGAAATAAAGGTCAGAACGTGACAGCCTTTGTTTAAAATTAATAAACAAGTATATATTTTTAAACCTGCATATTTAGTTAATATTGCCTGCTAACATGAATTTCTTATAATTAGGGAAATTGTGTCACTTCTCTTGCATTCCGTGCAAGCAGTCGGGGTATATGCTGCAGTTTGGGCCGCCTGGCTCGTTGCGAACTGTGTGAATCCATTTATTTTTAACAAAGGCCGTAATTAATTTGCCAGAATTGTACATTGACATTAACATTGAAGGTTGTACAATGTAACAGCAATATTTAGACTTAGGGATGCCACCCGTTAGATAAAATACGGAACTGTTCCGTATTTCACTGAAAGAATAATTTTTTTGTTTTCGAAATGATAGTTTACCATATCAATGACCAAAGGCTCGTATTTCTCTGTGTTAATATGTTATAATTAAGTCTATGATTTGATATTTGATAGAGCAGTCTGGCTGAGCGATGGTAGGCAGCAGCGGGCTCGTAAGCATTCATTCAAACAGCACTTTCGTGCATTTGCCAACAGCATTGAGCTGTTTATGACTTCAAGCCTATCAACTCCCCGAGATTAGGCTGGTGTAACCGATGTGAAATGACTAGCTAGTTAGCGGGGTGCGCGCTAATAGCGTTTCAAACGTCACTCGCTCTGAGACTTGGAGTAGTTGTTCTCCCTGCTCAGCAAGGGCCTCGGCTTTTGTGGAGCGATGGGTAACGATGCTTCGAGGGTGACTGTTGTCGATGTGTTCCTGGTTTGAGCCCAGGTAGGGGCGAGGAGAGGGACGTCAGCTATACTGTTACACTGGCAATAATAAATTGCCTATAAGAATATCCAGTAGTCAAAGGTATATGAAATACAAATGGTATAGAGAGAAATAGTCCTATAATTCCTATAATAACTACAACCTAAAACCTCTTACCTGGGAATATTGAAGACTCATGTTAAAAGGAACCACCAGCTTTCATATGTTCTCATGTTCTGAGCAAGGAACTTAAACGTTTTTTACATGGCACATTTACATATCCACTTTTACTTTCTTCTCCAACACTTTGTTTTTGCATTATTTAAACCAAACTGAACATGTTTCATTATTTATTTGAGGCTAAATTGATTTTATTGTTGTACTGTATTAAGGTAAAAGAAAAGTGTTCATTCAGTATTGTTGTAATTGTCATTATTACAAATACATTTAAAAAATTGTCAGATTAATCGGTATCGTTTTTTTTGGTCCTCCAATAATCGGTACCGGTTTTGGCGTTGAAAAATCATAATCGGTCAACCTCTAGTGACCATAGTGTACGTGTAGGTACAGTGCCTTGCGAAAGTATTCGGCCCCCTTGAACTTTGTGACCTTTTGCCACATTTCAGGCTTCAAACATAAAGATATAAAACTGTATTTTTTTTGTGAAGAATCAACAACAAGTGGGACACAATCATGAAGTGGAACGACATTTATTGTATATTTCAAACTTTTTTAACAAATCAAAAACTGAAAAATTGTGCGTGCAAAATTATTCAGCCCCCTTAAGTTAATACTTTGTAGCGCCACCTTTTGCTGCGATTACAGCTGTAAGTCGCTTGGGGTATGTCTCTATCAGTTTTGCACATCGAGAGACTGACATTTTTTCCCATTCCTCCTTGCAAAACAGCTTGAGCTCAGTGAGGTTGGATGGAGAGCATTTGTGAACAGCAGTTTTCAGTTCTTTCCACAGATTCTCGATTGGATTCAGGTCTGGACTTTGACTTGGCCATTCTAACACCTGGACATGTTTATTTTTGAACCATTCCATTGTAGATTTTGCTTTATGTTTTGGATCATTGTCTTGTTGGAAGACAAATCTCCGTCCCAGTCTCAGGTCTTTTGCAGACTCCATCATGTTTTCTTCCAGAATGGTCCTGTATTTGGCTCCATCCATCTTCCCATCAATTTTAACCATCTTCCCTGTCCCTGCTGAAGAAAAGCAGGCCCAAACCATGATGCTGCCACCACCATGTTTGACAGTGGGGATGGTGTGTTCAGGGTGATGAGCTGTGTTGCTTTTACACCAAACATAACGTTTTGCATTGTTGCCAAAAAGTTCAATTTTGGTTTCATCTGACCAGAGCACCTTCTTCCACATGTTTGGTGTGTCTCCCAGGTGGCTTGTGGCAAACTTTAAACAACACTTTTTATGGATATCTTTAAGAACTGGCTTTCTTCTTGCCACTCTTCCATAAAGGCCAGATTTGTGCAATATACGACTGATTGTTGTCCTATGGACAGAGTCTCCCACCTCAGCTGTAGATCTCTGCAGTTCATCCAGAGTGATCATGGGCCTCTTGGCTGCATCTCTGATCAGTCTTCTCCTTGTATGAGCTGAAAGTTTAGAGGGACGGCCAGGTCTTGGTAGATTTGCAGTGGTCTGATACTCCTTCCATTTCAATATTATCGCTTGCACAGTGCTCCTTGGGATGTTTAAAGCTTGGGAAATCTTTTTGTATCCAAATCCGGCTTTAAACTTCTTCACAACAGTATCTCGGACCTGCCTGGTGTGTTCCTTGTTCTTCATGATGCTCTCTGCGCTTTTGACGGACCTCTGAGACTATCACAGTGCAGGTGCATTTATACGGAGACTTGATTACACACAGGTGGATTGTATTTATCATCATTAGTCATTTAGGTCAACATTGGATCATTCAGATATCCTCACTGAACTTCTGGAGAGAGTTTGCTGCACTGAAAGTAAAGGGGCTGAATAATTTTGCACGCCCAATTTTTCAGTTTTTGATTTGTTAAAAAAGTTTGAAATATCCAATAAATGTCGTTCCACTCCATGATTGTGTCCCACTTGTTGTTGATTCTTCACAAAAAAATACAGTTTTATATCTTTATGTTTGAAGCCTGAAATGTGGCAAAAGGTCGCAAAGTTCAAGGGGGCCGAATACTTTCGCAAGGCACTGTATGTACAGCAGGACCAAATCGGAAAGATAGGTAGGAGCAAGCCCGTGTAGCAGGACCAAATCGGAAAGATAGGTAAAGCCCGTGTAATGCTTTGTAGGTTGGCAGTAAAACCTTGAAATCAGCCCTTGCCTTAACAGGAAGCCAGTGTAGAGAGGCTAGCATTGGAGTAATATGATCAAATATTTTGGTTCTAGTTAAGATTCTAGCAGCCGTGTTTAGCACTAACTGAAGTTTATTTAGTGCTTTATCCGTGTAGCCGGAAAGTAGAGCATTGCAATAGTCTAACCTAGAAGTGGAAAAAGCATGGATACATTTTTCTGCATCATTTTTGGACAGAATGTTTCTGATTTTTGCAATGTTACGTAGATGGAAAAAAAGCTGTCCTTGAAACAGTATTGATATGTTTGTCAAAAGAGAAATCAAGGTCCAGAGTAACGCCAAGGTCCTTTACAGTTTTATTTGAGACGACTGTACAACCATCAAGATTAATTGTCAGATTCAACAGAAGATCTCTTTGCTTCTTGGGACCTAGAACAAGCATCTCTGTTTTGTCCGAGTTTAAAAGTAGAACATTTGCAGCCATCCACTTCCTTATGTCTGAAACACAGGCTTCCATGGAGGGCAATTTTGGGGCTTTACCATGTTTCATCGAAATGTACAGCTGTGTGTCATCCGCAAAGCAGTGAAAGTTAACATTATGTTTCCGAATGACTGGTAGAACCATTTTGGGTTCCATGTAGAACCCTTTCCACAGACGGGACAGCCGAAGAACCCCTTTATGTTCTAGATAGCACCTTTTTCTCCTAAAAGTGTAACTTCTGAACCTGAAGAGGGAACACCAGACCACTTCTTCATTGCAAGCTGACTACAGTCATCGCCTGCCCCAGTCCTCTGAATGTTGCCCAGTGTTCTCAGCTATGCTCGTCCAATCTCCACCACCCACGCCTTCACCATGGCCCTTAGCCCACTTCAGACCCCACATGGCTCCTGATCCCAACCTGCCCATGGAGGGGGCCATACGGACCAAGCTCACCCAGCAGCTGGAGCCAGAACCCCTGGAAGTCCACAACGAGAGCCACACGCACGCCGTGCCCCCTGGATCCGAGTCCCACTTCCCAGTCCTGGTGGTCAGCCCAGATTCGACTGCCTCTCCCAGCTACAGCGCCACCGCCTTCTCAATGAGACCCTAGCCGAGGAGCTGAAGACCTGTATCCACGCGCTGGCCATCCAGGCCAAGACACCCCAGCAGTGGGGCAGCAACCCCACTATAGCCAAGAGCCCACCCTGCATGGGAGGATCCAAGGGGGACCACAAGGTGGAGGAGGATGGGACTGACCAGCGAAACTCAGCAGTCATCAACCCTGGTTCTAAAGAGTAACAGCCTGTGCAGGCTTTGGTTCCAGCACTAACTCATCTATTAAAATGTGTTGTCTGTTCAAGACCTTGATTAGTTTAATCAGGTCTGGAACAAAAACCTGCACGCCCATATGCCTGCAGTTGAAGATGGTGTCTATTAACATTGTTGTAAACTAGTGTGATATAATTTCATTACTGCTTGAGAGGTTGTTTCTAAATGAGCAGCATCACTTCGGTCTCTTGGCAGTTTAATTCAAGAAGAGTTGTGTTTTAGATTAATTAGACTCTTGCATTTAGTGGCCATCACTATAATGTCTCAAGATCTTGTAGTTCAGTAGTATGTGGTACATTGAACTATATGATATGATATGAAGTGATGGAGTGTGTCTGTTTTGTCTGAAAATAAAATGTCTTGTATGTGAGGGCAGAAGTACGAGAAGTCAAGACAGAATAAAGAATATGTTTTCTCAGGTGCATTGTGGCAGTTTTGTGGTTGGCATTATTTATTACATTATTTATATCATTATACAAATTTAATAAAATATTGCATGTAATGTTTTTGTTTTGTATACTACCTTTGCATACACATCTGCAATATAGGTTTAAAAATTGCTGTGTTTTGATTTTGAAATGGAACTCTAAATGTAGTACTAATGGTACCACATGGGGGCAGTATGTGCAAATGTTATGTTGATTTGAAGTACAGCGTTGACAGAATGATGAAACATGGCTTCATTCTTTCATTATGACACTGCCTTTCATCAACTCTTCAACACAGTAATGATTAAATCCCATAATACTTTTTATTTCAGTTCTCACCATAACAAAATGCCAGTGTTATAGCAACAGGGGATAATCACTCAAATTGTGGAATATAAAGTGTTGGTTAATAGAGGTGGTCAAACTCGATTGTCTTAACTCACATACAGGGTGTATCAGAGTTCACTTACTTCCTTATCAATTTGACTTATTAGCCTGTCTTTTCTAATTAAACTGGATGGCTTAGGGCCAGAAGACAGGGTGAAAGATGTTGGTGGTTCTCAGAATGACATATCCTAACCCTATCATGGCCGTGTGTTTCTATTTCTGTCTCGGGCTGTATGTGTCAACGTGAAGGTCCTCTTGTCCTACCCTCAACCCCAGGACCTGCCAGAATATCTGTTATTACAAAAACATGTAAGAGTAATGGCATGAAAAACATTGTTGGTGATAGCCTAAACAAACAGTGAACGAACATCTTTTCCCAATGTGCTGTTTTTCCAATAAATTAGTAAACATTTTAATGTTTTAGGAGGTTTTATTGAAATATTTCAGTACATCAACAAACAGGATCACTTTAAAATATGCAACTAAATCAACAATATTCAACAGAGCCAAAACAACCATCCAAGCGGCCATTTTTCCCATACATTTTTTAAGTGCTGAAAAGCTCATAAAGATGGTCCTTATTGAATGTGGAGTCAACTCAAGGTTGACTTCTACAAACGTCCCTGTCTGGAATAGACGACCTGTCAGGCCTTACAAAAGGCCCTGTAAGGAAGGTGAACAACTGGTGTCACTGGTTTGAAAAAGGAAAAGAGTAACACAACCATTTTATGATCCTGTCTATTAAGAGTCAGGCCTCAGGGGGAGACGTAAACTACTACACACGGGCAAAAAGCGAAGGGTGAAGGCAATTGCAATAAAGTCTACTGCCTCGGGAAGCAAAGACTTGTCTCTGCAAATTAGATTTACCTGTCACAATTCCAGGTGCTGTTATGAGGGAGTGGCGAGGAAGACACGTCAACGATTTTAAACCAGCATAGCATAGTGCTGTTGCAACAAAAATGACGAAGTTGATTGGTTGATATCCTTCATGAGTTGTTATGAGATGAGAGTTTGTAGAGTTTATTGAACTGCTAGTTCACAACTCAATCAGAAAAATTCTGACGGTGTATAGGTAGCATGGGTTAGGGTAAATTGCTTTCCAATTGGTAATACTTTGAAATGTATTCATTTAAAACAATAAGTAATGTTGACATATAATGTGTTATCTTCAATTCATGAACTGAAAGGAAATTAAATTAATGGATGGACAATATTAAAAACTAAAACAAATTACAGCCAACTCTGGTAGATAGGCTGCTTTCCCTCTGGCTGGTCCCTGGTGATGATGGATCATTCAGGGGGTCCCGGGTTGCCCACGTGTCCTGGTCTGGGTGATCCATCAGTGGGAACCCACCTCAGTGGTAGCCTGCTCTACGTCAGAGCCAGGAGTAATGGTGCCAGGCCGGTCTGGGACCCTGGGCAAGGCAGGGTTCCCGCGATGGCCCCTGATTTACGCTCCCGGCTCTGGACCAGGTCTCCTTTTGCACAGCTGACCCCTCCAGGTTGGCGGTCAGGGGGGCTCGAGGAGAGGAGGGAGGGAGGAAGGGAGGCACCAAATGGGTGTCTACTCTGAGAAAAGGCCCTGCCGCGGCCTGCTTGACCGTCCCAGGGGAATATCTCCCTCCACAGCCCCCCTGGTCAGCTGCAGTGTCTGTGCAGCATGTGTGTGGAGGGAAAAGAGCCCGTTAAACACATTTAATTAAACCCCACTAGTAACAACACTTGTTAAATTGACATGTTTTGAATGATAAAGCTGGGGGTGTTACACATTAAAAACTATTAATCATTGTAGGAAATGTTACAAAGATCCATGACTATTATATGGGATGATTTGTACTAGCTTTATTATCCTATTTTGCCTTAAAAACATACTTTGGCATGTCTTCACAGTACACCCGTAGGTCCAGATAGGGAATACATCACATTCAAAACACTAATTACAAGTTAGAAACTTCAGAAACGGTTTTAAAAGTTCACACTGATCTGATAAATAATCATTATCTGGTTTCACAATGTGAGAAAAAACAAGTGTTGGATTTAAGATGACAGTAATAGCCTATTATAAAAGCCTACTAAGTCCTTTAATTGGAAAGTTTTTCTCTCTCACGCAGCACACTGCCTACTAATGAATTCAGTGAATGGGCGGCTTGAAGGAAAAGGACAAAGAAAGAGATAGGGGAAGACAATATCCTTGTGTGGGAGAATTAGTTACACTCAGTAGTCTAAGTATTCAAAGCAGAGAAAAGGGCTGCAGGGATTAAGAGAAAAGTCCACACAGGTGGGCTCTGGGAGAAACCAGGGTCACATGACAGGACGTTACCTCGTTTGATAAACACCAGCCGGGCTCACAGGAAGAAGGAAGGGAGTTATTTTATAGGGGAATTAACTGGCGCTACACATCAGGTATTTATTAAGGCAGATCTCCCAGGTGTGCAGTACAACCAAGTCAAGCAAAACATCTTGGAGGGTTTCTTAATGAGAAACATCTTGGATCTAAACGTCATAATGGTCAGTAAATAGTCATACTGATAAGGGTTGTGATTTGAGACTAAGAATGAGGCTAAGCATATTTCAGTCTTCATGGGAGAGGAGTTAAACAATCTCAAACAATCAATCACACGTAATCACTTTTGCACATTTTCCTCTGCACATTGGTCAATCATGTCATTAGATGAGAAGCATTCTTCTACCTTTGCCCCTTTACATTTTCACTTATTTTATTCTGGGTGCAAGAATATTTGACCTTCACAAACTCCAGTTATAAAAGAAGCATGTCATATCGATTGTTTTTTCCTTTTCAACCAAAGAAGACAAAATGTTCAGTTGTGTAAAAATATCTACTCAATCCCCAAACTCAAAGGAATTATGAAATTGAGTAACATTTTACTTGTTGCCACGTAGAGTATCTGCCTTTGTGTGATGACGACTTTTGGGGTGTGCATGGTTCGCTGACTCACATGACAGTGGAAAACCATGACTTCAGAGTTGAGTCTGGGGCTGGTTAGGCTGGTTTTGGGCCAGAGTGCACAGGCCTTACCCCTAAGCCCTCTGGAGGATCCACGCTCAGTAACTGACATGCATGCCTCTTATTCTCTCCCCTGCAGGGCTTCAACTAGAGGAGTGTACATGTCAAGACAGATGGGACACAGATAAGACTCCCTCTTTCAACCTCGTCTCTCTCTGTCCTCCCTCCTGCCTCTCTCAAGCTCTCTCTTTCTCAGCCCCCTGTCAGCGTTTCAGCAACCTCTGATCTTCTCTGATCTTTTGTTGATCTATGATGCGTCTTTTAACCTCTTCCCGTTCCTTTCTCAACCTTCCCTCTTCTTCTAATCGTCCTTCAACTGTTCTTAGTTTAGGACCCCCTCTCAATCCGCTCTCGGCCCCCATGCATAGTTTCTCTCCATGTTCTACGCACAAACTATTTTCAAACTTTTCTCAACTTTCCCTCTCAACTGTTTCAAAGCACCCCCTTTGAATCCACTTCCAGCCGCCTCGCTCATTCTCTCTGAACTTTTTGTTTTTGTTTTGCAGCCTTTTGCTAACTTTTCTCAACCCTTCCCTCAACCTTCTCCATTTCACTCTTCACTTTTCCTCAACTCTCTCTCAACTTTTTAGCCGGCCCTCATGTCCAACCTCTGTAGACCACCTAACGTAGCTTGGCTGCACTTTGTCCTCCAACCTTCTCTCAACTTTTCTCAACCAGCCCTGCCATTCAAGTGAGCTCCATGCTCCGCTTCTTATAGAGGAATACCAATGCTGAGCCCCCCAGAGAGCTGATAGAGCCTATTTATGTTTAATGCACAGCCTGAAGCTATTATCATATTACCATGTGATGTTATTGCTTTGCCCCCTGAGAATTACTTAATGTTCATGTTTTTAGTCAGAGGTTGTAAGTTATTCAAACATAAATGTTGGGAATCTTTTAGTATTTTGAGTGACAGCCGACAGAGGGACATGAGCCTATGGCTGTAGGGTGCGGCGCCTGCTTTTGCATCAACTCTCTCTTCCTTATGGTCTCTTTCTGGTTTAGTTTGTTGGACCCAAAATGCACTGACATGGATGGTTACTCACAAATGTAACTTCAACTCATAATTCATTCCCTGTCTATAAGAAATGATCAGACCATGCGCAGATACTGAATAGATGAATGCTTCATTCTCAGGATGTTGAGGAAGTATTTTCCTGTTGGAAAAACAAGTGGTCACGGTCGGGTCACCCAAACCTAACGTTGCGGTAAACTCTCATGAATGCCCCCCATTCTATCCCAACCTGCTGAATTGCTGAGGAAAGGCACCTGGTGTGCGTTGGTTGTGGTAGTAGTGTCCTATAGAGATTGTATGGCCGGGCGTAGGGCATAAAGGTCATCCCAACGCAAGGCCAGTGAATAGAGGGTTAATCTTCATCGCTTCAGATGTACGGTCAAGCTGAAAAGAGCCAGAACGCTTGACTCGGGGCTCCGACAAAATGTGATCTATTGTTCATCTGTCGGGCGCCCGTGATATATTCTATCCTACACTCTCGGACAAAATGTACCCGGCGATTATACAAGCGGGGCCGCTGGCCTGTAACAACGCCAGCTCAGGGAGTTTGGACACCAGGGTGTTTGACCTCTCGAGTCCTCTGCTCTTTTGTTCCCAGTGACCTCTGTCCCTTTACTCCCCCCCCACCTCTGAACCTAAAACCTCAGTCCCCGCCCTCACTCTCCCACACACCCTTCACACAAACAAATAAAGAAATGGGGCCCTCCAGTTTATTTTATTAGCACTTTGAAACCCAGGCCTTTTAAAGGGGAGGAGAGAAAAATAATAATAGGATTTATTAGGGTTCAAATAAAACAACGGGGCTCAGGTGAAGTTCTGGGTCAGATGGGGGTGTCACCGTGTTTGATTTTAGGAACCCCTCCGTTTTTGTCTTTGACCTTGGAGCTCTGAAATGGTGAAAAACGCAGACTTGGAGACCCCAGATCATATGTTGACGTCAGTGAGTGAGGGGGGTTGGTGACCATATGGGCTCACACTGAGGACCAAGGACCAATGCAGGGGTTATTTCTCTCACTCTCTCTTTCTCTCTCAGACAGATGGAAAAGGTATGCCCCCCCCCCCCCCCCCCCCCCGCACACACACACAGGGATCAAATATTAAATTAAATAAATCACACACACACACATAACCAGTCCAGTCCTGGTGTGGTGTTTGTTCATTGGCAGGTGACTGTTGTCCCCTTGTCTAACTCTGTGATTTGACCTAGTGAGTAGTGGTGGCAGGTAGGCAGCCCATGTCCCTTCCTGAATCCAATTTACAGTAAACACTTTCCACATAGGTCTCCGCTCTGCTGACCCTGTGTCTTGCCCACTTCTCTTGTTCCCTCTCCTCCTCTTCCCCTGTTCCTCTACTTTACAGTTGATGCTCCCATCATCTTTTCCACTGTTTACTAAACAGACAACAGACTCTCTTGCAGCCCTCCCCCTCTTTCCTCACATGCATGTCTTTGTTTGGGATCATCTGAGCAGAAAATGGTTTACATTAACTGATGAGTTGAGTTGCACCCCGGTTTGCCCTCAGAACAGCCTCAATTCGTCAGGGTATGGACTACAAGGTGTTGAAAGCGTTCCACAGGGATACTGGACCATGTTGACTCCAATGCTTCCCACAGTTGTGTCAAGTTGGCTGGATGTCCTTTGGGTAGTGGACCATTCTTGATTCCTACAGGAAACTTTTGAGGCTGAAAAACCCAGCAGTGTTGCAGTTCTGGACACACTCAAATAGGTGCACCTCACACCTACTTTCATACCCCGTTCAAAGTTGCTTAAATCTTTTGTCTTGCCCATTCACCCTCTGCATGGCACACATACACAATCCATGTCTCAATTGTCTCTAGACTTAAAAATCCTTATTTAACCTGCCTCCTCCCCTTCATCTACACTGATTGAAGTGGATTTAACAAGTGACATCAATAAGGGATCATAGCTTTCACCTGGATTCCCCTGGTCAGTCTATGTCATGGAACGAGCCGGTGTTCCTAACGTTTTGTACACTCACTGTATTCCAGCAGCAGGCCTGGCGTTAAATTGCAGTGCGAGACAGGAGTACTTAGGCGCTCATTCTGGGAGAGGGAAATCTGACAGTGCCCGTCTCCTTCCCTGAGGGGGAAAACCCCAGAGCACAGTGGAAGCACAGCAGCTATACACAACACTGCAGAACACACCTGTCTATCACAGAACACAACAGCCTGGCACAGAACACACCCGTCTAGCACAGAAAACAACAGTGTAGCACAGAACACAACAGCCTAGCACAGAACACAACAGTGTAGCACAGAACACAACAGCCTAGCACAGAACACAACAGCCTGGCACAGAACACAACAGCCTGGCACAGAACACAACAGCCTAGCACAGAACACAACAGCCTGGCACAGAACACAACAGCCTGGCACAGAACACAACAGCCTAGCACAGAACACAACAGCACAGGTCGTTCAAAGAAGATGTGACCCGTTAATTGCTGAATAATGTGAGATTCTTGATAGAGGTTTTGTAAATTCACCAAACCAAGACAGGATCACCAACATGGCAAGGGTTGCTAAAAATGGATTAACTCTTCATCTGAAAAGAATCAACACCCAGAATCACAATTATGTGATGAGGCCGACAGCAGAAGACAGAGAGATGTGAGATGGTGCTGAGAGGAGAGATGTGGGTAATATAAGTGGCTTGCTCCTGGATGGCCAACTAGGTCAAGAGAATCAACACGGGGGTGAAGGGGCTCACGAAGGCGTGAGGAGAAGGTCAACCGTGAAATCCCCCCCCCCCCCTCTTTGCCACTGTGACCCCCCAGGGAGGAGCCATGAGGACTGGAGAGGAGTGTGTGTGTGTGTGCGCGAGTTAGAATAGTATGTCTATTCATGTTGAGTGTGTGTGTCTAATATTTCTGTGAATGTTTTGTGGTGTGTGTGCATGTATGTTCGTGTGTGTGCTTCCGAGTGCGTGTATGTGTGTGCACGTATCTAGATCGGGGAATCCGGGTTATCTGCCCTGCAGTCAAACAACTCATCCTTGTCCATACCCTGTCGCCTCATGCTGCCCCACTTGGTAGGTTTCTTTTTGCACTCTCTCCATATCAGAATCCACCTATATAGCTACCGCTACGGTTACTTACCTATTATTTACTAGGGGATTGTCTTCTCCTGTAAATCCTTATTTAGTCCCGATGTGCATTATTAAATGCTGAGACTTTTACATTTATGGTTGTAGTAACATAGACAGGTAAAGTGTAATTACAGTGTAGATACACATTGTTAGTACTTAAAACTTATTTTAATTCTTAAAAAGGACACTTCTTAATTAAGAAGGGTATTTATTTTCCAGTAAGACACCGTAGCCAAACAAATTGCAATCAACACAGATAGTACGTCCCTCAAAAACGCAGACTGACCAGTGACCACTGTTCCTTTTGAAATGTGTGTTAAATGAACATCACATTGACTCATTCAAGTAGTAGCCATCCTAGTCCTAGAGAGTCACAGGGAGTCCTGGACTCAGTGTTCCTTTTCTCGCCCAAATCCCATCCATAAACTTGAGTTGAACACGCTTAACTCTGACCATTGCGTAAGACAGTCATGCACTGATGTCAAACCAAGATTTACATGACAATGTGAGTAATGCACACACTTCTTATGTTAGGATTTGGGACGTCAACTAATTCAAAACCAAAGACAGTGGTGTTATGTTCATAACGACTTAAGGTCATTTCAGTCCAAAACTCATGTAAACTACTAAACTGGACAGAGCTTGCTTCTTTCAGAAGAATCCAAACCATAATCGATCATCAGTGAGAGTGGCCTTATTTAAGCTTATGTAAGAGCATGGAGAGGGATTTCCCGAGTGAGCATAGTTTGGTATGGTAGCCACGGTCACAGCTTGGAATTGATGACTGAGGAATTTACTGTAAAGGCCAGTCAGAGGACCAGGGAGTGTGTTTGTGCGTGTGCGAGGACCAGGTGGTGTGTGCTGGACGGGAAAAATGTATTTTAACAGCTTTGCAAAAGGAAATAAAAGACCATGAGCAATCATACATTATTACAGAAATATTAGCATATTTGATAAATCTTCAAGTACGGTAACCATAAAACAACCCCAAAAAAGTCCACTCACAGATAGTATGCATCTCTTTCGGTCTCCATTTTGTTTGTGATTGTGTGTGTATGTGTTCATGTGTGTGTGTTAGGAGTGGTAGGTGGTAGGGCTGGAGGGTCAGTCAGCAGGAGGAAGGCGGTGATGGTGGACTAGGCCCCTCCCTCAGGTCAGGGGAAAGAGGATGAAACCTGTCATTAGAAAGGTGAAGGGAAGAAAGGCCTCAACGGGGGAGCTATTGTCCCGGGGACGGCGAGGAGGTCCACCTCTTTAGTGCCTCAAATAACACGGCCAGGCCGCCATTGTGCTGGAGTGAAAGGGCCGGGGGGGGGGGGGGGCTCCTAAACAGTGGTCAGAGGAGAAAGCCCCCCATGGGTTAGGGGGTTGTGGGGGCTATTTTGGGGGCTTTTCCCACTCTTGTTTTCTTTTTCTTTCTCGTCAGCTCATCCAGAACCCTTGGTTTGAGAAGATCGGCAGTGGTTTTATCGAGGGGTGTGCGTGCGAGTGAATGGGGTGTTGCAGATTGAATGCCATAGTTTGACATCTAAGCTGAGGCTCAATGCAGAGTCAGGACCTTTCACTCATCCCTGTGTTTTAAGAGGACGGGTCAAACCAAAGACCAAAGCTTTCCTTTTTTTTCAGTGGCACAGTGGAGAGATTCTTTACAACTCTGTCAATTCTCTGAGCACCGACCGCAAATAGAGCAAATAGAGGAAATACACTTTCACGACAAGTTAGCAGCACTGTTTGTATTAGGGAATCCCTTTAAAAAGTGGATGAAGCAGTTATGATGTTGTACAAAATGTGCACCATTCTAGACCACCTCTCCCATTTCCTCTCATTTCAGTGTTGTATGTTTTTACCTTACAATACAGATACTTTAATCAAAGCAATTTCAACTTCTGAATTTCCTTTACCTTGACTGAATAAACGAGTATTCTGCTAATTATGTATACTTTTCTCTAAAGCTGTTCCCACCACCAGAGCACCTAATAAACTGATTGGACTAATTACCAACTCCATCAGAAAGCTTTCACCCAATCCCAAAGCGCTGATGACTTTAGAGGGCCAATAAAACCTGCTGAATGTTTAGGAAACCTGAGAGAGAAGAGGACAAGCTAAGGTCAACAATGTCACATACTTCTGACAACAAGTACAGAGTAAGCAGGTAAAACACAATGGTGAGAATGAAGAGTGCTGACTGAGTGTTGCTCTGTGCTGGCTTGGTCTGCACGTCTCTTCACTGGGAACCTGTGGTAGATGGCTAGCTCAATGACCAATGTCAATGACACATCTGAAATAGAATGATGATCAGTGGTAACCTGCTGCTAGAGAAACATAGGAGAAGGGGAGGGAGGGAGAAGGCGAGAGAGAGCGAAAGAGTGTGTGCTTGAATGTGTATTGAGGGAAAGCAAGGATGTGTATTGGGAAGTGGAGAGAGGACGATTCTGCATTTCCAATCCATTGAGAGGTGAGGAAAATAGCAACAAGGCTCTCTATAACAGTGCAAACTGTCACAACTTGTATTAGAAGGCAGAAGAGGAGGAGGAGAAGGAGGAGGAGCGGCTGCTTTGCCTAATCACTTTCCCCGCTGACTTCTCAGAGGGGAAGGAGTGACAGATCACAGCCCCACAAGCACAATGCAGCAGTCCCATACTCCTCCCTCTCCTGTATTCCTTTCTCCTCCCTCTATCCTCCCCATCCTATTGAGAGGACGCCCGGGGTGCCTGGTTCTCTAGTTCTGCCCACTGGGCTATTGAGGATGTGATGGATGGCTTCATAAAGAGACTGTTGTTGAATCCCAAACCAGCCCCTTGCCCCTACCAACTTGCTTGGAAGGACCTTCGTTGTCATGTGTTGCTGACGGAACTTAAAAGGTGACTTCCAGAGTGGTGAGGGGATCAACTAAACCCATCAACTTTGGGACACACCCGTGACCTAAATGGTTTCATTTGTTACATGTGTCACACCTGGAAATCAATGTCATATAATTAGTCATGCCTCTCCATTCTTCTGTATGAAATTATGCAAACTCCAAACATATCGCGGTGCGTGTTGGGTTACAACTTCGCTGTGAAGCCGGCAGCATAGCTGGCTCGTTGAAGTGGCTATTGGAGGGTCTAATTAGCCCCTACACCCTCAATAATTTGCACTCCCTCAGCTTTGGGACACTGATTTGTGGTTCAGCCTCTCTCTCTCTCTATCTCTCTCATTTTCTGGGGTGGTAGTAGGAGCTCGTGGTGGTGAAGGAATTTTGGCCTCTCTCTCCCTCCCTTGCGCTCTCTTCTTCTCTTTTTTCTCTCTTTTTCTCTCCCTCTCTCTCTCTCTCTCTCTGTTTCTGTCCCTCTCCCTTTCTCTCCCCCTGGGGCTGAGGACAGATGCAGAGGCCTTCCTTTCCCAGCATTCCCAAGGGAGAGAGTATACAGGTCTTAACGCCCTTTTGGGGATGGAGGGATGGGGGGGGTTGTTGTTGTCCAGGGGTCATGTATTTGGCGTCAAGTGATGCATAATGAATGCGTTGTTTGGTGTAATTTCGGGTGCTTTTACTGATTTGGCTTTTAATTGGGTCGTTCTCCATAAAAGTATCCTGTAAAGACAAGTATTTTACAGGCCTAGTATTTTACATGGTTAGTTTGGGCAACACAAATTGACAGTTGAATGCAGTTGCAATTGGATATAGTTATTTAATTATGCACCTTCATAGGGTTAATTCAACTATGATTTTTGGACCGACACGTTTTAAAAAAGTAGTTCCAGTTACCATTCCCCTAATCACATTTGTTCTTGTTAATATCCATACTACTGTAGTTTTTTTGCCCCAGTATGTCTTTATGTTGCAGCTCTTTGAGAGAAACTACAAACAGACCTTTCATACGGCTCTTGATGAAATCTTCATATCGCAAGCTGGCAGTTCTAACCAGTCTGGCAGTTATTTGGCTTATTCTCCTCAGGCTATTGAAGTGACAGCACATGGTGGTTTGACTGTGAGGACCCATTCAGCCTCTTGGCCTCCATAGCCCAGGCGTAAAAATCGGCTACATTTAATCAGACACGGTGCAGAGTTTAAAGAAAGGGATCAAGAGACCTTTGTCTTAATGGATTGGCTACAGTTTAGGGATCCACCACACCGAGTTACCTTAGATGAAGGCATGCCACTCGGTAACAAACTAACTCAAACCACATGGTGTTTCCTGGAATTTTTCTTGTCTTTTTAGGCTTCGAACATAAAAAGCTGTTTTGTCATTGTTACAACTTTGTCATTGGAGAAGCTAGACTGGGTTAGTTAATAAGGATATTGGTCAGCCATGTTTTCAATTGATGAGTCCATCAAATAATTTCAAAATGAGGCAATCTTCAAAGAATTAGCAAAAGGGGAAAAAGTAAGCCTTGTTTTTTAGCAGGATCATGTGACCTTCTTTCTCTTCTCAGTCTGTGGTTCTATTCTCCAGTCTCTCAGTCTGTACATTAGAATTTCAAGCTTATGGCCATGGCATTTCTTAGAAATACAGAAATGAGACAGCATTAAAAGGCCACCACAGTCCAACACAGAAGTAAATCAAGTGGTTTGACAAACACTCACCAGACAGTTTGCCGTTTGTCATGGACGTGAATGGAACTAAACGAGAAGTGCGGACACATCGTTCAGATCGACATTGCTCAGATACTGCACAAGAGGCCTTTTCAGACAGCTGCAACACTGATTACATTGTGAGAGGGCCAATCAAAAAGGAAAATGACGAGAGCAGTCACGCCGGACACACACAATGCACAAATGGCACTGGTCAGATGGTGGAAAGAGAGGTGGTGCACCACAGGGTTTTAGAGTCGTACTGGGGCTGTTGGGGCAGCGGCATGGGAACGGAGGACTCACAACATCTCGCAAACATGCACACACTTACGCACATGTGCGCACCACACTAACACAACAACGTGCATGCACACACATGCACGTCTGCAAGCCCGCATAAATGCGAGCATGAACACACACACACACCGACACACACACAAACACACACACACACGCATTCAAAACTTGGTTAGAGACCAAGATATTAAGACTCATTATGCCATGTGCCTGAGGGGAGGGTTTGGCCTAGAGGCGTCCCAAGTGTGTGTGTGTGTGTGTGTGTGTGTGTGTGTGTGTGTGTGTGTGTGTGTGTGTGTGTGTGTGTGTGTGTGTGTGTGTGTGTGTGTGTGTGTGTGTGTGTGTGTGTGTGTGTGTGTGTGTGTGTGTGTGTGTGTGTGTGTGTGAGTGGGAGAGAGGGAGGGAGGGAGGATTGCTAGAACAGGGGATTTTTTGTGTTGGGGGGAAAGAGAGGCTTGGACACTTCATCTTCTCTTCTCTGTGCTGCCAAAAAGGGCAGAGGTCAAAAGTCAGGGCGATTGGAGAATTCCGTGCTGCATGCCTACAGATCGGGTTTCAGGGGTGGGGGAGGGACGTGGACTGCCCTAGAGGGATAGGTGTGTGTGTGTGTGTGTGCGTTTGTGTGTGTGAGCTTGTCCGGACAGCTCTTTATTTAAAACTTATCCTTACAGCTTTAGTGCTCACAGCATTTGAAACTTTCTCTTGAAGTTTACTGCTCTGCAAAAGCCTTTTGGGAAAAACTTGCCCAACATGTTGCAAAACTAACACTCCTAACTTGGTGTCTAGATTAGAACACCCCATCACACTGTATTTTGTAGAGTAAGCATTTACTGATAAAGTGACTATGGTGTGAAGAGATTTTAAGACAGGACTTGAGAACCAAAGCTAAACCTTTTCATCCAAACATAAATGATTTAAGCACTTTTCAAAATAACTTGGAACACAGGCTCGATTATATGGTGGATTCACCTTGCGCTTGGGACAATAAAAGGCCACTCTAAAATGTGCAGTTTTGTCACACAACACAATGCCACAGATGTCGCATGTTTTGTGCGATTGGCATGCTGACTGCAGGAATGTCCACCAGAGCTGTTGCCAGAGAATTCAATGTTAATTTCTCTACCATAAGCCACCTCCAATGTCTTCAGATGCACAGAGATACCGTGACGAGATCCTGAGGTCCATTGTTGTGCCATTAATCCGCCACCATCACCTCATGTTTCAGCATGACAATGTCGCAAGGAATTCCTAGAAGATGAAATTGCCCCAGTTCTTCTGTGGCCTGCCTACTCACCAGACATGTCACCCATAGAGCACTATTGGGATACTCTGGATCGACGTGGATGACCGCATGTTCCAGTTCCGTTCTAATTTGGGGCAGCAGGTAGCCTAGGGGTTCGAGCATTGGGCTAGTAACCGAAAGGTTGCTGGATCGAATCACAGAGCTGACAAGGTAAAAATCTGTCTTTCTGTCCCTGAACAAGGCAGTTAACCCACTGTTCCCCAGTAGGCCGCCATTGTAAATAAGAATTTGTTCTTAACTGACTTGCTAATTTGTTAAATAAAACAAATATCCAGCAACTTCACACAGTCAATGAAGAAGAGTGGAACAACTTTCCACAGGCCACAATCAACACCCTGAACAACTCTATGCAAAGGAGATGCGTCGTGCTGCATGAGGTGGTCACAACAGATACTGACTGACTGGTTTTCTGATCCACGCCCAAACCTTTTTTTTTAAGGTATCTGTGACCAGCAGATGCATATCTGTATTCCCGGTCATGTGAAATCCATAGATTAGGGCCTAATTCATTTACTTCAATTGACTGTTTTCCTTATATAAAGTGTGACTCAGTAAAATCTTTGAAATTGTTACATGTTGCATTTATATTTTTGTTCAGTATATATTGTTTTACCAAAATAGTTGTGTTTGAAAATGTAACTGAACTATTTTGATAAGGAAAACTTGAAAAGCATTTAAACAATCTGAGGTGTTTTCAGATGTTTGGGACGGCAGGGTAGCCTAATTAGTTAGAGTGTTGGACTAGTAACCGGAAGGTTGCAAGTTCAAACCCCCGAGCTGACAAGGTACAAATCTGTCGTTCTGCCCCTGAACAGGCAGTTCCTAGGCTGTCATTGAAAATAAGAATTTGTTCCTAACTGACTTGCCTAGTTAAATAAAGGTCAAATAAAAATGTAGAAGTTTCTCCAAACATTATTAATGACAGCATTTCTTTCAAATTAGAGGAGAGTTGAGGGGAAGCAAGTAACTTGCTGATTTGTTTTGTAAATCGATGTTCAATAGCTAATAACTGTTTTTACACCCAGCCCCAATGGGCTTAAACCGTCGACTCATCCACGATCAATTTAAGACGACATCCTCGGTTATACATTTAGCAGAAGGTTCGGTCATTCAAATGATTTGAGATGCAAAGCACTACAGCCCTCAGCGACTACTTCCACCATTGTAGCCTTTGTAATTGATCATTAACGAACATGTGCTCCCAAGTCTCCAGTGGCTCCAAGACCCCAAATAGAGAGCACAGCTGTCTTTCCATTGTACTTATCCATGGAGCCACAAAATAACACAACGCTCTGAAGCCTACTGCCTGGCTATGTGCTGGAATTTCTAACGTTTACTTTCCAAGACTTGTAGGAGATGAGTGAAAAAGGTGTTGGGTGGTTGACGTGTGTAGGAAGCGCTAGAGTAAATGTGAGGGGCTCACTTTTATGATTTCAAAAAGAATGACTGATTTATGGACATACAGGTGGTTTGTGGCCGATAAAGTTACACAGAGAACTAAAGAGAGTTTAAAGGGACATGTCAGGTCAAACCCATGGAGAATTAGCTGGATAGTGTGTTATTATTGCACGGTGCAAACATGGGGAAAGTCATTCAACTACAACTGCTCTTCCTCAAGCCATGTTTGTTATAATACCAATGAGTGGATGTAATAGCTATTTAATCGTGTGGGTAAAAAAAAAAAAAACACCACATCAGACTGTTAAAAAAATATTTGCTATTTCCTTATAGAGGATGATGTCATATATTTCATATTTTTAATGACCGGTATATGCCCACACCATTCTGTTGTTGGTGTATGCCGACACCATTCCAACACTGAAAATATGCTTTTTAAAGTACTTAAAGGGATACTTCGAGATTTTGGCAATGCCCTGCGTGCAGTTTGAAGAAAGTTGCTAACTAATGTTTGCGCAATTGCTAACTAGCGTTAGCGTAATGACTGGATGTCATTGTGCTAACGCTAGTTAGCATTGGCGCACAAAACTAACTCTATCTTCCTTCATACTGGATGCAGAGACATAAACATGGTGTCCACAATTTCATCTGACTCCAGGGAAGTGGATAAAGGGATCCCAAATCATCCCTTTGGGAAGAAAAAATATTTGACTCATATTGTAATTAATTATAGGTCATATTTCATAGAAATCTGAAATACTGGACAGTTACTTTAATTATCCCTTTTGATTTATGCACAAAATGTGTGTTGCAGATCATGCGGTTTCGGGGTTTTCTGTGGATGCCAATAGACGTATCGGCTTTATTATACATTAACAGGGAACAAGTGCTCCACTCACTGTCCCATTCACAGCTTCCACTGCACAACCTTGGCCCAGAGAACAGTGCAGTCACACAGAGAAACACACAAAGGTCAGAACCTACTCCCACCACCCCCTGTTCCCCCTTCCAAAACCAGAGACTCTCCCTCCCTTGCCCCTCAGCCACACACACTTCCCTCCACTCTCAGGCCCCAAACCCATCCCAACAGAGCCTATACACTGAGGCCTGTTTACAGTTTCAGATCCCTTACTACCCTCTTTCACGCTCAACATTTTTTACACGACCAGGGATCATGAAAGAGAGCAAACGAGTCATTGATGGATCGGACCGGGGTCTAAACTCGGGGGGCCGGGGGCACAAACCCCGCCTCACCCCCAATCACCCCTTCCAGTCCTAGGGCTGTGTGAGTGGTGTGTTCTGATCAGGCCCGGCTCTCTCTCTCAGGTCCTAATGGGGCAACTCGTTGAGGGGGCCGTAGCTTTGATGCCGGCTGGGTTTCTTAACAATGTGTCCTTTCTGTGATTGGGGTGAGATATCGCCAGCAGGGTTCCAAGAGAGGGGAAAATGTAAACTACGGATTAGATCGACTAATGGCCCCTTGCCTGTCATTGACGTTAATTAGCGTTAATTAGGAGCCCCTCATTAAACGCGATGGGGGTACGGCCATGGAACCTGTGTGTGTACGCTGGAGGCTTTCTTTCAGAGCCCATAGGGGTCCATTTAGACCTGGGCGACTCGGAAGAGTTAAGTACCGTCACTTTTATGTGAATGAATTTCGGAGCATGATGGGAAAATGTCGGGAGTGCATTGGTAGAAATTCTCCCGGAGAATCTGATCGTCTTGTCCGGTCTTGTCGGTTCGACATCCTGTGACATTAGCAAATCACGAGCCAATCACCACAGAGTGCGGGGGTGTTCCCAAAGCATGGCATTGGTCCCACGTGGGGAAAAACAGTGCATCTCAATATGGATGGAGCACAGAGCAGACAATGCATGTATCATCTGGTAACTTTTTTCCTGCTGTGACAGGTACATTTGCTGCAGTCTATAAACACAACAAGACTGATGGAACAGACCCCGTGCCCTGACCCTTTTTTTCACGTGCCATCAGGACCACATCGGACTGATATGAATTGCTGGTTGGGCCATAGGGTGGGGGCTTTACAATGAGTTGGTTCACGGGGTGTTGCAACCAAATCTGGTGGTTGTCTGCTGTATATACTGTAATTTGAGCTTTACACACATATACACACACAAGCCAGGGACTCTCTGTTAGCATGGTGACTGCAGCCACTAGCACTTGTCCGCTGATGGCTTCCCTCTGTTGCTCTTCACTCGCTGGGTTTTATCTTCACAGCTATTCAGGGGGTCCTCTTTTCTACTGTTCCTGGGCTCAAGCCACCCCACACAACTCTAACCCCAGTATGCCACCTTATAAACCTCTGATCTGTGCTTGTGTATCCACTGAGCCGGGAAAGTGGCTGGTGGGATTTGGGATTGGGATCTTTTTGGCTAAAATCCTCCTCTGTGGTACATAATCGGACACTTTGTTGGCTCAGTTAACCCATATTGTCATAGAGGCCCATTGGAACTCTGATGCTACTCAGCTTGCCGTCACATGACATGTGTTCTCCCCTCTGCTTAGGATGTCCACACACACACACACACACAGGTCCACCATGTCTCTGTGACTCACTGCTACCTGAGGGGTGTTTTCATGTTGAAATACATGGCCACCCCTCCTGGCTAACTTGCTCTCATGCTTGATCCCCAGCAGGATTCAGCAGTGTGAAATAGGGGGGCCCCCAGTTTGGTGGCGGAGTAAAACAAAAAACAGAAGAAGGAAAATGCCTCCCTGGCCAACACCTGGTATCACTTTATTAACCCTCGGCTGTCTCGACCCTGAGAGCCCAGGAACAGCGGGGGCGGGGGGGGGGGGGGGGGGATATGGACGTCCCCACACTGCCTTTGAAGGGGGAAGTGATGCCCCGCATCGGAGTCCCAGCGATGACTTTACCAGTGCCATGACCCTCGTGACCTCGACCCCCCACACCTCCCCTCTCTCTTCCCCACCATTCCTCCCTCCCCACCTCCCCACAGCTGCTGGTTCCTATTGGCCAGCAGTGGAGCCTCAGTGGTGGAGGTTAGAAGGAGAGAAGAAGGGAATGGAAGGAGAGGAGGAGGAGGAAACGGAGGGGGCCATGGCGAAAGGTCAACTGTTGGTCAGAGATTTTTATTGGGAGAGGAGGAGGGAGGGAGAGGGAGAGGGAGAGGGAGAATGTGTTAAAGACCACCGTCTGAGATTTTAACAGTGGGGAGAGAATTTGGCCTTTTTCCACCCCTGCACACGTTAACTACGCAGAGATGACTGGACTGACCTGGCCTGCTGGCCTAATGTTACGTTACTAGGAAAAGAGGAGTATTCTCCAAATGTTTGATACTGAGAACAGAGGATTTCTCCAAACGTTTGCTGGTGGTTCTTGTCTTCTGTGCCTAGATATTGGACCATGGGTTATAGCCTGGATAGTTGAGATTCCATCATAAGGACGTCACATAGAGGACATCTGATGCAATCAGACACTAGAGCAGGTCTGGGATCAGTCAGAAGTCTGGGTGGCCCTTGACATGGCCATTGGTGAATCATAATCATAAAATAATCTATACGGCCTGATGAGGTGAATCTAACAGCATGCTGTCCAAAAGCATGACAACTAGACAGACTAAATTGAATAGACTAAATCATCGCCCACACAGACAAACCTCCTTAATCTCATGCTGGAGTTATTGGAGATTAATCTTTTTTTTTTAAATGGCATCAGGATTCCCAATCTTTCCGCATTGTGCTCGTATGCTGCCTCATTTCCTGTTTTTGGCATTCTTATCACCACAAGAGCACAAAGACGACATTTGGCTAAAACGCTAGCCGCTTCCAGGAGACGTACGGTTGGCAGGCCTGTGTCAGCGAGGTTCCACTGGGAATGCATTAGGAACCTTGCTGGGCGGTGCTGGGTGTTCTTCTCCAGATGTCTGTCTTCTTCATGGTTGTTTCAATGGAAAACAGTGTCACACAAGGTTATCTCCTGACTAGTCCCCGGCCATGCAACGTCAGAACTGTTCAGGCTAGCCTAGTGCGCACGGGCTAGCAAGTCACAAGGGCTTCCCTTCCCTCCGCAGGGGCCAGGGGTTCATTTATTGGCCGATCGCATGACCGCAGATCAGTGTAGAAATGCCTGTAAACATTGCATTATGAAGGTTGAGGAGGTTAGGTGGAAAAGTATCTGTTTCAGCCCCAAGTACACTATCTTGTTAAGCCCATTGGTCACAGTCTCAACGCCTGATCATTTATAATTGTGTCTATTAGGACTCAAGGCTGCCTGCCACAAGGCCTCCTTATACAGTCTTATGTATGGATTTTGGTAGTCATAGACTTACATGGTCCTCATGTGGCACAGCCATAAAGGACTATGGGTAAAGTGTGGTATCTTCCACTTTCTTTCTTTCTTTCTTTCTCTCTCTCTCTCTTTCTTTCTTTCTTTCTCTCTCTCTCTCTCTCTCTCTCTCTCTCTCTCTCTCTCTCTCTCTCTCTCTCTCTCTCTCTCTCTCTGTAGGCATCTTTTTATGGAACTGACATTCCTGGAGTGGTCGAAACAGAAGCCCTTGTTTAGGAGCAACCCTCCCACCCAATCCCTTTTTTCATCTTCCTAGTTTTGGAGCCTGAGTTCAGAGGTCGAGACCCCCTCCAACTTCAGAGACATGTCAGGTCATGCTAGCACATAGCATTCCCTGTATAGCCCCACTGGAAAAGGCCCACTGACTTTAGGTTGTGGCAGGACCCTACACAAAAGGTGTGAGTAAGTGTGTGTGTTTTTAAGACAGTCAGTTGAAAGAGACTTTTGGGAGAAAGTGTCCGTGTGTTTAGAATTTTTTTATGTGTAGTTTTTCCAACCCAAGTCCTAATATCAGTAGTTAGAAGACATTAATTATAATAGATTGTTTAACAACTATTAACTCTTTATATATATAACTATAACAAGCCTGATTATATGTCATAGCTTCCTCTTTGGACTAAATGTACAGGAAGTTAGTGAGCTTGTTTGTTAAAAATGTAAACAATGAATTAATGTAGAAATACATAAAATGGGAAACTGAAAACTGAAAACAATAAGATGGTACTGAATTAAAATAAACATTGAATACTGTAAAACAAACACAGTCATTTATCCAAGGGTCAAAGTTGAACCAATAATAATAATAGCAATTTTAGGGAGTGTCTTACTGGTTTTGTTAAGGTCATGAGACTTAGCAGGGACTTCATTCATGTCATAACATAGCTTGCTCAGCAAAATGGCAACAACTTCATAACCAGTGCAAAAAAAAGGATGAGGAATGAGTTTGGGATGGACAAACAGGGAAAATGGAGTGGGGAAACATGTGACACCTTCCAACATACAAACAAATAACTAAATAAATCCTAAGGACACAGGGGTGAGGGAAGCAACCCGTACGGGGTCAGTGCAGGAACAGATAAATCTCCCTTAAAGACGCCATGCTTCTCCATGGTTAACCTCTTAATCAACCCCAATCGGCCAAAGGAAACAGCAAGGCCAAAAAAACTGTCGGCTCAGACCACTATAAAAAGTAAACATGCTCACACATTCACTTTGACACAAACACACATTTCCTTGGATTTTCATTTATGTCTGTCTCTGTGCTAGCCTAGTTCTTGAAAACTACACTCCATGTAACTAGTTGGACTTGATCACATACATAGAGTCCAAACACCACTTCTTGTCTCTCTAAGGGCCTTAGCGAGGCCCTGTCCAACAGGTCATTCAAGTCCCACTTCTATTTTTGCCCCACACTCAGCTCACATACCTGATCAGTTTATGGACACCTTTCTGAAAATGGGTCATATTTAGCATAGCCAGAAGAAGCATTGCATTGTGGGCCTCTGGTGTTGTCAGGGCCTCCATAAATTACCCAGTAAACCTGTTGCCTTTGCATTTGCTAGGCAATCCTTTGCGGTCATGTTTACCCTCCAACCCCTCTTACCCCTTAAACCCAAACCTGACCACCAGTTGCTGGGGTCATTTATCACTTAAACACGCAACGGTATTGGTTCATTAATTTAGGACTAACTAGTTTTGACATGGGTTAGCTTGGCATGAGCTGTAATATCTATTTCAATAACCAAGTTACAGCTAAATAACAAGAACAATTACCCTAATTTATATTCAGAAATACAATCAGAAGATTTATTGTCATCTTAATAAGCAATTAACAAAGGTCCATCAAATCAGGTCTCTTTATGGCACATCTGTACCTGCATTGACCCTTTTTTGCAATGACTCTCCTGAACTGGTTATCCATTGGACTCTACTCACACACTCACACATACACACACCCATGCACACTACATATGCCCACACACATGCATACTGACTCCACACACACATTCACAAACACCCCCCCCCCCCTCACACACACACAGCCTATACACTTTCACACTCACTACATATGCTGCTGCTACTATCTATTATATATCATGTTGCCTAGTCACTTTATCCCTACCTTTATGTCCATAGTTACCTCAATTACCTTTGACTTGGTACTGGTACTCATTGTACTGTATACAGCCATGTTATTTTAACTCATTGGTATTCGTTATTCACTGTGTAATGTTTTCCCACTCCTGTCAGTATTTATGTTATATTTTATATCTATAACTCTGCATTGATAGAAAATGACTCATAATTAAGCGTTTCACTGTTAGTATATGCCTATTGTATACGAACCATGTGACAAATAAATACAATTAGAATTTGATGGATCGTTTTTATGCATTCTAATTAATCTGCCATGGAAACTGATCCAATTTCACTAGTTCCAAATCTCAACAGTTCACTTAAGTCAATGAAAACATAATATACAACTAGTATTGGTCCATCTACTTATGTTGAAGAATGGAGGAGGAGTACATATAGTATGCATTAAAAAATGAACAATTTTGGTTGAACCTCATTAAATTTCGCTTTGCTCAATTAAATTGACTTGAAAACTCCTCCAGCCTTCCTCATAAGCCTTCAACGTATAGAATTACACCCTAATTATTAGGCCCCCAAACCAAAAAGTGCCCTTGGTCACTAGCCTATAGCCAGTGGAATGCTCTAATAGCGAGTCAAGGGGCTAATTGGAAGACAGGTAAGGTTACATGTGACAACAATTATGCCGAGCGCGAGGCCAACGTTTTCGCCCGGGGCACTTGAAGCACTGCACTCAACCTGTCTAAAAGCTAAGTGGGGTCCCGTCCTCTTCGCGCTTTTTTCCTTTGGGTAAATCACTTCAACGTTAATGAAGTTTTTCCGTTCCCGTAGCTTATTTCTGTGAATGTGATTAACCCAGGTTGTACTCTGTTTATACTTTAGGCCTACTGAATATTTGGTTTTACGCATGGTTTTCAAACCAACCTGCACCGTCAATAGGTTGGCTAATGACATTGTAATTAAGATATTTTAAAGATGAGTTATCCTCATTGAAAAAGTAAAAGTCCTAAAAGCAAAATGTGTGTAGCTTTGCATTTCTGAAAGCGCAAAGCCTTCACGACACACTGTTCGGTCTGTTCTGGTACAACTGTACAAAAGCTAAATAGAAAATGCACAGCTTAAAATTGTGTGAATGAGTTCAAGTCAGAATAGTTTCAACGGGTTAATGGCATTTCCATTTGTGACAATTTATTGGCCTTATGAGAGCTAACTTTTGGCGCACAAAGGTTGGGGACATTTAGGGAGTATTTCTCTCTGCATGTTATGACACGTCTGGGGAAAAAAAATCTACTCACAGATCTGTTACGAGAAAACATACATTGTTGGTGTTGTCAAAGTTGCTAGGCTTAAATGCTGTTATCAACATCTGACATTTCAGGCCGGAGTTAGAAAATATGAATTTGTATTTGAGTTAGTCAATATCGAAGGTAAGCTATAGGCCTATGTTCAAGTCACAAACAAATAAATGTCTGTTACATATACTACTATTAATATCCAATGACCCAGGCCTAGGTTATCAAATTCTGCAGAGTGAAAGGTTGAAAACATGCACTATTTTAGTTGAATTTGCTTCTAGTCTTCACATGGGATTCTGCTGCTGTCATGTACAATGGTCTTATTACTCCTCAAATGACAGATCAGGACCTGTCTGGAAAAATAATGAGGTCCCTGCTGTTTTCAGCTTGAAAACCCCATTAGAGAAAAACACAGTAGCCATCGTTAATTACTGCTATGACCTTTTGTGCATTGATATCCAGATGGCAAGTTTAGCTGCACAACAAACTGACAAAATGAACACTCCATATGTTTGTCTTGGTGAGAAGTTTGTCAACTTGGTTTGGCACAATCGATAATCTTACTGTGAAAACTGCATAGCTTTCAGCATTAAACATTCCGAAAGAGTGCATTGTGGTATCAGTAGGATATACAAATAATTAAAACGTTTATTTGTTATTTTTTAAGTGAATTAAAGTGGGTATGATTGAGTTCAATAGCCATCAAATAAACAATGAAAATAAAAGCTAAATTAGAGTGGAAAAGTTTATAAAGACTGATGTTTGGGGACGTATTTGACATATTACTTTGATAAAGGCATTTTACCCTTTGACTGAGGCCTAACAGTTTTGTGTTATTATATTTAAAATAAATCAATATCTATGTATACAGTGATTTGTGTATCCAGCTACACTCTGCTATACAGTAATAACACAGCCACTCTATCAACCAGAACATACTGTATAGCTAAACGGCGGCTGCGCCAATTGGAGAGTGCCTTACTGCTTTATTCTCCTCTGGCCAATTGAAACTGCCCGCACATGCGTATAACCGTTCTCGATGAGAGGAGGGGTCATGCCTTATATGGTAGTTTTTGCCTTATATGGGCACGGCTGTTTCGTGTCACTTTCACCAAATTCTAACTATGATTCTCAGAGATGGGACAGACAGCCGACGAGTGAAGTACATGTTTGGCAGAGATATCTGCTTGTGAACATACTGCATCTACCACAGAGCACTCCATCCATGGTTTATCGACATTTCTATTCAGACCTCATCGTGGCGCACAACATTAGAGGAACGAAAGTAACGTTTATTTTGGGATTGCACGTCCGTATGAGTTCACTAGATAACTTCGATCACATAATTGCGTAGAACTGTGGTCAGTATTGTGTTTTTGTGATTGAGAGAATATTTTGATTTAGTTCAGTTCGAATATTAAGCAGAATAAGATTCTAGGCAGTCGATATTCATGAAAATGACACTTTAACGACCACTTCTCCATTCTGTACATGCTGTATTGTTAGTCGACTTTTCAAATACAATCAACGTTTTTGAGAGAGCGTGTTTATGGATTTCTGCGCAGAGCAGAACACTGGCAGTAGCCTCCATTCTTACGCAATAGTCATGTTGATACCGTGCTGTCTTCGTAAACTTTGATAGAAGTTTACAGAAGATACGTTTACGACAGGGACATTTGATTAACTAGAGAAAATCAATTTGATAATATATTAAATACTTTTTGGAGGAAGTGGGAAGCGCCTTTTCGTCCTGCCTTGTTTTCCCAAGACGTCAGAACGGATTCTTATCTCCTCCCCGCGCTACGGAGTTGGACTCGTATCTGTTGTCTAACCAAATTGTTTTAGGATAGCATGGCAATGGTAGTAAACCAGTGGCAAGAGAACATTTCGGCGGATCCCGGGTCCCAGCTCCAGATTTGCAGTCAGGAGCCTGGCGGGACACCGGGAACCCCCTCTGGTTCCACCCCGGGGAACGATGCACTTTCCGGGGACAAGATTCCCAACGTGGACTGCATGGTGTGCGGGGATAAGTCCAGTGGCAAGCATTACGGTCAATTCACCTGCGAGGGCTGTAAAAGCTTCTTCAAGCGTTCGGTGCGACGGAACCTCAGTTACACATGCCGGGGGAACCGCGACTGTCCCATCGACCAACATCATCGGAACCAGTGCCAGTACTGCCGACTGAAGAAGTGCCTCAAAGTCGGCATGAGAAGAGAAGGTAAGACAGGATTTGAGATTCGGTGAAGACTGTAGCCTTTATGCAAATGTAATGTAAATGACTAAAATGATCAAATTGGGTTTTGGCGGACGTTTGGTGTCAAGAATATTAGTGCGTAAAGTTGAAACCATATAACGTTAGTGCTTTAACGATGGATGTCCGTGTCTTATAGATTTCCTGCTTCTATCAGTCATAGTTCTCCTAAAAGGCATTTGTAGTCTGCTGTAACGCAATGTTTGTTGTTTCAGATCGTCTACCCTTGTATTTCCTATTCAGTCCATAGTATGCAATTATTTTTCTCCCCTCGGAAAAGGGCTCCCTTTGTCTCCCCAATTAATTCTGGTGTTTGCTCCTCTACACCCTATCCGCTACAAGAGGGCCCGCTACATGTATTGTATTGTGCATGATTATGAAAGGGTCAATTAGTGCGAAAGATGAACAGTGGCAACGTGTTCGCAAAGCACTGCGTTTCACTTTTAATCAGTCAGCTTGGACCTTGCTGCGTCATGTTCAATCAGACGAGTTGTGTTAATTACAACACGCGAACCATACACTTGAAATCCTCATAAAAGCTTTCTCCATGCTGGACGTCGTTGTACTCTGTGTTTTATGCGTTACCCACCAACAATACTACATTTCTCTAATCCTAAATACATGTTTATCGCTGTGCAGTGTAGCCTACTCTGGAGTCAACCTTGTTAGTTTATTGTAATAGATTTTTATCGCAAATTATAAACAATTATATTATGTACTGTAATTCTTGCTAAATCTGGCCACGCAAGCTGTTGTGGATACCCCAAAAGGTTCCTATGATATGACCATAAACAGTGCAAATAGTGACACAAACAATAGTCAACAGAAGACGTGCGCTCTGTGCAGGAAGCACGCTGTGTTTAACTTCCAGTGTGTGAGTGTATCAAGCAGGCAGGCCTATTACAAACGAGGTCTTGAATACAGTAGCCTCTGTCAAAATGAACTACAATAATACAATACATTGTAGGTGGAAATACCCGTCCTATCGCCTAATATTATCATTCAAGGGATCTCGTTAGTGTGCTAGTGTGTAAACTGTACACAGTTCATGTAAAGCACTGCAGGGTAAATTTAGTCAGCCATGCCCCTTTCTGACTGAATGAACCCGAGGAAATCTCCTGACACAGTGCAGTCTGTTGACCTTTCATCTACATAAACATGCTCAATATGTTATCAGACCATTATTTGGCTACATTATATATTAACTACTGAAGATAACATTTTAAAAGGGATTTGATTTGCTATGTTACTATTATATGGTCTAGAATAATATTCACCAAAAACACGATTAAAAAATCTCAATTCTTTCAAGTGTTGATTAAATTGATACAGGTCTGTCATACGCAAAACAGACTCATCCTCATCTTGGATTACAGGCCTAGAGACATGTCCTCGTAAGTGTCAGTGCCTTTGAGGAACATTTTGAAATCGCACTTCTTTAAAATATTAAAAGTGTTGGTTTTAAATTGAAGATGATGACGTGGTTAATGTAGGCCTAGGCATAACTATTTTGTATATGCCTAATTTTCTAATTGACATTCAATACAATAATTATAATTGAAATGCTATGCAGAGTTGTGTTGTACTACAACCAAGTTTTAGCAATGCTTTTAAACGGCAACCTTTGTGAGGTAGTAGATAAAACATATTTAAAATAAAATTGTTTTCTTTAGGCCTACCAATAATTTTCCAACCCTGAAAGAAAATCAAATGATCAAATCAGATTATAATTAACAAAATATTAGAGGCATAATTTGGTGTGAAATAGTCTACCTATATGTTTCTAACTCAGCAATAAAGATAAAGTCCTGCTAACTATTTGCCCTGAAAAGTTCAGAGGTAGCCTAATGGTGGGGATAATTAATAATAAAATCACCAATTGTACACATTTAAATGCAGCATTGCAATCACATTAAAGGCTTACTGGTAGCAGCGAGAAAGCAGCAAGACTACACACCCAAAGCTACTTTTCGTCTTCCCCAGAGGTCATACATAAGTCATGTTTCTTCTACATAATGCACCTGGGTCGGCTGACAGAGGAGGCCATTGGGCTTTCTGAGTTATAATCCGTGTGAATTTTGGAACATTTTGGAAATACACAAATGTACATTCCTGCCCTGAATATGGATTTGAAATCATCTCAAATTGATTGTTGAAACTATCAATAATTGACTTTGTAATAGTTATTACCACTACAAGGTATTGCCTACTTGTGTTATGCAAGCCATGCACAAAATAATCATCTAAATATCATGCTATTCTCGGCACATGGATTGGTAACCAGTGACGTTAATTCATGGCTGCCAAGGGAAGCTAGGCGTCCCCAAAAAATTGACCAATAAAAAAATATATACTGAACAAAAATATAAATGCAACATGTAAAGTGTTTCATGAGCTGAAATAAAATATCCCAGAAATATTCCATATACACAAAAAGCTTATTTCTCAAACAAAATGGCAAAAATTGGTTTACATCCATGTTAATGAGCAAATCCCCCTTTGCCAAGATAATCCATCCACCTGACAGGTGTGGCATATCAAGAAGCTGATTAAACAGCATGATCATTACACAGGTGCACCTTGTGCTGGGGACACTAAAAGGCCACTCTAAAATGTGCCTTTTGTCACACAACACAATGGCAAGTTTTGAAGGAGTGTGCAATTGGCATGCTGACTACAGGAATGTCCATCAGAGCTGTTGCTAGAGAATTTAATATTAATTTCTCTACCATACGCCGCCCCCAACGTCATTTTAGAGAATTTGGCAGTACGTCCAACCTGCTTTACAACCGCAGACCAAGTGTAACCACGCCAGCCCAGGACCTCCACATCTGGCTTCTTCACCTAAGGGATCATCTGAGACCAGCCACCTGGACAGCTGATGAAACTGAGGAGTATTTTTGTCTGTAATAAAGCCCTTTTGTGGGGAAAAACTGAGTCTGATTGGCGGGGCCTGGCTCCCCTGTGGGTGGGCCGACAGGGGAGCCAGGCTGAAATCCATAGATTAGGGTCTAATTCATTTATTTCAACTGACTGATTACCTTATATGAACTACCCCTCTGTCTCTGTATGTGTAGGCCATGTATCTGATGCTGTCTGGTTAAAAGAGTATGACATTGTTGCCTCTCGTAGCATTGAACGCAAGGGAAGCCAGCGAGCATTTGGCCTCTATTGATAAAAAAGTATCAAATAATAGCCAATCAGCATTGAGCAAAACTGAGTGAGCTCAACTGTGAATGGTCCTGGTGCACCAAAAGTACAAAAGTGTTAAGGGTAAGCAGCTTGGATTTGGCGTCACTCCTATCAAATTGAATTGAGAGCATATGTCATTGACAGAAACAACTTGAATTGTTGCGTTGTTGTGTTGTTGTCATCCGGTGGCTTTGGACTTGTGGTTTTACTTAATTCTCCATACTGGCAATAATTATAATGGCGATTCTGATCCAACCATTAATTCATACATTGTTGTGCCACTGGCCTGAGAGGATGGAAGTTCAGTATGTAGCAAGTTTTAGAAGGCTAATGTAACGAGCTAATGTTGCCCATGAAAGGAAGTTAGATTAGTGAGCAAACATTTTAGCCAGGTAGCCTAGGACAACAATAAATAAAAGCATGTACTGTATGACAGAGTGAAAGACCGCTTCGTCAACATGAAAGAGAGGAGGATGGCATTGGCCTTTCTCAACAAGTAGGGTGAATCAACATGTTTTTTCTACTTACACACACACACACACACACACACACACACACACACACACACACACACACACACACACACACACACACACACACACACACACATAAATCAACCATGGACAGCCACATCATATTTAGCTTGATGATTGGACTAAATAGTTTTTTGTATCTTTTAGCTGTCACTGTATTAGACAAAACATTTTGATGAGGTTGAAATGTTGAAGTTGAAATGGTGCTGGAATAGTGGAGGCAGCTCCTGTTTCCTTTTCGACTTGAGGTAACTCTCCATTGTTCTAAGTCAATAGTTGTTTAAAAGGTCCAAAAATGTCAGAAACATTAACTGCTTGACCATGCTGTAGGTCATGTAGCTGTTTGTTACAGGCTAAATACTTTGTGGACTTCACCGGACAGAAGTTGCTCTCTGGTTTTGTGATGAAACAAAGGTGTGGTGGAATTTATTCTACCACTGTGTCTTCTTATTGTCTCTGCTTTTAGGCCAATATATCACGGTGTCAAAGCATATGAACTAACTGGTTATAGAGCAAACCATGTAATTATCACAACACATACAGTAAGTTGTAATATGGCATTTTTCCTGGCTTCCCTAGTGATTCTACCCACGCCCTTCTACTGTTGGTAACATGCGTAAAAGTAACGTATTGATGGTGTAGGAGGCCTCTGCCAGTGAAAATAAACAAATATAGCAGAATATCAACAACAAAGCATATAAAAACAAACCTGACAGGTTATGTTTGTGGTTAGGCGGGCCTTTCTTGTCGACCAAGTCGCTGCCCCTCATCAAATCAAATTTATTTATATAGCCCTTCGTACATCAGTTGATATCTCAAAGTGCTGAACAGAAACCCAGCCTAAAACCCCAAACAGCAAGCAATGCAGGTGTAGAAGCACGGTAGTAGAAGCATCTCCCCTCCCTCTCCAAAAATGCACCACTCCCTAGTGGCGAAATTCTGTAAAACATGGCAACGTTTTAGTAAGGTACAAAAAAATAGTAATTGATCCTATCTATGCCATAACTTGCTACAAAATGTACTGCACACACATCTTCATTATTTAAGATCAGTGTCACATTCGCTGGCTAATTCAGGAGTGTTATTTGGACAGTTCAGTTGATCTTTAGGGTGACCCTTCGTGTGTAACTTGACTGAGAGGTCACTCTATTTCAGCCCACATACATATCGAATATCTCGTGTTAAAGGTTGATTTATACTAAACAGTCATGTAAAAGGTCATGTTTACCTCTTCACTGCTCTACCTGTTTGGCACCTCTGGCATCTCTACTCTACATGTTTCTCAATGACATTCCTGCTTAGAGTAGAACACTGGTTTAAGGGATGAGGAGGGAGTGAGGAAGAGAGAGACAGTGAACCTGTGCAACTGGCTGACAGTTCCTTGGGCTAGTTGGGAGTGAAGTGCATATCATGTTCTGCTGTCGGAATGTTCCGTATGTGCTCCTCTGACCTTAGTGAGACCAAAAAAGACCAATATAGACTGTGATGTTTGTCAAATTCACACGTTCGAAGAACACACTGTATACTTGACACATTGACAATTTTACATTCACAACTAGCAGCCTTCTCATGCATACAATACATTCCCTACCAGCTACCGCACATAGTGACATGGTCACAGAGATTGGCATGGACAGGCACCCTGTCCACTAGTATGGGAGCTACTTCTAGTATGGGAGCTACTTTTAAAAAATGAAACGGGTTGCGAGCTACTCATTTTTTCTAGCTATGTTTTCTGTCAATATACCTGCTAAAATAATGGTTAATAAACAAGCGGGGTCCTATAGAATTCTTTTTGATTTTAGATTTTTTTTTTAGATTTTCCCAACTGATGTTTTTTTCTTTGTTTTATTTTTTCTGGTTTTAGATTTTCAGATTTTTTTCACTCTCAAAGTTGCAATGATTCATAGAGAAACAACATAATTGGATGGTCTGAGTCCATGTCAAAGCTCAAATTAAATATATTTTTGTAGGTCTGGAAATAAAACTAGCAAATTATTATGTTTGTGTGTTATTCCCCTTTAGTTGTGCATCTGGCCTTTTAATTGCACATCTAGCAAGTGAGGATTGTGCCATCTAATGTGCTGGTCTAGTAATGGCTCTGTACTACTAATGCTCATTTCATGGCAAAGTTTTCAAATAATAGATACAAATGATATACTTACTCATGATATACTTCTGCCAGGTATGCCTACTTTGCAGTTAAAATTTAATTGAGAAGGATTGGGAGAAAGTATTTCTGTCAACCCACAAGACAGTTATCACATCAACTGGCTACACACGGAGTGACAAAAACACGCACCACACAGACAGACAGGGGCAATATTGATGGACATTTATTGGCAGATGGTGTTAGGTTTGGCTTTTTAAGCCAATAGTGGCCAACTAGGGGTGGGATAATATCAATAAATAGTAGCTGGGAGCTTGTGGTGTCTGATACTTCTGAGATTTGTTTATGACAGTTTGTCGTGGAATACATGAAAATTGCATGTACTTTCAGAATTGTTTGGCGAGTTACTCATAGGTGGGCTGCGAGCTACTGGTAGCTTGCTATCAACCTGTTGGAGAACCCTGCTCTAGATTGTTCATAGTAAGTACATAGTTACGACTGTTCATAGACAGAACATTCAAAGACAGATTATCTTCATTATGACTCCTAGTGTGTGTGTCCTTCAATGGTAAATAACACAGGGAAAGACCTGTATATTGATATTCAGTTACTCATACATAGGATTATGAAACACATCACTCTTGACGAGACTCGCTGCTACAGCTGGTGACCCTTGGTTCACACCGACCAAACACAGAGACGGATATACTGTAGGTCAACAGGAACCAGAAACTAAACATTAATAATGGCGATGTTCAAGGTCCAAATGTGAGGTTGACTCTATTGAGAAAGTACCAGGGCTCGCTAACTGACTGCCTTTATTGACTAATCCATACACGTTGTCCAGTTTGTATGAGCAGGCAATCACAAACCGAGACTAGTTTGACCCCTAAACTCTGGCCTGCCAAAACATTCCCCTATTACAATACTGTCATAGTTTATTGACATGTTAGAATAGGTCTCTTTAAGTCCAAGCTGGCTGTAAGGTTCCAGCACCATGGCTTCCATATTGACAGAGGCCTTGCCATTATTCACTGTCAGAAAGCAGCCTCCATTGAAGTGATAGGCCACAAAGAGACCGTAGAGCTGAGGCACTAGTCGTTTCCCATTCTGATATCCCCAAGGCTAGCATTTAATATTTTAGAGGAGGGGGGATGTGAGTGGAGGAATAGAGCTCACTCTGCAGAGATGGGCTTCCTTTGACACCTCAAGGTGAATAGACTCCAGTTCACGATACATTGCGTGTCATATTGTCATATTTCTCTGTTGAGTCTCTCATTTTCTCTGTTGTCTGTACAATAGCCAGGTTAGCCTGTGGCCACAATATGAAAGGCTAGCATTTACAGTAAGTCCAGCGTTATCCATATTCATTGTTACATTTTGAAGTATCGTGTTGTTTTTGATTCCAGGCCACTTTACACCAATTTTCTTGAGATACAGCCATTGAGTTTTTAACTCAATGTAATGAAAATGATTGAATCGCTTGTATAGCATAGCTTGTTGTGTGATCTCTTCCATTGTAGAAATGGATATGAGTGAGTAGAGAGATGGATAGAAAGCCAGAGCACTCCTCCGTGCAGGGTGCATTTCTGTTATTAATTCATATCTGCTTCATCAAACCAGCGCCAACATGACTGGGTGGATATTAAAGGGCCTACGTTTGCAGCTAACGCGTCTGAGCATCCTCACCGGGAGCTCTCTCCATCTCCGTCTGTCTGTGTCTCTCTTTTTCCCTGTCTCTTTACCCGTTCCCTCTCCCTTTCCATACAATGTCATACTTAACTCTGTCTCCCTCCCTCCCTCTTCCTTGATCTCATTGCCTCTTTCAGGGATCCCCCTCCAGCATTGGGGGAATATCCCGCTGCCACACGCCACGTCTATTTCTATGGGCACAAACACTGTTCATGGCACAAACTGTTCACAGCCCTCTTGTTGGCGGAGAGAATTTTGCAGGTTTAAAGCTTCTTTCCTGCAAT
This sequence comes from Oncorhynchus clarkii lewisi, assembly GCF_045791955.1. Classification (NCBI taxonomy): domain Eukaryota; kingdom Metazoa; phylum Chordata; class Actinopteri; order Salmoniformes; family Salmonidae; genus Oncorhynchus; species Oncorhynchus clarkii. The sequence continues at coordinate 29,193,804 of NC_092149.1, read as the reverse complement.
TCTACGCATTTTGTCATGTCTAATGTGTATTCATGTGATATTTATAGGTCTCTAAGGTATGCAGTGACTAACATGACAAGAGGAACTGATGATGCACTACCCAACCTTGTGCATTCTACTATTACAACTTTCAAGAGTACGTTTAAAGCCAGTGGGGCACCCCTTCTGACCCTTTGGGGGCGTGCCCCACAGTTTGGGAACCACTGGTTTATTTCACTTCATCCCTCTATTTCTCAATTCTCTACTCTTACACTCACCTTCATCTTCATTCTCAACCTCTTTTTTTCTCTCCTTTCCTCTCACCCTTTCTTCCTCTCTACATCTTTCTCACAGCCTTGGCCCCCTTTCCTCTGTGGATATGGAGTTGACAGGGTAAATGGTTTGACTTTTTTGGGATTGGTGCTTCACTGTAACCCTTGCATGCAGAGTGAGAGCAGTGACCCCAGAGTTCAGAGTTCAACCCAAGCTAAAGGAGTCTGTCAGAAGCACAGGAATAACACATGAATGTCACATCACACACTCTTCTCTGAGCGGGCTTACACAATACACACTGCTTTACTGTCCAAAATAAGCCATTTTTTGTGTATCTGTGTTTGAATGTTACAGTATCTTGTGTTTTTTGTTAGCAGACCTTTAAGGGACTACACGAAAACCATTATACCACTTATCTCCGTTGACAATGAGGCTGTGCCAAATATGTCATGCTTCTAGTGCATAGCCTGACTATGACCTTTTACAGGAGCATATAGTCCTTCATTGTATTTATCTACAATAGTTTGCTCAACTGTCTTGTACTGGTGGTGTTTTTTAAAAGTCATGGCTGAAATCGCCCATGATACCTGTTTAGTGCCCTTTTCTCCCCTCTGCCTTATTTATGTACCATATTTTATCCGTTATTTTACCAGGTAAGTTGACTGAGAACACGTTCTCATTTGCAGCAACGACCTGGGGAATAGTTACAGGGGAGAGGAGGTTATATGTAGTGCCATGGTCTTTCTGTTTGGGGTTTTAGGCTCTTTAGTTGTTTGGTCCCACTGTTTGCCAGTACCTCTACTGTCAAGAGATCGGGGATTTGGTCTTTCCAATCACACTAAGCCACTGCTGACCAATTAGAAATCTGGAAATCGATTGTGGCAGGCATTCAAATCTGTCTCTACATCCTCACTCTCACTCTCTCTCATCCCATGCCACTCACTATCTTTCTCCCTCTCCCTTTTATCCTGTCTATGCCCTTCTCTCCCTGTCTCATTCATTTCCCTTGCTCATTCACATAGAGATGCTTTTCAAGCGTCATTTCGACTCAAGCACTCATGCACTCACACACAACCTCCTCAAAGAGGCTTTTCAGAAGACAAGTGGATGGGGTGGATTTGGCATCTGGTCATTAATCATTATGATGCATTGATTATTATTATTTTAATTCAGATAGTTATAACATACTAACCTCTAATGAAGGGCAACCATGCTCTAGAAAAAGTTCAGGTTTGGGTACGACCAGGATTTGTTTTTTTTGTGAGTGACATGGTACGGCCCATTGTGCAATGCTGTCTCTGTACGCTACGTTGTCGTTTGCAAAATGAGGCAACATTCTTTCCCTGGGACAGGAGTTGCTTGTGTTCAAGGGAGACCAGTATTTTTTTGGTCACAAACTCAAATGTTTTTCTAATCATTCAACAGTCTTGAAATTCGATGGACATATCTATTGACTTACTATGTTCTTGAGTGATTTGACCTGTACTCTTTGGTACACTGTAGTGTATTCAATTTTCACAGCTGTTGTGTCAAAGGACAGGTGATGCTGAGTTTCAAAGTATTTTCCAAACCCTAGCCTGTCCTCCCTCCCTCCCTCCCTCCCTCCCTCCCTCCCTCCCTCCCTCCCTCCCTCCCTCCCTCCCTCCCTCCCTCCCTCCCTCCCTCCCTCCCTCCCTCCCTCCCTCCCTCCCACGTACTCCCTCCCTCCCTCCCGCGTACTCCCTCCCTCCCTCCCTCCCTCCCTCCCTCCCTCCCTCCCTCCCTCCCTCCCTCCCTCCCGCGTACTCTCTCTCTCCCTTGTTCTGTAACTGTAGAGGGAGTTATTAGTCAGACAGCGGGGATGACTGAACAGGTGTTTTCCAAATGGGCTTTGAGCCGCCGCTTCTTAGCTCGGCGGGGGTGGGGATGTGTGCTTAGCCTCTGCGTGCCCCCTTCCCCTTCGGCTGAGCCATTTGGCAGTGGGGGGGGGGGGGGGGGGCAGAGGTGTGAAGAACCCTAGTGTCTTTACTGGCTGCTGGTTGCTATTACTCACTGATGCACGGCACCGGTGTCTGCCGGTCAGGAGACAGAGTGCCGACACATTTAGAGCTGCAGAAATTTCCCCCCGTTTCTCCACACTTTGCACCCCCCACCTCCAACCTCCACCCACCTTCCTCCTCTCCCCAGACATGGCTTTTAGCTGCTAGCCCCAGTGTGATTTGGCCCTATATATTCCCATTGAGAAAGAGTAGACTCGTCTGAGTGCCTCTAGATACTGCTTTATGACACAGTGGTAATTGCAGCCTACTAAATCAAGGCAGTTAGTGTTGGACGCAGTCATGACGATGTGAATGCAGAGAAGCTTCAGGTCCTAAATGTTACTGTAACTATGCCAGCCTGGATTGAAATAAAGCCTCTTAGGATAGATGGATAGAGTACAGCCACATGAATGAATGAAAGATGCAGTAGTCTAACCAAGTTAGCCCCATGCCAAACAATTAGCTTCTAGCACTTGAGTATTTACTTATGAAATGTCAAAAGAGGGAAAATGTATTTTGCTCATAAAATTCAAATGCTTTATCTCCTCATTTTCTTAACCCTTTCTTTCTCTCTCCCTCAGCTGTCCAGAGAGGCCGCATGTCCAACTCCCAGTCTAGCCCGGGTCAGTACCTGACCAATGGAAGCGACCCTTACAACGGGCAGCCCTACCTATCAGGATTCATCTCTTTGCTGCTGCGCGCCGAGCCTTATCCCACGTCCCGCTACGGGTCCCAGTGCATGCAGGGAAACAACCTGATGGGCATCGAGAACATCTGCGAGCTGGCCGCACGGCTGCTCTTCAGCGCTGTGGAGTGGGCCAAGAACATCCCCTTCTTCCCTGATCTGCAGCTCATGGACCAGGTGAGGACGACCACCCTGATTCCTGACTAGAAACTCTGCCTAACTAGATCTTTTTTTTATGCCTGACTAGATCTTTTTTGTTATGCCTGACTAGAAAATAGAAATTATGAATGCTTAGAGATGTGGTGTGGTCACTTTATTTGGGTAGTCCCTTATGGATGAGCTGTAGATGCTCAACACAGATATTGCCCAGAACAAATATATGTATATTGGTATGTCATGTAAAGGTTCAATTGTGGGGTCAGCAGCCTTTAAGTTTGAGCATATCACTAACATTTGCCATACTCAATAATTTGCATAAGGAAGATAAACACTATTGTCCTTGTTTCCCAGAACCACCCTCGTCCACTCTGAACTAACCAATTCTGCCATCATTCCTCCCGTGCCCTAGGTGGCGCTCCTGCGCATGTCATGGAGTGAGCTGTTTGTGCTGAACGCGGCCCAGTGCTCCATGCCGCTGCACGTGGCGCCCCTGCTGGCGGCGGCTGGCCTGCACGCATCGCCCATGTCTGCGGAGCGCGTGGTGGCGTTCATGGACCACATCCGGGTGTTCCAGGAGCAGGTGGAGAAACTGAAGGTTCTGCAGGTGGACACGGCTGAGTACTCCTGCCTCAAATCCATCGTGCTCTTCACCTCCGGTGAGTGGCGTTGACTTTAGTGGTTTCTGTTTCTATATGTCTTTGTTTATGTCCACCTGTAGGATAGTTTGCGTTGTATTTTGTGCGGAACTACACATTTCGGTCGTAGTGGTCACTCCAGATAAGTTAGCTGACGTATAGAGTCTGCAGTACAGCGTGTGGTTAACAACCAAGTGGTTAACAATGTCTTTGTAAACAATGTATCAATAATGTATGGATACCATATCAGTATTATCATGGATGGACTACTTATATGAGCTAAAGAAGCGTAAATATTGGTGAAATAGCAATATAAAAACAATACTTTGCTTATTGCTTTGATACACCACTTTTGCCATTGTATGAGGCACAGTACATCATTTTGGTTATTCTACGCCACCCAGAATGCTGTCAGATCTGGGATTGGGATGTGTGGAGGACTCATTGTTTATGACCCAGGGGGTATGAGTGTGAGAGCACCCAACTCTGAGGTCTGTCAGATCTGGGATTGGGATGTGTGGAGGACTCATTGTTTATGACCCAGGGGGTATGAGTGTGAGAGCACCCAACTCTGAGGTCTTGCTTTTTTGTTTCCTGTCGATCGGCCTTTTCCTCGTCTCCATCGCACAGCTTGTCAGAATCACGTTGCATATACCAAGTTCTGGCTCGCACTCTTCCATTTGGATGGCTGAAGAACCCCTTCGCTCTTCTCATTTATTTCATCACCCTCTTCTCCTTCACGCTTCCATCTATTATTGAAACCAGTCAGGCAGCCCCTCCCCTTTCCGCCTCTCCTAACCCCAGCCATCTCACCCCTGCCTTCACCACCGTGCTTGAATTATTCATGGTGGGTTGCAGCGACAAGGGGGATTCGCCACAGCCCAGGCCCTGACCTACACAACCCCTGTAGCCCTGAGCATCCATGTGATCCGTCCCACAACTCCAGCCAACACACATGCATGTACACACAATGAGACACACACACACACACACACACACACACACACACACACACACACACACACACACACACACACACACACACACACATGCATGTACACACAATGAGATAGACAGACCATTCGTAGACCAGGCCCCCCATCGAGACCTGCCTGCATGAGCTAACAAGGACAGACAAAATCTCAATACCCCCCTCTCACCTCCGCCCTCAGACATTCCACCCTATATCCCAGTCCCATCACCCTAAATCAAGGAGCGGCCATCTTACCACCGCCACCATCCTCATCCCCAGAGTGTGGCTGTGTGTGCCCAGGGAGCCAGACAAAATTATGAGGCACATGAATCTTTTGTTACGCGGAACTGAAGCTCAGCTGGACCAAGTTTGCGCAGGGGGGGGATTAAAGGGTACTGTAACAAAGGGACCAGCATGCTGGGTGGTGGGTAAAAGATCCTGGCCCAGTGCTTCTGCTGCCCACTAGAGTAAAGCACTTGGGAGAAAATTACCCTCGCTGTTCGATGCAGCCTTTAAACAAGGTTCATACTGGGGACAGAAACACTGGCACAGTAGTACTGAACGTGCACTACGGCACTGTGCAGTACAGGACAGCACCGTGCAGTACACTAAATGGGACTTTGTTTTGAGTTCACCCATCTCTGACCCCATAACCACGGAGCTCGAAGGATGTGAAAAGTATCTCACACAGTCGACACACTCTCTGTGTGATGTGAGACTCACACCAGGGACTGGTGCTAGGGGAGGTGTGAGAGCAGGGACAAAACCTCGACCCACAACTGAAGGCAAAGGGAATTGTATTCCACTACATAGAATGACATATTTACTTAGGGATGCAGACATTTCAGCTCTAAGGTATGTACGTAGCTGGACACAATTTCACATTGCATGTCAGTGTGAGGTCAACTCATCAAAAACATGAACCAGAAACTCATCAACACCTAACCTTCCTATCCCTTTCTCAGATGCCATGGGCCTGTCGGATGTGGCCCACGTGGAGAGCATCCAGGAGAAGTCCCAGTGTGCCCTGGAGGAGTATGTGAGGAACCAGTATCCCAGCCAGCCCAACCGCTTTGGCCGCCTGCTCCTGCGGCTGCCCTCCCTACGCATCGTCTCCTCGCCCGTCATCGAGCAGCTCTTCTTCGTGCGCCTGGTGGGCAAGACGCCCATCGAGACGCTGCTGCGCGACATGCTCCTCTCTGGCTCCAGCTACAACTGGCCCTACATGCCCGTGCAGCGCGACCGCCCCATCTCCCTCCACTACAATGAAAACGGGCCCTGAGGAGGACGAGTCGTCGGGTATTCAGTTCTTCATCCATCCTTCATCGACCATCCCTCAATCCCTCCCTCCGTTTATCTCCTCCCTCCATCTCCTCCCTCCACCACCGTTCTGCCAAAAAGCAGACTGACCACCTCACCACATCCCTACCCCATTCACCAATCCAGCCATTCACATGCCTCTTCTCCAGGGGACCACGGCCAATAGAGAGACAAGGAGGCTGCCATGGCCCCTCCTACTTCGCCATTGCCACATTTGAGAGGTGACACTAGACACTAGGCTGGCAGAAGGGTTTTTGCGCCGTTCTCCTGCAGCTCTGTCGGACTTACGCCGTTAAAGACGACTTTGTCAGTCTTGGACTCGACGCGGTGTTGGCTACTGGCGACGCAGTCACTCTATTGTCGGCACTGTGCTTGCATCTAAAGGAGACGTGTCCAAGAATCTCCACTGTATGGCGATTTAGAGCAAGGCCTTGGCCGATATAACTGCTTGACCGAGAGAGCCAGGCCAAAGGTTCTTCATCAACCAATAATTTTTTAATTAACCCGAAGCCATTAAAAAACAAATGCCAAATTTCCTTGGAATTTTCAGAAGACATTTATTGTGTGTGTGTGTGTGTGTGTGTGTGTGTGTGTATTAGCACTGTTTATAATGAGAGAAATTCATGATTGTGTCCATATGTATGTCATTGACTCATAGACATCCACATTAAGGGGTATGTTGGGACTAGCTCAGGTTCAGGTTGGGGAGACAGGACAGACAGGACAGACATGCCACTATCAGTAGGTAACAGAGAATCACTCCTCACCCAGGGCAAAACACCTATCAACAGTGGAACATGGATATTAATTGTTTGGATTATCTTTGTGGTAGTGGTGACAAAATTGGTTTGACCTTTTACTTGTATTTAGACGTCAGAGGGTGTGAGAAGTTGCAAAACAAATATATATTTACAAAAATAGGCACTTGCAATGTGAAACTATCCAGAACCCACACTTGACCCACTCCCATCATAAACACAGCACGGGTAGATTCTTCCTCAGCCGCCATTTTGAGGTCAAAACTACAGGGCCACTAACTGGTAATGGTCAGTGTACTTCCGCCACTGTTTCAAAGCAGAATATCATACAAGTATCCCTTCATAACATCTATATAATGCTGTCAAAGGAATGACATAACACATGCCAGTTAATCCCTGTTAGTTTCATGTCACAATCACAAAAAAAATGTAAATTGTTATGGAGCCTGGACCAATAAGCATTTGAAAACTATAGTTGTACTTTGCCTTAGAACAAGATTTTGTCACTGAGCATTTATTTTATGACTGTGCCATAATCTGAAGTTACCTGTTATGACAGGCAATATGTCCTCCATATGAGGCCACCTCAATTCAATTGTCATTCAAGCAGCATACTAGGAAATTGTATTACTAACCTCCAAACCTCAATTAAAGTTACAATGGTCATTACTGTGATTTAGCATAGATATTATTGTGTTTTTGTTACCATCAATTGATGACGGGCTGTAAGGCAACATTGATTGTTGGACGACCAGTCTGTTTTTTAACATGGCACTGGGGTATCAGCAACAATTATTGGGATTTGAAAGCCATTGGGACCTTGGAGAGCAGGACTGTCTGTTGATAAATTTGTTCACAGAATATTTCTATAAGAGTATGTTTTTTTTTCTCTATTTTTGTTTGGGAAAAATGGATCCATTAATTGAAATAAAAATGTGTTGTTCACAGTTATTTCTCCATCTTGTGTTGCTATGATCCGAACCAGCTAACATCCTACTCTATGAATTTATTGCCTAATGCTGTTAACACATGACTTACAGATGTCATAACCAGTCATAACCATGACTAACATTTTAGATGTTAAACTATACTATCAAAGTTTTATTCACTTCAAACACCATGGCATATTCTGTCATTATGACTACAACATAATACAACTAAATTATCTTGCCAAAGAACAGGCTGAAATCAGGTGATACACCAAGTCGATATGAATTCAAGTGGCTATTTTAGACGGAGCTTATGACAGGTGGCTCAAGTCATATGGATAATTCCATGTAGTGCAGTCCATTGGCCATGAGTAGTAGTCACTCAGTGTGGACAGTGTGTTTATCTCAAGCTGTTTGGATATGATGGGGTACAGAGGCATGAAACAAATCAATGCTCTAAACTAATCAGTGAGAAACAAAGTGGGGGACTCAACCAACTCTCACGGCAGGGTGTAGCCCAAATGTTGATACTCCCCTGCTGTTCGTGTGAGAGAGAGAGAGTGTAAACAAACACTCTGACCTCTCACTTAATGATGTATGTGTGTGTTTGAGTCAGGGAGAAAAATAGAGAGAAAAAGAGAGAGAGAGAGAATCAAGAGAAAGTGCACACATGGTCTTCGACCCTTCAGTTCAAGGTGGTGTGTGTGTATAAGAGAGAGAGAGAGAGAGAGGCTTGGTGGGTGGGTACTGTATGTGTAAACAACATCTGTGGTCCTTCACTCAGATTGGCAGCTCTGTGGCAGCCTGATAAAGGTAAGAGAGAAGAGCTCACAGGTCCTCCGCCTCCCTAAAGACATGCTTTATATTCAGTCATTCTTCCACCGGCCCCCTCCTCCCATCACACACCACTACCCCACACTGTAACCTTGTGCCCTTTACACCCCACCTCCCTCCCACCAACTGCCTTAAAGCCTTCTCCCTCCTCAGTCCCCTACCCTTCATAGCCTTGTTCTGTTCCCCTCCCCTCTCACACTATCCCAGAATGGTGCGTGTGGTGAGTAGGAGAGTGACTTATGCCTTCATTTCAGAGCTGTCACTCCTGGCCAAACACCATGACCCCTCAACCCCCATTTTGAAGGCACACATTTTTTCCCTCCCTTGGTATGAATATAAAAAACACATGTGGCCCAAAGGTGTGTGTGTGAGTATCTGTGTGTGTGAGTGACTGTGTGTGTGTTTGTGTGTGTGCACTACTGGGGGTAAGGGTAAATCAAACCCTGACATGGCTGCTTTGAATGGCTTGAGAATAATTACTCTTGCCTTCCGTTTTGCACACCTGCCTTTTTACGGCAAACATTTCCACCTACACATACCATCAAAACATAACTACATAGACATATGAATCTGTAGGTGGAGTCAAACACCAAATTCAAGGTTGTATAGTACTTCCCCATGTGGGAACATAGAAGTATTTCATTGAATAAACCAATATTTGAACAGCATTGCAAAAGACTTGCATGCATGTAAGAGGAGGTTAGTTCTCACCAATCAAGGCTCAAGTCAGAGGTTGGGATGATGAATACATTAACTCTGCCGATACGTCACCCGTAGCCTGACAGTAATTGTTCCAGGTCCCATCACCCCCTAAAACACGCAGGTGCCTCTGGAGATGACACACACAGGCACCAGTCACATGCATTTAACCCAGACACCTCCTCAATCTGTTATGACAAACACTTCACATTTTGCAAATGGTTCCGCAAATGAGCAATGCGTATGAAGAAAACCTGTAAAACAGGGTTGGGGGATTGGGGGGGGGGGTGTATTCTGATTGAGCCTGTGTAATTTATATTTCGGTGAGGGGGATGGTAGAGGGAGATGGGGGGTTGTGCTTGATAAACAGGCCAGAGGTTTTTAAACGTGAACGTCAGTCATACAAGGACGGCCAAGCTGTCTGTCTCCGGGGGATACGGCAGCCCAGGCCGCCATCGAAGGAGATCGATAGGCGAGACGTCAGATCGAATTGAGGTCACTCTTTGTCCCCTAAGAGGTCCCACTTACTGGCTCGCACGCAAAAGCTAGATGGGCTGAAGGGAGGGAGAGAGGGATGGAGGGAGGGGGATAGAGGGAGCGAGGGATGGAGGGAGGGAAGGGGATGGAGCGAGAGGGGGATGGAGAGAGGGGGATTTTAGCTGGACAGCTGTATTTGGCAACCCATGTCAGAGATATATGGGTTTTGTCAGTAACATGGTCATTGGGAGTCTGATCCAAGACATGGTTTTCATTGTTGACACGTTTTGTTCTATATAGTCCATGCAAATTCAAAAGTTTAATATACACTATTAGTGGATTCGGCTATTTCAGCCACACCCATTGCTGACAGGTGTATAAAATCGAGCACACAGTCATGCAATCTTCATAGACAAACATTGGCAGTAGAATGGCCTTAACGTAGAGTTCAGTGACTTTCAAAGTGGCACCGTCATAGGATGCCAACTTTCCAACAAGTCAGTTCGTAAAATATCTGCCCTGCTAGAGCAGCCCCGGTCAACTTTAAGTGTCGTTATTGTGAAGTGGAAATGTTTAGGAGCAACAACGGCTCAGCCGTGAAGTGGTAGGCCACACAAGCTCAAAGAATGGGATTGCCGAGTGCTGAAGCGCATATCATGTAAAAATTGTCTGTCCTCGGTTGCAACACTCACTACCGAGTTCCAAACTGACACTGGAAGCAATATCAGCACAACAACTGTTCGTTGGGAGCTTCATTAAAGGGGGTTCCATGACCAAAAAGCTGCACACAAGCCTAAGATCACCATGCGCAATGCCAAGTGTCGGCTGGAGTGGTGTAAAGCTTGACACCATTGGACTCTGGAGCAGTGGAAACGCGTTCTCTGGAGTGATGAATCACACTTCACCATCTGGCTGTCCGACAAACAAATCTGTGTTTGGCGGATGCCAGGAGAACACTACCTGTCTGAATGTATAGTGCCAACTGTAAAGTTTGGTGGGGGAATAAAGGCATGGGGCTGTTTTTCATGGTTCAGGCTAGGCCCCTTAGTTCCAGTGAAGGGAAATCTTAATGCTACAGCACACAATGACATTCTAAACGATTCTATGCTTCCAACTTTGTGGCAACAGTTTGGGGAACGCCCTTTCATGTTTCAGCATGACAATGCCCTCATGCACAAAGCGTGGTCCACACAGAAACGTTTTTTTGAGATTGGTGTGGAAGAACTTTACTGGTCTGCACAGAGCCTTGACCTCAACTCCAGGTGTGATGGAACGGCGACTTCAAGCCAGGCCTAATCGCCCAACATCAGCGCCCGACCTCACAAATGCTCTTGTGGCTGAATGGAAGTCCCCGCAGCAATGTTCCAACATCCAGTGGAAAGCCTTCCTAGAAGAGGGGGGACCAACTCCATATTAATGCCCATGGTTTTGGAATGAGATGTTCGACGAGCAGGTGTACAGCACCTTTGGACATGTAGTGTATGATAAGCAATTTGTGTTGCCTAGTTAGAAATGTTTGTCCATGATGGAAATAGACAGATTCATAAAGTGCTAGTAGGGACATAAGATTCAGAAGGAGACCCCCAAAATCATGACCAATAATGTCTCTGTCACTAAATTTAACAGTCAAGAAGATGACCAATGCTTCTGGATTCCTTATGTTTAGGAGCAACAACGGCTCAACCGTGAAGTGGTAGGCCACACAAGCTCAAAGAACGGGACTGCCGAGTCCTTATTAAGTCTTGATAGAATGATTGTATGTCAGGCAGCGATGTCAAGGTCATTCACATCCGTTTTTATTTATACTGGGTTTTCTACAAAGTCAATTTCTCACAGAATCCATGACAAAATCTCCAGGCCTGAAACGCTTCATAAGTAAGCCCACTTGACACTTGATATGTAAAGCAATACATCTTAGAAACAAATAATGAATGTGATATGGGAGTCAGTGTGTGTGGCTAAACAGTGGACTGTTTGTGAAGATGTTCCAGAAGCAATAACCCATATTCCAGAATCAACAAACCCATTTGGCATTCCCATATCCCTTGAAAGGGGAAAGCTCATAACAATCATCCCGGCCGTGCAGCATCAGAAGGGAATTGGATCTGCGTCAAGGCAACCCTCTCTCCTCAGATCTCATCAAGGGTGCACAGAAGTCACCCCTCTCCCACGGAAATTGCTACGAACAGAGAGACATCGTCTGCATCATCGAGGTACGGATCCAAAATGGCATTGCCCCTCGCGAGGAGTGCGCCTCCCCGGTTCCTGCTATAAATCCTTAAAGAGAGCCCAACTCCAATATCTGGCAACAGCATCAATATTAATGTGGGAGAAAGTTCTTCCAAAGCCGGTTTAGCCACAGAACATTAATATTGATGGTGTTGTGCAGCATCCTCGCTGCTCAGTCGGAACTCTAAAATGGTAATGGAAACAGGGCTGGGGTTATAGGCCAATCTCACTGCTGAATATGGACATGGAGAGCATTGAGATTGAGGTAGAAAGGGACAAAGGTACATGCCAATCACCAGGTCTTCTCCAACATCTTCACCATCACAATACGTGTCTGTCGACGGTTTGTTTAGTCACTGTTCCTTGTGGCCCCCAGGAAGAGGAGCTGCTGCTTCTGCAAAAAGCTGACTTGGATCCAAATAAACAAATACATTTCAATTATTTTCATTCGACCATTCTATCATAAGGAGAAGGACTATTGTTCTTATGTTTTCTTTCAGTATTGCCATGCAAAAGTTGTATTTTCCATACCTGATTGAGATATCTGAAAAAGTAATACCCTATTGCTGTTCATTGCAGAGAAAGGTCACGTGAGAGTTTCAAAACCGGACCAGAGTGAAAAGTGTTGTGAGTTCATTGATAAATTACTACCGCATCAAACGTTCTGAGTGTGTGTCGTCTTCATTTTACTCAATGGTACTCTGGTCTCAGTCATGCAGATTTTCGCTGCCAACATTATACCCGGCAGACACACTGACATTATGTGGTTCATTTGCGTAGGTTTTCTATTGTGTTCTCCTGCGACGAGCCACGTACTCCTGGCATTTCATTACCGTTTCCATTGGCACAAATGATATCATGGCTGTGCCATTGCAGTCTCTTCTGTTGGAGCACAGATATGATTACACTGGGGCTGTTTCTGGGTCAGTAAGTTAAATATTTCAGATGATTTATTTTTAGCCCGTCTGTTTCCACTTTTTGTACGTTCCCCTCGTGTGTTCACTAGTGCATCTCTCTATCTCTTGTTCCCTCTCTCTCTCTTTCTATCATTCCCTCTCTTTCCTTGTCTCTTGTTCCCTGTCTCTTTCCATTACTCTCTCACTTGCTCTCTCCCTCTCTCGGTCTCTCTCCCTCTCTATCTTTCTTTCTCTCTTTTTCAGTTTTTATTTTTTGCTTCCTCCGTCTTTCCCTCTCAACTCTCTTTCCCTCTGTTTCTCTCTCATTCACTGCCATGTCTGCAGGCTCCATTTGACCCACTAAGTCATCTTCACATGGCCCAGAGGCATATCAATCGCGCATTGTGTGCAGAAGGGTCCCTCTGTAATTGGTTGTGAACTGAGCGTAAACATCCAACCACAGAAGACCCACAGAGGTTGTGACATTGAAGCCTTGGCTGCTGGGGTCAATGCGAACCATCATCCACTATGCCCCTATCAGATCCATTTCAGGATTGGTCTTTGGAGTGAATAGTGCCAGTCAGTCCGTTTCGGTTCGCAGATCAACATTGTTTTTTATGTTTGGAGCGAACACTTTATACCATATAGATTTTGTAACCACTCTTTGTGGAAAGGAAACATTCCATTCTATTGTACAGTAGACTAATTATGGTCCTCTGGTTCCATTGTCCTCAAACCAGTGGCCATAGATCAGGAATATTAGATCACATGCATGTTGCATTGAGCGCACAGGATGCAGAGAGGGCGGGGTCATTGTTGCGGAGATGAGCGGCCATTGGACTGAAAACATGGTGCAAGTTTTCCCAGAAACATAAACAATTACAATGGGCCCAGGAGTACATGTCCCATGCTGTATTTTGACCCATGCCACATATGTGGGATCAATGGAGAGCTCTGTGGTTTTTGCCCTCAGATGGTCTGTGCATTGCAATCCATACATTCATCTTCTTTGTTTCCATGTAACCCTACAGAATGTATTACTGAAGTTGAGGACAGATTTGAAATAGTTTAAAATCAGATATGTAACATTTGATGTCCTTATGGATCATTATGTTATGTTAATAAAGACAACGCACTGCCATTTAAATAAAAGTTATAGAGACGCCAGATCAGGACAGGTAGTAAAACAAGCATATCCATTTCCAGAATTGTGACTTGTCATACTTTATGTGAAAAATCAGATGATACAAGAGCTGGGCGAGGGCCAAGTCGCCAGCGAGCATGTAGCCTAGCTGTTCCAGCCGAAGCCACAGTGTTCCATTGTGTCTCTGCCAAGCTCTAACAGAGGCCCCATCCAACTTCTCACCTGCAGCATTGTCCACCGGGCAGCTCACTGTAGAGTAATTGGGAACAGGGATTCCAGGACGAGCTTTCTTTTTGTTCCTGTTGTGGGAATCACTGACCCGGATGTGTGAGGTCACCGCCGTGCTAATTGGTGCTGGGTGATGCAGCTGTATGTTCCTGAGTACTTCATCGAGTGTGATTAAAGAGTGAGACTTTTGGGCACGCGTGTGTGTGTGTGTGTATGTTGGTGTGCACGTGTGTGTTGGTGAAATTAGTCTTTTATGAGTGTATGAATTCTCCACAGGGGTCAGAATGAAAGAAATTCCATCAATGCTGTAAATTATGTGTTATTTGGCTTGGACACTGAACACACACACACACACGCACACACACACACACACGCACACACAAGCACACACACACACACACACACACACACACACACACACACACACACACACACACACACACACACACACACACACACACACACACACACACACACACACACACACACACACACATAAACTCAAAGTGAGAAAGTTAGAAAGTGAGTGTGAGAGTCACCCTCGAATAACCAGTATGGACCCTGTTCCGGTATTTGTGAGGAACGATAACAAAGCAACCACCACTGGTCTATCAAAGGGAATTGCGTATGTGTATCAATGACCTACCAGTTGCCTGGAGGGGAAACCCCATCTAAGGTCATGACTCATGACAGGGATGTTGACAGCGGTTCCCTCTCCACCACCTGTCAGCCTCCCCTGCACTGGTGTCTGTGTGGCCAACGCCCAGCCAGGTCTCCATGGCAGCTGTCGATAGGCATGTTACCCGGAGATACCAACACCTGTCATTACCTCAGGGACAGCCAGACTCCCAGCTGTTGTTTTTATAAAGTCCAGAAAATGTCCATGTTTCCATGAAGGCTCAAATGTCTGCTGGTTGATATTTATTCCTTTGTATTTCATTAATGGTGAGAGTCATTGGTTTGAGAGGTCTCATTCAGTATTGAAACAATGAGGACAAAAACTTAAACAGTGCTGGTCAATAGACTGTAAATCTTGTCTTGGTTTTAGAACTTAATTCAGGATTAGATGTGGACGTTCTGATACGCAATCATACTGTAGATTTTTTATATCACATCCACATAATTTTAATTATACACTCGCAAACACGCTTCCCAACATGATAGACCTCATGAACCAATGTTCAAACCTCCTCAGTACCCAATAAAGACCTCAGTGTCCCTGTACGGAGACAGAACAACAAAGCGGGGGCCCCGACCCACCCCTCCAGGGGTCACACAGTCACTTTTTCACTCACAGTGTGTGATATCACAAGTAAACCTAAAGTGTTCTGTGAGGACTCTCAATGTGATGCCTGCTGGCCTGGACAACAACAAGGGTAAGACATGCTTCCGTGACCTATGTCTGACATAACTTACTGACCTGAGATGACACTCATATCCATCTTACAGTTAGTAAACAACAGAGGATCAACTGGAAATCCTCTTACCTCCTGTCACTCCAAAAATCACTTGTGTGCGTTTTGTCTTTCAAACCGTTGATCACCTATGTCTTTATCATTTACACAGACCTATGTCTTTATCATTTACACAGACCTATGTCTTTATCATTTACACAGACCTATGTCTTTATCATTTACACAGACCTATGTCTTTATCATTTACACAGACCTACGTCTTTATCATTTACACAGACCTATGTCTTTGTCATTTACACAGACCTATGTCTTTATCATTTACACAGACCTATGTCTTTATCATTTACACAGACCTATGTTTTTATCATTTACACAGACCTATGTCTTTATCATTTACACAGACCTATGTCTTTGTCATTTACACAGACCTATGTCTTTATCATTTACACAGACCTATGTCTTTATCATTTACACAGACCTATGTCTTTATCATTTACACAGACCTATGTTTTTATCATTTACACAGACCTATGTCTTTATCATTTACACAGACCTATGTCTTTGTCATTTACACAGACCTATGTCTTTATCATTTACACAGACCTATGTCTTTATCATTTACACAGACCTATGTCTTTATCATTTACACAGACCTATGTCTTTATCATTTACACAGACCTATGTCTTTATCATTTACACAGACCTATGTCTTTATCATTTACACAGACCTACGTCTTTATCATTTACACAGACCTATGTCTTTATCATTTACACAGACCTATGTCTTTATCATTTACACAGACCTATGTCTTTATCATTTACACAGACCTATGTCTTTATCATTTACACAGACCTATGTCTTTGTCATTTACACAGACCTATGTCTTTGTCATTTACACAGACCTATGTCT
This sequence comes from Oncorhynchus clarkii lewisi, assembly GCF_045791955.1. Lineage (NCBI taxonomy): Eukaryota > Metazoa > Chordata > Actinopteri > Salmoniformes > Salmonidae > Oncorhynchus > Oncorhynchus clarkii. The sequence continues at coordinate 29,177,242 of NC_092149.1, read as the reverse complement.
TTATCATTTACACAGACCTATGTCTTTATCATTTACACAGACCTATGTCTTTATCATTTACACAGACCTGTGTCTTTATCATTTACACAGACCTGTGTCTTTATCATTTACACAGACCTATGTCTTTATCATTTACACAGACCTATGTTTTTATCATTTACACAGACCTATGTCTTTATCATTTTGACATATGCATGTTCTGCAAAGAGGTTCAAGATCATTTTTATTATATAAAATAAAGAGGTCACACTTTAAAATGAATAAGCCCTACACCAGATACAGCCAGTGGAATGACCTAGGTGTCGTTACCCTGTAATAGGTTATCCAATTATGCAGTGCCTCATCCATTACACATGTAGTGTAAGGAGGTTGACACAACAACTACAGTTTAATTGGGATCCACTTAAGTGGCTAAAAAACGTTAGAAGAAAAAAGACAGAACATAACACCACTAAAAGAGGAAATGATTGTGTGATGATTGTCCCTGGGGTACGCCCATTTGTACAAGTACACCAAGCCTCTGTCATTTTCCTTCCCACATCCATCCTCTGGGATATGAATAAATTATCAGAGGAAACGTAGGAAATGTCTTTATTTCATCCACCCGTTCAATTAAATACTCAGCTATTCTCAAACAATGGGATATTGCAAGTTCTACAAGAAGCTTGACTGTGTCCAAGCCAGAGTCAATTCCATATGGGGACAATATTGCTTACCTTTACAGAGCAAATGCTAATTCACAAAAATCAATTTACACTAGTATTTAGGAATTTTTTGGGCAATGAATAATATATATGTTGATAATTAATTTAAATTACGACATAAATGGTTGCATAATATATTGTTGGGTATTTCAGGATAGACAATCTGTTGTAGACAAAATAGATTTGGAATATTGTATATTTGCTGCAAGCATCTGTGACAATAACTCAACGCACTGTACATACCACGCAAACTGTAATCCTATGAGGCTGTGGCCTTGTCAAAACATTCAACAACAGACCGAATTTCCAACACAGTGCATCCTGGTGGCGTTTAGATTCAAGGTCGCCATAATGTGACTGAATCAAAATAAACAAAAGGAAAAGTCACATTTAGGGGGGGAAGGGGCGGGCTTCGTGATGGGGGGTCCAGTACATGGAACTCTTGTGCTTTTGTGTCTGACATGTTGACAGTGCACCGCCAGACCAGACAAGGGGGGTTGGGGGGGGTTTGTGATCCGAAATCCTCCTGTTTATACCGTCCTTCCTCACCCCGAAGCTCCCTCTTGCCCCACTTCGTACAGTGGGGATTTCCATTGGGATCTCATGGTAACACCAAATACCCCTCAGAAAAGTCAGATGACATGAAAAACAGCGCCCCTTCTGCAACCTTTAACTGTTTTCCCGTGCATCTCTCTCGGTCTCCATCTCTCTCTTTCCCCTCCCCTGACATTTGGAGATGAATGCCAAACCGGGACAGGGTTGGTATGCTCTGTGCTGACCTGTCCATGACCCTGCGGTGCATTCTGCCATGTCCCCATGGGCGTGTCACAGTGGGATGGTTAAAGGGCTAGCTGCCGCGAATGTGTCTGGTAAAGTGTTAGCTGTTGTTAGCGTGCACAAGTGTATGTGCGTGCTTGCGTGTGTGTGTGACACACAAACGCTGTGCGTGATGCTTTTGCATGTCTGCTTGTACACGCACACCTCTGCGGGCCAGAGGGCATGTGCCTGTGAAAATGGCATGCAGGGTCGACCTGTGTGTCAGGGATCGAAAGTGTGCATGTGAGTGTGTCATTATTACATTGCTGTGTGTGTGCGTGCGCACGCGTGCGTGAATGGGGATGTGTCTGTGCGTATGTTTGCACACCCAGTACCGGATGAATGAGGATTATGCGTGTATGACGTACCAATGTGTGTGTGTCCCAGCGGTGGCTGCCCTCGCTTGTAGCTCCCAGGGAGATCCGTGACGGATGCTCCTCAAGTTGAGGGTTCATCCTCAGTTCAGTGACAGGTTCAACTGGCGGTCAGCAAGCTGCTACCAGGGCACTCTCTCGCTTGCTCGCCCCCCCCCTCTCTGTTTTTCTCATTCTCCCTCTCCTTTCTCCGCCTCTTTTTTTGACTGCGTTAAGCAATCAGACAGCACTCTCTCCAAAGGAGTGTATTAAAAAAGAGTGTTATTTTTACTGCCGTAGCCAACACAACAGCCTTATTGTTCCCTCTATGCATGCTCGATCGAGGGAGATATACGCTGTGCGTTTGGCTAAGTGTTTAAGTGCATGTGTGTCTGTGTGTAAATGTTTTTGCCTGTTTACCGTTTAACTATACCCAAAGTAAAGTGGTTGTAGTTGAGATTGTATCCAATTGAACATAATTTGTGTTGTGGTACATTGTGGTCTGCCATATGAAAGCATTTATTTCACGAGGGAGAATGTGATGAGGTTGTACAGTACGTGTGTATGACCTGACATGCTGTGATCTGGTTAAATCCATATGTCGGCAAACATGGTTGCAAAATTTGATCAGAAACCCGTTGTCTTTCACTATGGGTAAAATGTGTGACCTATTTGGGAGTTGATAAAAAAAGGCGATGTGTTGATAAGGTTAACCATGTGTTGATCTGTGGGAAGTTCCAGAGAGTTCAGGACCACTGTGACACAACAACCCAGGGAAAAACAAGCCCAAAGCCCACATAGGCTAAACCAGACTACTATAATACAGTGTGTCCTCTACAGTCAGTGGCTGAACATATGCCAGTCGTTGCCATTACGAATGCCGATGTGCTCACATTATTGTCATTCCCTTGTCGCATTGCTCATTGTGGTCAAAGATCATTGTTTCATATACATGGCTATTTGCATTTGAAATGGAGTTTGAAGATATTTTGCTATGACGGCAAGTGCATAAAATACATGGTGCTAGTAACATACTATTAAGTCTTCGCTTAAGTCTATCTTAAATTGATCAGGAGAATAATACAAAGTGTAACACCAATAACAGTAATGCAGCCCATAATGATACATTAACAAGCAGTAGCGGCACTAGAACTAGCACACTGTAATGATGTATTGCTAGCTTGGTAGTTGTAGTGTTTGACAGTTGCAGTCCATATTAATATATTTGAATTATTCTAGTCTTTGAATACATTTGTGTCACATTTGTACATTGTAGCAGCAACACCAGTAGCAGCATTAAAACTAGCAAGCTAGCAGGATTAGCTGCTAATGCTAGCTCGTCAGTTGTAGACTTTGATCTCCCTCCTCTGGTCTGCTATGGATGTAGCACAGCTTGTTAAACCAGCCCATTGGCCAGGTTCCAACAGGAGTAGAGCCAGATTGGAGGGGTGAATGGCAGAACAAAATAATGACTAGTTAATTCAGCCATAACGGGTCCCAAGCATCATAGCAAAGCAAATTGGCTTTGTTAGAACAATGTTGGACTGACAATAGATAATATATTTGTTTCGTAGAGCATAGCTCTATGTCTACAAGACAGTTCCTACTTGATATGCAACACAGAAGACAAGGCTCAGCAGAGGTGTCTGAAGTGATGAAACCGCCCTATCTGAATACCAGGTTTGCTAGCGCTGCTGTTTAGTCCACCTCAATATTGTATTGCTGAGTTTCATTTTGCAGGAGAAATCGAAGCTGCCCGTTCTTTTTGGAAGCCACCCGACCTTTGTCAAACCAGCGAATTAGCTAGAAGCGAATCAGCTGCGCTGGCCCATTTTCCTGACTGTCCTATTAACTGAGTGAAGCAAGGCATGGGTTACACTTAAGTAACCTTATCTTGTAATTGGGTTCAAGGTTAAGTGACCCTGGAGCAGGGAGGTCCGGGGCTAAGGTCGCTGTGTCAGGCAGAAGGGGCTGCATTTAATCACAAATGGGAGAGGAAATCAAGGTCCAGGCTTAAGCTGTCTGGGTAGGCCGGGACCACAGTCAAACGGGGGGGGGGGGGGGGGGGGGGGGGGGGTCGAAGGGCCGGTTGCTAGGCAACTCATATTCAAGCCAAGGTCTTCAAAACTTTTAACCTTAGCTCAAATCAATATGGACAGCAATTCGGCTAATATTCATCTCGCAGATGGGAAAATTAGGCGAGAGTTGAGCCAGAGGAGCGCTGTTGGCATTGTAACAGCCCTGTAAGGGCTCCACTAATTTAATGTATGCAGAGGGAGAAAAAGAGTGAAAGAACGACAGAAAGATGAATGAATAATGGTTGTGACAGCTTTTCAGTGGAGTGGCTCCATGTCTCTCTCTATCTCCATCTATCAATCTCCCTCTCTCCCTCCCTCCACTAGTCCTCTCTCTCTCCCCCCTCTTTCCCTCCCTCTCTCTATCCCTTCATCCCTCTGTATCTCATAGCCAGTGGGAGATGGATGACCAGGAGTGGAAGGGTTCAGCTAGCGTGACCCATAGACCTGTCCATTGCCAAGGGCGAGGAAATAGCCCAGATTAAAGAGCTTGTAAATAATGGCCCATAAACATCTGCCTCTTAGGACCCTCCATCCATCTCTGTATCCATCTGCTACTACCTCTTTTGATTTCCTCATTGTGCTGCCTTCACGAGCAAATGCAATCCCCAGTACAAAGTTATTCCCATTCCAAGACAAACAAGCGTGTGCTTGACCCCCGGTCGACGGCCGTGTACAGTTCAGAACTCAAACGTTCACAGACACCGCATCTGGTCCAAGGACAACAATGGAGCACATTTAGCTTGGATATGTCTACGGTTTACCGTGAACCTTCCATAATAGCCCTGTTTTGATAAGATGCAAGTGACTGTCCTATCCTCCCTTTTCCAGGCTGCTCCCTGGCTCCCTCTCAGTAGTAACCTTCATTAGCCACCCCTCCCTAATTAGTGATTAGGCCTCATTAATGGTGAGCTGCTGACATCTGCTCGGGGTTCTGGCCACTTGCACTCCCCTCTCCTCCCACGGTGACGCAATTCAGAGCAGCGTGAACACACCAAACGACCCCTGGTACCAGAGCTGGCCACCTCATTTGTGGCGAAACTGCTGGTGGTGAATTAAGGTAAACAAAAGGGCAATCATGGATAGACTGACACTGAGCAACACTCGCCAACAAGTTGCTTGTACAGTCATGTGCTGTATTGGCCTTGGTTTAGTTTAAGATTGCAGAATGTTTGATGTTTCTTGATCGATGTTTTTGGGATATGTAGCACCATCTTGTTTTATTTAATCTTTCTTTAACCAGGAATACACCCACTGAGTCACAGCTTTGCAAGGGAGATCTAGCCAAGAAAGCAGCAGCAGTCAATACAACATTACAACATTTAAAACATGCAATACAAACAGCACATTCATTAAGAGATGATCCGGCCTACAGGAAACATTTACAGAGTTTTAAACTCACTAAGGGGCACTAGTACATATAGGTGAAGCGCACTTTGCAGACTGTTCCATTCCTCCCGTGCACAATAGGAAAAGGCTGGGGACTTTTAGTATCAACCACCTAGCAGAAAGCATCTGATAGGAGAGCAGGGTACCAATATAGAGGGGGAGTTTACCCAGAAACATTTTGTAGATGAACACATAAAAATGTAGCTGTCCGCGCATGTAAAGTGAGGTCCAGCCCACCATTTCATACAAGGTGGGTGAGCGACTTGGCATTGGTAAGAGTCCAGTCCCGTCACGGAGTACAAAAAAAAAAGGAATACAATGTCCTCTTTTTAACAGCTTTTCAATTAGCCCTAATTGGAAGAGGGCGTGGTTACACAATTGATTGGACACACCTAGTAACGTGAATGTGTATAGTATTGCTTACTAGGTTTGTCCAATCAATTGTGTAACCACGCCCTCTTCCAATTAGGGCTAATTGAAAAGCTGTTAAAAAGAGGACATTGTATTCCTGTTTTTGTACTCCCTGATGAAGGCCATGCAGCCGAAACGTGTTGGTTTTAAAAAACTTTGTTTCTATTGAACATGCCATACTAATAAAGGCATTTTAATCAATTATATGAAGAGTGTCTTGGTCCTCCTTTCTTTTTGATGACCAATTTACCCCTTTTAGCAAAGAGCACCTTCTATGTACCAAAATGTACTATTGTGTACCTTAGTAGCACTTCCCTTCCTCCTCTTTCTACTAAAAATATACTGTTTAACCCACTTCATATGTATATACTAAGGATGCACAATATATCGGTGAACATATCGGAATCGGACGATATTAGCTAAAAATGCCAACGTCGGTATCGGCTTGAGGTCTAGTTTAACACTGATGTGCAAAACCGATGTTAAAGCTGACGTGTAATATTTTGCGCTACACGTGCAACACAGCATTCCTAACCTAGCCCACAATGTCTGTTGTGTGTATCGAGCAGTCAACAAGTCAAGCAGTCATTTGAAAGAATAAGAAAATGTCAGTGAGACAACACAAACGGTAAAATCCATTAACGCCAAGATAATGGAATTCATTGCCCTTGACAATCAACCGTTCTATGTCGTGGGTGATGTTGGCTTTCGCCGACTGGTCGAGCACCGGTACACACGTTGCCCTACCAGAGTTACACAGTAATAACGTCACTGCTATTAGCTTCATGACATAATATGGAACGCCGTTTGGGTCTTTGCGTGTCAAAAAAGATACGTCAAATAACACTATTTGACGTGTTAAATAAGCTTTTGATTTGACACGTCAAATAACAGTTCTATTGTAGAATGTTGTGTGTTCTGAATTTGCACATGCAAGCCAAGCGCCCCCACTACTATCAGTAGCACTGTCAAAGCTGTACAAAAAAAGTCTGTAAACAAGCAAACACCGGCCACGAACGATGTGTTTACAATAGCGCGTTGGTAATAAAGCATTATTTGTTCGACCGCAACTTCTGGGGTAGCTAGCTACCTTTAGCTTGGTACCTAGCTAGCACCAATACAACCAGCCTGAAAACAATGACCTGTAAAAACTGCAGTTATTTTCATTATTCTTAGCAAAGATTTAGGAATCCTTGTGAGTAAGTATTAGCTAAGTAGCCACTTGTTGTTCGCCTATTGAAATTGAACTTCAGTTCATGAAAATAAATAGCTAGCCAGCTACTTAACCCTGTTGCCCAAAGCTAATGTTATAAGCATCCAGCTAGCTTCATCTGACTAGGGAAGCTCGACCGGACTGGGTTATGTGTTGTGATGCTAGCCACAGTAAGGATTAGGCACAATAGTGGAATTTGCAGTTTGCCTTCAAAATAAAAGTACCTCTTTGAAAGTGATGCAGAAGGTTATAATTGGTGGAATCAGACTATATACTGTTACACATAGTTGGAATGTGAAGCAATGAAATGGGGTATCAGTCTACTCAATACCCAATATTTTTTTCTCCCAATGTCCTCCTTAGAGTTAGACTCCAAAACATCCACGCAGTAATTATTTTCCTCTGGAATAGTGTTCAATCCACATAGGTTGACAATAAATGTGGCTTAATTCACAGTTGTTTCAGAGTCCCGCAATAAGAGCTAATGTTCTCTGGGTGTCACTGAGTAGACCGATACCCCATGTCATTGATCCACAATCTATAGGTAAGGTTGTACAGTGAAATAAGTATGCCCCCAATGCAATTCTAAAGTATAATACATATAGTGTGATTTCAACAGATTTGTCAAATTAACTCATTGTTTTGTTGATTTTCCATAACAACATTCTACCTGGAACTAAAATGTTATTCAAAGAGTTCTCCTATGGGGACAGCAGAAGAACCCTTTTAGGTTCTAGGTAGCACCTTTTTTTCTAAGAGTGTATATGGGATAGTAGTACAGTATTCAAACTAGATTTGAACCTTCACCTTCTTCATAAAATCATATACACTGTCATAAATGCTCATTAAAAGAGTCAGATCATCAAAGTAATGTATAACGCCAGTGATACAGGCTAGGAGTAGAGAAGTGTTTGTGGGTAATAATGTGAATGAGGCCAGTCATTTTTCAGGCAGGTGATGTAACTAAAGCATTCTAAACCCAAAGAGCTGGGAGGGAGGGACACCGCCCTTTACTCTTTAGATGAGCCCTCTAACCTGCTGGCTCAAGCTCAAACTGTCAACATGAATGATTCTCCATCTTATTGCCAGATCTCACTCAAGGTGAGGTCTCCCATGCTGCACTGTACCGAGACATTTAGCATTCAAGCCTCTATAAAACAATCTATATCTCCTTAGAATGCCCTCCCCATTTTTCACAGTTGTAAACTCCCCCCTTTTATCTTCTGGACCATCTATCTCTCCTCTCGCCCCTCACCCCAACTTGGATTTATTAGCTGCCATCTTTGGCCTGGAGAATGACCCCCACCTTAAACACATTTCAATGGAGCCAACACATTTATTTGGCAGATAAATCACTGCTTACCAAATGCTCGCAGCGCAGAGAAGGTCAAAGTCATGGAAGGGATAAAAAGGAAATTACAGAGATAGTGAGTTCAGATGAGAGGTGCCAACACCAATGTAGCATGTAATGCACATCTCCCTGTGGGTGGTGGTGGCAAACTGGACCCGATCCCCTTCACTTTTAGCTTGTCCTCTGTACATGAAACAGACTGAATAACTTATTCAAAGAAAAATCGATTCAAAGTTTATTGGTCGCGTACAGTTTAGCAGGTGTTATAGCTGGTGCAGTGAAATGCTTATGTTACAAGTGCCTAACAATGCAGTAAAATGTCAAACAATTAAAATGTAAGGAAATAAAATACAAAAAAGGACAAGAAATCTGGGACATATCTGATTAACAACCCAAATAGAATATATGTATAGCAGGGGATATATTAGAGTAAGCTCTGTCAAGAATCCAGTGTATTCTGTAAATACATATATTGTGTGTATAATCAGTGTAACTAAAATACAATGTACAGTAGTAGAAATATTATGATGAGCTACATTGGGGATAAAGTATTTAAATACACAGTGTGAAACGGGAAGTGACCAGTGGTTCAATGTCTCTAACATGGGACAGCAGCATTGGCTGTGTGTGTATGAGTGTGTATATGTGTGTATGTGCATGTGCATGTGCATGTGTTTGTGAGTATGAGGTGTGTGTGTGTGTGTGTGTGTGTGTGTGTGTGTGTGTGTGTGTGTGTGTGTGTGTGTGTGTGTGTGTGTGTGTGTGTGTGTGTGTTTTGTGTGAGTGAGTGTGCATCACCCGGTAGACGGCTAGTGATGGCTGTTCAACAGTCTATTCAGCACTGTTCAAAAGAGCAGGGACAAAGAACTATGACATGACCTGACCAACAATTGTGTTACGTTACAGCCTCATTCTAAATTAGATTCAATTATTTTTTCTCCTCATCAATCTACCCCATAATGATAAAGCAAAAACAGGTTTTAAGAAATAAAAAACTGAAATATCGGTTTCTGAAGCAGGTTTTCATCAAGGACCTCTCTGTACTTTGCTCTGTTCATCTTTGTCTTGATCCTGACTAGTGTTCCGCTGAAAAACATCCCCACAGCATGATGCTGCCACCACCACTATGCTTCGCCGTAGGGATGTCATTGGCCAGGTGATGAGCGGCGCCTGGTTTCCTTAAACGTGACGCTTGGCATTCAGGACAAATAGTTCAATATTGGATTCACCAGACCAGAGAATCTTGTTTCTTATGGTCTGAGAGTCCTTTAGATGCCATTTGGCAAACTCCAAGCGGGCTGTCATGTGCCTTTTACTGAAGAGTGGCTTCCGTCTGGCCACTCTACCATAAAGGCCAGATTGGTGGTTCCAAACTTCTTCCATTTAAGAATGATGGACGACACTGTGTATGGGGACATTCTGCAGATTTATTTTTTGGTACCCTTCCCCAGATCTGTGTCTCAACACAATCCTGTCTAGGAGCTCTACGGGCAATGACTTCGACCTCATGGCTTGGTTTTTGCTCTGACATGCATTGTCAACTGTGGGTCCTTATGTAGACAGGTATGTGCCTTTCGGTTTTTCTAATGACTGCCTTGCCTGTTTCACCAACTACTTTGCAGACAGAGTTCAGTGTGTCAAATCGGAGGGGATGTTGTCCAGTCCTCTGGCAGTCTCTATGGGGGTGCCACAGGGTTCAATTCTTGGGCCGACTCTTTTCTCTGTGTATATCAATGATGTTGCTCTTGCTGCGGGCGATTCCCTGATCCACCTCTATGCAGACGACACCATTCTGTATACTTCTGGCCCTTCCTTGGACACTGTGCTATCTAACCTCCAAACAAGCTTCAATGCCATACAACACTCCTTCCGTGGCCTCCAACTGCTTTTTAATGCTAGTAAAACCAAATGCATGCTTTTCAACCGTTCGCTGCCTGCACACGCATGCCCGACTAGCATCACTACCCTGGATGGTTCCGACCTAGAATATGTGGACATCTATAAGTACCTAGGTGTCTGGCTAGACTGTAAACTCTCCTTCCAGACTCATATCAAACATCTCCAATCTAAAATCAAATCTAGAGTCGGCCTTCTATTCCGCAACAAAGCCCCCTTCACTCACGTCGCCAAACATACCCTAGTAAAACTGATTATCCTACCGACTTCGGCAAAGTCATCTACAAAATAGCTTCCAATACTCTACTCAGCAAACTGGATGCAGTTTATCACAGTGCCATCCGTTTTGTTACTAAAGCACCTTATACCACCCACCACTGCGAACTGTATGCTCTAGTCGGCTGGTCCTCGCTACATATTCGTCACCAGACCCACTGGCTCCAGGTCATCTACAAGTCCATGCTAGGTAAAGCTCCGCCTTATCTCAGTTCACTGGTCACGATGGAAACACCCACCCGTAGCATGCGCTCCAGCAGGTGTATCTTAGTGATCATCCCTAAAGCCAACACCTCATTTGGCCGCTTTTCCTTCCAGTTCTCTGCTGCCTGTGACTGGAACAAATTGCAAAAATCGCTGAAGTTGGAGACTTTTATCTCCCTCACCAACTTTAAACATCTGCTATCTGAGCAGCTAACCGATCGCTGCAGCTGTACATAGTCCATCGGTAAATAGCCCACCCAATTTACCTACCTCATCCCCATACTGTTTTTATTTATTTACTTTTCTGCTCTTTTGCACATCAGTATCTCTACCTGCACATGACCATCTGATCATTTATCACTCCAGTGTTAATCTGCTAAATTGTAATTATTCGCCTACCTCCTCATGCCTTTTGCACACAATGTATAGACTCTTTTTTTTCTTTTTTTCTGCTGTGTTATTGACTTGTTTATTGTTTACTCCATGTGTAACTCTGTGTTGTCTGTTCACACTGCTTTGCTTTATCTTGGCCAGGTCGCAGTTGTAAATGAGAACTTGTTCTCAACTAGCCTACCTGGTTAAATAAAGGTGAGAAAAAAAAGGAAAAAAAATCAGACCAATTGAATTTACCACAGGTGGACTCCAATAAACCTGTTTTCGCTTTGTCATTATGGGGTTTTGTGTGTAGATTGATGAAGGGGAAACATAAATTAATCCATTTTAGAATAAGGCTGTAACGAAATGTGGAAAAGGTGAAAAAGTGAAGGGGTCTGAATATTTTCAGAATGCACTGTATAAGCACACACATTGCTTCATGTAATAAAGCCTCTCTTGAAAAAGCCAGACCTTGACCCAGAAAATATAAAAAACTATCGGCCTATATTGAATCTTCCATTCCTATCAAAAATGTTAGAAAAGGCTGTTGCGCAGCAACTCACTGCCTTCCTGAAGACAAACAATGTATACGAAATGCTTCAGTCTGGTTTTAGACCCCATCATAGCACTGAGACTGCACTTGTGAAGGTGTTAAATAACCTTTCAATGGCATCAGACCGAGGCTCTGCATCTGTCCTTGTGCTCCTAGACCTCAGTGCTGCTTTTGATACCATCGATCACCACATTCTTTTGGAGAGATTGGAAACCCAAATTGGTCTACACGGACAAGTTCTGGCCTGGTTTAGATCTTATCTGTCGGAAAGATATCAGTTTGTCTCTGTGAACGGTTTGTCCTCTGACAAATCAACTGTAAATTTCGGTGTTCCTCAAGGCTCCGTTTTAGGACCACAGTTGATTTGTCAGAGGACAAACCGTTCACAGAGACAAACTGATATCTTTCCGACAGATAAGATCTAAACCAGGCCAGAACTTGTCCGTTTTCACTATATATTTACCTCTTGGGGATGTCATTCGAAAACATAATGTTAACTTTCACTGCTATGCGGACGACACACAACTGTACATTTCAGTGAAGCCCCAAAATTGCCCTCGCTAGAAGCCTGTGTTTCAGACATAAGGAAGTGGATTGCTGCAAACTTTCTACTTTTAAACTCGGACAAAACAGAGATGCTTGCTTTAGGTCCCAAGAAACAAAGAAATCTTCTGTTGAATCTGACAATTAATCTTAATGTTTGTACAGTCGTCTCAAATAAAACTTTGAAGGACCTGGGCGTTACTCTGGACCCGGATCTCTCTTTTGACGAACATATCAAGACTGTTTAAAGGACAGCTTTTTTCCATCTACGTAACATTGCAAAAATCAGAAACTTTCTGTCCAAAAACGATGCAGAAAAATGAATCCATGCTTTTGTTACTTCTAGGTTAGACTTCTGCAATGCTCTACTTTCCGGCTACCCGGATAAAGCACTAAATAAACTTCAGTTAGTGCAAAAACACGGCTGCTAGAATCCTGACTAGAACCAAAAAATGTGATCATATTACTCCAGTGCTAGCCTCCCTACACTGGCTTCCTGTCAAGGCAAGGGCTGATTTCAAGGTTTTACTGCTAACCTATAAAGCATTACATGGGCTTGCTCCTACCTATCTCTCTAATTTGGTCCAGCCGTACATACCTACACGTACGCTACGGTCACAAGACGCGGGCCTCCTAATTGTCCCTAGAATTTCCAAGCAAACAGCTGGAGGCAGGGCTTTCTCCTATAGAGCTCCATGTTTATGGAATGGTCTGCCTACCCATGTGAGAGACACAAACTCGGTCTCAACCTTTAAGTCTTTACTGAAGACTCATCTCTTCAGTGGGTCATATGATTGAGTGTAGTCTGGCCCAGGAGTGTGAAGGTGAACGGAAAGGCTCTGGAGCAACGAACCGCCCTTGCTGTCTCTGCCTGGCCGGTTCCACTCTCTCCACTGGGATTCTCTGCCTCTAACCGTATTACAGGGGCTGAGTCACTGGCTTACTGGTGCTCTTTCATGCCGCCCCTAGGAGGGGTGCTTTACTTGAGTGGGTTGAGTCACTGATGTGATCTTCCTGTCTGGGTTGGCACCCCCCCTTGGGTTGTGCCGTGTCGGAGATCTTTGTGAGCTATACTCGGCCTTGTCTCAGGATGGTAAGTTGGTGGTTGAAGATATCCCTCTAGTGGTGTGGGGGCTGTGCTTTGGCAAAGTGGGTGGGGTTATATCCTTCCTGTTTGGCCCTGTCTGGAGGTGTCATCGGATGGGGCCACAGTGTCTCCTGACCCCTCGTGTCTCAGTGTCCAGTATTTATGCTGCAGTAGTTTGTGTCGGGGGCTAGGGTCAGTTTGTTATATCTGGAGTACTTCTCCTGTCCTATCCGGTGTCCTGTGTGAATTTAAGTATGCTCTCTCTAATTCTCTCTTTCTTTCTCTCCCTCGGAGGACCTAAGCCCTAGGACCATGCCTCAGGACTACCTGAAATGATGATTCCTTGCAGTCCCCAGTCCACCTGGCCGTGCTGCTGCTCCAGTTTCAACTGTCTGTGATTATTATTATTTGACCATGCTGGTCATTTATGAACATTTGAACATCTTGGCCATGTTCTGTTATAATCTCCACCCGGCACAGCCAGAAGAGGACTGGCCACCCCACATAGCCTGGTTCCTCTCTAGGTTTCTTCCTAGGTTTTGGCCTTTCTAGGGAGTTTTTCCTAGCCACCATGCTTCTACACCTGCATTGCTTGCTGTTTGGGGTTTTAGGCTGGGTTTCTGTACAGCACTTTGAGATATCAGCTGATGTACGAAGGGCTATATAAATACATTTGATTTGATTTGATGAGAACCAGCAAACTAAAGTTGAAATAATTTTGCATGATATTATCAGATAAACAAAATACATTTTTAAAAACATAATTCAGGATTGCCAATTGATCTAATGTAATTTCTTATCAATATTTTGGTCAAGTACCAGGATAAACTAAATTAAATGTGCAGTCTTCCAACCTAATTCCATATGTACCGTGATTTAAGATGGAACACAATATGATGTAAATTTGATTTGTCTGACCAACCAGCCAACTGGGCTGCTTATCCATGACCTCTGAACTCTTTAGTTTTCCAGTTGGCTGGTGGAGGACAGCACCTTCACTTGACCCCTCGGCCTGTATGGTAATGCCATGTAGGGGGAGGGGCAGTTATTTGAGAGGAGAGAGGCCACACAACACGAGCTCAAGGCCAGTGTCCTCTAACTATGTACCAGCCTGCCTTAGCTATGTTTGCGCATCTTTGTATACAAACTACTGCCCTCTATTCCTTCATTAAACTCTAAGTCCATCCATCCGCCTATCTTGTTGTCAATAGTATTAACATGCCTGCCAACAGTGTCTAACTGTATGCATACAGGCAGGCAGAACATATTCAAAGTCTTTGCAGCCATCTGTACATCTGTGTGAAGTGCTTAGAATTCAATTCGCAGGCTTCCTATATGCTGTGCACATAGATGTTATCAATCTACCATAACAGATACAGTAGCAGATTTCCAGGCTGCGCTCCAAAAGCCTGTGAAAGCATGGGAGTGCTGTGATCAGAGTGGGGCTCAATTAGCTACTGTTGTGGGTGTTGGGAATGGGGCCGGGGGGCGAGTGGGGCCAAATCCTCTCCTCCAGGCCCAGCTGGGGGATTAGGAGGGTTTCCTGTCCCTTGGCTGACCCTTCAAACCCTGCCCAGATGTCCTGAACCACCCCTGAACCCACTCTTAACTCTCTCAAGACAAAGCATTCAGGTGACACCTCTTATCTCAATGGCTCCCTCTTATCTCTCTCTCTTGCTCAGCCTCTGAACGGCTTTCCCTGCCCTCGAGTCTTGAGAGAGGGTGTTCGGAGTGTCGACTATCCCTCGACTGGACTCGCGGTCTGGGGTTCTGAAAGACTTAAGGATGGAAATGAGTCTCTTGGTTTCAATCCTCTGCTGCATGCCTGCTGCAAGGTGTTTAAGAATAGCTTACCAAGGTCGAGAGCCACTGACAACCTCTATCTGTATGAAGTTAAATGAAGAAAGGAAAAGTTGGTCTGTATACCGGTCTGTGACTCTGTTCAAGAATGTGTCTGTGACCACGCTAACCTCGTGCGGTGCAGGTCTTCAGAAGTTGATGGTGGTCCTTGAGGGGTCTCAAGGGTGACCCTGCTCCAAAGGACAGACACTTGGCAGGGTAATGACCACCCAAAGGGAACCCTATTGATGTCTAAGAGGGCATGGAGAGATGACCGGATTAGGACTCCGGGTCAGATGCTGGGATTAGCATCCAAAATGGCTTTTATTATTTCTTACACATATTACCAGAAAGGTCCATAGTATTTTTATGAAATGTCCAAGTATTTCCTTATAGACCTGAGATACCAAACTGTTTACACTGTTTAACTAAAATGGAGTCTATTACAGATGGGAATATAATAGCCCCATATCTTCATCAAGGTTTGACAGTTTCAGTGTTGGATCAGTGCTACACATGCATGTATTCTTGTTTCCGTCACAATACAGTACACATCTTGTCCTGCCCTCACATTTAGCCAAATATATGTATATATTATAATACATCTTCCTCCATCTCTATACAATGTTCTCTGTTCTTTTTTCATTTGCTTTTCTTAATCCTCCTCCTCTATTTACCCTCGCCACCACCCTGCCTCTCCATCCCTTTATTTCTGCCCTCTTCCTCATTCCCTCCTCTCCCTTCTCCTCCTCCTCCTCTCCCTCTGTCATTACAGGGCAGTCAGAGTTTTAGGGACCCAGTGAGCTGTGAAATCGCGCAAATTGCTGTTGCTTTACGTCTGGCCCAGCGACAGAGGGAGAGAAAGAGAAAAGGAGTGAGAGAAAAGAGGAGGGAGAGAGAGATTTTCTGCTCCAACACTTCTGAATCTTTTCTGCCCCCCTTATTCAAACACACGGACACACAAGCACACGCACAGCTGCAAGACTGCATATCTCCCCCCTACCACCTCCATCTACTCTCAACATACAAGTCCTTCACCCCCCACGATAAGACACCTCCACCACTTTGCTTTAGTATCCGGGTCACAGAACAACTTGGTGAAGCAGCCTCAAGAGCGTTAAAGCCCCTAGACCTGGGAGAGTCATTTCAGCCACTTCTAATGAAAAGAACGCTTCCCCTAACACCCAGGTCACAAAAAGGCTAAAAAAGAACATGCTGTGACTGTGTTTGCACTTGTGATGACTCCATGTTTCTTTTCTATTTCAGTCAGGCAGTAAGACCTAAGCAGGATATGTATACAACATACCTGACTTTACCTTTTTGGTCCATCCTTCTAATGATCAAGAAATGTCCAAAGCTATCATTTTTCATGTTATATTTTTGGTTGTCTATTGTTATACTTGTAATTCCACCCCAATCTATCCCATACTTTCTGCTCACAACAATTGATTTAGATTTCCATGCATATCCATAACCTGAAATGCTATGAGCCAGCAAACCACATTATATGCATATATCCACATCAATTTGTAAAGATATTCCCATAAAACTTTCTGGCTTTATTTTGATGATATAATGCACCTGTGCATATATGATGGACCGTCCGTCAAAGCCTGGTTGGTACCTACAGCATTGGAGCAATGGGCAACTTTCTTCCCATATGTCCATATTATTTGCTGTATACTACCATCATGTGGAGAAAAGCTGCTACTGCAAGTTGGCCCTTTTATTTCAATATTTGCAATGCCTATGCACACTAACAGGGCACCACACTCACACACCCTGTCACTCCAACACACCCGCACGCCAACTCACATGCAAGCTGCTGCTACTCTGTCTATCTTATATCCCGTTGCCTAGTCCCCTTACCCTTATACCTGTCTACCTCCATCACTGCAGTATCCCTGCACATGCATAGTATTGGAACTGACTTTTTAAATATGTCCTGTATATAGTATGCCTACTTACTTGCTTTACGGTGTATTTCATATTGCTTATTAGTATTTCTCGTGTGTTCCTTTCTAGTGATACATTGTTATTGATTAATGCATTGTTGGGTTTTGAGTTTGCAAAAAAGGCATTTCACTGTACTTGCGCATGTGACATTAAAACGTGAAACTTGAAACAAAATCAGTATTGAGTTAGCTACCACTAGACGACGCTGTGACTTCGCCACCACCTTTAAAATACATGCGGAAGTGAATGTTGTTTGGAGATAATCAACATGAACTGGGTCTGTTGTTTTATTTTCTCTACTATTAACGTGTTCTTTTGAAATACCGCCGGTTCGTTCTCTTACCAATTTGTTATTATCTCATCACCTGCGTTAGAAGCGGTCGGATAGCACTGCTGGGTGCACATGCAGTCTTTAGTGGCCGGCTTTCATGTTGAAAAAAAATGAATTATTTCCATAGTAGAGCAACGTTCTCCTTTTTGCAAAATGAAGACGACGCTCGTGCAGTCGAACATGCAGTTAGAACAGCGATACATACAGTTGTGAGTGTTATTTCTAGTATCAACAGTGCCAAAATACAAGAATATCAAAGTAAGTTGGCCGAGAAGGACAAAGAAAACGAAACGCTGAAACGCAAAGTTAAAACAGCAGAACGAGAGATCACAGCATTGCGAGGCTCCTTTGAATTTTCTGGAAATGAATGTCATCAAGTCAGGTCAAGCACTTATACACTTTCACCAGAAATGCAAAGAGGGAAACCAATTTGCCCTGAAAACGAGGTGTCAAGCAGAGCTGATTGGAGAATAGATTTCCCCAGTGAGTATTGTCCCGATTTGATTTTATCCCAATATTTAACTCTTTGACATACACTTACCAACCCCTGCTTTTGTCCAAATATCTTTGTTTTGATCACAGGTCTTGGTGGAAGGACTCCTCCACAGGTTTTTTCCCAGTGCAAAGTCACAGCTGTTCCCACTGGGGCATCAACTATTTATATGTCCCATCACCAGAACCCTTCCTCCCATTCTGCAGAAGAGTCTGGGCTTTTAGCAGAGCGAACCAGAGGCCAGTCCCCATCACCAAGTCCAGTCACCAGACCAGTGATAAAAGAGGAGCCCTCTGACATTGAGACATTCTACATTAAATGGGAGATGAGTGAGGAGGGCATTGGGGAGCAACGGGAAGGCCTAGGCCCGACACACGTCCTGGGAAAAGAGTACGAAGCCCAGCAGAGGGGTGGAACTCCAACCATGCAAAGAGATGGAACTCACCCTGTTGCTGGTAGCCAGAGTGGACATGAGTATGGGGAGAGACCAGCCAGGCATCTGAAAAGTATGCATGTGAAATGATATACATATATTTTTTTAATTCAGGTTTAACAGGATCATGCCAACGACAATATGGTTCTATTGTCTCAGATAGGCTGTCAAGCGCAGAGACACAGCGGAGGTTCAGAGAGAGAGTCCGTGCTGACCCTGAGAAGTTCCGGGCCTACAAGGAGAAGGAACGACGCAGGTAAATAGGTTACAGTACCTTTCACTTCTACAGTCTGGATGTCCACCTTCAATACAGTCGTGAGGAGAATATTGACATTAACGTGAATACAATTAATCTTAATTCCATTGTCCTGCATGGAGACGTTCATTTCATAGACATTTGAAAACAGAGCATGCAACATGTTTAACGTTGTGATCATGTGTATTTGTTATAATATCTGTGTTCATACTCACTCCTTTTTTCCCCAGGAATCAGCAGAGGAAGGTGTCGATATCAGATTTACCTGAAGAGACCCGCAGATTGAAGAGAGAGGCCTGGAGAGAAGCATCCAGACGATGTCGTGCCCGCAAAATGTCCTCCCTCCAGACGAACCTCACACAGCCCTGCCACCTCCCCCAGAACACAGAGACACCTGGGTGGACTAGGGGACACTGCAGGGGCAGGCAGTAGGGTAGAATTCTGCGGGGGGGGGGGGGGGGGATTAGGCCTGCACAGATGAGTTTAGGCTACTGAACAAAGATGGGGATTTGGGGATCATAATTGTTGATATCTCCTTTGTTGAGGGAATGATTTCGGTATCATATTCTAACAATCCAGTTATTCAATGAATTGGTTGGGGCTGTTAATGTTGTATGTTATTTTTTATTTTTTTTAGAAATGTCAATAAATTAGTTCATTGTACACCTATTGCTATTTGATTATTCACTGATTTACCACTAGATGGTGCTGTGATTGAGCTACCACAAACACATTTGACACGTGACGCGCGCGTTCAACACGGCGGAAGTGTACTGCGAGGTAAACATTTAGCTGTAATACAGTTGCTCTCTAAAACATGTCAAATTCTTTTTTTTCCGAATATTTTATGAAAGTGCATTTGAAATACCACACTTTAGTCCGCTTTCTCTCTTCGACAATATTGTCACTGACGTGTTACAAACTGACCCACACATCGGTAAAGTTGTTGGCTGCTGTTTAGCCAGCTGAGCTAGCTAGTAACGTTACAGTGCCACAGACAAAAGGGTTAGCTAGCTAGTTATCAGTATCTTTGGTATCTTTGGCTTCACTCTCAGTGACTTGGCCAACTTAACAAACTTGGTAGCGTTAGGCTGTGTGGGTGATTTTTTTTATTTTTATCTCCCTAGTAGAGCAATGAATTCCTGTTTACAAAACGAAGAAAACGCTCGTGCAGTGGAAAATGCTATCAGAACAGCGGTAAATACTGTCATGGATGTTATTTACAATATGAACAGTACCAAAATACTGGAATATGAAAGGAAGGTGGTCGAGAGGGACAAAGAAAATGAAACGCTTAAATGTAAGCTTAAAAAAGCTGAAGAGGAATTAACAGCATTTCGAGTAGGCCTATCTTTTGAATTTTCTGCACTTTCACCAGGAAGAGATTTTGGGAAACCGATGTGCAATGAGAACGAGGTGGGAAGCGAAACTGATTGGAGAATGGATTTCCCCAGTGAGTAGCTCTGTCCTAATTGCTTGGTTATCAGCAGTTCATAATACTGTACATTCCCACTCAGGTCACCGGTGCATAAATGTCAGTGTGTACATCATTATAGACACTATGATATGATGAATGCATTCATAGTTGATATTCCCTATATGCTAAAGTTATGCCATTCCCAATACTGGGACAAATCTGGTACATGACAGAAAATGTTTTCTCATGAGGTCATGTAGCTAACTACCCTACTTGCCTCAGTATATGTTCTGCAGATTATCATTGTGTACTAGGTACTGCCCCATTTAGCATTGCAACGCCTATGATGAGACATCTTCTTGTTCATGGTAACTGATCTGCTGGTAAAGGCTACTTGAACATGTCTATGCTCAAACCTGGCCAGTTTGAGACCAACCCCAGCTTTAGATACAATGTATTTGTTTCAATCCCAGGTCTCAATGCAGGGACTCCTGGGCTTTCAGCAGAGAGAACCAGAGGCCAGTCCCCATCAGCCACTCCAGTCACCAGCCCAGTGATAAAAGAGGAGCCTGCTGACACTGGGTCCTTCTACATCAAATGGGAGATGAGTGAGGAGAGCATTGCTGAACAACAGGAGGGCTTAGGCCCGATGCACGTCTTGGGGAAAGAGTCTGATGGAACGTCTTCTGTTGCTGGTAGCCAGAGTCCAGGCGATAGACGTTCAGAACTGTCTGAGGAGACATCGACAGAGCGTGTGAAAAGTATGCTTGTGTGTCTTGTCTCTGTCCTTTTTCTGTTTTTTTTTTATAGTGTAGTGGTGAGGGTTATTGTAAAGTTGTAAGGGGTTTTATGGATTTAAAAACAACTGTCTGCTATGCAGTTCATGGTAAACTCCAAGTTAAATTCAGGTTTAAGAGGATCATGCCAATAACAATACGGTTCTATTGTCTCTTGACATCAGGGAGGCTGTCAAGCGCTGAGACACAGCGGCAGTACAGAGAGAGAATCCGTGCTGACCCTGAGAAGTTGCGGGCCTACAAGGAAAGGGCAAAATGCAGGTATGACCTTTCATCCACACAGTCTGGCTGTCCACAATTGCACTTAAATTGTGATTCAATTTAGTTAAGTTGTCTTGCAAAACTTGGAGCATGTAATATTTCTGACATGTTTAGCATATTTTAGTGCTTTTTATAGGCCTGGATTCTGGGTTGTCAATTATTTTTATCAGTGCTGTGAAAGACTGTCACAAATCCACAGTAAAATACCTTCAGTGTGTTTTGCAGTGTAACACAGTAGATTACATTACAATTAGTGATGCACCGATATGACATTTTTGGCCGATACCGATATCCAATATTTTCCTTGCCAAAAAAGCCCCGATACCAATATTACAATTTTTTGCGGCCTTTTAAGCATTCTAGTAGTGGACACAGCGGTCTAAGGCACTGCATCTCAGTGCAAGAGGCGTCACTATAGTCTTTGGTTCGAATCCAGCCTGTATTACATCCGGCCCGTGATTGGAAGTCCATAGGGCGGCGCACAATTGGCCCAGCGTCGTTCGGGGTAGGCCGTCATTGTAAATAAGAAATTGTTCTTAACTGATTTTGTTGGAATTTACGCATGTCCCCATTACCAGTAAAACATCAAAACCTATTTCTTTCACTTACTTGCTGTGCCGTTTCATTGTTTATTTGTTCAGTCGTGTCTTTCTCAACCAGGATTTCTCATACTATGAAACACCATTTGGGTCTTTGCGTGTTAAATAACACTATTTGAAGTGTCAAATAAACTTGTTGACCAATCAGGACCTGAACATGACTGCACGTCACATAATTATTTAACGCGTTCATACATTTTTTACATAGTGTAATCAATGTATAATAACTATCACTCGTATTTCATATGTCACAACGATTCATTGATACGTATGCTATGATGCTGGTAAAGTTGTCTCGCGCACCTACAGTGCTGGTCATAAAAGCTAGCTAGCTCATGGATGCAAACAATGTTCTTCCCTTAAAACATAGCAAAACGTTTCAGTAGCTATAGTTAGCTAGCTAACTATATAGCTAGGTGTCATCATCTGAAATAACCCTAATTGATAAGACAGTTCTGATTAATGGTGGTCAGACCCATCTATGTGAAGCTAGCCACAATAAGGATTAACCACAATAGTCTACTTTGCGGTTAGCCTTCAAAATAAAAGTATAATTAACAGTGATGCAAATTAATACAAATAGTAGAATTATAATTGAATAGATCATGCTAAACGAGGTTGGAATGTTGTTATATAAAATCAACAGAAGACAATAATTTGTTAATTTGACAAATCTGTTGAAATCACACTATATGTATTAAACTTTAGAATTGCATTGGGGGCATACTTATTTCACTGTACAGCCTTACCTATGGATTCTGGATCAATGACATGGGGTATCAGTCTACTCAGTGACACCCAGAGAACATTAGCGTCGTAGCTCTTATTGCGGTACTCTGAAACAACTGTGAATTGAGCCACATTTATTGTCAGTCTATGTGAACACTATTCATTAGGAAAAACAATACTGCATGGATGTTTTTCAAATCAAATCAAATTTTATTTGTCACATACACATGGTTAGCAGATGTTAATGCGAGTGTAGCGAAATGCTTGTGCTTCTAGTTCCGACAATGCAGTAATAACCAACAAGTAATCTAGCTAACAATTCCAAAACTACTACCTTATAGACACAAGTGTAAGGGGATAAAGAATATGTACATAAAGATATATGAATGAGTGATGGTACAGAGCGGCATAGGCAAGATACAGTAGATGGTATTGAGTGCAGTATATACATATGAGATGAGTATGTAAACAAAGTGGCATAGTTAAAGTGGCTAGTGATACATGTATTACATAAAGATGCAGTAGATGATATAGAGTACAGTATATACATATACATATGAGATGAATAATGTAGGGTATGTAAACATTATATTAGGTAGCATTGTTTAAAGTGGCTAGTGATATATTTTACATCATTTCCCATCAATTCCCATTATTAAGTTTGAGTGTGATAACTCTGAGGAGGATGTTGTAGAAAACTATATTGGGTATTAAGTAGACTGATACCCCATTTCATTGATCCCCAATCCTTAGGCAAAGCTGTACAGTGCAATATGAATGTCAATACACACAATAGGTTGACTGAGCAGGTGTTTTCACACAGTCACAGTCCAAGGATAAGAGCTACAATGCTAATATTTGCGTAACATTTTCACATGTGTGTTCTGTGGGTGTCACCGAGTAGACTGATACCCCATTTCATTGATTCACATTCCAACCTTGTTTAACATTATTTAGTCTAAATATGGCATGATTCCACCTTCTGCATCACTTTCAAAGATGTACTTTTATTTTGAAGGCAAACAGCAAATTCCACTATTGTGCTTAATCGTTATTGTGGCTAGCTTCACTACACATAACCCGGGTCCACAGTCCGGTCGAGCGTCACTAGCCAGATGAAGCTAGCTGGCTGCTTATAACATTAGCTTTGGGCAACAGGGTTAAGTAGCTGGCTAGCTATTTATTTTCATGAACTGAAGTTCAATTTCAATAGGCGAACAAGAAGTGGCTACCTAGCTAATACTTACTCACAAGTATTCTTAAATCATTTCTAAGAATAATGAAAATTACTGCAATTTGTACTGGTCATTGTTTTCAGGCTGGTTGTATTGGTGCTAGCTTGGTACCGAGCTAAAGGTACCTAGCTACCCCAGAAGTTATGGTTGAACAAATAATGCTTTATTACCATCGCGCTATTGTAAACACATCGTTCGTGGCCGGTATTTGCTTGTTTGCAGACTTTTTCTGTACAGCTTTGACAGTGCTACTGATAGTAGTGGTGGCGCTTGGCTTGCATGTGCAAATTCAGAACACACAACGTTCTACAATAGAACTGTTATTTGACGTGTCAAATTAAAAGCTTTATTTATTTAACACGTCAAATAGTGTTATTTTTATATATTTTTTGACACGCGAAGACCCAAGCGTTCCATAGTATGTCGTGAAGCTAATACCAGTGACGCTATTACTGTGTAACTCTGGTAGGGCAACGTGTGTACCGGTGCTCAACCAGTCGGCGAAAGCCAACATCACCCACGACAGAGAACAGTTGATTGTCAGGGGCAATGAATTCCATTATCTTGGCGTCAATAGATTTTGCCTTTGAGTTGTCTCACAGAAATGTTCTTACTCTTTGAAAGGACTTCTCGACTTGTTGACTGCTCGACTTGGCGTCATTACGTTATATAGTTATGCACGTCAGCTTTGACATCAGTTTTGCACATCAGCATTAAACTAGACATCGGCCGATACCATGTTGGCATTTTTAGCTAATATCGTCCGATTCCGATATGTTCACCGATATATCGTGCATCCCTAATTACAGTATAGGACATTTTTTCAAGGCGGGAAAACAATACTGTAATCTTCCATAATATAAAGCTTGCTCTTATATTACTGTAACATTACTGTACTTCACATAAAAACATATTTACTGTTAAGAGCGTTGGGCCAGTAAACGAAAGGTCACTGGTTCAAATCCTCGAGCTGACTAGGTGAAAAATGTGTCTGTATCCTTGCGCAAGGGACTTAACCCTAACTGATCCTTTAAGTCGCTCTGGATAAGAGCGTCTGATAAATTACAATTGTGTTAAAATCAACCCTGCTTCACTGTCGGGAGACATTCAGATATTTTTATTCAAATATTTTAATAGATATTTATAGATATATATATATATATATAAGATCTGCATACAGTATAAATGGAAAAGGTGTATGGTCTAACTGGACACTATGTTGAGCCAATTCAGCTCAGATGTCTTGGTTCCGATGCAACAGGCAGGGAGGGATCTACTGACAGAAGCGTATCCTATCAAAGAGACTGACACCTATTCTTGGACTGTCAACGGTGAAAGACCAGTACAAAATGATCCACTTTGTTGCTAATGAGGACATGACAAATGGTCAAATTTGAAAGAAAATTGACTTTTTACAAGAGCCTCCCATCATCATTGTCAATAATTCTCTACCAGGATTCATTGGAGGTACCAAATCCTCTTGGCTCATGCAAAAATAAACATATAATAACATATTGGCTTTGTATAGCACTGTGAACACTTGCCACACAAGCAACCATCAATTTATCCCATGCAATTGGTATTGCTTTTTAGGGAGGATGATGATTATGATGAGGATTGGATCAGCAACTTTCATGTCCCTTGGCAGCAGACGCCTGAAAGCCTCAGGCGAGCCATTGCAGAGGGACGAAGAGTCGAGGCGGCAGATAGGCGGCTGATGGTGAGGATCACCGTTGATGCAATGCGTGTACACTGCCTCAACCCCAACAAGAAAGTATGTTCAGAAATTGCCAAAGCTATAGTTTCAGAATATCCAGAGAGCTTTGCAGACCTGTCAAAAGAAGGGGAACTGCTTAGCAGAAGGTACTCCTCCTTGCTCACCCAAATAAAGACCAGAGTGGAGCATGTGAACCGGAACACTGAAAATAGAATACGCAGACCCAAGACGAGCAAAAAGGGGGAAAACGGCAACAGACAAGTCAAAACAGCAAGAACAAAAGTGGACAGTTATGGGTGCATCAACTGGCACCCACAGGACCTTCCAGAAGGAGAAACTCCTGACTCCCTGGAAAATAAGAGACAGATTATGGCCACCATTTTCAACAGTGCAAGTCCCAGAGGTGTGGACAGGGGAGACGTGGATGAATTCATGAGGCTTACGTACATTAACCAACGCCACATGATAAATGCATGGCCAGCCCCAAGCATTGGTGACGTCAAGGAACAATGGCCTTTTCTTTTTACCAAGAGATGGCTCTGCGCCCACTTCCACATGCTCACTGGAGTTGAGATCGACCGCTGTCTCAGTGACGCTCTCCAGAGCAAAGGAAAGACCATTGTCAATTTCTTCCGAAGTCAGAAACCCAACTGGAGGAGAGGCATCCAAAGTCTCCTCAATGACATTGAAGGTGACGTCAGTGGAAACCTCACAGCCTGTGCTGCCATTCTTCTGGTGCTGTCCCACTTCAGAGAGAAAGAGGACTCTCTCTTCCTCTTGGCTGATGTAAGTTATTGTGTGTGTGATTTTATTCAAATAAAAAACGTAATCTGATTGTTTTATACTGGGACTATATACATTATACTGTGCTTTTACACACATGATTGATCATATCAAGATTCAACAACCTTCTTCTCTTTGTGTTTAATGTAGGTGAATGACACCCAGATGGATGTAGAGGCTCAGTTGCATTTGCCGGCCACTCCAAGACTTATCATGCTTGGTAATGACAGCATTTTGTGTATGGACTGGAGATGATCATATTCTTAAATCAGATTATGTCGACGGTGGGGCTAGATAAACCACCAGAAATACATACTGGTACTTAACTAATGTTAATACTGCACAGAAGATTAGAGCAATACGATTAATTCTAGTCTAATACTGTAATCTTTAATTGTGGTGGAACAGAAATATATTGTGTAGGACTATATTAAAGAAATATATTGTTTAACACATTCATTATTACTGTGTACTTCAGGGAGTTCCCTGCTGGCTTCATCTAAGTGGATGGTGTCGATCGAGGGGAGAGTGGTCTGTGTTTTGGATAATCAGTCCAACTTTGCTGCTGCCCTCTCTGTGCTCTTCGGATGTTTCTACGTGTTCAATACAGAGTACCAGGAGACAGCCTCAGCAACACTGGAGCTTATTCAGAGGCAAGTATTGAACATTTATTGATCCAGCACTTACATTTGTCTTGCATGCCTTGCAGTTACATTTCGTCTTTGCGCATCTCAGTGTTGAGACTTGCCTAGTGTTGCAAAGGGAGGGTATAATACTGGAAACTTTTGTTTACCAGTAAACTGCCAGCTTTTTGGTATCGTCAAGGATTTTATTTAATCTATTACAATACATACAGTGGCCCTTTTGGGTACCTCAGATTATCACAGGTGTCTGTAATTATCTCTGGCCCTCTGTGTGGCCTTATCACATTTAAATATATGAAATAATTCAAGAAGAATATTTTAAAATAGAAAAACAAAGCTGTAAAACATCCTAAATATAAACCATTAACTTAGTGAATACCATTGGTGTTTCATATGAGGGTTTCAGCATGAAGTAGCCTTTTATATATTTTTACACACTTATTTATTTTACTATGTCAGTATTTTTACCTTGTCAGCTCAGGGATTAGATTTTACAACCTTTCAATTACTAGTCCAACGCTCTAACCACTAGGCTACCTGGCACCCCGTATGTATTTGTTGTCAATGTTTTGGCGTCAAACTGGTGACAGTTGTTAAAAAGTCAATCTTTGATGCTTTTTTCATTAATTAGGCTCTTTTCTCTTGAACCATGTCTACTAGAAACTCATGTACAATATGGACACAGATATAAAAAAAAAAAAATGAATACTATATATTTTTATTCAAGTATAAATGACCAAAGTTACAATAGATTTCCATACATTTTCTCTTAATTACCGAAATTACTGAAGATTCCGTTAGATTTCTAAATTACCCATAGCTTTGCAACCCGAATTGAAAGAGTTGTGAAAGCAATGCCTGATTGCCTAACGCTTCCATGTTGACTGTTTAGGTTTCTAGTAGGGATCAACCCAAATGAAGGAACCAAATGCTCTTCATACCTTGATTCAGAAGCCGGGGTGAGCCGCAGGACTGGAAGAGTTGTGCAAAGGAAGACCGATGCGGTTGCCACCTTCCTCAAAGACCTGACTGAATTTGAATGGTGAACCAGTTTCATAGGAGATGCAAACACACAAACAAGGATGCACATACATGATGCATAGCTTCAAATGTTATAATGTTGCTCTTGTTTAATATCAATCAATCAACACTACAGATTGCAATTGAGTTCTATCATCTATCACGATATGCATCTTGGAATAATTGTTATATGTTTCTGTTGGCTGGCCCTGTCTGTGATGGGGAAACGTGATTTTATAACTTTTATGTTATAATGATGTTCTAAATGATTACCAGAAGTGTTTTTTTTGTTGTTGACAGATTTCTTTAAGACGTTTTGTTGACTTACTGTAAACAAAATCAGTGTGATTAAATTCAGTTTTGTTCAGAACGAGTTCCCATTTCACTACAGTGTTAAAGGGGCAGTGAAGTTAAACTTGATTTTCCTGCTTTTTGTTATATTTCCACACAATGAGGTTGAAATAAAACTCAGAAATTGTAAAAATTCTGCCTGTTTTGTGTAAGAGCTGTTTGAAAATTGCCTGGAATTTAAGCCTGTTCAGGTAGGATGGAACTTTTGGCCCACATAATTTGGCCCACATCATGATCTGATTATAATAGTCCAATGATTGTTCATCTGGGTAAGGGAGTGGGTTCTAGACCATCCTATCAGCCAATCGGGTCTGTGTATGTAAATACTGTATCTTCAAATGTGTTTCCTAACGCCCACACAAACAGACTGAGCATTTTAAGGGCCAAAGGAGGCTCAGGGACATAAATGGTTAAACATACAGTATATGTTGGTGTTATTTTAATTAAATAAAAACAGTAATTTATTAGACATACAGTGGTGATTTAAAAATAGAATTACAAAGACTGCATGGGGGCTTAAGCTGTTATCTTTTTCAATATTATTTATTTGTGATAAAACATCCTGTTTTGGATTAAACTGCATTTTTCCATTGCCGATCTAGCTTGAGGATTGGAATTTGTCTACTGACAGTGCAGTGTATTTCTCTGACTGGTAGCTAATCAATTTTGCACCTTAAAGTACAGTAAAATGTTAAACAAGTTTAAATACAATAAATCAAATCTCCATTAATCCCCCATTCCTTCAACCTGTACTTGATGTGTGCGCTCTGCTGCTGAGTAGGTTATTTCATTTTTTTCCCCCTTGAATGGGATTAATAGGGAGTGGGGAGGCTATGCTTAAGGCTATCATATTATCAAAACCCACCCAATCTAGCTGATTGTAATAAGCCACACTCAGGGTCCCTGTTCAAGAGGTAATATTGACTGCAACTTCTGTTTATTGTCAAATCAAATGTGCTAACCATGTGCTCTCCTTGACGCCTTTCTGTTTGTTTCTTTGTTCATTCTTTATCACATTTAACCAACTCATGGCTCAACTGCAAACGGTTGTTAAATTATGCTTCTAAAATATGTGAGACCTGCAAAACTGTGCAGCCTTTCAAGAAATACCACAAATGACAAAATAAGGCAATGGACAAGACACTGATAGAGTGGACAAGACCGACCATCCTTTAAAACAACGTTGCCAGGTTCCTGGACTCACTTTTCATAATGGTAACCCTCCATATTTCTGGACACATTCTTAGCTTTATTCCATTTGAATTGAACTAATTCCTATTGTATTTATGATTAGCAGCCATCTGATTGAAATTATAATTCTGTAAACCCTTTTGTCTTCTGCAGCTCCGGAAAGTGCATGCTCTGGGCTTTAGGTCCGTCCTCATAGGGAAGCAGTCCCGTGGAGGCTGCTGGGGAGTAGAAATCATGATGCCCACCAACCCTCGGCCAGGTCTGGAGGAGGACTGCCTCCAGGAGCTGCTCAAATACTATGAATCTTTACTGAAGCGTAAGTTACTCTCCACTCTCAACAGCATACACAAAATACCCTGAGTGTACAAAATATTAAGGACACCTGCTCTTTACATAGACTGACCAGGTGAATCCAGGTGAAAGCTATGATCCCTTATTGATGTCACTTGTTAAATCCACTTCAATCAGTGTAGATGAAGGGGAGGAGGCAGGTTAAAGAAGGGTTTGTAAGCCTTACACAATCCATTTTTCAATTGTCGCATGTGTGCCGTTCAGGGGGTTAATGGGACAGACAAAAGAGTTAAGTGCCTTTCAACAGGGTATAGTAGTAGGTATCATTAATGTTTTGTACCGTCAGTATAGGTTCAACAGCATACATACAACAGCATATATCAACAACTCCCCTCTGTGTAGCAACACAAAGTGAAGATTGCAGAATGTATGCAACTTTATTTTATTGAAGATATACCTTGCATAAAAAATACCTTGCATTTTTCTTCAAACAGATATCCCTGTCAACCAGCCCCCCACAAACTCCACAGACGCCACCAGTGGTAGTCTCCTGGAAGGACAAGAGGGAGAAGAGGGTGACGTTAGCACTGGGGAAAGAGTGGACAAAAGGGCTGCAGATGTGGAAGTGGGAGAAGACGATGGAGATAGAACTGAGGGAGATGAAGAGGACATGGAACCTGACTACCAGCCACCTGCCAAGAAGACAAGTAGAGCGAGCTGCACTACACTACAGAGGCGTGCTCTCCAAACTCTGTTTAGCCATAATAGTATTTTTTTTTAATGTTGCGCAACAGCTGCATGCATGTTCATGTTTTCTATCAAGCATCTGCCGGTTATAGAGGCCTGATAAATAAATGACTTAAAGCAGCAAAACAGCGTCATTCATTCTTTTAATCTCCATGTGGAAGTGTACCACTCCAAACAAAATAAATAAATTTACTGAAATGTTAAACAATGACTGTCCACCAAGGTTTAGGCTTCAATTTGTGTACGGTCTGTATTTATGACGGGTTATCAAATCAAAGTTTATTTGCAGATGTTATCGCAGGTGCAGCGAATTGCTTGTGTTTATATCTCCAACAGTGCAGTGATAATACCTAGAAAACAATAAGCACATTCTCCAAAAGCAAAGGTTGGGCGGTTCTACTATGACAGCCCTAGTGTGTGTATCTGTGTTGTGGAGCCTGTGTTCATACTCATTCTCTCTTCAGGTATTATCAGAAGAGGGTGCTGATATCAGATCTACCTGAAGAGACCCAGAGACAGCAGAGGGAGGCCTGGAGAGAAGCATCCAGACGCCGTCGTGCCCGCAAAATGTCCTCCCTTCAGACGAACCCCACACAGCTCTGCCACCCCCCCCAGAACACAGACACCTGGGGGGACTAGGGGACGACGCAGGGGCAGGCAGTAGGGTGGCAAGTTTGGATAGCTACTGGACAGTCTTCTTTTGACATGCCATAAAGACCACTTACTTAAAATGAGATGTTGAGCATGGCCGGTAACAAACGGTTTCAGGACTGAATAGATACCTGGTTCATCTCTGTAATTGATGTCATTGAGCCTATCAACAGGAGGCACTGTTTGTGCATGTTCAGGAGTTTCCTGACAGGTTGAACTTACAGGTGTACCTTCTCATCATCCATACTTGCAGCGTTATTCTATCAGGTCTTCAATTTAGCATAAAATATTGTACAGTTTGTAATAGCAATAAAGCGAAACAAATGTTTTTCCTTTTTCATTTAAGCATACTGTCCATCTTTTGCACATTAATAACATTTAACTTACTGAAGTATTTTTCTGAATTTCAAATGCTCCTGATCTGAAACAATTGGATAGGTGTTACAGAATTATGACCAAAATAAACACCTTGATTTTGGAAGAATATGACTTATTTATATCTTTATTACATTATGATTGAACACATTTGAATCCCCTTATTAAGAGCCAAGGTGGCATCCTACCTGGATCCTTTGTTATTTGCATACCACCCTAAAACTGGTGTTGAAGATGTTCTGCTCGATCTCCTCCACAGAGCACCTGGAGAAGCTTGGCTGTGTGGTGACAACAATGTTCTTTGACTTCTCCAGTGCTTTCCATACCATACAACCCCAACTTCTGGCCCAAAAGCTAAAAGACATTCATGTCAACCCACACATAATCAAATGGATTGTGATCTGACCAATAGACCACGGTTCATAAGACTGAACCAGGCAGTATTGGATCGGATATGTACAAACATGGGGGCCCCCGCAAAGGACGGTCCTGTCACCTTTCCTGTTTATCCTTTACACATTTTTTTTTACACACAACACTGAACTGATGACTGCTATAGTAAGCTGTGTCACGAGATGAGACAATACTCACCACAGGGAAACAACAGAGTCCTTTGTGAAATGGTGTGAGGCTAACTACCTGAACCTGAATCTACTAAAGACCAAAGAGCAGGTGGTAGATTTGGGGGGATTTTTTTTCCCAATCAAATTTGTATTAATGGTAAAGACCTTAGTACTGTTGACTTTTACAAGATCGTGGGTGTAATAGTGGACAACAAGCTGAACTGGAAGGAGAATTCACACAGTGTACTAAAAAGTCCAATCCAGACTGTATTTTTTAGGGAAGCTTAGATATTGTCGTTGACAAAATGCTTTGCATGTTCTACAGCAGTGTGGTGTGCTGGAATGGCCAAGGAGGACTTAAACCAGCTTGACAAAATCATCAAGAAAGCCAGTGCTACAATCAGCTGCAATCTAGAATCAAGGCAGGATATAATCTTATTGATGATGCTGAGTGCTAAAACAATTTTCCAAGTGGGGATCAATCAAGTACTACTCTACTCTCTACTCGTCACAAAAAGAACAAGCACAAATTACTTAATTATGAATCCTTTACCATGAACTAAATGCAGCTTGATACAACATTGTGAAGATGAACTATCTTGACAAACCTTATGAATGGAGTGATTGTAACTGTAGATGGGAAATGTGCATGCAGAGTAACTCAGAGGTTGTACCATTGTAGTCTGACAGGCATTACAGTAACTCCTTTTGGGCCACAAGCAGAAATAAGGCAGGTTGTGAGATATGAGATGTTGATTATGATAGGTTGATTAGACAGTATTCTACAGACTCAAAAGGGAACTATATATCACTTACTGTATGGTCTCTGAATTATAAACAATGTATATGAGAAGAGGTTATAGTAACAATATAACACTTGACACTTTAAAGTCTTGAAAAATTACATTTTATTGACAAAAAAAATAATCTCTGTACAATTTTGCATTGAATATCGTCACTAAAGCAGCATACAGTATAGACAGTCTATGTCATGTGTAATAATCTATTGCATGTAGGCTCCATCTTCCATTGCCTAGCCCTAGTGCTTATAGAAAACATCAAAATGACATAGAAACATCAACATGCATGGCATATCATGGACAGAAGAACCTTACCCTGAAATATTGCTCTGATGTATTTATTTTCCCCTTGTTTATTATAATAATAACACAATCATAAATAGCAGAGGTGTCATGCCCACAGGGGCACGTGCCCACTCAGATTTGTCCTGTTTAAAGATAAATAAACTCAGCCATAAAAGAAACGTCCCTTTTTCAGGACCCTGTCTTTCAAAGATAATTTGTAAAAATCCAAATAACTTCACAGATCTTCATTGTAAAGGGTTAAAAACGGTTTCCTATACTTGTTCAATGAACCATAAACAATTAATGAACATGCACCTGTAGAATGGTCGTTAAGACACTAACAGCTTAGGCAATTAAGGTCACAGTTATGAAAACTTAGAACACTAAAGAGGCCTTTCTACTGATTCTGAAAAACACTATAATAAAGATGCCCAGGGTCCCTGAATGTGCCTTAGGCATGCTGCAAGGAGGCATGAGGACTGCAGATGTGGCCAGGGCAATAAATTGCAATGTCCGTACTATGAGATGCCTAAGACAGCGCTGATCGTCCTCGCAGTGGAAGACCACGTGTACCAACACCTGCACAGGATCAGTACATCCGAACATCACACCTTGCGGGACAGGTACAGGATAGCAACAACAACTGCCCGAGTTACACCAGGAACGCACAATTCCTCCATCAGTGCTCAGACTGTCTGCAATAGGCTGAGAGAGGCTGGACTGAGGGTTTGTAGGCCTGTTGTAAGGCAGACACAAACCCACCGTCGCTGGACCAGACAGAACTGGCAAAAAGTGCTCTAAACTGACGAGTCACGGTTTTGTATCACCAGGGGTGATGGTCGGATTCGCGTTTATCGTCAAAGGAATGAGCGTTACACCGAGGCCTGTACTCTGGAGCGGGATCGATTTGGAGGTGGAGGGTCAGTCATGGTCTGGGGCGGTGTAACACAGCATCATTGGACTGAGCTTGTTGTCATTGCAGGTAATTTCAACACTGTGTGTTACAGGGAAGACATCCTCCTTCCTCATGTGGTACCCTTCCTGCCGGCTCATCCTGACATGACCCTCCAGCATGACAATGCCACCAGCCATACTGCTCGTTCTGTGTGTGATTTCCTGCAAGACAGGAATGTCAGTGTTCTGCCATGGCCAGCTAAGAGCCCGGATCTCAATCCCATTGTACACGTCTGGGACCTGTTGGATCGGAGGGTGAGGGCGAGGGCCATTCCCCCCCAGAAATGTCAGAGAACTTGCAGGTGCCTTGGTGGAAGAGTGGGGTAACATCTCACAGCAAGAACTGGCAAATCTGGTGCAGTCCATGAGGAGGAGATGCACTGCAGTACTTAATGTAGCTGGTGGCCACACTAGATGCTGACTGTTACTTTTGATTTTGACCCCCCCCCTTTGTTCAGGGACACATTATTGCATTTCTGTTAGTCACATGTCTGTGGAACTTGTTCAGTTTATGTTCATTTTCAATGATCTTCACAAAATACCCTGTAATGTCAGTGGAAGAAAAAGTATATACATTTTGTATTAATGGAAAATAAAACACTAATATACAGTGCCTTGCGAAAGTATTCGGCCCCCTTGAACTTTGCGACCTTTTGCCAACATTTCAGGCTTCAAACATAAAGATATAAAACTGTATTTTTTTGTGAAGAATCAATAACAAGTGGGACACAATCATGAAGTGGAACGACATTTATTGGATATTTCAAACTTTTTTAACAAATCAAAAACTGAAAAATTGGGCGTGCAAAATTATTCAGCCCCTTTACTTTCAGTGCAGCAAACTCTCTCCAGAAGTTCAGTGAGGATCTCTGAATGATCCAATGTTGACCTAAATGACTAATGATGATAAATATAATCCACCTGTGTGTAATCAAGTCTCCGTATAAATGCACCTGCACTGTGATAGTCTCAGAGGTCCGTTAAAAGCGCAGAGAGCATCATGAAGAACAAGGAACACACCAGGCAGGTCCGAGATACTGTTGTGAAGAACTTTAAAGCCGGATTTGGATACAAAAATATTTCCCAAGCTTTAAACATCCCAAGGAGCACTGTGCAAGCGATAATATTGAAATGGAAGGAGTATCAGACCACTGCAAATCTACCAAGACCTGGCCGTCCCTCTAAACTTTCAGCTCATACAAGGAGAAGACTGATCAGAGATGCAGCCAAGAGGCCCATGATCACTCTGGATGAACTGCAGAGATCTACAGCTGAGGTGGGAGACTCTGTCCATAGGACAACAATCAGTCGTATATTGCACAAATCTGGCCTTTATGGAAGAGTGGCAAGAAGAAAGCCATTTCTTAAAGATATCCATAAAAAGTGTTGTTTAAAGTTTGCCACAAGCCACCTGGGAGACACACCAAACATGTGGAAGAAGGTGCTCTGGTCAGATGAAACCAAAATTGAACTTTTTGGCAACAATGCAAAACGTTATGTTTGGCGTAAAAGCAACACAGCTGAACACACCATCCCCACTGTCAAACATGGTGGTGGCAGCATCATGGTTTGGGCCTGCTTTTCTTCAGCAGGGACAGGGAAGATGGTTAAAATTGATGGGAAGATGGGTGGAGCCAAATACAGGACCATTCTGGAAGAAAACCTGATGGAGTCTGCAAAAGACCTGAGACTGGGACGGAGATTTGTCTTCCAACAAGACAATGATCCAAAACATAAAGCAAAATCTACAATGGAATGGTTCAAAAATAAACATATCCAGGTGTTAGAATGGCCAAGTCAAAGTCCAGACCTGAATCCAATCGAGAATCTGTGGAAACAACTGAAAACTGCTGTTCACAAATGCTCTCCATCCAACGTCACTGAGCGCGAGCTGTTTTGCAAGGAGGAATGGGAAAAAATTTCAGTCTCTCGATGTGCAAAACTGATAGAGACATACCCCAAGCGACTTACAGCTGTAATCGCAGCAAAAGGTGGCGCTACAAAGTATTAACTTAAGGGGGCTGAATAATTTTGCACGCCCAATTTTTCAGTTTTTGATTTGTTAAAAAAGTTTGAAATATCCAATAAATGTCGTTCCACTTCATGATTGTGTCCCACTTGTTGTTGATTCTTCACAAAAAAATACAGTTTTATATCTTTATGTTTGAAGCCTGAAATGTGGCAAAAGGTCGCAAAGTTCAAGGGGGCCGAATACTTTCGCAAGGCACTGTATCTTGATTGGATAAGTATTAAACTTCCTGAGTCAATACATGTTACAATCACCTTTAGCAGTGATTACACCTGTGTGTTTTTCTGGGTAAACCTCTAAGAGCTTTGCACACCTGGATTGTACAATATTTGCCCATTATTCTTTAAAAAATGTGTCAAGCTCTATCAAGTTGGTTATTGGTCATTGCTAGACAGCCATTTTCAACTCTTGCCATAGATTTTAAAGCCGACTTAAGTCCAAACTGTAACTAAGCCACTCAGGAACATTTAATGAAGTCTTGGTAAGCAACTCCAGTGCATAAATGGTCTTGTGTTTTCGATTATTGTCCTGTAGAAATGTGAATTTGTCTCCCAGTGTCTGTTGGAAAGCAGACTGAATCAGGTTTTCCTCTAGAATTTTGCCTGTGCTCTATTGCGTTTCTTTTTATCCTAAAAAAACTCCCTAGTTCATGCCAACAAATAACATGATGCAGCTATTACCATTCTTGAAAATATGAAGAGTGGTACTCAGTGATGGGTTGGATTTTCCCAAACATAACGCTTTTAATTCAGGACAAAAAGTTTATGTATTACTTCAGTGCAAACAGGATGCATGTTTTGGAATATTTCTTATTCTGTACAGGCTTCCTTCTTTTCACTCTGTCATTTATGTTACTATTGCGGAGTAACGATGTTGTTGATTCATCCTCCATCCTATCACAACCATTAAAATCTGTTACATTGGCCTCATGGTGAAATCCAAGAAGGGTGTCTTTCCTTTCCGGCAACTGATTTAGTAAGGGCACCTGTATCTTTGTAGTGACTGGGTGTATTGATACAGTGTACAATTAATAACTGCACCATGCTCAAAGGGATATTCAATGTCTGATTTTTATACCCTTCTACCAATAGGTGCCCTTCTTTGCAAAACATAGGAAAAGCTTCCTGGTCTTAGTAGTTGAATCTGTGCCTGAAAATCACTGTTCAACTGAGGGACCTTACAGATAACTGTATGTGTGAGGTACAGAGATGGGGTGGTCATGTTAAACAGTATTATTGTATACAGAGTGAGTCCATGCAACTTATTATGTGACTTGTTAAGCACATTTTTACTTCTGAACTTATTTAGGCTTGCCATAACAAAAAGATTGCATACTTATTTACTCAAGACAGCTTTTAATTTTTTTATGAATTTGTTAACATTTCTAAAAACACAATTCCACTTTGACGTTATGGGGTATTCTGTGTAGATCAGTGACACATCTGAATTTAATAAAATTAGTAATACTACTTGCCACCTAGCAATTTTATGAAGTTGGCTTTAGCTATCCCAGATAGGTTGAGGCAATCAATCAAGTTAGAATAGCTAGCTTGTCTAATTATCATCTTCACTGGCATGCCTGCAGGCAAGATTGGTAGACTTTAGAAATGCAAGCAATATCTAAATGTACTGAATAAGACTCACATTCCTTTCAATATTTTACCCATATTTTAGCAGAGATGCAGAGAAGCATATTTAGTTTATTTAAAAAATAACCACTAGTCAGGAGGATTCAGACAGCTCAAAAGGTACAGTTGAAGTCGGAAGTTTACATACACTTAGGTTGGAGTCATTAAAACTCGTTTTTCAACCACTCCACAAATGTCTTGTTAACAAACTATAGTTTTGGCAGTCGGTTAGGACATCTACTTTGTGCATGACACAAGTCATTTTTCCAACAATTGTTGACAGACAGATTATCTCACTTATAATTCACTGTATCACAATTCCAGTGGGTCAGAAGTTTACATACACTAAATTGACTGTGCCTTTAAACAGCTTGGAAAATTCCAGAAAATGATGGCATGGCTGTAGAAGCTTCTGATAGGCTGATTGACATAATTTGAGTCAATTTGAGGTGTACCTGTGGATGCATTTCAGTGCGTGCCAGCAGCTGACATCTCCAGTCCTGCGCTGAAGCCTGTCTATATACTCTGACAACACTAGGTAAATGTACCTAGTGTCTCATTTTTATTCGATTGGATATAATTTATCATTGTTTACGAATACATAATTTAATTTAAATAGCATATCTGTGCTGTAGTGTTGAGATTCGTTCTGGGCAGGTGTTTAGGAGTTTGTTATTTACGGTTTAAAAAATGAAGACCACGTTTTACGCCCTATTTCGACCCTGAAGGTTTGGATTGATCTGTTGCTTTGGGCAGTTGACGACTGGTTTGGGGGTCTTATTGTTTTAGGACAAGTATCAGCTCAAGTCTGGACTCGCAGGAAAATACTGGCATTTGTTTTACCGCCACTTCTACTTTGGAAATACTGTGAAATAAGACTACAAGGTTTTGGTGTTTCTTTTTAAAACACTGGACATTTCTAAAGCATACCCATTTCATGTCTTGATGCCTACTGTCAGATCCTGAAATATAGTTGCTTATTCAGGGCAGGCTGTATCAAAATTAGTTCAGTCAAGTCTTAAACTGCTAGGCTATGTTTTGTTCATTTTCTGATATTAAAGACTTAAAGTTTATTTTAAAAAACATTAGCATGTTATCTAGTTTCAGAACCATGTAGTCAACTGAAGGCTAGTGCTGAATAAAATGTTATAAAAGTGGTAGGTGTATATTGTAGACTATATGGTAAATATGTTAAATTGAAGTTTAAGATGATACACCATTGATATTATGACACCTTCAAATTCTTTAAAGAAATTGTTTATTTATGTATATACATATAGTTTTGAACAAGAATGAAGTCCTTACCTTGTGCACCTACAGTGTGTCGTGTCAGTTAGTGAGCTTACCTGTTGGGCTTTCAAAGTGCGGACCCCAAAATTGGCATTTGTCATCCACCACCCCTTAAATTGATGATTTGTTCAGTAATATATGAAGAAAAACCTTCTTAAAAATGACATTTTAAACTTCAGGAGCTTGATTACCTTCTCAGTGTCCCACTGGATACATTTGGAGATGGACACTTGGAGACGGTGCTCTCTTTTTGCTTGATTCGATCATATTCCCACCAGCATATTTTCCTCTGCATTCAAATGGTCAGTTTCAATAAAAAGGGGTCTCTGTGTGTCCAAAATATCCCCTATCAATGATTTTGAGCCTCTCTAAGAGGCTCCAAGGCTTGGTGAATCTACAAAACCCCAGTGGAAACTCTCTGAGAGCTAATTTGTGCAGCAAGTGACAATTTCTTCTCAGTATTGGCTGTATGACTGGTGTGAAAGCCATTGGGGGGGAGGACAGAGTGAGTTAGGGGAGGGTTATTTACTATAGGGCCAGTGTCATACCATTTGAAAGGGACATGTTGGCACTTGTGGGACTATGTACCCAAATAGGCCCTTACTGAGCATCTGGGGCCTTCTATATTTTACAATAATGGTTGAGTCCAATATGAGCACTCCTACACATAAATCTTACATGGAAGTGCCTCTTTTGGA
Source organism: Oncorhynchus clarkii lewisi (assembly GCF_045791955.1). NCBI lineage: Eukaryota > Metazoa > Chordata > Actinopteri > Salmoniformes > Salmonidae > Oncorhynchus > Oncorhynchus clarkii. The sequence continues at coordinate 29,137,633 of NC_092149.1, read as the reverse complement.
GGGATTTCTGGGAAGAAGAACGAGGCTATCGAGGTTGGGACTTTGGGGAGAGAGAAGTATAGAGAGAGGCACTTTGTAAAGGTAAGAAAAGCTATGTTCCACTATGGTTAGGGTGCCGTTGGATGGAAATGGGGTATATAGAGACTCTAATCTCAAAATGTATCCAGAAAAATTGAGATTTTCAGGTGCTTCTCTATAATGTTATAGAGAAGGGCGGGACAGGCCATTATGCTGTGCATATTTAAGGAAATATGGAAGCACGGCTAGGGGGAGCCATAGCTGGGAAGGGAATGGAGCTTGCTGGCTCTGTGCTACTGCAGAGGAGATGTGGGTTGGATTTAGTATGCACAAAGTCAGTAAAACTCCGGAAGAAACTGTATTGTTGTCTATTGTGTTAATTAGTCAGCTATTGCCAGCTCTACATTGGTCTCAGGGCTGTTGTCCAAAGGGAAGTGCCCAAACTGTTTCACAGGCTGTGCTCTGTAAAGAAAGATGGGAAGCTGTGAAGATTGAACAGTAAGAGACACAACATTATTCAAATAAAGAGCAAACATGCAAATGGTAAAATTTGTAAAGATTTTAGTGTGAGATAACATGTAGAATGTATTTAGCTTGCTCTGCTATGTGCATATCTAGAGACTGTAAAGATGGCCGCTCCACTTAGAGAGAGTGGTGAGAGTAACTGCCCACTTCCTGATTGAAGCACCATCGCAGCTGCTTTATTTGTACTCATGAGGCAAAATATGTTGTTTGAATACAAATTACCATCTTTAACTTAGAATTAAGTTAATTATTTGGGAAATAATGGTTGTATTTGAGGTTTCAGGACATGGGCCTAGACCAACTGCTTCAAACAGGGAGTGCTGCAGTGTACTGAGTCTCTGAAGGCTCAGCTATACCGTAGCACAGTGGTGATCGGTTAACCTGAAAGGGAGACGTTAGTTTAACGGGCCGTGGGGTCTGGTCAGCTGTTTCCCCGAAATAACATATTGGGTTGACAGCCCATATACATCAACTTTTCCATGCATACACTTTTCTACTGTGTACAAACACAGTTTACTATGGGATGGGTATTATTGAAACCACCAATTATAAAGCGTTCAATTGGAAGTAACAGTTAAACACAGGCTTCAGTTGTACAAAGGGTTCAATTACACTGCTGCTTGCTTGCATTTCTGTGATGATGATAGACAGAGTAATAATGTGAAAATGTCTGTAATAGTGCTCCCCCCCCCCCCCCCCCCCCAGGTTAAATAACACAATTAACTTTCATTACATACATTTCAAAGCAAGTTCTCTCTCAGATGCAGTGTTCTGTAAAGGGAAAGACACAAAAATATAAATAATTATCCAAATTAGAAATTTTATCCATAGGTATATTTCTGATCTCAGAAATAGAAAAGTTGTCTCACTGGTGTGGTAAGGGTTAATTGAGCACCGGAAGGCAGAAAATGTCAAGAAAGGGATCATATTCTCATGAATACTGGGCTTTTAATCAGATTATTTTAAGCTACTATCTCCCCATTTGCTTCTTTTATATTGCCTTCTTTCCCCCATATTAATTTCAATAACATCCTATCCAAACCCACTAACTAATATTTGCCGGAATGTAAAGGGTTAAAATGTGCTTTGGAGTGACACTGTTACTCAGTCCATCATTGGTGCTGAAATCTGACTGAGTTTTCCCTCCCATAAAAATATGTACATTTACTGCCCCCTCTGGTAGATTCAGGCACAAAAGAGTGAGTGGGACCAATCCTATCCTGTCATTTGCACTCAGTGAGGTGAGAGACTAAAAGAGATTATGAGCAGGCTCTCGCTTTGACACCGCTCTCAACATCTCCACTGCTCTGTCTGATATCTGTCAAATTCAACGCGTGACTGTGGTACATTAAGGCTGTGCTTTTTTTCAAAAACACCTTGGTCTACAATTACGTGTTTTTGCAACATATTTAAACATGAGGATAAGTACCACTGTGTAGACTGAGAAAGCACTTCTCAGACAATACACCTCAACTCATACAAGTTAAATTAGCCTCTGAATTCCTCCACTAGAACACAGTGAAATGATTTAACTTCATGTACAGTAGTGTCTTTAATGTAGTACTATAGTTATGCCAACCGTGTTGCCCTACAAAAGGTTTCTCTTCCACCAATATTGAGCTCAGTCTGTCGTCTCTACTTCTCTGTATGACTCAGTGTCCCGCCCAGTGGCTGTTAGAGCACATTGCTTCTAACTACCACTTAAAGGGCATGATTCCCTCAATTAGCCTGTTAGCGTTGCTGTCGCAGCTACACTGGAGCTATCAGTCTCTTCCATAGAGGCACATTCATAATCGGCCTGGTGCTGAAGTGCTGAACAGAGCGCTGCTATGTTTAAAGAGAAAATTGTTAACTCATTCACTGCCAAATGCCACTGCTACTCCAGATTTTAGACTTCTGTTTTGGTTTGTAGCTACTGTATGTTCTACTGCAGTAGTGGCCATGTGAGCCAACAAAAAGTGGATTGAAGAGTAGTCCCCCATATTATTTTGGCTACATCACTTCTGTGCACTCCTTAGAAACAGCTGATAATGTAAGTCAGTTGCACGACAGCTGTGTGACTGTTGTTAGCAGCTGTAAAACAAAAAACGCAACCACGAACATCAGTAGCTCTTTGTGTGCATCATGTGGAATCATATAAATACTTCCAAGATCATGTCCATGTAAAGACAAACACAGCTAAAAAAAACAACAACATATTTTGTACTTCAAACATGTGGAAGAGATGACCCAGCATTTTGCCAGCTAAGCCACCTCCGTTTCGGTCGCAGTGATCTAGGTACACCTTTGGCAACAACTGCCGATCTTTGAAAACGTCCATCAATCTCACTCAACTCATGCAGGTTAAATTAGCACCGTGAAATTATTTCACTTCATGTACAGTAGTGTCTTTGATGTAACAGTTTAAGCAACTGTGTTGCATAGTACAGGTTGCTCTTCCACCGAGATTAAGCTCAGTCTGTTGTCGTCTCTGCTTCTCTGTATGACTCAGTCCTGTCCAGTGTCTTTTAGCTTCTAACCACCACTTGAGGGGCACGACTTCCACATTTCACCTGCTAGCGCTGATATCACGGCTACACTGGAGCGATCAGTCTTTTCCATAGAGGCATATTCGAAGCAGCGTGGTGCTGACGTGTTGAACCTTAGGGCTGCTATGCTAACAGAGATAGCTGTTAACTCCTTCACTGACAAATACATACAGATATGAAAGGCTGTAGAGAGATGCTGTCTAATCGCATCTAGAAATTTAAAGAACACTATTAGCTGTGCACAGATGCAGTTCATATTTTCCCCCAATCTTGATGGATGTTCTCTTTTCTTTAGGCGTCACATCATTCAGAGCCTGAAGTCACAGTCCAGGAGCTTGTCAAACCCTTCAACGTAAGCAATTACAATTCCTCCACTCATTTGTCAACTGCTGCAAATACTTCTTTACACATTTTACTCAGTTCATTTTACTTAGATATTTTAATCACATGGATAATACAAAGGCTCTGTCTGTCACTTCTTAATATAGCCTACATATGAACTCCAATTTGATTAAAGCTTTCACTATTTGACCTACATTTCTGTCATAATAATAAGGGTGTTTTATGGAAACATATACTGCATATACTGCAATGTGTATAACATAATTTAGTCTGTTGCTACAACTTTACGTGTCAGTTGCTCGATAGCTGTGTTACGGTTGTTGGCAGCGGTTAACACCCTCATCTCAGTATCTCTTTGTACCGTATGTATCATCTGACACTCCAGTTTAAGTCAACCGTGCCCTGCAACAGGTTTCTCTTCCACCAAAATTGAGCTCAGATTTTCTGTCATCTCTGCTTCTCTGTATGATTCAGTGTCCCGCACAGTGGCTGTTAGCATCCATTGCTTCTAACTACCACTCAAAATGTATGACTTCCTCACTGGAGCTATCAGTCCCCTCCAAGACATCGGTCTTGTGCTGAAAGGAGGGCTGCTATGCTAATGTAATGGAGGTAAGAAAGTGCCATAAACTTACTCCACGCAGCTAGCTTAAATGTCGCCAATGGTGCTATCCGATCATTTTCTATAGCGCAACTGGTTGGTAAATTATCAAGGAGGGCGGTCACGTGTGTTTGCGATTAGAGCACCACTGGTTTTAGCCCAGTAAGGGGACGCAGGGACAGTGGATAAAGCAAAGCTCTTAGCAGCACACTGATTTAGGTTTCACTGACAGAGACGGCTGTTAACACCTTCAACTGGAAATGGAATGGACACTATAAACTGTGATTAGTAGTAATATGTGCATGTTATTTATTTACATCAATCACAGTCCCAGACCAGGAGCTGTGACTCAGTGTAAGCCATTTACATACCTCTTACAATTCCTCCACTCACTTGTCAACAGATACAAATACTTTAAAAAATGTTTTACTCAGAATTGTACTTTGTATCATTGCTGTGAGTAAAATATCTAAGGCTCTGACACTTCTTAATGTAGCCTACATATCACCTCCACTTTGATTAAATATTTCACTATTTTACCTACATTTCGGTTTTATGTACACTTAACTGCGAACTTACTGTGCTGTGTACAGTTTTATTTTGGCTGTTGCTACACCTCTGTGCACCCCTTACCCGACAATGGGTATCAGTTACACGACAGCTGTGGTACTGGTGTTAGTATAATGGACGTCACGCTTCCTGCTTAGCGAGTACCACTTCCTCCTAATTCGGCTTACACAGAGGCTCAAACCCAGGATCTCTTGTTTGCTAGCACGTGACCGCACTCCCAAAGCGTCTTACCAGTCACGCCACACAAAAAGCTAGCTATTTGGTGGCGCAAGTGGGGACACTTCAGGTTGAGTAGGAATATTTACATATCCCCATGTGCTACATTAGCAGCTGTCTTGAAACAGCAACCATGGACATCCTCATCTCAGTAGCTTTGTGTGTTCAGTTGCGTCATCTGGCATCATAACTTTCAAGATCATTTCCATCTAAACCTTCTGAAGACACAGCCCCAAAAAGCACAAAATATTTCAAAAATCTTTTTGCACTTTGTCATTGTCACTCCTCATTCCTCTAGTTCCATTCACATTACTGAAAGCTTTCCATGGAAGTTGGCATCACCCGACACTGCAGCCGTTGGAAAGTGAACCAATAAAAAGTGGATTGAAGAGTAGCCTTTACCCCGTAACCCAATCAGCATTGTGTATGCATGAGCCACTCCCACACCCTGCCCTTACATGGCACGGAGGACTGGCCAAGGTCTACTGATGGATGTAAAGGCTGCTAGTTTAGAGAATACAGAACCAAAGTACCAAGACTACTAGTACTATTACTTCTACTACTACTACTACAGAACCACAATACCAAGACTAGTAGTACTATTACTTCTACTACTACAGAACCACAACTACCAAGAGTACTACAACAGAACCAGAAGGATGGAAACAGCTACCGACTTGACTCTGGTAAGAGCCGATTACTAATCCTAATTTTAGATTAAATCAATGGACATTGAATGTATCTAGCACAGTCACATATATTTTTGTCCACAATTTAAGATGGAATAGTGCTAGTTGTAGATCTCACTGATATCAAAAGACGTAATCCCCTCCAATGATTGCATACAAATTGGTACATTCATCAATACTCTGAGAAGAGTATTTATTTACTAACATTTCCATCTAATGTGGGGCATATATGGTATTTTAAACTCCAGTTTCAGAACTGGACAGCAACCATCTGCCATTGGCTGCAGCAGAATACTTGTTCTGTATGTTAAAAATAAGGGGTATAATGTGTCCCAATGTTGTAGAGAGTCAGTCGGTGTTCAAAGAGCAGACTAATCTGTTCTTCAGCTGTATGACAATATTCTATTATTATTCAGCTAAATTCCAGATGCATTTGCCGAATGTGCGTACACAATAAAAAGTTATCAAGGATTCACAAGGCTTCTTTGTGAATATTCTGAGTACAAGTTAAAGTAAATCACCCCACATAATTCACATTCAATAAAGTTGGCACTACTTGCAGACATGAGCCAAACACCTCACCCAAGACCTGGACGTCCAACAATTCGGCCAAATCCACACCAAGCTGGAAAGCATCTCCCAAGAGTCCATAACATACACTGCTCAAAAAAATAAAGGGAACACTTAAACAACACAATGTAACTCCAAGTCAATCACACTTCTGTGAAATCAAACTGTCCACTTAGGAAGCAACACTGATTGACAATACATTTTACATGCTGTTGGGCAAATGCGAACAGGTGTTTATTATAGGCATTTAGCAAGACACCCCCAATAAAGGAGTGGTTCTGCAGGTGGGGACCACAGACCACTTCTCAGTTCCTATGCTTCCTGGCTGATGTTTTGGTCACTTTTGAATGCTGGCGGTGCTTTCACTCTAATGGTAGCATGAGACGGAGGCTACAACCCACACAAGTGTCTCAGGTAGTGCAGCTCATCCAGGATGGAACATCAATGCGAGATGTGGCAAGAAGGTTTGCTGTGTCTGTCAGCGTAGTGTCCAGAGCATGGAGGCTCTACCAGGAGACAGGCCAGTACATCAGGAGACGTGGAGGAGGCCGTAGGAGGGCAACAACCCAGCAGCAGGACCGCTACCTCCGCCTTTGTGCAAGGAGGAGCACTGCCAGAGCCCTGCAAAATTACCTCCAGCAGGCGACAAATGTGCATGTGTCTGTTCAAACGGTCAGAAACAGACTCCATGAGGGTGGTATGAGGGTCCGACGTCCACAGGTGGGGGTTGTGCTTACAGCCCAACACCGTGTAGGACGTTTGGCATTTGCCAGAGAACACCAAGATTGGCAAATTCGCCACTGGCGCCCTGTGCTCTTCACAGATGAAAGCAGGTTCACACTGAGCACATGTTACAGACGTGACAGTCTGGAGACGCCATGGAGAACGTTCTGCTGTCTGCAACATCCTCCAGCATGACCGGTTTGGCGGTGGGTCAGTCATAGTGTGTGGTGGCATTTCTTTGGGGGGCCGCACAGCCCTCCATGTGCTCGCCAGAGGTAGCTTGACTGCCATTAGGTACCGAGATGAGATCCTCAGACCCCTTGTGAGACCATATGCTGGTGTGGTTGGCCCTGGGTTCCTCCTACTGCAAGACAATGCTAGACCTCATGTGGCTGGAGTGTGTCAGCAGTTCCTGCAAGAGGAAGGCATTGATGCTATGGACTGGCCCGCCCGTTCCCCAGACCTGAATCAAATTGAGCACATCTGGGACATCATGTTCGCTCCATCCACCAACGCCACGTTGCACCACAGACTGTCCAGGAGTTGGCGGATGCTTTAGTCCAGGTCTGGGAGGAGATCCCTCAGGAGACCATCCGCCACCTCATCAGGAGCATGCCCAGGCTTTGTAGGGAGGTCATACAGGCACGTGGAGGCCACACACACTACTGAGCCTCATTTGGACTTGTTTTACATCAAACATTACATCAAAGTTGGATCAGCCTGTAGTGTGGTTTTCCACTTTGATTTTGAGTGTGACTCCAAATCCAGACCTCCATGGGTTGATAAATTTGATTTCCATTGATCATTTTTGTGTGATTTTTGTTGTCAGCACATTCAACTATGTAAAGAGAACAGTATTTAATAAGAATATTTTATTCATTCAGATCTAGGATGTGTTATTTTAGTGTTCCCTTTATTTTTTTGAGCAGTGTATTTTAATGAAATATCACTGGACACAGAAAACAAAAGGAACAAGAGAAATAACTGAAAACCAACACAGTCCCGTGTGGAACAAACACTGACACGGAAAAATAATCACCCACAAAACACAGATAGGAAAAGTCTACCTAAGTATGATTCTCAATTAGAGACAACGAACGACAACTGCCTCTTATTGAGAACCATACTAGGCCAAACACGTAGAAAATATAACCTAGAAAAAAAGAACATAGACAACCCACCCCAACTCACACCCTGACCAACCTAACACAAAGACATAAAAAAAATTAACCAAGGTCAGAACGTGACAGGGGTATCTGCAAGTCATCTACCTTTGGATGTAGATAAAGGGCCTCATTGTCAAAATCCTGAAGTATGCCTGTAAGGTTGAAATCTGTTTGGAGACTAAACTAGTCCTCTTCCCTCATTTTAAAAAGAAAAGTCATTTCCTTTTGTGTGGTGGGCAATCTTCTTTGTCAATGAATGGAATGGATTAAATCTATATTGTATAATGTTTTGCTATGAGCAGTGTTGCACTGCAGTGTTGCACTTCAGCCCTCGTGTTTTCTATTTACCACTGCCGACTCTGATTATTTTCAGAAATGAGTCTGAATGGATGCTCCTTGATAACCTTGTATATTGTTGTTTTTTTCTTCCTTTGATTAAGTGTACTTTTACTTCTTGACTTTTTCTAAATAAATGCTTTTTTGCACTTGTTATTATTCTCAGAGAAATTAAGTATTAGAACAAATCTTTGTTTTTCTAAGGGTGTGTTCATAAATTCACTCTGGCCATCTACTCCGATTTCAGAGCACTCTCGTCTGAGTGTGTCAGAGTGTAGAATAACTGATTAATCTACGAACACGCAACACCTGTTGAATATGACCTGTGTCAGTAAACGTCTGCAAAAAAAAATAATTAGATTGTTGCCAGCAGCACAGTTAGTCACCAACACTATAAACAACATGAAAACAGCCTAACCAGCAGTTCTAGGGCGAGTAAAATGGTCAGAGTGAGGTTTTCTCCTATTTGTGTCTTGAAGTAGCTAGCAAGCTAGTCAACTTTAGCCAGTTAGTTTGGGTGCATGACTTGTGAGATCAACCCTACTCCTCAGCCAGAGCGTCCAAATGCTCCGAGAGCGAAACGCTCTGAATATACAAACAGAGAATCTGACAACGCTCTAAATTATACGAATGTCCAGAGTGCACAAATTACGAACACACCCTAAATAATTACATTTCTGGGGAATTGTCTTTGCTCTGTGACCCTCTTTCTTTTCACTTATATTGTATTATTTTCATATTTTGAAGCCATTTACACCAAAAGTAGAGTAAGATATCAAAAATCACTCTAAAATACATTATGGGGATGTTTTCTAGATGTTTTGGGGATTTTATATATCTTAATTTGCCATAGCAGTTTTGATTTTGATCAGTATCCTCTCATAACTGACCAACAATGTCTCCTCTTACGCTGTGGTTCATGTTCCGTGTCCCCTTAACTGTGTCTTTGCCTAAGAAACGGTTCACAAAGTTACGTTCTCTACTTCATTTGTTCTTGTTCTCTAAAGCACTGCAGTTTGATTTGATCTCTTCTGTGCTATTAACCCCACTACTCAGATTTCCAGTGTTACTGATGCCATTTCTATGCTCACCGATCCATATCTGTGATTCATAACCCTATATTCAATGGAATGCCTATTCTGTGGTACCAGTCCCTGTCTCTCATATTGTTACAACCGAGATGTATGGCTGTTAAATAGTTATAATTCTGCTTTATTCAAATTAATTAGATGGGAATATATTTACCTCTAGGGCTTTCTGAAAATATACGCTCATCTAAATGTCATAGCCTATTTTTTGTTATGTTCTTTGTTGCATGGTTGTACTATGCAGCATTATCAATAAAGATTGAATGTAAAATATCACTTGTATTAGATTTTTTGCATAAAAATATATTGAGGCAATAGTATTATCATTTTAACTTGGTTTATCTCAAAATGATGATGAGGGGCAATACATGCTGTCAGTTCCATGATTTTTGGCACCCTTGATTAAAAAAAATACTATACAATAAATAATATAATTTGAAAAAGGATCCGTTGTCACGACTTCCTCTGAAGTCAGTCCCTCTCCTTGTTCGGGTGACGTTCAGCGGTCGACGTCACCGGTCTTCCAGCCATCTCCGATCCACCTTTCATTTTCCATTTGTTTTGTCTTGTCTTCCCACACACCTTGTTTCAATTCCATCAATTACATGTTGTGTATTTAGCCCTCTGTTCCCCCCATGTCCTTGTTCTGTATTGTTTATTGTAAGTGCTTGTGCACGTTTATTCTGGTGTGCCTTGGGTTATGTTCCCATTTATTGATTGTTCTGTTTTCCGGTGGGTTTTTATTATTAAACAGTGCCGTTGGAAACACAGTTTTTGCTCTCTTGCGTCTGACTTCTCCGCCGCCAGTACGCACCCCTTACAGTATACCGGACCAAACGTATGGAGTCAGCAGGAGCAGGTACCCCAGGTATAGGGGTGGAGGAGCGCGTCTGCGTGAGGTTGGCCTGCAGAGACACCACCCTCACGTTCGACCAGCTGGCGGACCTGTCCATCCGGCTGGATAACCTGCTGGCTACCCGCGGACGTTCAGATCGGGGTCTGGTGGATCCATCCTCCCGCACCCCCTCTCTGACGATACCCATGGAGCTGGGAGGGGCGGTGCGCAGGGAGACCGGAGGGGGTTCCAGCTTGTGCACCATCTGTGGCCGCAGAGGTCACACTGCCGGTCGGTGCTGGGTTGGTTCCTCTGGGTATCGAGGCAGCTTTGTTTGGGCGACGTTCGGTGGTCGACGTCACCGGTCTTCTAGCCATCTCTGATCCACCTTTCATTTTCCATTTGTTTTGTCTTGTCTTCCCACACACCTAGTTTCAATTCCATCAATTACATGTTGTGTATTTAGCCCTCTTTTCCCCCCATGTCCTTGTCCTGTATTGTTTATTGTAAGTGCTTGTGCACGTTTATTCTGGTATACCTTGGGTTATGTACCCATTTATTGATTGTTCTGTTTCCGGTGGGTTTTTATTATTAAACTGCACCGTTGGAAACACAGTTTTTGCTCTCCTGCGTCTGACTTCTCTGCCGCCAGTACGCACCCCTTACATCAGTGTAGTTTTCATCACAAGGGGAGGCTGCTAGAGTATTGAAAACAGGGGTATCAATATGTATTTACCCTAAAAAATGTTGACCATGCAATATAAAGTCTAAACCATCTTGAACTTTTTTTTCCACATTTTCCTGCCTTAAAATTAAAACTAAAAAAGTGATTAAAATCTATATTTATTTCCTACAGATCTACACAACCTACTCAAAATGTTCAAAGTGAAAGAAGGTTATATAAATGTTTCTATACTAATCCAAACTAAACTGAAATGTAATAATTGGGTAAGTATCTACCACCCTGAGTTAATGCTTGGTGGAAGCACCTTTGGCAGCCATTACAGCTGTGAATCGTTTGGAGTAAGATTCCATCAAATTTGCACATCTCTTAGGGCAACATATTTCCATTGTTTTTGTCAAAATTGCTCAAGCTCATTACATTTGGTTGGGAATCATTGATGGACAACAATATTCAAATATTGTCTCTGATTTTCAAGCAAATTTAAGTCAGGAGTGAGACTAGACCACTCAGGTACAACTCTTGTAAAGCCATTCTGGTGTGTCTTTGGCATTAAAATGTGTAATTGTCTCGCTGAAAAATAAAACCCTATTCCAGGGTGAGGTTTTCAAATGACTTTGGGTTTTTCTCAAACTTTTTCCCTTGGCTTTGCTCCTTTAATATTTATTTTGATCCTGACATACTCCCCAGTCCTTGCCGATGACAAGCATACCCATAACGTGATACTGCCACCACAATATGGTTTTGAGTTTAGGCTAAAAAGTTAATTTATTTGCTGTTTTGTCTTGTAGTATTACTTAACAGCCTTGTTACAAACACAATGGATTATTTAGAATGGATTTTTTAAGACAGGCTCATTTCTTTTCACTTTGTCATACAGGCCAGTAGTATGTAATGAATGCAATGTTGTTGATCCCTTTGTATTTTCAAATATTGTGGTGGCAGCATCATGTTATGGGTATTTTTTGTCACCGGCAGAGACTGGGGAATTTGTTAGGATCAACAGATCTCACCTCAGTCTTTTTTTTGGTTGTTGTTTTTTTTGTGTGTGAATTTTACCCCTTTTTCTCCCCAATTTCGTGGTATCCAATTGTTTTTAGTAGCTACTATCTTGTCTCATTGCTACAACTCCCGTACGGGCTCGGGAGAGATGAAGGTTGAAAGTCATGCGTCCTCCGTTACACAACCCAACCCAATTAGAGGCAGCTGGTAATCGTCTCTAATTGGGGATCATATTTAGGTAGCATTTTTCCCACCTGTGTTTGTGGGATATTATTTTGTGTTTGTGGATGTGCACCACGTAGTCACGTTTCGTTGTTAGTTTATTGTTTTGGTTGTTTAAGTTTCACTTTAAATAAATATGTGGAACTCAATCTCCGCTGCGCCTTCCGTCTCTCCACACGTACGTAAGCAGTGGCACTACTGAATGTAAGAGTATTGATCCCGGTCTTCCATCTCCAAATCGCCCCTAGATTTGGATGAAATAGAAAAGAAGCCACGACTGACATTTCCATTGGAATCTATGCCTATATACTTCCACTCTGTGACAATCAGCATTGAGTAGACAGGAAACAAAATCCATCATGTTGTTTGCACAGAATAGTTGAGCGCCCGAATCTTAGGAGACATTAACGAACAATCAGCAACAGGTTTGTTGGACTTAATATTTTTACCTGCTTACAGTAGACATTCTAATAAACTCAATCTAGTAGATCCAAAGGCCTGTTTAAAGACATGTTATTCTCCTACTAGCCACGTTTACCCGTCTTCAGGAAGAGATCGCACCTAATATCAATATTTCATAAACAAATGAGTGATTTGATGGAGGGCAGTGTCAGAGTGGCCCTGGAAGGTCTGGATCAATGGCAGGATGCCTCTGCCTGGCTGTCTCTGCCAATCCCAGCCAGGATAATGTTATTACCCATCGGTGTGGACCATCGACCAGCCCGCTGATCTTTAAGTAGGCTAATCTCATAACAAGCATTAAAACATTTGTTCAGTGACGCACAGCTGCAGGTCCAGCCCAGCACTCAGGATCAACTCTCTAAAAGGTCCCTCTCCTGGCTGGAGGATCTGCATTTAGAGGTTGGGGCTGTAGTCTTGTGAAGATTAGTAGTTGTAGTTGGAGTAGGAGTAGTTGTATATGGGACCCTAATTTAGTTAAAATGACGTGGAAACAACATTGATTCAACCAGTGTGTGCCCAGTGGGTTATGACTCAGATGGGTCAAAGTTCAGTTAGAGCACAGCATTTATGGATGATTTGTCTACTGTACATAACAACACATGACAAAGAGGGAAAGGGAGAGTGAACATTTGTATTTGTTAGTGACGTTAATCATGATCAAATAGTTCATTGCCAGCATTTGTTTGGATGTTAAGTGACGAGAAGGAGTCATTGATGCGAGTAACCAGTCTTGTTCAGCACATTGTAATACATCCGGGTATATCAAGCACACTGGTAAAAACACTGGTGTTGCAGCAATGAACATTTACCAACAGATGGCATTAACGTGCCATCTTACACCCATAACATCTTCCCTTTTATAAAATAGGACAGGAGATTCACCAACAATTCACCAACAAAACAAACCTAGTAATAATATCCAACATGAACAGTTTAGGTTTCTTTCAGATAGAAAAAATAAACAACACATTTTGATAGTCTCTTCACTTTCTTTATTTTTAAAAACATCTGTCAGCAATGCCTAATAGGAAACCTACAGATGAAGTATTTTAGGTGGCTGGGACAGCTGCCTGCAGCGTGAAAAGACAGGGGGCTTTTCTGTGAGGACTGTGGGATCACGCACTGGCGTACAGTACAGTTTCTTCAACAACAATTGATCAAGTGTAGTGCAGTGAATTATCAACAAGAAGGAGTGGTCTACGTTTTTGGTCACTTTAATTTCATTTCCTGTGTGCCCTCCCTCATCCAGCAGAGGACGTCATTTCATTTCCTGTGTGACCTCCCTCATCCAGCAGAGGACGTCATTTAATTTCCTGTGGGACCTCCCTCATCCAGCAGAGGACCTCATTTAATTTCCTGTGGGACCTCCCTCATCCAGCAGGGGACGTCATTTCATTTCCTGTGTGACCTCCCTCATCCAGCAGAGAACGTCATTTCATTTCCTGTGTGACCTTCCCTCATCCAGCAGAGGACGTAATTTCATTTCCTGTGTGACCTCTCTCATCCAGCAGAGGACGTCATTTCATTTCCTGTGTGACCTCCCTCAATCAGCAGAGGACGTCATTTCATTTCCTGTGTGACCTCCCTCATCCAGCAGAGGACGTCATTTCATTCTGTTCCATCTCCCTCGACTGCCTCAAATCAGCCGAGTGGTGTTGAATCGCCTGCATTTAAGTCATCTGTCATCATATTACATGTTTTCTCTGTGACCTAGAAACATCTACAGGACAGAGAAGCTATCCTTGCAGCTGAAGACAGAGCAGTACACTTCAACTTCAACAATTTCAAAACATTCTCATTAAAAAAATGTGTACAGGTCCCACTCGGCACACCAAATAATTTCAAAGTGGACATTTGGGTAATATACAGTATGTAGCTATGTAGCTTATTGACATTTTTTTGTTGAACCCGTGGTTGAATTGAAACAATAGCTGTTGATGACATCGCAAATGCTATATAGGCCTAAGTGCATTCAGAAAGTATTCAGACCGCTTGACTTTTTCCATATTTTGTTACGTTACAGCCTTGTTCTAAAATGGATTCAATAAATAAATATCCTCATCAATCGACACATAATGACAAAGCAAAAATATGATTTTAGAATTTTTAGCAAATGTATAAAAAAAACAAAAAAACAAAAATACCTTATTTACATAAGTATTCAGACCCTTTTAACCAGCAAGACTTCCTAGAGCTGGCCGCCTGGCCAAACTGAGCAATCAGGGGAGAAGGGCCTTGGTCAGAGGTGACCAATAACCCGATGGTCACTAACAGAGCTCTAGAGTTCCTCTGTGGAGATGGGAGAACGTTCCAGAAGGACAACCATCTCTGCAGCACTCCACCAATCAGGCCTTTATGGTAGAGTAGCCAGACGGTAGGTACTCCTCAATGAATAGCACATGAAATCCCGCGTGGAGTTTGCCAAAAGGCACCTGATGGACTCAAACCATGAGAAACATTTCTTGTTAACACACTATAGTTTTTGCAAGACGGTTAGGACATCTACTTTGTGCATGACACAAGTCATTTTTTCAACAATTGTTTACAGACAGATTATTTCACTTATAATTCACTGTATCACAATTCCAGTGGGTCAGACGTTTATATACACCAAGTTGACTGTGCCTTTAAACAGCTTGGAAAATTCTGGAAAATGATGTCATGGTTTTATAAGCTTCTGATAGGCTAATTGACATAATTTGAGTCAATTGGAGGTGTAACTGTCAATGTATTTCAAGGCCTACCTTCAAACTCAGTGCCTCTTTGCTTGACATCATGGGAAAATCAAAATAAATCAGCCCCAAAAAAATTATAGACCTCCACAAGTCTGGTTCATCCTTGGGAGCAGTTTCCAAACGCCTGAAGGTACCACGTTCATCTGCACAAACAATAGTACGCAAGTATAAACAACATGGGACACCACAGCCGTCATACTCAGGAAGGAGACACGTTCTGTCTCCTAGAGATGAACGTTCTTTGATGCAAAAAGTGCAAATCAATCCCAGAACAACAGCAAAGGTCCCTGCGAAGATGCTGGAGGAAACAGGTACAAAAGTATCTATATCCACAGTAAAACGAGTCCTATATCGACATAACCCGAAAGGCTGCTCAGCAAGGAAGAAGCCACTGCTCCAAAACCGCCATAAAAAAGCCAGACTACAGTTTGCAACTGCAGAAGGGGACAAAGACCGTACTTTTTAGAGAAATGTCCTCTGGTCTGATGAAACAAAAATGGAACTGTTTGGCTGTAATGACCATCGTTATGTTTGGAGGAAAAAGGGGGAGGCTTGCAAGCCAAAGAACACCATCCCAACCCTGAAGCATGGGGGTGGCAGCATCATGTTGTGGGCGTGCTTTGCTGCAAGAGGGACTGGTGCACTTCATGAAATAGATAAGTAGCTGGTGTGGAAAAATAAGTGGATATATTGACGCAACAACTCAAGACATCAGTCAGGAAGTTAAAGCTTGATCGCAAATGGATCTTCCAAATGGACAATTACCCCATGCATACTTCCAAAGTTGTGGCAAAATGGCTTAAGGACTTCAAAGTCAAGGAATGGGAGTGGCCGTCACAAAGCCCTGACCTCAATCCTATAGAAAATGTGTGGGCAGAACTGAAAAAGCTAGTGCGAGCAATTAGGCCTATAAACCTGACTCAGTTACACCAGCTCTGTCAGGAGGAATGGGCCAAAATTCACCCAACTTATTGTGGAAAGCTTGTGGAAGGCTACCCGAAACGTTTGACCCAAGTTAAACTACTTCTTCAGGATAGGGGGCAGCATTTTCACTTTTGGATAAATAGTGTGCCCAAATTCCTGCTACTCATCCCCAGAATATAAGATATGCATATTATTAGTAGATTTAGATAGAAAACACTCTGAAGTTTCTAAAACGGTTTGAATCATGTCTGTGAGTATAACAGGCAAAACCCTGAGGACAAACCATTCAGATTTCTTTTTTTTTTTGAGGTCACTGTCTAATCAATGAGGTTTCATTGGGAAACCAGATTTCTAAGGGACTTGTTTGCAGTTCCTACCGCTTCCACTGGATGTCAACAGTCTTTAGAAATGAATGAAGAAGTACGGCCATCTTGAATGAATGTCACTTGAATTGTACTTTTTCAGAGAGGCGCATGACTCGAAAAGTAGCGTCAGTTTGTTGTCTTCCTGTATTGAACACAGATAGTCCCGTCTTCAATTTGATCGATTATTAACATTTTAAAAATACCTAAAGTTGTATTACAAAAGTAGTTTGAAATGTTTTGGCAAAGTTTACAGGTAACTTTTGAGATATATTGTAGTGATGTTGCGCAAATTGGAAGCTGTGCTTTTCTGGATCAAACGCCCCAAATAAATGGACATTTTGGATATATATCGACGGAATTAATCGAACAAAAGGACCATTTGTGATGTTTATGGGACATATTGGAGTGCCAACAAAAAAAGCTCGTTAAAGGTAAAGGCATGATTTATATTTTATTTCTGCGTTTTGTGTCGCGCCTGCAGGGTTGAAATATGCTACTCTCTCTTAGTTTACTGTTGTGCTATCCTCAGATAATAGCATCTTATGCTTTCGCCGAAAAGCCTTTTTGGAATCTGACATGTTGGCTGGATTCACAAAGAGTGTAGCTTTAATTTTGTATCTTACATGTGTGATTTAATGAAAGTTTGATTTTTATATCATTTTATTTGAATTTGGCGCTCTGTATTTTCCCTGGCTATTGGCCAAGTGGGACGCAAGCATACCGCCTATCCCAGAGAGGTTGAAGGCAATGCTACCAAATACTAATTGAGTGTATTTACACTTCTGACCCACTGGGAATGTGATCAAAGGAATAAAAGCTGATCTAAATCATTCTCTCTACTATTATTCTGACATTTCACATTCTTAAAATAAAGTGGTGATCCTAACTGACCTAAAACCGGGAATTTGCACCAGGATTAAATGTCAGGAATTGTGAAAAACTGAGTTTAAATGTATTTGGCTAAGGTGTATGTAAACTTTCGACTTCAACTATATGTGGTTGTAGAGTAGTGGCCTGTGGGCACACACTTTAAGTGTTGTGAAATATTTTGTGAATGTATTATGATGTTTTTAAAATTGTATAACTGCCTTCCTTTTTGCCTTCGCAGCAGTTAATGAGGATCCATAAAAATTACAAATACAGAGTGAAAATCTCTTATGGTGGCGTTGTTCAGACTGTTCTAGAGTTCTTGGATTTTCTTAGAACATCTCACTCAGTAGTCACTGTTCTCTATGGTCTTGAAGACGATGCCTCTCTTGACAGTAGGTGATAGATCAGGTTGAGATATGAGGGTAACATCTTCCCTAATCTTCTGTGGTGTAAACCCATTTGGGGCAGACCTCAGCAGCAGAGAAAGGCTGGCTAAGATGCTAACATGATAGTTTCCACTGTTTCGACTTGTTGCTGTTGTTCCTGGTGTTTCTGTGGAAAATGCACTTCTGCTCAGCAAGTTTAATCTCGTACAGACAGTTCATCACTCCCACACCCTACTTGGAATTGAACCAACTGGCTGACAAGCGACCGTGGTGGGGATGGTGGTTGTAGTTGAAGGGCCAAAGGAGAATGGATTAGGTTTTTATTATTAAGGTTTGAGCTCATAACATTGTACTTTGACCTGAAAGTAATTTCACGCCAGTTGTCAAATTGGTACTTTTAAATTATTTCAATGATCTTGATGAATGGTCAATACAATTTGCCATGAATTATTGCAGCAGAGGTATATGATTTCTACTGTATAATAAATAATATACTGTGTAGTAAATGTTCTGTAATGTCCTCTGTGACATATAATTATAGTATTACATCTAAAATGGCCTCCATGCTGAAATTAGTCTTAATCCCTGCTTGTAGTATGTTATTCCAATGCTAGATACTCTATGCGATTTCCTTAAATGAACACTGTTGCAATGCACTAAGCACCACCCCTTCAATCACAGTCTACTCTAGTACATCATAGTGTTTGAAGTTGCTAATTGGCTTCCTGCTTGCTGTTTATACTTCATACTGTATTTCAGATATTCATTGGTTGGTTGGTTGTTTTTTCCTCATTTGGCACTTTGATGATGTGATATATAACACACTTGAATTGAGTGTATAATGCAGACAACAAACTGAATACTTAAAACATTTCTATAACATAAAACCATTAAAACACTGTGTTGAACTACATATTTGAAACTCCATAGAGTACCTACCTATACGGGTCTTTCCTCACTGGTGAATTGTCAATAGTTGCCTTATTGCTCACTGGGTGTACCCAGCTGTAATCCCAGTAGGCTTTGCTTGTGTATTGAAATTTACACTGCTCCCTCTCTCTCTTTCTTTATCAGTTCTCACTGAGAGGCCAGCAGGGATTCACTCTAGTTGAGAGTTTGAGCAAGGAAGCAGGCCACAGTCCGACAATTACCAACAGCTCTACGTAAATTCAGATACGAATATACTGTAGGGTGGTAGGTAAATCAACTATATGGGCCTAACTGTTAAGACTTTGGTATTGCTGTTGAACATTTCCTCCATTTTAACTAAGGGCTTGGACTGGGGGATGATTGGTTGTCTATATTTTAAATGGATCTTCAATAATACTTTAGTTAAGTGTCAGTAGAAAGGTGTCAATTTAGTCAAAAGTAATTCTATAGACCATAGACTTTATCATGTCCAATGTAAATTAAACATACTCTTGACCATGACCTTATGGTCTTTTCTCAGATGTAATACTGGTATGTGTTATGCACTGAATAATAACAATACCAGCAAAAATGGCCGGTCAGCTACAGAAGATCGTAGCAGTGATAGAGTCTGTAATGGAAGTGTTTGAACAGGGAGCTGAGGTGGTGGCCAGTATTGCAGGTGACATCTTCCTTGTTTTCGCCATCGCTGCTCCCATAATGAAATTGCTCCTGAACAATGTGGAGAGCAAGGAAGCTGCGTTCATGAATGAGCAGTTCCAGAAGATTTGTGAACGCCTGGAGTGTCACGGACGTCGTCGTGGAAATGACCGGACCATGGTGCAGCGCGGTGAGCGTACATTTTCCTTTATTTATGTAAATGTCGCCAACAAAACAAGAAACAAAGAAACGACCGTGAAGCTTACTAGGGCTATAGTGCCACTAACAAAAATAACTACCCACAAAATACAAAGGAAAAGTATGATTCCCAATCAGAGACAACAATAGAACAGCTGTCCCTGATTGAGAACCATACCCGGCCAAAACATAGAAACAGAAAACATAGAAATAAAGAAACTAGAATGCTCACCCTAGTCACACCCTAGCCTACCCAGAATAGAGAATAAAAGCCTCTCTATGGCCAGGGCGTGACATGGAGGTGGTTTCAGAGGAGATGCAGCGGATTGACGAGGAGATCGAGAAGAGCAGAGTGGACGCTGCCTAATTTTCTGTAGAGGAGAACATCTTCAACCAGTTCCGCAAGTACATGGACATCCGCAATGCCAAACCCAAGTTTGGTGAGATGAAGAAGAAGCTTTTCGTGAAGAGGTGAAGAAGAAGCTTTTCATGGAGCATTTTGTCAAAACAGGTGGTGACAAAAACCTAATTAACCTCTGCAGTGCCGTGATGTGAGACAACTTCTCTGGAGAGTCAGTTTTGGAGATTGATTTTAACTATGAGGAGAAAAGTCGACGCGCAATATAAGACTTATGTGTGATTGAATCCAATATTTTACATAGGCCTCATCGCTCTGATGGGCTACACCGCTCTAAAGGACTGTGATGACGAAGAGAAGCTTCTTCAAGACTGGGGTGAAAAGATGAAGGATGTACAGGTGAAAATGAATGCTGTCATTGAGGACTGCATCACCAGCTTCCCCAAGCAGTCTGAACTGGATTCCCGGAGGTTGGTTAGGGACCATTCTGACCTGAGCAACCAGCAGCTGGCAGACGCCATTTTGGAGAAGCTGAAAAGAAAGTATGACTGGGTGTGCTGGTCTGTCCGTATATTCAGCTCCCCTTCGGGCCTGTTCTCCAACAAAAAAGACATCCAGTGCCCCACAAGGAAAAGTTGCTTTCAGGTGCCAGCGACAGATGAGAAGCTGAACGTCATGAAGTCCTACAGTCCCTCGCCCGAGCCTCTGAACAAGGCCCACATCCAGTAGCTGATCCAGGGTCAGAAGAAACTCACCGTAGTGGGTACAGCTGAGCTCCTGTTTGAGCAGTTGCCAGGTCCATGTGCAGTCCACACAGTCAAGACTTGCAAAGACCTGGCTTGTGCCTGAAGCTTTGCCGAAGAGCTACACTACTGGGAGGAGCACAATAGCTTTTATGTTTGCATTCACTACAATTTACGTTTTCTCACTTAAAAATGAATTCATAATTAGCCATAGCTCCCAGGGTTATATTCAGTCCAATTTGATCTTTGCACCAAGACTGACATTGACAAGTACTTTCTCTCTTTCTCAGTTGAGTTCCGATCGCCAGCTATACTAATGAGGAGGAACATAGGCATAACACTTATAATAAAGCAAGATACTTACCAACAACTGTTTTACCTATTAATCTATTCTTTGTCAAATTAAATGTACTAAAATAATGTAACAAAAATTATTTGTTTGTAGAAATACTGTACATTTTCAGATAAACCACACATTTGAATTTGTAATTATTATGGATCCCCATTAGCTGATGCCACTCTTCCTGGGGACCAACAAAATTAAGGCAGTTTATGCATTTTTAAAAACATTACAATAAACACAACACATTGTGTGCCCAACTCCACCACTACCACATATCTATGTACAGTACAAAATCCATGTGTACGTGTGTGTATACTGCATATATTATCATGTGTGTGTGTATGCTGGTGTCTAATGGTGCCAGAGGGGATGACTGCCGTTTTATTGGCTCTTAATCAACCGTGCTATTTTGTTAGTTTTTTCGCATTGTTTGTAACTTATTTTGTACATAATGTTGCTGCAACCGTCTCTTATGACCTAAAAGAGCTTCTGGACATCAGAACAGCGATTACTCACCTGGAATTGGACTAAGAATTCTTCTTTAATGAGTCGGACTGGAAGGATATACTCCAGACACCCATATAGGCCCTCATCCCCGTCATTCGCTGGAGGAAGAAACAGAGATTTGGCAGACAGAGATCGGGGTGCCTTGTGAGGATCAGGCGACGAGAGGCTAATCTGCCTTTGTCATCCATACTTGTCACGACTTCCACCAAAGTCGGTCCCTCTCCTTGTTCGGGCGACGTTGGGCGGTCGACGTCTCCGGCCTTCTAGCCATCATCGTTTCACTTTTCATTTTCCATTTGTTTTGTCTTTGTTTTACACACCTAGTTTCAATTCTCCAATTACATGTTGTGTATTTAACCCTCTGTTCCCCCCATGTCCTTGTCCTGTATTGTTTATTGTAAGTGCTTGTGCCACGTTTATTCTGGTGTGCGTCGGGTTATGTACCTATTTATTGATTGTTCTGTTTTCCGGTGGGTTTTTATTATTAAACTGCACCGTTGGAAACACAGTTTTTGCTCTCCTGCGTCTGACTTCTCTGCCGCCAGTACGCGCCCCTTACATCAGTGTAGTTTTTGTCACAAGGGGAGATTGCTAGAGTATTGAAAACAGGGGTATCAATATGTATTTACCCTAAAAAATGTTTTTAACCCTCTGTTTTCCCCATGGTTTTTGTGCGTGATTGTTTTATGTATGTTCGTTCCGTTATTGTGGGCTCGGTATTACGACATGTTATTGGAATATTTGAGTAAAGTTACTTATGTTACTCATCTCTGCTGTCCTGCGCCTGACTCCTCTGCACCAGCTACACCCAGACCACTACAGTACCGCTAGTTAACATTCAATCGCTAGAAAATGAATGGGACGAACTGAAAGCATGTATATCCTACCAACGGAACATTAAAAACTGTAATATCTTGTGTTTCACCGAGTCGTGGCTGAACGACGACATGAATAACATACAGCTGGCAGCTTATACCGTACACTCTATCGGCAGGATAGAACAGCAGCCTCTGGTAAGACATGGTGTCACGGATCCCTCCGGAGCTTTCATTACGCACACCTGTCCCCTATTCTCACTGATTAGTACTTGTAAAAGTGTGCCCTTTGGTTTCCATTAGGCTGTCCATTATTGTTACTATGTCCATTGGTCGTGAGTACCTGTGCTGTGTGTTTTGGCTTTGTTGCCGCTTGTGGATTGCACAGATGATCGGGTCTCGTCCCGTGTGTTAATCATTGTGCACTTGTGTTATTTATTCAAGGTACTCCTCTTTTGTTTGGGTTTCTACCCTGTGTTTTGTACAGTGTTTGTTTGGTCTTCGTCCCTGTGCACGCCGTAATTTGGGTATAAATAAAACCCCTATTACACATTCCTGCGCCTGTCTCCCTTATCGTTCATACCAATGTGACACACGGGGCAGGGGCCTATGCATATTTGTAAACAACAGCTGGTGAACGATATCTAAGGAAGTCTCGAGGTTTTGCTCGCCTGATGTAGAGTATCTCATGATAAGCTGTAGACCACACTATCTACCTAAAGAGATATCTGTATTTTTTGTAGCTGTCTACATACAGACCAACAGACTCGGTCTACCCACAGACCGATGCTAGCACTAAAACCACACTCAATGAGCTGTACACCGCAATAAGTAAACAGAAGCACAAGTGACTCGGCCTATAAAAAAGTGGCCAGATGAAGCAGATGCTAAACTACAGGACTGTTTTGCTATCACAGACTGGAATATGTTCCGCGATTCTTCCGATGGCATTGAGGAGTAGACCACATCAGTCGCTGGCTTCATCAATAAGTGCATCGATGACGTCGTACCCACAGTGACTGTACGTACTTTCCCCAACCAGAAGCCATGGATTACTGGCAACATTCGCACTGAGCTAAAGGGTAGAGCTGCCGCTTTCAAGGAGCGGGCTGTGTGCTCAGTCCACTCCTGTATTCCCTGTTCACTCATGACTGCACGGCCAGGCACGACTCCAACACCATCATTAAGTTTGCCAATTGCAAAACAGAGGTAGGCCTGATCACCGACATCGATGAGACAGCCTATAGGGAGCATGTCAGAGACCTGACTGTGTGGTGCAAGGATAACAACCTCACCCTCATCGTGATCACACCTACTCATTCCAGGGTTTTTCTTCATTTTTACTATTGTTTAACACTTTTTTGGTTACCACATGATTCCATATGTGTTATTTCATAGTTTTGATGTTTTCAGTACTATTTTACAATGTAGAAAATAGTCAATATAATATGAAAAATATATATAAGAAAAACCCTTGAATGAGTAGGTGTGTCCAAACTTTTGACTGGTACTGTACTTCTCCCCATTTTAGCTACTGTTGTATCAATATGTTTTGACAGTTTACAATCCAGGGTTACTCCAAGCAGTGTAGTCACCTCACCTTGCTCAATTTCCACATGATATTTTACAAGATTTAGTTGAGGTTTAGGGTTCAGTGAATGGACTAACTTATTCCTTGCCACCCACTCTGAAACTAACTGCAACTCTTTGTTAAGTGTTGCAGTAATTTCAGTCATTGTAGTAGCTGACAAGTATAGTGTTGAGTCATCAGCTGTCTGGGTGGCTGGTCTCAGACGATACCGCAGGTGAAGAAGCCAGATGTAGAGGTCCTGATCTGGCATGGTTACACGTGATCTGCGGTTGAGAGGCCGGTTGAACGTACTGCCAATTTCTTCAAAACAATATTGGAGGTGGCTTATGGTAGAGCAATGAGCATTCAATTTTCTGGCAACAGCTCTGGTGGAGATTCCTGCAGTCAGCATGCCTATTGCTCACGCCCTCAAAACTTGAGGATTCTGTGGCATGGTGTAGGGTGACATAATTGCACATTTTTGCAGTGTTTTTTTTTATTGCCCCCAGTAAAAGGTGCACCTGTGTAATGATCATGCTGTTTAATCAGCTTCTTGATATGCCACACTTATCAGGTGGGTGGATGCTCAAAAACATGGAGGTTCACAAATGTATGCACCAAACATTTGAGAAATAAGCTATTTGTGCATATGGAACATTTCTGGGATATTTTATTTCAGCTCATGAAACATGGAACCAACACTTTACATGTTGCATTTTTATTTTTGTTCAGTATATAAACAAACACTTTAGAGTGAACTTTCACTTGCAGACTGACATTTCAGCTGCTGCAATTTGCATTTACAGTGCCTTGCGAAAGTATTCGGCCCCCTTGAACTTTGCGACCTTTTGCCACATTTCAGGCTTCAAACATAAAGATATAAAACTGTATTTTTTTGTGAAGAATCAACAACAAGTGGGACACAATCATGAAGTGGAACAACATTTATTGGATATTTCAAACTTTTTTAACAAATCAAAAACTGAAAAATTGGGCGTGCAAAATTATTCAGCCCCTTTACTTTCAGTGCAGCAAACTCTCTCCAGAAGTTCAGTGAGGATCTCTGAATGATCCAATGTTGACCTAAATGACTAATGATGATAAATACAATCCACCTGTGTGTAATCAAGTCTCCGTATAAATGCACCTGCACTGTGATAGTCTCAGAGGTCCGTTAAAAGCGCAGAGAGCATCATGAAGAACGAGGAACACACCAGGCAGGTCCGAGATACTGTTGTGAAGAAGTTTAAAGCCGGATTTGGATACAAAAAGATTTCCCAAGCTTTAAACATCCCAAGGAGCACTGTGCAAGCGATAATATTGAAATGGAAGGAGTATCAGACCACTGCAAATCTACCAAGACCTGCTGTCCCTCTAAACTTTCAGCTCATACAAGGAGAAGACTGATCAGAGATGCAGCCAAGAGGCCCATGATCACTCTGGGTGAACTGCAGAGATCTACAGCTGAGGTGGGAGACTCTGTCCATAGGACAACAATCAGTCGTATATTGCACAAATCTGGCCTTTATGGAAGAGTGGCAAGAAGAAAGCCATTTCTTAAAGATATCCATAAAAAGTGTCGTTTAAAGTTTGCCACAAGCCACCTGGGAGACACACCAAACATGTGGAAGAAGGTGCTCTGGTCAGATGAAACCAAAATTGAACTTTTTGGCAACAATGCAAAACGTTATGTTTGGCGTAAAAGCAACACAGCTCATCAGCCTGAACACACCATCCCCACTGTCAAACATGGTGGTGGCAGCATCATGGTTTGGGCCTACTTTTCTTCAGCAGGGACAGGGAAGATGGTTAAAATTGATGGGAAGATGGATGGAGCCAAATACAGGACCATTCTGGAAGAAAACCTGATGGAGTCTGCAAAAGACCTGAGACTGGGACGGAGATTTGTCTTCCAACAAGACAATGCTCCAAAACATAAAGCAAAATCTACAATGGAATGGTTCAAAAATAAACATATCCAGGTGTTAGAATGGCCAAGTCAAAGTCCAGACCTGAATCCAATCGAGAATCTGTGGAAAGAACTGAAAACTGCTGTTCACAAATGCTCTCCATCCAATCTCACTGAGCTCGAGCTGTTTTGCAAGGAGGAATGGGAAAAAAATTCAGTCTCTCGATGTGCAAAACTAATAGAGACATACCCCAAGCGACTTACAGCTGCAATCGCAGCAAAAGGTGGAGCTACAAAGTATTAACTTAAGGGGGCTGAATAATTTTGCACACCCAATTTTTCAGTTTTTGATTTGTTAAAAAAGTTTGAAATATCCAATAAATGTCGTTCCACTTCATGATTGTGTCCCACTTGTTGTTGATTCTTCACAAAAAAATACAGTTTTATATCTTTATGTTTGAAGCCTGAAATGTGGCAAAAGGTCGCAAAGTTCAAGGGGGCCGAATACTTTAGCAAAGGCACTGTATATGATGACAACTCAATTGGCATTGTATTTTGCCAATCCTGTCTCTGTTATTTTGGCACATACTGCTTCACTGAAACAGCTCCCATTCCATGTGATTTGATCAATCAACCCACACCACGGGCATGCTAAGACAAATTATTGCTGGGAAGTTGGAGGACGATGTGTTTACTCATGAATGCCTAGCATAGAAATGCTCATTACATCTTTACCTATTGTATTGTGCAACATAAATGGTGGTATCACAGGTCATCTTGATTCAGTCTATAAAAGTCCATAGTTCCACAACTCCCACAACCTTATGAAGTGTGCTTACATTTAGTATCATAATGTTTAACCCATTCCATTTTCCTTGCATTCCATTTATTTTGCACCTTTGTTTTCTGAGGAATTTGACTACTTTTATATATTTTATTTTTCTAAAAATGTTGATCTGAAGTGGTGCTTCACCTTGGTGCTGGAAGAGGTGAGCCCCCCCCCCCCCCCTACAGTGCTTTGAACATCTGGAAAGGCACTATATAAATGCAATCAATTAATGATTATGAAGTGGTTGTTAAGAGGTCTGTGTGTAGCTTGTGTAGAGGAGTCAGGCGCGGGACAGCAGATATGAGTAAATAAACATCATTTTCTCAAAATAGGCAAATACAATAAGGCAAGTCCACATAACGGACCGTATAACATACAAACAATCACTCACAAACAAACATGGGGGAACAGAGGGTTAAATAATGAACAAGTAATTGGGGGATTGAAACCAGGTGTGTAAAACAAAGACAAAACAAATGGAAAATGAAAAGTGGATCGGCGATGGCTAGAAGGCCGGTGACGTCGACCGCTGAACGCCGCCCAACAAAGGAGAGGGACCGACTTCGGCGGAAGTTGTGACAGTGGTGGTTTGATGTCTATGGCCTGCATATTACAAACTAGACATTGCCAACAACTTCAACATTTTTAAAGGGGATGAAAAGAACACAATTCATTGCACACCCTTAAACTGAGTAATAAGAACACCATATTGACCATTTTAAACCATGTCTATATTACTTTGTCAACATATGAGTACATGAGCCTTAAACAACACAAATTATAATATAATTCATCTACAAGGCACTATCATCTCTTCATATAGAGTAGCATGTTTGTATGGTTTTCTTTAGATAATGAGGGCAAAAACAATGTTCAAGATGTTTTTTCTGATCTAAAAGGAATAATTATTTTGTTCTAGTATCTCTGTCAATATGCCTTCCTCTTATCACACAAATTACCTTATCAAATAAAAACAAAGATGGATATTACTATGTTAAAATAAATGATCTTGATTTATTTGGTTTGCTGTCTTTGGTCACCACAGTATAGTATGTTTGAGGAAAGGGCTGAAACTGCACTGGAAGATTGCCTAAATCTGCATGTAAGGTGAGGAGTTACAGATCGGAAAAATGAATTGTACTCACTATGTTATATATACTCAATGACATCATAGCAACACAATCGAAGTCTAAGGGAAGAGCTAACTGAGGGACAGAAGCTGTGGCTATAGAATTATAGTTTGAAAACACCCAACATGCTCTGTAATTTTGTGGCCATATGGCTGAAATATCTTACGCACAGAGCGTTCACATCCCCTAACTATAAAGAGCAGGGTCAGAAATACTCTCACTATGAATAAACTGTCTAGAATATACTTTTATGTTTTGTTGATACAAATATGTGTTCTACATGAAAACAGGACATTTTAGCCCAAAACCTGGTTGCCTCTCCAGGAAGCTGACACTTGGCCGCAAGCAGATTGTCCAGCAAGACAATAACCTCCCAGTTAAATCCTTACCAATGTGCTCTTTAATATCATAAAACATTTTATAAAAAGGCTCAGTTCTGTTATCTTTGCAAGATGAGGTATTGAAAGGTATTGAAATCAGAGGTGCCAATTATTTTGACCCTTACCTTTTTGAGAAATACAAATCTCATTACTTGATAAACAAAAAGTATTTCTCTGAGCAATTGTATTAGTATAAAATAATACAATTGTCCTTTTTTTCATACAATATAGCTTAGTATTTGTATTCATCAGTACAAAAACAATGAAAGATTTCCATGGAAGTTGGCATCACTCAGAATATGTTTGGTTGCAGCTATATTCTACACTGTAGCCGTGTGATTCTGAGCCAAACAAAATATTGAAGATTAGCCTTTCCACGTAACCCGATCAACTTTATTTATTGCATTTTGCCATTGCCACTACCCATTCCAGTAGAACTTGAATGAAACATTTCCATGGAAGTTTGCATCACCACACCCCATTCCAGTAGAAAATTAATGAAACATTTCCATGGAAGTTTGCATCACTCAGAATAAGTTTGGTTGCAGCTACGGTAGTGTTAGGTTCTAAATGAACCGAGTAAAGCTCACGGACAATTAGTAAAGCTCAAACAAAGTTTATTTGCCCCCTGGGTCATACAGTTGTATAATACAAATACATGTTTTAACCAGTGGTAGTATATTTACCACAATTTGGGTGAAGCCTCCTCCTTCCCTCGAAACATGACATCTTTATTTTTAGGCAGGAAGTTTAAGTGATGCGGGCCATAAACGGTTCCTTCTACCTTAATGTGACCGGGCCTGACCTCCATTCTTCACTAATCCACATCTCTCCACCCAGTGCCTGCAACCATGCGATTTCCTTTCCTTTACTCAATTCATTGCAAGCTTAATTGCCTCCACCACATACATTCCTCCTACAGATAACCATTCACTTCTGGTGTAGAAACCAGACTATGGCACTCAATATTTCAAGTTTAGGAGTCAGAACCCATCAGTAGCCTCTAAAATATATAGGCTGTTTATAATAGGTTAATTACCCTATGTGAATGCAGCCCTGCACACAGTAATAAACCAAACTAAATGCTGAACATAGTCACGTAGTTATTCATGCTAAACAAAAATACTGAAAAGCAGTTTGGATTAGAGTACCGACACAATGTTAAGGACTGAATGTGAACAAAACCACGATACCACACAAACATACACACACTCAGGTCTGTGCACAGCTTTTCATACCGCAACCGCCCGTAGCCAATGGCTTTGACCCACCCGTTACTGCAAGATCTAATCCCGAACCCAACTGTTCGTCCTGCAATGTTATTTTAAGCGTATGTGACGCAACTTGCCTGCCATGGTCCCAGCAATTTTGAGCCCTATAGGCAAAATCAAACTATGCAAAAATAACATAAGAAATAGGTTAAATTACCAGAGATACTCACGTGGCACATTATATTAAGCTATCAGTATTACAAGACAGTGTCTTCAGAAAGTATTCATACTGCTTTACTTATTTCACATTTTGTTGTTACAGACTGAATTCAAAATGGATTTAAAAAATAACCTCACCCATCTACATAACATCCCACAATGACGACGTGTAAATATGTTTTTTAGAAATGTTTGCTAACTTATTAAAAATGAAATACACAACTATTAATTTACATAAGTATTCACACCTGTGGATACAAAATGGTTCAAGTTGAAACGTTCAAAGTACTATTCCCTGGTAATTTGGCAAGTAACCTCTTCATACACCACACAAAAGAGAGATTTGTTATTGGTTCCTTATCTCTAGTGTGCCAAAGGTAAAACCAGGCTCAATTATTGTCCTGCCTGTTCAGCCTCTAAAGATCTTATCACTCACCCAGGGGTGCCAACTTTTGAAGAATGCTTGAAGTGAGATTTGCGATATGAATTTCCTTTCCCCCTGGCACAACCCATAGACTGGTGATCTGGGGGTTCTCCCCCAATAACATTTGACTGTTTTAAAGCTAATTTAATGTAATTCTATGTATTTTGACATGGCATTTTTTTATATATTTTTTTAAACACAAGTCAGGTATATTCGGGATGCTTTGAGAACTCAAAAAACTTACTTTGAGATTTTGGGAGGGGTTGACATTTTAAGTGTGGTGGACTGCAATAGCATCGAATAGTCCCCGCGATATGCAACTGCTCAGGGAAGTCAGGAACCAATACACGCGGTCAGTGAGGAAAGCAAAGGCCAGCTTTTTCAAGCAGAAATTTGCATCCTGTAGCTCTAACTCCAAAAAGTTCTGGGACACTGTAAAGTCCATGGAGAACAAGAGCACCTCCTCCCAGCTGCCCACTGCACTGAGGCTAGGTAACACGGTCACCACAGATAAATCCATGATAATCGAAAACTTCAACAAGCATTTCTCAACGGCTGGCCATGCCTTCGTCCTGGCTACTCCATCCTCGGCCAGCAGCTTCACCCCCCCCTGCAGCTACTCGCCCAAGCCCCCCCAGCTTCTCGTTTACCCAAATCCAGATAGCAGATGTTCTGAAAGAGCTGCAAAACCTGGACCCATACAAATCAGCTGGGCTTGACAATCTGGACCCTCTATTTCTGAAACTATCCGCCGCCATTGTCTCAACCCCTATTACCAACATGTTCAATCCTCTCTTTTGTATCGTCTGAGATCCCCAAGGATTGGAAAGCTCCCGTCGTCACCCCCCTCTTCAAAGGGGGAGACAGCCTGGACCCAAACTGTTACAGATCTATATCCATCCTGCCCTGCCTATCTAAGGTCTTCGAAAGCCAAGTTAACAAACAGATCACTGACCGTCTCGAATCCCACCGTACCTTCTCCGCTGTGCAATCCGGTTTCCGAGCCGTTCACGGGTGCACCTCAGCCATGCTCAAGGTACTAAACGATATCATAACCGCCATCGATAAAAGACGGTACTGTGCAGCCGTCTTCATCGACCTGGCCAAGGCTTTCGACTCTGTCAATCACCATATTCTTATCGGCAGACTGGAAAGCATCTCCAAGACAAACCAGCAGATTCTGAAGCAGATTCACCTGAACGAGGTCAATGAGAAGTACAGAAAGTATGAAGAGTATATCAAGCACCAGTATACCGCCCTCAACACCATGGTGGAACAGATCGAAAATGAGTTCAGAGTTCCAGAGGGTCTATGAGAGAGACAAGCTTACCCTAGCTCTAGACACATACTATAGCAGTGTCATAGAAAAGAATAACACTTCTGAACAAAGAGGTTTGCTGAAGGTGTACCTAGAGCACTACAAGAAAAACTGAGACGTCATGGAGAAAAAGTGTTCCCAATTGGCTAATGTCTTTCGCATGGGCCTGATGACACTAATGGCATATACGGTGGTCAGAGGGGAGGGATAAATGGGCCCCCAGGGTGAAGAAGATTCAGGCCAAGATGGATGAGGCGCTGGCCCAGTGTGAGGGGAACTGATCCTCATCCACTCCCAGGGTCGGGTGGCATATGAGGGCTTTAAAGGGATACTTTGGGATTTTGGCAACGAGGCCCTTTATCTACTTCACCAGAGGCAGACCATTTTTATGTCTGTGTCCAGTATGAAGGAAGTTAGATATAGTTACGTGAGTCAATGCTAACTAGCATTAGCGCAATGACTGGAAGTCTATGGGGTTGTAACGTTTCTCGTCTTCCTCTGACGAGGAGTATGGCAGATCGGACCAATGCACAGCGTGGTAAGTGTCCATAATATACACTGCTCAAAAAAAATAAAGGGAACACTTAAACAACACAATGTAACTCCAAGTCAATCACACTTCTGTGAAATCAAACTGTCCACTTAGGAAGCAACACTGATTGACAATAAATTTCACATGCTGTTGGGCAAATGTGAACAGGTGGAAATTATAGGCATTTAGCAAGACACCCCCAATAAAGGAGTGGTTCTGCAGGTGGGGACCACAGACCACTTCTCAGTTCCTATGCTTCCTGGCTGATGTTTTGGTCACTTTTGAATGCAGGCGGTGCTTTCATTTTAGTGGTAGCATGAGACGGAGGCTACAACCCACACAAGTGGCTCAGGTAGTGTAGCTCATCCAGGATGGAACATCAATGCGAGATGTGGCAAGAAGGTTTGCTGTGTCTGTCAGTGTAGTGTCCAGAGCATGGAGGCGCTACCAGGAGACAGGCCAGTACATCAGGAGACGTGGAGGAGGCCGTAGGAGGGCAACAACCCAGCAGCAGGACCGCTACCTCCGCCTTTGTGCAAGGAGGAGCACTGCCAGAGCCCTGCAAAATTACCTCCAGCAGGCCACAAATGTGCATGTGTCTGTTCAAATGGTCAGAAACAGACAACATGAGGGTGGTATGAGGGTCCGACGTCCACAGGTGGGGGTTGTGCTTACAGCCCAACACCGTGTAGGACGTTTGGCATTTGCCAGAGAACACCAAGATTGGCAAATTTGCCACTGGCGCCCTGTGCTCTTCACAGATGAAAGCAGGTTCACACTGAGCACATGTGACAGACGTGACAGTCTGGAGACGCCATGGAGAACGTTCTGCTGCCTGCAACATCCTCCAGCATGACCGGTTTGGCGGTGGGTCAGTCATGATGTGGGGTGGCATTTCTTTGGGGGGCCGCACAGCCCTCCATGTGCTCGCCAGAGGTAGCTTGACTGCCATTAGGTACCGAGATGAGATCCTCAGACCCCTTGTGAGACCATATGCTGGTGTGGTTGGCCCTGGGTTCCTCCTACTGCAAGACAATGCTAGACCTCATGTGGCTGGAGTGTGTCAGCAGTTCCTGCAAGAGGAAGGCATTGATGCTATGGACAAGCCCGCCCGTTCCCCAGACCTGAATCAAATTGAGCACATCTGGGACATCATGTCTCGCTCCATCCACCAACGCCACGTTGCACCACAGACTGTCCAGGAGTTGGCGGATGCTTTAGTCCAGGTCTGGGAGGAGATCCCTCAGGAGACCATCCGCCACCTCATCAGGAGCATGCCCAGGCTTTGTAGGGAGGCCATACAGTCACGTGGAGGCCACACACACTACTGAGCCTCATTTGGACTTGTTTTACATCAAAGTTGGATCAGCCTGTAGTGTGGTTTTCCACTTTGATTTTGAGTGTGACTCCAAATCCAGACCTCCATGAGTTGATAAATTTGATTTCCATTGATCATTTTTGTGTGATTTTTGTTGTCAGCACATTCAACTATGTAAAGAGAACAGTATTTAATAAGAATATTTTATTCATTCAGATCTAGGATGTGTTATTTTAGTGTTCCCTTTATTTTTTTGAGCAGTGTATTTTAAAGAAATATCACTGGACACAGAAAACAAAAGGAACAAAAGAAATAACTGAAAACCAACACAGTCCCGTGTGGAACAAACACTGACACGGAAAAATAATCACCCACAAAACACAGATAG
This sequence comes from Oncorhynchus clarkii lewisi, assembly GCF_045791955.1. Taxonomy (NCBI): domain Eukaryota; kingdom Metazoa; phylum Chordata; class Actinopteri; order Salmoniformes; family Salmonidae; genus Oncorhynchus; species Oncorhynchus clarkii. The sequence continues at coordinate 29,104,017 of NC_092149.1, read as the reverse complement.
GAAAAGTCTACCTAAGTATGATTCTCAATTAGAGACAACGAACGACAACTGCCTCTTATTGAGAACCATACTAGGCCAAACACGTAGAAAATATAACCTAGAAAAAAAGAACATAGACAACCCACCCCAACTCACACCCTGACCAACCTAACACAAAGACATAAAAAAAATTAACTAAGGTCAGAACGTGACAGGGGTATCTGCAAGTCATCTACCTTTGGATGTAGATAAAGGGCCTCATTGTCAAAATCCTGAAGTATGCCTGTAAGGTTGAAATCTGTTTGGAGACTAAACTAGTCCTCTTCCCTCATTTTAAAAAGAAAAGTAATTTCCTTTTGTGTGGTGGGCAATCTTCTTTGTCAATGAATGGAATGGATTAAATCTATATTGTATAATGTTTTGCTATGAGCAGTGTTGGACTGCATTGTTGCACTTCAGCCCTCGTGTTTTCTATTTACCACTGCCGACTCTGATTATTTTCAGAAATGAGTCTGAATGGATGCTCCTTGATAAGTGTACTTTTACTTCTTGACTTTTTCTAAATAAATGCTTTTTTGCACTTGTTATTAATTGTTATTCATTTTTATGCTCTTAGATGGAGTTATGTAAATGGCACCAATGATGATAAAATATAGTTCACTTTATTAGGTTAAAAACATTTACGGTACACAGAGAATGTTGACTTTGTATAACACAAAGCGTTGATTTAGTTGATTTTCAACAGTATTGGCCAGTGTTCATTTCCAACTATTTACAGAGTTACAGAAACTCTGTGAAAGTGAAAAAGAGAACTTTCGAAAGTGTTAACATTAACTCTGTGCAGTGTGGAACGATATAGATACTTTGTTAGTGTTAAATGTAACACTAGAGTTTAAAACATGAACTTTTTCTATTTTAAAGAACTTGTCAATAGATTGCTCTACTCTCTTTCTCTTAGGCTCCTGTTTCTCAATCAGGATCTACCATCCTCCCCAACCCTTTCAAGCACTACCTGGTTTTGACTTCTGTATTGTGACCCCCTGCTTGCCATGTCGGAGATGGAGATCGTGGAGGACAGGGCCAAGGGGCCACGGCAACCCTGCTACAGATCAAGAAGGAGACGCTGGACAGCCAGTAGTGCTGTGTGGAGGAAAACCTGCGCAACCAGTTCCGCAAGTTCACGGAGATGGTGGAGGCACGGCCCAAGCACTGTGAGCGCAAGAGGATGCAGAGGATGCAGGAGGCCCTCCAGAAATGCAAGTGAAGAAGAGGAGGAGAGGGAGGTGTAGAGGTTGCTACTTGTCCTCAATATGTAGGACTCTCTCCATATTCCCTCTATGACTTAGGATCCCATATCCTTCCTTCCCATCACTTTTCTCCTTACTCCAGGACAGCTGTGTATACCACCTCTCTGTTTATTCAACCCGTTAATTGTCTATCAATGTGGATCATAGGAGGTTGGTGGCACCTTAATTAACTGGGGAGGACAGGCTCGTGGTAATGACTGGAGCCTAATTAGTGGAATGGTGTTTGCCATTCCATGCGCTCTGTTCCGGCCATTATTATGAGCCAGTCTCCCCTCAGTAGCATCCTGTGATGTGGATGAATTATTCTTCAATGATCACATGGCTATTCACTGTTGGTATCTATGAGTTAGTGGTAAGTAGATTGAATGAAAACAGTTAGGGATTTGCCCCATCCACATCAGTAGTCAATTAACAGACCTATATAATATATGTGAATGTTGATATGGAAACCTGCATACACAGCAGTCTGAATATCAACATTTGGACTGGCTCTTAATTAGATTTAACTATGCCATTCCTATCTTCTAAAGAGTATGATGTAGTGGTTTTAATGTCTGACAATATTCAGCGTTTTGAAAAATATGTTGTGTTGCATAGATATTTGCTGCTGATTTATAGGGAGACAGTTCGAATGGGCTCATTCTGTTGCATGAATGTAAGATTCACCATAATGGGTATCTATTTGAACAGACATACACTCCATGCAAATCTAATAGGGCCACTGATGCAACCTAGCACTTTCAGTATCAAATAAATAAATAAACATTATCTATACTGTGGACACTATTAACAGAGCATGACAATTATCTAAATACATATTTTTTTTTTACTTTACTGTGGGTTAATTAGTATTACTTTACTTATTATCAGCACCTAAATTAACTATTATTTAGCATTCAATTGGAAATAGCATTAAAAAGTTTTGATAAATAATGCACTGTAAAATCTAACTTAAAATATCCAAAAGTTATCTAAGAATGTATTTATGGAGGGAATCCAATAATTAATGCCACACACACACAACACTAGCATCATGTTGCTTCCGTAATTATTCAACAACAGGGTAGCCTAGTGGTTAGGGTGTTGGACTAGCAACCAAAAGGTTGCAAGTTCAAATCCCTGAGCTGACAAGGTGCAAATCTGGCATTCTGCCCCTGAACAGGCAGTTAACCCACTGTTCCTAGGCCGTCATTGAAAATAAGAATTTGACTTGCCTAGTTAAATAAAGGTAAAAAAAAAGCTTACACCCAGATAATGAAGTCAGTGGGATGAAAGTCATACTGTAACACTAAACACTCAATGTAACACCAAAACTGATTTACCATACTGTCCAAAAACACTACTGTTTCCTTTTCAACCATATTGTAAGGTGTATCAGTTTGTTTTCATGAGGCTGTCATTGAAAATAAGAATTTGTTCTTTAACTGACTTGCCTAGTTAAATAAAGGTAAAAAAAAAAAGCTTACACCCAGATAATGAAGTCAGTGGGATGAAAGTCATACTGTAACACTAAACACTCAATGTAACACCAAAACTGGTTTACTATACTGTCCAAAAACACTACTGTTTCCTTTTCAACCATATTGTAAGGTGTATCAGTTTGTTTTCATGAACACACTACATTATGATGGTTGTGATTGTAAACCAACCAAGTGCAGTGACAACACTAAACTAACCACACAGCAGTACAAAAGGTCAAAGTAAACATTAGCTTTAAGTGCTTCCTCTCTTATGTGTTCTCTTGTATCTCAGAGAAATTAAGTATTAGAACAAATCTTTGTTTTTCTAAGGGTGTGTTCATAAATTCACTCTGGCCATCTACTCCGATTTCAGAGCACTCTCGTCTGAGTGTGTCAGAGTGTAGAATAACTGATTAATCTACGAACACGCAACACCTGTTGAATATGACCTGTGTCAGTAAACGTCTGCAAAAAAAAATAATTAGATTGTTGCCAGCAGCACAGTTAGTCACCAACACTATAAACAACATGAAAACAGCCTAACCAGCAGTTCTAGGGCGAGTAAAATGGTCAGAGTGAGGTTTTCTCCTATTTGTGTCTTGAAGTAGCTAGCAAGCTAGTCAACTTTAGCCAGTTAGTTTGGGTGCATGACTTGTGAGATCAACCCTACTCCTCAGCCAGAGCGTCCAAATGCTCAGAGAGCGAAACGCTCTGAATATACAAACAGAGAATCTGACAACGCTCTAAATTATACGAATGTCCAGAGTGCACAAATTACGAACACACCCTAAATAATTACATTTCTGGGGAATTGTCTTTGCTCTGTGACCCTCTTTCTTTTCACTTATATTGTATTATTTTCATATTTTGAAGCCATTTACACCAAAAGTAGCGTAAGATATCAAAAATCACTCTAAAATACATTATGGGGATGTTTTCTAGATGTTTTGGGGATTTTATATATCTTAATTTGCCATAGCAGTTTTGATTTTGATCAGTATCCTCTCATAACTGACCAACAATGTCTCCTCTTACGCTGTGGTTCATGTTCCGTGTCCCCTTAACTGTGTCTTTGCCTAAGAAACGGTTCACAAAGTTACGTTCTCTACTTCATTTGTTCTTGTTCTCTAAAGCACTGCAGTTTGATTTGATCTCTTCTGTGCTATTAACCCCACTACTCAGATTTCCAGTGTTACTGATGCCATTTCTATGCTCACCGATCCATATCTGTGATTCATAACCCTATATTCAATGGAATGCCTATTCTGTGGTACCAGTCCCTGTCTCTCATATTGTTACAACCGAGATGTATGGCTGTTAAATAGTTATAATTCTGCTTTATTGAAATTAATTAGATGGGAATATATTTACCTTTAGGGCTTTCTGAAAATATACGCTCATCTAAATGTCATAGCCTATTTTTTGTTATGTTCTTTGTTGCATGGTTGTACTATGCAGCATTATCAATAAAGATTGAATGTAAAATATCACTTGTATTAGATTTTTTGCAAAAAAATATATTGAGGCAATAGTATTATCATTTTAACTTGGTTTATCTCAAAATGATGATGAGGGGCAATACATGCTGTCAGTTCCATGATTTTTGGCACCCTTGATTTAAAAAAAATACTATACAATAAATAATATAATTTGAAAAAGGATCCGTTGTCACGACTTCCTCTGAAGTCAGTCCCTCTCCTTGTTCGGGCGACGTTCAGCGGTCGACGTCACCGGTCTTCCAGCCATCTCCGATCCACCTTTCATTTTCCATTTGTTTTGTCTTGTCTTCCCACACACCTTGTTTCAATTCCATCAATTACATGTTGTGTATTTAGCCCTCTGTTCCCCCCATGTCCTTGTTCTGTATTGTTTATTGTAAGTGCTTGTGCACGTTTATTCTGGTGTGCCTTGGGTTATGTTCCCATTTATTGATTGTTCTGTTTTCCGGTGGGTTTTTATTATTAAACAGTGCCGTTGGAAACACAGTTTTTGCTCTCTTGCGTCTGACTTCTCCGCCGCCAGTACGCACCCCTTACAGAATACCGGACCAAACGTATGGAGTCAGCAGGAGCAGGTACCCCAGGTATAGGGGTGGAGGAGCGCGTCTGCGTGAGGTTGGCCTGCAGAGACACCACCCTCACGTTCGACCAGCTGGCGGACCTGTCCATCCGGCTGGATAACCTGCTGGCTACCCGCGGACGTTCAGATCGGGGTCTGGTGGATCCATCCTCCCGCACCCCCTCTCTGACGATACCCATGGAGCTGGGAGGGGCGGTGCGCAGGGAGACCGGAGGGGGTTCCAGCTCGTGCACCATCTGTGGCCGCAGAGGTCACACTGCCGGTCGGTGCTGGGTTGGTTCCTCTGGGTATCGAGGCAGCCTTGTTTGGGCGACGTTCGGTGGTCGACGTCACCGGTCTTCTAGCCATCTCTGATCCACCTTTCATTTTCCATTTGTTTTGTCTTGTCTTCCCACACACCTAGTTTCAATTCCATCAATTACATGTTGTGTATTTAGCCCTCTTTTCCCCCCATGTCCTTGTCCTGTATTGTTTATTGTAAGTGCTTGTGCACGTTTATTCTGGTGTACCTTGGGTTATGTACCCATTTATTGATTGTTCTGTTTCCGGTGGGTTTTTATTATTAAACTGCACCGTTGGAAACACAGTTTTTGCTCTCCTGCGTCTGACTTCTCTGCCGCCAGTACGCACCCCTTACATCAGTGTAGTTTTCATCACAAGGGGAGGCTGCTAGAGTATTGAAAACAGGGGTATCAATATGTATTTACCCTAAAAAATGTTGACCATGCAATATAAAGTCTAAACCATCTTGAACTTTTTTTCCACATTTTCCTGCCTTAAAATTAAAACTAAAAAGTGATTAAAATCTATATTTATTTCCTACAGATCTACACAACCTACTCAAAACGTTCAAAGTGAAAGAAGGTTATATAAATGTTTCTATACTAATCCAAACTAAACTGAAATATAATAATTGGGTAAGTATCTAACACCCTGAGTTAATGCTTGGTGGAAGCACCTTTGGCAGCCATTACAGCTGTGAATCGTTTGGAGTAAGATTCCATCAAATTTGCACAACTCTTAGGGCAACATATTTCCATTGTTTTTGTCAAAATTGCTCAAGCTCATTACATTTGGTTGGGAATCATTGATGGACAACAATATTCAAATATTGTCTCTGATTTTCAAGCAAATTTAAGTCAGGAGTGAGACTAGACTACTCAGGTACAACTCTTGTAAAGCCATTCTGGTGTGTCTTTGGCATTAAAATGTGTAATTGTCTCGCTGAAAAATAAAACCCTATTCCAGGGTGAGGTTTTCAAATGACTTTGGGTTTTTCTCAAACTTTTTCCCTTGGCTTTGCTCCTTTAATATTTATTTTGATCCTGACATACTCCCCAGTCCTTGCCGATGACAAGCATACCCATAACGTGATACTGCCACCACAATATGGTTTTGAGTTTAGGCTAAAAAGTTAACTTATTTGCTGTTTTGTCTTGTAGTATTACTTAACAGCCTTGTTACAAACACAATGGATTATTTAGAATGGATTTTTTAAGACAGGCTCATTTCTTTTCACTTTGTCATACAGGCCAGTAGTATGTAATGAATGCAATGTTGTTGATCCCTTTGTATTTTCAAATATTGTGGTGGCAGCATCATGTTATGGGTATTTTTGTCACCGGCAGAGACTGGGGAATTTGTTAGGATCAACAGATCTCACCTCAGTCTTTTTTTTGGTTGTTGTTTTTTTTTGTTGTGAATTTTACCCCTTTTTCTCCCCAATTTCGTGGTATCCAATTGTTTTTAGTAGCTACTATCTTGTCTCATTGCTACAACTCCCGTACGGGCTCTGGAGAGATGAAGGTTGAAAGTCATGCGTCCTCCGTTACACAACCCAACCCAATTAGAGGCAGCTGGTAATCGTCTCTAATTGGGGATCATATTTAGGTAGCATTTTTCCCACCTGTGTTTGTGGGATATTATTTTGTGTTTGTGGATGTGCACCACGTAGTCACGTTTCATTGTTAGTTTATTGTTTTGGTTTTTTAAGTTTCACTTTAAATAAATATGTGGAACTCAATCTCCGCTGCGCCTTGGTCCGTCTCTCCACACGTACGTAAGCAGTGGCACTACTGAATGTAAAAGTATTGATCCCGATCTTCCATCTCCAAATCGCCCCTAGATTCGGATGAAATAGAAAAGAAGCCACGACTGACATTTCCATTGGAATCTATGCCTATATACTTCCACTCTGTGACAATCAGCATTGAGTAGACAGGAAACAAAATCCATCATGTTGTTTGCACAGAATAGTTGAGCGCCCGAATCTTAGGAGACATTAACGAACAATCAGCAACAGGTTTGTTGGACTTAATATTTTTACCTACTTACTGTAGACATTCTAATAAACTCAATCTAGTAGATCCAAAGGCCTGTTTAAAGACATGTTATTCTCCTACTAGCCACGTTTACCCGTCTTCAGGAAGAGATCGCACCTAATATCAATATTTCATAAACAAATGAGTGATTTGATGGAGGGCAGTGTCAGAGTGGCCCTGGAAGGTCTGGATCAATGGCAGGATGCCTCTGCCTGGCTGTCTCTGCCAATCCCAGCCAGGATAATGTTATTACCCATCGGTGTGGACCATCGACCAGCCCGCTGATCTTTAAGTAGGCTAATCTCATAACAAGCATTAAAACATTTGTTCAGTGACGCACAGCTGCAGGTCCAGCCCAGCACTCAGGATCAACTCTCTAAAAGGTCCCTCTCCTGGCTGGAGGATCTGCATTTAGAGGTTGGGGCTGTAGTCTTGTGAAGATTAGTAGTTGTAGTTGGAGTAGGAGTAGTTGTATATGGGACCCTAATTTAGTTAAAATGACGTGGAAACAACATTGATTCAACCAGTGTGTGCCCAGTGGGTTATGACTCAGATGGGTCAAAGTTCAGTTAGAGCACAGCATTTATGGATGATTTGTCTACTGTACATAACAACACATGACAAAGAGGGAAAGGGAGAGTGAACATTTGTATTTGTTAGTGACGTTAATCATTATCAAATAGTTCATTGCCAGCATTTGTTTGGATGTTAAGTGACGAGAAGGAGTCATTGATGTGAGTAACCAGTCTTGTTCAGCACATTGTAATACATCCGGGTATATCAAGCACACTGGTAAAAACACTGGTGTTGCAGCAATGAACATTTACCAACAGATGGCATTAACGTGCCATCTTACACCCATAACATCTTCCCTTTTATAAAATAGGACAGGAGATTCACCAACAATTCACCAACAAAACAAACCTAGTAATAATATCCAACATGAACAGTTTAGGTTTCTTTCAGATAGAAAAAATAAACAACACATTTTGATAGTCTCTTCACTTTCTTTATTTTTAAAAACATCTGTCAGCAATGCCTAATAGGAAACCTACAGATGAAGTATTTTAGGTGGCTGGGACAGCTGCCTGCAGCGTGAAAAGACAGGGGGCTTTTCTGTGAGGACTGTGGGATCACGCACTGGCGTACAGTACAGTTTCTTCAACAACAATTGATCAAGTGTAGTGCAGTGAATTATCAACAAGAAGGAGTGGTCTACGTTTTTGGTCACTTTAATTTCATTTCCTGTGTGACCTCCCTCATCCAGCAGAGGACGTCATTTCATTTCCTGTGTGACCTCCCTCATCCAGCAGAGGACGTCATTTAATTTCCTGTGGGACCTCCCTCATCCAGCAGAGGACGTCATTTAATTTCCTGTGGGACCTCCCTCATCCAGCAGAGGACATCATTTAATTTCCTGTGGGACCTCCCTCATCCAGCAGGGGACGTCATTTCATTTCCTGTGTGACCTCCCTCATCCAGCAGAAAACGTCATTTCATTTCCTGTGTGACCTTCCCTCATCCAGCAGAGGACGTAATTTCATTTCCTGTGTGACCTCTCTCATCCAGCAGAGGACGTCATTTAATTTCCTGTGTGACCTCCCTCATTCAGCAGAGGACGTCATTTAATTTCCTTTGTGACCTCTCTCATCCAGCAGAGGACGTCATTTCATTCTGTTCCATCTCCCTCGACTTCCTCAAATCAGCCGAGTGGTGTTGAATCGCCTGCATTTAAGTCATCTGTCATCATATTACATGTTTTCTCTGTGACCTAGAAACATCTACAGGACAGAGAAGCTATCCTTGCAGCTGAAGACAGAGCAGTACACTTCAACTTCAACAATTTCAAAACATTCTCATTAAAAAAATGTGTACAGGTCCCACTCGGCACACCAAATAATTTCAAAGTGGACATTTGGGTAATATACAGTATGTAGCTATGTAGCTTATTGACATTTTTTTGTTGAACCCGTGGTTTAATTGAAACAATAGCTGTTGATGACATCGCAAATGCTATATAGGCCTAAGTGCATTCAGAAAGTATTCAGACCGCTTGACTTTTTCCATATTTTGTTATGTTACAGCCTTGTTCTAAAATGGATTCAATAAATAAATATCCTCATCAATCGACACATAATGTCAAAGCAAAAATATGTTTTTAGAATTTTTAGCAAATGTATAAAAAAAACAAAAAACAAAAATACCTTATTTACATAAGTATTCAGACCCTTTTAACCAGCAAGACTCTTCCTAGAGCTGGCCGCCTGGCCAAACTGAGCAATCAGGGGAGAAGGGCCTTGGTCAGAGGTGACCAATAACCCGATGGTCACTAACAGAGCTCTAGAGTTCCTCTGTGGAGATGGGAGAACGTTCCAGAAGGACAACCATCTCTGCAGCACTCCACCAATCAGGCCTTTATGGTAGAGTAGCCAGACGGTAGGTACTCCTCAATGAATAGCACATGAAATCCCGCGTGGAGTTTGCCAAAAGGCACCTGATGGACTCAAACCATGAGAAACAAGATTCACTGGTCTGATGAAGCCAAGACTGAACACTTTGGCCGAATGCCAAGTGTCACGCCTGGAGGTTGGAGTCATTAAAACACATTTTTCAACCAGTCCACAAATTTCTTGTTAACACACTATAGTTTTTGCAAGACGGTTAGGACATCTGCTTTGTGCATGACACAAGTCATTTTTTCAACAATTGTTTACAGACAGATTATTTCACTTATAATTCACTGTATCACAATTCCAGTGGGTCAGACGTTTATATACACCAAGTTGACTGTGCCTTTAAACAGCTTGGAAAATTCCGGAAAATTATGTCATGGTTTTATAAGCTTCTGATAGGCTAATTGACATAATTTGAGTCAATTGGAGGTGTAACTGTCAATGTATTTCAAGGCCTACCTTCAAACTCAGTGCCTCTTTGCTTGACATCATGGGAAAATCAAAATAAATCATCCCCAAAAAAATTATAGACCTCCACAAGTCTGGTTCATCCTTGGGAGCAGTTTCCAAACGCCTGAAGGTACCACGTTCATCTGCACAAACAATAGTACGCAAGTATAAACAACATGGGACAACACAGCCGTCATACTCAGGAAGGAGACACGTTCTGTCTCCTAGAGATGAACGTTCTTTGATGCAAAAAGTGCAAATCAATCCCAGAACAACAGCAAAGGTCAATGTGAAGATGCTGGAGGAAACAGGTACAAAAGTATCTATATCCACAGTAAAACGAGTCCTATATCGACATAACCCGAAAGGCCGCTCAGCAAGGAAGAAGCCACTGCTCCAAAACCGCCATAAAAAAGCCAGACTACAGTTTGCAACTGCAGAAGGGGACAAAGACCGTACTTTTTAGAGAAATGTCCTCTGGTCTGATGAAACAAAAATGGAACTGTTTGGCTGTAATGACCATCGTTATGTTTGGAGGAAAAAGGGGGAGGCTTGCAAGCCAAAGAACACCATCCCAACCCTGAAGCATGGGGGTGGCAGCATCATGTTGTGGGCGTGCTTTGCTGCAAGAGGGACTGGTGCACTTCATGAAATAGATAAGTAGCTGGTGTGGAAAAATAAGTGGATATATTGACGCAACAACTCAAGACATCAGTCAGGAAGTTAAAGCTTGATCGCAAATGGATCTTCCAAATGGACAATTACCCCATGCATACTTCCAAAGTTGTGGCAAAATGGCTTAAGGACTTCAAAGTCAAGGAATGGGAGTGGCCGTCACAAAGCCCTGACCTCAATCCTATAGAAAATGTGTGGGCAGAACTGAAAAAGCTAGTGCGAGCAATTAGGCCTATAAACCTGACTCAGTTACACCAGCTCTGTCAGGAGGAATGGGCCAAATTGCACCCAACTTATTGTGGAAAGCTTGTGGAAGGCTACCCGAAACGTTTGACCCAAGTTAAACAACTTCTTCAGGATAGGGGGCAGCATTTTCACTTTTGGATAAATAGTGTGCCCAAATTCCTGCTACTCATCCCCAGAATATAAGATATGCATATTATTAGTAGATTTAGATAGAAAACACTCTGAAGTTTCTAAAACGGTTTGAATCATGTCTGTGAGTATAACAGGCAAAACCCCGAGGACAAACCATTCAGATTTCTTTTTTTTTTGAGGTCACTGTCTAATCAATGAGGTTTCATTGGGAAACCAGATTTCTAAGGGACTTGTTTGCAGTTCCTACCGCTTCCACTGGATGTCAACAGTCTTTAGAAATGAATGAAGAAGTACGGCCATCTTGAATGAATGTCACTTGAATTGTACTTTTTCAGAGAGGCGCATGACTCGAAAAGTAGCGTCAGTTTGTTGTCTTCCTGTATTGAACACAGATAGTCCCGTCTTCAATTTGATCGATTATTAACATTTTAAAAATACCTAAAGTTGTATTACAAAAGTAGTTTGAAATGTTTTGGCAAAGTTTACAGGTAACTTTTGAGATATATTGTAGTGATGTTGCGCAAATTGGAAGCTGTGCTTTTCTGGATCAAACGGCCCAAATAAATGGACATTTTGGATATATATCGACTGAATTAATCGAACAAAAGGACCATTTGTGATGTTTATGGGACATATTGGAGTGCCAACAAAAAAAGCTAGTCAAAGGTAAAGGCATGATTTATATTTTATTTCTGCGTTTTGTGTCGCGCCTGCAGGGTTGAAATATGCTACTCTCTCTTAGTTTACTGTTGTGCTATCCTCAGATAATAGCATCTTATGCTTTCGCCGAAAATACTTTTTGGAATCTGACATGTTGGCTGGATTCACAACGAGTGTAGCTTTAATTTTGTATCTTACATGTGTGATTTAAAACCTCTTAAGTCTACCCCTTCCTTTTTCGAACATTCTGTTAAAAATCGCGCAACTTTTCAGCGTCCTGCTACTCATGCCAGGAATATAGTATATGCATATGATTAGTATGTGTGGATAGAAAACACTCTGAAGTTTCTAAAACTGGTTAAATCACGGCTGTGACTATAACAGATCGTGTGTTTCATTGAAAAACGCAAGAAAAACTGCTCTCTGAAAGCTAAAAATAATTTCCATAAGTCACTTTCATGGGTTGTTAAAAGAGCACAAAATTAATTATGGATCTGCATGCAATTCATACAGATTCCACACGATGTCGCCATTGTCGTCATTTTCAATGGACTTTTTTGTTGGAAAATCCAACTAACAGGATTCCGTTTCTTCCGGTCTCCACCAGGATGGTTTGAATGTGCACATTGGCAGCCATTGATTTGCAGACGAGGAGCTATTGAATATACATCGCCCTGTAATCATTTTGATAGATTATAAACGTTTACTAATACCTAAAGTTGGATTACAAAAGTATTTCGAAGTGTTTTGTGAAAGTTTATCGTCGACTTTTTTAATTTAAAAAAATGACGCAGCGTTTAAAAACAATCTTTTTTTCTGAATGACACAGCTTCCATAGAAAGTTATTTTGGGTATATATGGACCAATTTAAACGAAAAAAAGACCCAATAGTGATGTTTATGGGGCATATAGGAGTGCCAAGAAAGAAGCTCGTCAAAGGTAATGAATGTTTTATATTTTATTTCTGCGTTTTGTGTAGCGCCGGATAAGCAAAGTCTTTGTTTACGTCGCATTCAGGCATTTTGAGGTGTTGCATGCTATCAGATAATAGCTTCTCATGCTTTCGCCGAAAAGCATTTTAAAAATCTGACTTGTTGGCTAGGTTCACAACGAGTGTAGCTTTAATTCAATACCCTGCATGTGAATTTTGATTAAGGTTTGAGTTTTAACGAGTACATTTAGCATTTAGCGTAGCGCATTTGCATTTCCAGGTGTCTACTTGAGACATCTGCGTCTCAAGTAGGAGCAAGAAGTTATTAATGAAAGTTTGATTTTTATATCATTTTATTTGAATTTGGCGCTCTGTATTTTCCCTGGCTATTGGCCAAGTGGGACGCAAGCGTACCGCCTATCCCAGAGAGGTTGAAGGCAATGCTACCAAATACTAATTGAGTGTATTTACACTTCTGACCCACTGGGAATGTGATGAAAGAAATAAAAGCTGATCTAAATCATTCTCTCTACTATTATTCTGACATTTCACATTCTTAAAATAAAGTGGTGATCCTAACTGACCTAAAACCGGGAATTTGTACCAGGATTAAATGTCAGGAATTGTGAAAAACTGAGTTTAAATGTATTTGGCTAAGGTGTATGTAAACTTTCGACTTCAACTATATGTGGTTGTAGAGTAGTGGCCTGTGGGCACACACTTTAAGTGTTGTGAAATATTTTGTGAATGTATTATGATGTTTTTAAAATTGTATAACTGCCTTCCTTTTTGCCTTGGCAGCAGTTAATGAGGATCCATAAAAATTACAAATACAGAGTGATAATCTCTTATGGTGGCGTTGTTCAGACTGTTCTAGAGTTCTTGGATTTTCTTAGAACATCTCACTCAGTAGTCACTGTTCTCTATGGTCTTGAAGACGATGCCTCTCTTGACAGTAGGTGATAGATCAGGTTGAGATATGAGGGTAACATCTTCCCTAATCTTCTGTGGTGTAAACCCATTTGGGGCAGACCTCAGCAGCAGAGAAAGGCTGGCTAAGATGCTAACAGGATAGTTTCCACTGTTTCGACTTGTTGCTGTTGTTCCTGGTGTTTCTGTGGAAAATGCACTTCTGCTCAGCAAGTTTAATCTCGTACAGACAGTTCATCACTCCCACACCCTACTTGGAATTGAACCAACTGGCTGACAAGCGACCGTGGTGGGGATGGTGGTTGTAGTTGAAGGGCCAAAGGAGAATGGATTAGGTTTTTATTATTAAGGTGTGAGCTCATAACATTGCACTTTGACCTGAAAGTAATTTCACGCCAGTTGTCAAATTGGTACTTTTCAATTATTTCAATGATCTTGATGAATGGTCAATACAATTTGCCATGATTTATTGCAACAGAGGTATATGATTTCTACTGTATAATAAATAATATACTGTGTAGTAAATGTTCTGTAATGTCCTCTGTGACATATAATTATAGTATTACATCTAAAATGGCCTCCAGGCTGAAATTAGTCTTAATCCCTGCTTGTATTATGTTATTCCAATGCTAGATACTCTACGCGATTTCCTTAAATGAGCACTGTTACAATGCACTTAGCACCACCCCTTCAATCACAGTCTACTCTAGTACATCATAGTGTTTGAAGTTGCTAATTGGCTTCCTGCTTGCTGTTTATACTTCATACTGTATTTCAGATATTCATTGGTTGGTTGGTTGTTTTTTCCTCATTTGGCACTTTGATGATGTGATATATAACACACTTGAATTGAGTGTATAATGCAGACAACAAACTGAATACTTAAAACATTTCTATAACATAAAACCATTAAAACACTGTGTTGAACTACATATTTGAAACTCCATAGAGTACCTACCTATACGGGTCTTTCCTCACTGGTGAATTGTCAATAGTTGCCTTATTGCTCACTGGGTGTACCCAGCTGTAATCCCAGTAGGCTTTGCTTGTGTATTGAAATTTACACTGCTCCCTCTCTCTCTTTCTTTATCAGTTCTCACTGTGAGGCCAGCAGGGATTAACTCTAGTTGAGAGTTTGAGCAAGGAAGCAGGCCACAGTCCGACAATTACCAACAGCTCTACGTAAATTCAGATACAAATATACTGTAGGGTGGTAGGTAAATCAACTATATGGGCCTAACTGTTAAGACTTTGGTATTGCTGTTGAACATTTCCTCCATTTTAACTAAGGGCTTGGACTGGGGGATGATTGGTTGTCTATAATTTAAATGGATCTTCAATAATACATTAGTTAAGTGTCAGTAGAAAGGTGTCCATTTAGTCAAAAGTAATTCTATAGACCATAGACTTTATCATGTCCAATGTAAATTAACCATACTCTTGACCATGGCCTTATGGTCTTTTCTCAGATGTAATACTGGTATGTGTTATGCACTGAATAATAACAATACCAGCAAAAATGGCCGGTCAGCTACAGAAGATCGTAGCAGTGATAATGTAATGGAAGTGTTTGAACAGGGAGCTGAGGTGGTGGCCAGTATTGCAGGTGACATCTTCCTTGTTTTCGCCATCGCTGCTCCCATAATGAAATTGCTCCTGAACAATGTGGAGAGCAAGGAAGCTGCGTTCATGAATGAGCAGTTCCAGAAGATTTGTGAACGCCTGGAGTGTCACGGACGTCGTCGTGGAAATGACCGGACCAAGGTGCAGCGCGGTGAGCGTACATTTTCCTTTATTTATGTAAATGTCGCCAACAAAACAAGAAACAAAGAAACGACCGTGAAGCTTACTAAGGCTATAGTGCCACTAACAAAAATAACTACCCACAAAATACAAAGGAAAAGTATGATTCCCAATCAGAGACAACAATAGAACAGCTGTCCCTGATTGAGAACCATACCCGGCCAAAACATAGAAACAGAAAACATAGAAATAAAGAAACTAGAATGCTCACCCTAGTCACACCCTAGCCTACCCAGAATAGAGAATAAAAGCCTCTCTATGGCCAGGGCGTGACATGGAGGTGGTTTCAGAGGAGATGCAGCGGATTGACGAGGAGATCGAGAAGAGCAGAGTGGACGCTGCCTACTTTTCTGTAGAGGAGAACATCTTCAACCAGTTCCGCAAGTACATGGACATCCTCAATGCCAAACCCAAGTTTGGTGAGATGAAGAAGAAGCTTTTCGTGAAGAGGTGAAGAAGAAGCTTTTCATGGAGCATTTTGTCAAAACAGGTGGTGACAAAAACCTAATTAACCTCTGCAGTGCCGTGATGTGAGACAACTTCTCTGGAGAGTCAGTTTTGGAGATTGATTTTAACTATGAGGAGAAAAGTCGACGCGCAATATAAGACTTATGTGTGATTGAATCCAATATTTTACATAGGCCTCATCGCTCTGATGGGCTACACCGCTCTAAAGGACTGCGATGACGAAGAGAAGCTTCTTCAAGACTGGGGTGAAAAGATGAAGGATGTACAGGTGAAAATGAATGCTGTCATTGAGGACTGCATCACCAGCTTCCCCAAGCCGTCTGAACTGGATTCCCGGAGGTTGGTTAGGGACCATTCTGACCTGAGCAACCAGCAGCTGGCAGACGCCATTTTGGAGAAGCTGAAAAGAAAGTATGACTGGGTGTGCTGGTCTGTCGGTATATTCAGCTCCCCTTCGGGCCTGTTCTCCAACAAAAAAGACATCCAGTGCCCCACAAGGAAAAGTTGCTTTCAGGTGCCAGCGACAGATGAGAAGCTGAACGTCATGAAGTCCTACAGTCCCTCGCCCGAGCCTCTGAACAAGGCCCACATCCAGTAGCTGATCCAGGGTCAGAAGAAACTCACCGTAGTGGGTACAGCTGAGCTCCTGTTTGAGCAGTTGCCAGGTCCATGTGCAGTCCACACAGTCAAGACTTGCAAAGACCTGGCCTGTGCCTGAAGCTTTGCCGAAGAGCTACACTACTGGGAGGAGCACAATAGCTTTTATGTTTGCATTCACTACAATTTACGTTTTCTCACTTAAAAATGAATTCATAATTAGCCATAGCTCCCAGGGTTACATTCAGTCCAATTTGATCTTTGCACCAAGACTGACATTGACAAGTACTTTCTCTCTTTCTCAGTTGAGTTCCGATCGCCAGCTATACTTAATGAAGAGGAACATAGGCATAACACTTATAATAAAGCAAGATACTTACCAACAACTGTTTTACCTATTAATCTATTCTTTGTCAAATTAAATGTACTAAAATAATGTAACAAAAATGATTTGTTTGTAGAAATACTGTACATTTTCAGATAAACCACACATTTGAATTTGTAATTATTATGGATCCCCATTAGCTGATGCCACTCTTCCTGGGGACCAACAAAATTAAGGCAGTTTATGCATTTTTAAAAACATTACAATAAACACAACACATTGTGTGCCCAACTCCACCACTACCACATATCTACGTACAGTACAAAATCCATGTGTACGTGTGTGTATACTGCATATATTATCATGTGTGTGTGTTTGCTGGTGTCTAATGGCGCCAGAGGGGATGACTGCCGTTTTATTGGCTCTTAATCAACCGTGCTATTTTGTTAGTTTTTTCGCATTGTTTGTAACTTATTTTGTACATAATGTTGCTGCAACCGTCTCTTATGACCTAAAAGAGCTTCTGGACATCAGAACAGCGATTACTCACCTGGAATTGGACTAAGAATTCTTCTTTAATGAGTCGGACTGGAAGAATATACTCCAGACACCCATATAGGCCCTCATCCCCTTCATTCGCTGGAGGAAGAAACAGAGATTTCGCAGAAAGAGATCGGGTTGCCTTGTGAGGATCAGGCTACGAGAGGCTAATCTGCCTTTGTCATCCATACTTGTCACGACTTCCACCGAAGTCGGTCCCTCTCCTTGTTCGGGCGACGTTGGGCGGTCGACGTCTCCGGCCTTCTAGCCATCGTCGTTTCACTTTTCATTTTCCATTTGTTTTGTCTTTGTTTTACACACCTAGTTTCAATTCCCCAATTACATGTTGTGTATTTAACCCTCTGTTCCCCCCATGTCCTTGTCCTGTATTGTTTATTGTAAGTGCTTGTGCCACGTTTATTCTGGTGTACGTCGGGTTATGTACCCATTTATTGATTGTTCTGTTTTCCGGTGGGTTTTTATTATTAAACTGCACCGTTGGAAACACAGTTTTTGCTCTCCTGCGTCTGACTTCTCTGCCACCAGTACGCACCCCTTACATCAGTGTAGTTTTTGTCACAAGGGGAGGTTGCTAGAGTATTGAAAACAGGGGTATCAATATGTATTTACCCCAAAAAAATGTTTTTAACCCTCTGTTTTCCCCATGGTTTTTGTGCGTGATTGTTTTATGTATGTTCGTTCCATTATTGTGGGCTCGGTATTACGACATGTTATTGGAATATTTGAGTAAAGTTACTTATGTTACTCATCTCTGCTGTCCTGCGCCTGACTCCTCTGCACCAGCTACACCCAGACCACTACAGTACCGCTAGTTAACATTCAATCGCTAGAAAATAAATGGGACGAACTGAAAGCATGTATATCCTACCAACGGAAAAACAACTGTAATATCTTGTGTTTCACCGAGTCGTGGCTGAACGACGACATGAATAACATACAGCTGGCGGCTTATACCGTACACTCTATTGGCAGGATAGAACAGCAGCCTCTGGTAAGACATGGTGTCACGGATCCCTCCGGAGCTTTCATTACGCACACCTGTCCCCAATTCTCACTGATTAGTACTTGTAAAAGTGTGCCCTTTGGTTTCCATTAGGCTGTCCATTATTGTTACTATGTCCGTTGGTCGTGAGTACCTGTGCTGTGTGTTTTGGCTTTGTTGCCGCTTGTGGATTGCACAGATGATCGGGTCTCGTCCCGTGTGTTAATCATTGTGCACTTGTGTTATTTATTCAAGGTACTCCTCTTTTGTTTGGGTTTCTACCCTGTGTTTTGTATAGTGTTTGTTTGGTCTTCGTCCCTGTGCACGCCGTAATTTGGGTATAAATAAAACCCCTATTACACATTCCTGCGCCTGTCTACCTTACCATTCATACCAATGTGACACACGGGGCAGGGGCCTATGCATATTTGTAAACAACAGCTGGTGAACGATTTCTAAGGAAGTCTCGAGGTTTTGCTCGCCTGATGTAGAGTATCTCATGATAAGCTGTAGACCACACTATCTACCTAAAGAGTTATCTGTATTTTTTGTAGCTGTCTACATACAGACCAACAGACTCGGTCTACCCACAGACCGAAGCTAGCACTAAAACCACACTCAATGAGCTGCACACCGCAATAAGCAAACAGAAGCACCAGTGACTTGGCCTATAAAAAAGTGGCCAGATGAAGCAGATGCTAAACTACAGGACTGTTTTGCTATCACAGACTGGAATATGTTCCGCGATTCTTCCGATGGCATTGAGGAGTAGACCACATCAGTCGCTGGCTTCATCAATAAGTGCATCGATGACGTCGTCCCCACAGTGACTGTACGTACCTTCCCCAACCAGAAGCCATGGATTACAGGCAACATTCGCACTGAGCTAAAGGGTAGAGCTGCCGCTTTCAAG
Organism: Oncorhynchus clarkii lewisi; assembly: GCF_045791955.1. Lineage (NCBI taxonomy): Eukaryota > Metazoa > Chordata > Actinopteri > Salmoniformes > Salmonidae > Oncorhynchus > Oncorhynchus clarkii. The sequence goes on along the minus strand of NC_092149.1, from coordinate 29,084,745 downwards.
GAGCGGGCTGTGTGCTCAGTCCACTCCTGTATTCCCTGTTCACTCATGACTGCACGGCCAGGCACGACTCCAACACCATCATTAAGTTTGCCAATTGCAAAACAGAGGTAGGCCTGATCACCGACATCGATGAGACAGCCTATAGGGAGCATGTCAGAGACCTGACTGTGTGGTGCAAGGATAACAACCTCATTCCAGGGTTTTTCTTCATTTTTACTATTGTTTAACACTTTTTTGGTTACCACATGATTCCATATGTGTTATTTCATAGTTTTGATGTTTTCAGTACTATTTTACAATGTAGAAAATAGTCAATATAATATGAAAAATATATATAAGAAAAACCCTTGAATGAGTAGGTGTGTCCAAACTTTTGACTGGTACTGTACTTCTCCCCATTTTAGCTACTGTTGTATCAATATGTTTTGACAGTTTACAATCCAGGGTTACTCCAAGCAGTGTAGTCACCTCACCTTGCTCAATTTCCACATGATATTTTACAAGATTTAGTTGAGGTTTAGGGTTCAGTGAATGGACTAACTTATTCCTTGCCACCCACTCTGAAACTAACTGCAACTCTTTGTTAAGTGTTGCAGTAATTTCAGTCAATGTAGTAGCTGACAAGTATAGTGTTGAGTCATCAGCTGTCTGGGTGGCTGGTCTCAGACGATACCGCAGGTGAAGAAGCCAGATGTAGAGGTCCTGATCTGGCATGGTTACACGTGATCTGCGGTTGAGAGGCCGGTTGAACGTACTGCCAATTTCTTCAAAACAATATTGGAGGTGGCTTATGGTAGAGCAATGAGCATTCAATTTTCTGGCAACAGCTCTGGTGGAGATTCCTGCAGTCAGCATGCCTATTGCTCACGCCCTCAAAACTTGAGGATTCTGTGGCATGGTGTAGGGTGACATAATTGCACATTTTTGCAGTGTTTTTTTTATTGCCCCCAGTAAAAGGTGCACCTGTGTAATGATCATGCTGTTTAATCAGCTTCTTGATATGCCACACTTATCAGGTGGGTGGATGCTCAAAAACATGGAGGTTCACAAATGTATGCACCAAACATTTGAGAAATAAGCTATTTGTGCATATGGAACATTTCTGGGATATTTTATTTCAGCTCATGAAACATGGAACCAACACTTTACATGTTGCATTTTTATTTTTGTTCAGTATATAAACAAACACTTTAGAGTGAACTTTCACTTGCAGACTGACATTTCAGCTGCTGCAATTTGCATTTACAGTGCCTTGCGAAAGTATTCGGCCCCCTTGAACTTTGCGACCTTTTGCCACATTTCAGGCTTCAAACATAAAGATATAAAACTGTATTTTTTTGTGAAGAATCAACAACAAGTGGGACACAATCATGAGGTGGAACGACATTTATTGGATATTTCAAACTTTTTTAACAAATCAAAAACTGAAAAATTGGGCGTGCAAAATTATTCAGCCCCTTTACTTTCAGTGCAGCAAACTCTCTCCAGAAGTTCAGTGAGGATCTCTGAATGATCCAATGTTGACCTAAATGACTAATGATGATAAATACAATCCACCTGTGTGTAATCAAGTCTCCGTATAAATGCACCTGCACTGTGATAGTCTCAGAGGTCCGTTAAAAGCGCAGAGAGCATCATGAAGAACGAGGAACACACCAGGCAGGTCCGAGATACTGTTGTGAAGAAGTTTAAAGCCGGATTTGGATACAAAAATATTTCCCAAGCTTTAAACATCCCAAGGAGCACTGTGCAAGCGATAATATTGAAATGGAAGGAGTATCAGACCACTGCAAATCTACCAAGACCTGCTGTCCCTCTAAACTTTCAGCTCATACAAGGAGAAGACTGATCAGAGATGCAGCCAAGAGGCCCATGATCACTCTGGGTGAACTGCAGAGATCTACAGCTGAGGTGGGAGACTCTGTCCATAGGACAACAATCAGTCGTATATTGCACAAATCTGGCCTTTATGGAAGAGTGGCAAGAAGAAAGACATTTCTTAAAGATATCCATAAAAAGTGTTGTTTAAAGTTTGCCACAAGCCACCTGGGAGACACACCAAACATGTGGAAGAAGGTGCTCTGGTCAGATGAAACCAAAATTGAACTTTTTGGCAACAATGCAAAACGTTATGTTTGGCGTAAAAGCAACACAGCTCATCAGCCTGAACACACCATCCCCACTGTCAAACATGGTGGTGGCAGCATCATGGTTTGGGCCTACTTTTCTTCAGCAGGGACAGGGAAGATGGTTAAAATTGATGGGAAGATGGATGGAGCCAAATACAGGACCATTCTGGAAGAAAACCTGATGGAGTCTGCAAAAGACCTGAGACTGGGACGGAGATTTGTCTTCCAACAAGACAATGATCCAAAACATAAAGCAAAATCTACAATGGAATGGTTCAAAAATAAACATATCCAGGTGTTAGAATGGCCAAGTCAAAGTCCAGACCTGAATCCAATCGAGAATCTGTGGAAAGAACTGAAAACTGCTGTTCACAAATGCTCTCCATCCAATCTCACTGAGCTCGAGCTGTTTTGCAAGGAGGAATGGGAAAAAAATTCAGTCTCTCGATGTGCAAAACTAATAGAGACATACCCCAAGCGACATACAGCTGCAATCGCAGCAAAAGGTGGTGCTACAAAGTATTAACTTAAGGGGGCTGAATAATTTTGCACGCCCAATTTTTCAGTTTTTGATTTGTTAAAAAAGTTTGAAATATCCAATAAATGTCGTTCCACTTCATGATTGTGTCCCACTTGTTGTTGATTCTTCACAAAAAAAGACAGTTTTATATCTTTATGTTTGAAGCCTGAAATGTGGCAAAAGGTCGCAAAGTTCAAGGGGGCCGAATACTTTCGCAAGGCACTGTATATGATGACAACTCAATTGGCATTGTATTTTGCCAATCCTGTCTCTGTTATTTTGGCACATACTGCTTCACTGAAACAGCTCCCATTCCATGTGATTTGATCAATCAACCCACACCACGGGCATGCTAAGACAAATTATTGCTGGGAAGTTGGAGGACGATGTGTTTACTCATGAATGCCTAGCATAGAAATGCTCATTACATCTTTACCTATTGTATTGTGCAACAGAAATGGTGGTATCACAGGTCATCTTGATTCAGTCTATAAAAGTCCATAGTTCCACAACTCCCACAACCTTATGAAGTGTGCTTACATTTAGTATCATAATGTTTAACCCATTCCATTTTCCTTGCATTCCATTTATTTTGCACCTTTGTTTTCTGAGGAATTTGACTACTTTTATATATTTTATTTTTCAAAAAATGTTGATCTGAAGTGGTGCTTCACCTTGGTGGTGGAAGAGGTGAGCCCCCCCCCCCCCCCCCCCCTACAGTGCTTTGAACATCTGGAAAGGCACTATATAAATGCAATCAATTAATGATTATGAAGTGTTTGTTAAGAGGTCTGTGTGTAGCTTGTGTAGAGGAGTCAGGCGCGGGACAGCAGATATGAGTAAATAAACATAATTTTCTCAAAATAGGCAAATACAATAAGGCAAGTCCACATAACGGACCGTATAACATACAAACAATCACTCACAAACAAACATGGGGGAACAGAGGGTTAAATAATGAACAAGTAATTGGGGGATTGAAACCAGGTGTGTAAATCAAAGACAAAACAAATGGAAAATGAAAAGTGGATCGGCGATGGCTAGAAGGCCGGTGACGTCGACCGCTGAACGCCGCCCAACAAAGGAGAGGGACCGACTTCGGCGGAAGTTGTGACAGTGGTGGTTTGATGTCTATGGCCTGCATATTACAAACTAGACATTGCCAACAACTTCAACATTTTTAAAGGGGATGAAAAGAACACAATTCATTGCACACCCTTAAACTGAGTAATAAGAACACCATATTGACCATTTTAAACCATGTCTATATTACTTTGTCAACATATGAGTACATGAGCCTTAAACAACACAAATTATAATATAATTCATCTACAAGGCACTATCATCTCTTCATATAGAGTAGCATGTTTGTATGGTTTTCTTTAGATAATGAGGGCAAAAAAAAATTTCAAGATGTTTTTTCTGATCTAAAAGGAATAATTATTTTGTTCTAGTATCTCTGTCAATATGCCTTCCTCTTATCACACAAATTACCTTATCAAATAAAAACAAAGATGGATATTACTATGTTAAAATAAATGATCTTGATTTATTTGGTTTGCTGTCTTTGGTCACCACAGTATAGTATGTTTGAGGAAAGGGCTGAAACTATACTGGAAGATTGCCTAAATCTGCATGTAAGGTGAGGAGTTACAGATCGGAAAAATGAATTGTACTCACTATGTTATATATACTCAATGACATCATAGCAACACAATCGAAGTCTAAGGGAAGAGCTAACTGAGGGACAGAAGCTGTGGCTATAGAATTATAGTTTGAAAACACCCAACATGCTCTGTAATTTTGTGGCCATATGGCTGAAATATCTTACGCACAGAGCGTTCACATCCCCTAACTATAAAGAGCAGGGTCAGAAATACTCTCACTATGAATAAACTGTCTAGAATATACTTTTATGTTTTGTTGATACAAATATGTGTTCTACATGAAAACAGGACATTTTAGCCCAAAACCTGGTTGCCTCTCCAGGAAGCTGACACTTGGCCGCAAGCAGATTGTCCAGCAAGACAATAACCTCCCAGTTAAATCCTTACCAATGTGCTCTTTAATATCATAAAACATTTTATAAAAAGGCTCAGTTCTGTTATCTTTGCAAGATGAGGTATTGAAAGGTATTGAAATCAGAGGTGCCAATTATTTTGACCCTTACCTTTTTGAGAAATACAAATCTCATTACTTGATAAACAAAAAGTATTTCTCTGAGCAATTGTATTAGTATAAAATAATACAATTGTCCTTTTTTTTATACAATATAGCTTAGTATTTGTATTCATCAGTACAAAAACAATGAAAGATTTCCATGGAAGTTGGCATCACTCAGAATATGTTTGGTTGCAGCTATGTTCTGCACTGCAGCCGTGTGATTCTGAGCCAAACAAAATATTGAAGATTAGCCTTTCCACGTAACCCGATCAACTTTATTTATTGCATTTTGCCATTGCCACTACCCATTCCAGTAGAACTTGAATGAAACATTTCCATGGAAGTTTGCATCACCACACCCCATTCCAGTAGAACATTAATGAAACATTTCCATGGAAGTTTGCATCACTAATAATAAGATAATAATAAGTTTGGTTGCAGCTACGGTAGTGTTAGGTTCTAAATGAACCGAGTAAAGCTCACGGACAATTAGTAAAGCTCAAACAAAGTTTATTTGCCCCCTGGGTCATACAGTTGTATAATACAAATACATGTTTTAACCAGTGGTAGTATATACTTTATTTTTAGGCAGGAAGTTTAAGTGATGCGGGCCATAAACGGTTCCTTCTACCTTAATGTGACCGGGCCTGACCTCCATTCTTCACTAAACCACATCTTTCCACCCTTATCAGTACATGCAACCATGTAATTGCCTTTCCTTTACTCAATACATTGCAAGCTTAATTGCATCCACCATATACATTCCTCCTAGAGATAACCATTCACTTCTGGTGTAGAAACCAGACTATGGCACTCACTATTTTAAGTTTAGGAGAACCCATCAGTAGCCTACAAAATATATAGGCTGTTTGTAATAGGTTAATTACTATAGGTCGACCGATTAATCGGAAAGGACGATTAATTAGGGCATATTTCAAGTTTTCATTAACAATCGGTAATCATCATTTTTGGACACCGATTATGGCGGATTACATTGCACTCCACGAGGAGACTGTGTGGCAGGCTGACTATCTGTTACGCTATTGCAGCAAGGAGTAAAGGTAATTTGCTAGCTAGCATTAAACTTATCTTATAAAAATCATTCAATCTTAACATAATCACTAGTTAACTACACATGGTTGATGATATTACTAGGTTATCTAGCTTGTCCTGCGTTGCATATAATCGATGCTGTGCCTGTTAATTTCTTATCGAATTCACAGCCTACTTCGCCAAACGGGTGATGATTTAACAAGCGCATTCGTAAAAAAAAAGCACGGTTCCGTATTTCACTGAAAGAATAAATGTTTTGTTTTCGAAATGATAGTTTCCGGATTTGACCATATTAATGACCTAAGGCTCGTATTTCTGTGTGTTATTATATTATAATTAAGTCTATAATTTGATATTTGATAGAGCAGTCTGGCTGAGCGGTGGTAGGCAGCAGCAGGTTCGTAAGCATTCGAAAAAACAGCACTTTCCTGCATTTGCCAGCAGCTCTTCGCTGTGCTTCAAGCATTGCGCTGTTTATGACTTCAAGCCTATCAACTCCCGAGATTAGGCTGGCAATACTATAGTGCCTATAAGAACATCCAATAGTCAAAGGTATATGAAATACAAATGGTATAGAGAGAAATAGTCCTAAAATTCCTATAATAACTACAACTTAAAACTTCTTACCTGGGAATGCTGAAGACTCATGTTAAAAGGAACCACCAGCTTTCATATGTTCTCATGTTCTGAGCAAGGAACTTAAACGTTAGCTTTTTTACATGGCAAATATTGCACTTTTACTTTCTTCTCCAACACATTGTTTTTGCATTATTTAAACCAAATTGAACATGTTTCATTATGTATTTGATACTAAATTGATTTTATTGATGTATTATATTAAGTTAAAATAAGTGTTCATTCATTATTGTTGTAATTGTCATTATTACAAATATATATAAAAATCGTCCGATTAATCGGTATCAGGCTTTTTTTGTTCCTCCAATAATCGGTATCGTTGTTGAAAAATCATAATCGGTCGACCTCTATTAATTACCCTATGTGAATGGAGCCCTGCACACAGTAATAAACCAAACTAAATGCTGAACATAGTCACGTAGTTATTCATGCTAAACAAAAATACTGAAAACCAGTTTGGATTAGAGTACCGACACAATGTTAAGGACTGAATGTGAACAAAACCACGATACACACAAACACACACACACACACACACACACACACTCACTCAGGTCTGTGCAGGACTGATTTCCCCCTAACACACCCACAATGAAAGATTTCCATGGAAGTTGGCATTACTCAGAATACGTTTGGTTGCAGCTACTGTATTTTTTACATTGCAGCTGTGGGATTGTGAGCCCATCAAATGATTGAAGATTAGCCTTGCCCCGTAACCTAATCAACTTGATTTTTGCACTTTGTCATTGTCACCCCATTGCAGTAGAACATTCATGAAATATTTCCACGGAAGTTGGCATCACCACACCAGATTCCAGTAGAACATTAATGAAACATAGAAACTTAGAAGTCCATAGAAGTTTGCATCACTCAGAATAGGTTTGGTTGCAGCTACAGTAGTGTTAGGTTCTAAATGAACCGAGTAAAGTAATAAACCAAACTAAATGCTGAACATAGTCACGTAGTTATTCATGCTAAACAAAAATACTGAAAAGCAGTTTGGATTAGAGTACCGACACAATGTTAAGGACTGAATGTGAACAAAACCACGATACCACACAAACATACACACACTCAGGTCTGTGCACAGCTTTTCATACCGCAACCGCCCGCAGCCAATGACTTTGACCCAACCATTACTGCAAGATCTAATCCCGAACCCAACCGCTCGTCCTGCAATGTTATTTTAGGCGTATGTGACGCAACTTGCCTGCCATGGTCCCAGCAATTTTGAGCCCTATAGGCAATATCAAACTATGCAAAAATAACACAAGAAATAGCTTAAATTACCTTAGATACTCACGTGGCACATTATATTAAGCTATCAGTATTACAAGACAGTGTCTTCAGAAAGTATTCATACTGCTTTACTTATTTCACATTTTGTTGTGTTACAGACTGATTTCAAAATGGATTTAAAAGATAACCTCACCCATCTACATACTTTCCCACAATGACAACGTGGAAATATGTTTTTTTAGAAATGTTTGCTATCTTATTACAAATGAAATACACACATATTAATTTACAAAAGTATTCAAACCTGTGGATACAAAATGGTTCAAGATGAAAAGTACTATTCCCTGGTAATTTGTCAAGTAACCTCTTCATACACCACACAAAAGAGAGATTTGTTATTGGTTCCTTATCTCTAGTGTGCCAAAGGTAAAACCAGGGTCAATTAATGTCCTGCCTGTTCAGCCTCTAAAGATCCTATCACTCACTCAGGGGTGCCAACTTTTGAAGAATGCTTGAAGATGAGATTTGCTATATGAATTTCATTTCCCCCTGGCACAACCCATAGACTGGTGATCTGGGGGTTCTCCCCCAGGAACATTTTACTGTTTTAAAGCTAATTTAATGTAATTCTATGTATTTTGACATGGCTTAGGCCTATGACCAGGGTGGAAGATATACAGTGCCTTGCGAAAGTATTTGGTCCCCTTGAACTTTGCGATCTTTTGCCACATTTCAGGCTTCAAACATATAGATATAAAACTGTATTTTTTTGTGAAGAGTCAACAACAAGTGGGACACAATCATGAAGTGGAACGACATTTATTGGATATTTCAAACTTTTTTAACAAATCAAAAACTGAAAAATTGGGCGTGCAAAATTATTCAGCCCCCTTAAGTTAATACTTTGTAGCGTCACCTTTTGCTGCGATTACAGCTGTAAGTCGCTTGGGGTATGTCTCTATCAGTTTTGCACATTGAGAGACTGAAATTTTTTCCCATTCCTCCTTGCAAAACAGCTCGAGCTCAGTGAGGTTGGATGGTGAGCATTTGTGAACAGCAGTTTTCAGTTCTTTCCACAGATTCTCGATTGGATTCAGGTCTGGACTTTGACTTGGCCATTCTAACACCTGGATATGTTTATTTTTGAACCATTCCATTGTAGATTTTGCTTTATGTTTTGGATCATTGTCTTGTTGGAAGACAAATCTCCGTCCCAGTCTCAGGTCTTTTGCAGACTCCATCAGGTTTTCTTCCAGAATGGTCCTGTATTTGGCTCCATCCATCTTCCCATCAATTTTAACCATCTTCCCTGTCCCTGCTGAAGAAAAGCAGGCCCAAACCATGATGCTGCCACCACCATGTTTGACAGTGGGGATGGTGTGTTCAGGGTGATCAGCTGTGTTGCTTTTACGCCAAACATAACGTTTTGCATTGTTGCCAACAAGTTCAATTTTGGTTTCATCTGACCAGAGCACCTTCTTCCACATGTTTGGTGTGTCTCCCAGGTGGCTTGTGGCAAACTTTAAACGACACTTTTTATGGATATCTTTAAGAAATGGCTTTCTTCTTGCCACTCTTCCATAAAGGCCAGATTTGTGCAATATACGACTGATTGTTGTCCTATGGACAGAGTCTCCCACCTCAGCTGTAGATCTCTGCAGTTCATCCAGAGTGATCATGGGCCTCTTGGCTGCATCTCTGATCAGTCTTCTCCTGGTATGAGCTGAAAGTTTAGAGGGACGGCCAGGTCTTGGTAGATTTGCAGTGGTCTGATACTCCTTCCATTTCAATATTATCGCTTGCACAGTGCTCCTTGGGATGTTTAAAGCTTGGGAAATCTTTTTGTATCCAAATCCGGCTTTAAACTTCTTCACAACAGTATCTCGGACCTGCCTGGTGTGTTCCTTGTTCTTCATGATGCTCTCTGCGCTTTTAACGGACCTCTGAGACTATCACAGTGCAGGTGCATTTATACGGAGACTTGATTACACACAGGTGGATTGTATTTATCATCATTAGTCATTTAGGTCAACATTGGATCATTCAGAGATCCTCACTGAACTTCTGGAGAGAGTTTGCTGCACTGAAAGTAAAGGGGCTGAATAATTTTGCACGCCCAATTTTTCAGTTTTTGATTTGTTAAAAAAGTTTGAAATATCCAATAAATGTCGTTCCACTTCATGATTGTGTCCCACTTGTTGTTGATTCTTCACAAAAAAATACAGTTTTATATCTTTATGTTTGAAGCCTGAAATGTGGCAAAAGTTCGCAAAGTTCAAGGGGGCCGAATACTTTCGCAAGGCACTGTATATATATTTTTTAAACACAGGTCAGGTATATTCGGGATGCTTTGAGAACTCATAAAACTTACTTTGAGATTTAGGGGGGGGGGGGGGTTGCAACAGCAGAATAGTCCCTGCGATATGCAACTGTTCAGGGAAGCCAGGAACAAATACAGGCAGTCAGTCAGGAAAGCAAAGGCCAGCTTTTTCAAGCAGAAATTTGCATCCTGTAGCTCTAACTCCAAAAGGTTTTGGGACACTGTAAAGTCCATGGAGAACAAGAGCACCTCCTCCCAGCTGCCCACTGCACTGAGGCTAGGTAACACCGATAAATCCATGATAATCCAAAACTTAAACAAGCATTTCTCAACGGCTGGCCATGCCTTCCTCCTGGCTTGTATGCATTGTAATTATTCACTCCCATGGCCTATTGCCTACCTCCTCATTACTTTTGAAACACAATGCACACAATGTATATAGACTTTTTCTACTGTGTAATTGACTTGTTTATTGTTTACTCCATGTGTAACTCTGTGTTGTTGTCTGTTCACACTGCTATGCTTTATCTTGGCCAGGTCGCAGTTGTAAATGAGAACTTGTTCTCAACTAGCATACCTGTTTAAATAAAGGTGAAATAAAAAATTAAAAAATATATAGATTCTGGTTTAAACTTGGAACATTGTTATACTCAGAAGTATAGTACCTAAGGAGTGAAAGAGACTGTTTTTTACATCAGAAGTCAATGGTTATCTGTAGGAGCCAGATGGCTTTCGAATGTGTTGGGTGGACGGGAGAAAGACACAGGATTGCTATAGGGGAAGCAGATGGGCAACTGGGGATTAGGCGAATGAGGGGTGGAGGTCATGTCAGATCCCCTTAACTTCTTATGGCTGCGGGCAGTATTGAGTAGCTTGCATGAATAAGATACCCAGCATAAACTGCCTGCTACTCAGGCACAGAAGCTAAGATATGCATATTATTAGTAGATTTGGATAGAAAACACTTGGAGGTTTCTAAAACGGTTTGAATGATGTCTTTGAGTATAACAGAACTCATATGGCCGGCAAAAACCTGAGAAAAAATCCAACCAGGAAGTGGGAAATCTGAGGTTTGTAGGTTTTCAAGTCTTTGCCTATCCAATATACAGTGTCTATGGGGTCATATTGCACTTCCTAAGGCTCCCACTAGATGTCACCAGTCTTTAGAACCTTCTTTCAGGCTTCTACTGTGAAGGGGGAGAGAATAAGAGCTGTTTGACTAAGGGGTCTGGCAGAAGGCAATGAGCTCAGTCAGGCTTGCGCCCGTGAGAGTTAGCTGTGTTCCTTTTCCTTTCTAAAGACAAAGGAATTCTCCGGTTGAAACATTATTGAAGATTTATGATAAAAACATCCTAAAGATTGATTCTATACATCGTTTGACATGTTTCTACGAACTGTAATGGAACTTTTTGACTTTTCACCTGGCCTGCGCCTCGTGAATATGGATCTGTGAACTAAATGCTCGAACAAAACAAACATTTATTGTGGAACTGGGATTCCTGGGAGTACATTCCGATGAAGATCATCAAAGGTAAGTGAATATTTATAATGCTATTTCTAACTTCTGTTGACTCCGCAACATGGCGGGTATCTGTATGGCTTCTTTTTGTCTCTGAGCACTGTACTCAGATTATTGCATGGTGTGCTTTTTCCGTAAAGCTTTTTTGAAATTTGACACAGAGGTTGCATTAAGGAGAAATGTATCTATAATTCCATGCATACCAATTCTATCTTTTATCAATGTTTATTATGAGTATTTCTGTAAATTGATGTGGCTCTCTGAAAAATCACGGGATGTTTTGGAAGCAAAACATTACTGAACATAACGCGCCAATGTAAACTGAGATTTTTGGATATAAATATGAACTTTATCGAACAAAACATACATGTATTGTGTAACATGAAGTCCTATGAGTGTCATCTGAGGAAGATCATCAAAGGTTAGTGATTCATTCTATCTCTATTTCTGCTTTTTGTGACTCCTCTCTTTGCCTGGAAAAATGGCTGGTGTTTTTCTGTGACTTGGTGCTGACCTAACATAATCGCATGGTATGCTTTCGTCATAAAGTCGAACCATAATAGACTGGATTGGAGAGAAGGAGGACTGCCTAAATTGGAGTATATATACTTGTGGTGGTGGAAACGTGTTGTCTGAATGCAGCTGTATTGGCCCTCTGGGCAGAAGAAACTTGGTTAAGCTTTCATAGGTGTCCGTTGAGTCATTTACTCTGAGATTTAGAACCTAACAATGCTAATACTTTTTTAGGTGATTTGACACTTTATTCAGGCATTCATTAAATGAGGAGATGGAGAAAGAGTGGAGAGGTTGGAAGTAGGGAATGATCCCTGTTCCTACGTGGAAAGTACAGTGAATTTGGAAAGTATTCAGACCACTTAACTTTTTCCATATTTTGTTATGTTACAGCCTTATTCCAAAATAGATTCAATACATTTTTACCCCTATCAATCCATACACAATACCCCACAATGACAAAGCAAAAAACTTTTTTTAGAAACTGTCACACCCTGATCGGTTTCACCTGTCTTTGTGCTTGTCTCCACCCCCCTCCAGGTGTCACCCACCCCATTATCCCCTGTGTATTTATACCTGTGTTCTCTATTTTTCTGTTGCCAGTTCGTTCTGTTCGTGAAATCTATCAGCGTTTGTTCCCCTGCTCCTGCCTGTTTCTTGTATTCTTCTTGTTTTCTTGTCCTTCCCGGTTTTGACCGTTCTGCCTGCCCTGACCCTGAGACTGTCTGTCATTCTGTACCTTACCCCACTGTACTGGATTATTGACCCCTGCCTGCCCTGACCCTGAGACTGCCTGCCGTTCTGGACTTTTTGCACCCTCTCTGGATTATTGACCCCTGCCTGCCTTTGACCTGTCGTTTGCCTCAACCTGATTTTGAAACAAACGTTTCTTAGACACTGTCAACATATGGGTCATGCCTAAAACATGATAGAAACATTCACACATTTATAAAAATAAAAATATACCTAATTTACATAAGTATTCAGACCCTTTTCTATGAGACTCAAAATTGAGCTCAGGTGCATGCTGTTGCCATTGATCATCATTGAGAATTTTCTACAACCTGATTGGAGTCCACCTGTGGTAAATTCAATTGATTGGACATGATTTGGAAAGGCACACACTTGTCTATATAAGGTCCCACAGTTGTAAGTGCATGTCAGGGCAGAAACCAAGCCATGAGGTCGAAGGAATTGTCCGTAGAGCTACGAGACAGGAATGTGTCAAGGCACAGATCTGGGGAAGGGTATCAAAAAATGTCAACAGCATTGAAGATTCCCAAGAACACAATGGCCTCCATCATTCTTAAATGGAAGAAGTTTGTAACCACCAAGACTCTTCCTTGAGCTGACCACCCAGCAAAACGGAAGAGGGCTCTATGCAGGCCATTCAAGAAATGGTTTGCCGATCTCGACAAACCATTTCTGTATGGAGGCATTGGAGGGCATTGTCATGCTGAAACAGGAAAGGGCCTTCCCCAAACTGTTATCACAAAGTTGAAAGCACAGAATCGTCTAGAATGTCATTGTATTCTGTAGCGTTAAGATTTCCCTTCACTGGAACTAAGGGGCCTAGCCAGAACCATAAAAAACAACCCCAGACCATTATTCCTCCTCCACCAAACTTTACAGTTGGCCCTATGCATTGGGGCAGGTAGCGTTCTCCTGGCATCAGCCAAACCCAGATTCATCCGTCAGACTGCCAAATGGTTAAGCGTAATTCATCACTCCAGAGAATGTGTTTCCACTGCTCCAGACTCCATGGCGGCGAGCTTTGCATCACCAGACAACGCTTGGCATTGCGTATGGTTGATCTTAGGCTTGTGTGCAGCTCTTCAGCCATGGAATCCCATTTAATGAAGCTCCCGACGAGCAGTTCTTGTGCCGACGTTGCTTCCAGAGGCAGTTTGGAACTCGGTAGTGAGTGTTGCTACCGCTTCAGGACTCAGCAGTCCCATTCTGTGAGCTTGTGTGGTCTCTCACTTCGCAGCTGAGCCGTTCTTGCTCCTAGTCATTTCCACTTTACAATAACAGCGCTTACAGTTGACAGGGTCAGCTCTAACAGGGCAGACATTTGACAAACTGACTTGTTGGAAAGGTGGGATCCTATGACAGTGCCACATTGAAAGTCACTGAACTCTTCAATAAGGCCATTCTACTGCCAATGTTTGTCTATTGAGATTGCATGGCTGTGTGCTCGATTTAAAACACCTGTCAGCAACAGGTGTGGCTGAAATAGCCGAATCCACTAATTTGAAGGGGTATCCGCATACTTAGTATATACAGTATATGTGGTGGTTTAATGTAATCGATGCATTCATTTAATGTACATCGCCTGGGGATGAGGTTACTAGCTACGTGCATTATCATCCATGTTTCCCACATTTTCGTTGTCATTTTATTCATAGTGTGAGTGAGTAGTGAGTATTGGCCTTGTCTGTCACGACATGCCACCGCCAGGTAAAAGAAAGAGTCCAGAAATCTGCCTTTTCTTTGAACATCAGAAGGGGGATGGAAACTGTCATTCTTTACAGCAGTCCAAGTGTAGCACTTCTTTGGTCATGGTCATTTATAAACTTGAAACTTGACACAGTCTGGTATCAATAACCATGACAGCCTTGAGTTGGGGAGGAGTGAGCACTTTGGGGTAGAGGTCAGGTTAGATGAAGTGAGCAAGAGCAGATATACAGGTGAAGTCGGACGTTTACCTTAGCCAAGTACATTTAATATCATCACCCCTTTTGAATTTCTTTGCCCATGGGATAAATATACTTTGCCCCCCTGAGTCTTTTTTCCACAAAACTTCATCTAAAATTGTTGAATGAGTTTCCTGTAAACAATATATATTATATTCCTTCTCTTTTAGTCAGGTCAATACTGATTGTATTTTCTCATCTGCTAAGCCCTTAAAATTATAACTGGCTATACTTATTTCACCACTTGCCATAATGAGATAGAATTTTAAATTCTATTTATCAAAATATATGTTTGTAAATGTACCATTAAAAAGTAACATGATGATTGAGTGTCAATATAGCTGTACCATGATATTTGCATTGCTACTAAGTAAACCTCCAATTGGTCCCCACTATTCCACCCGCTAAGCCCTCCTCATCCCGAGTTGGGTTGTCATCACAATGCCCTGCAGACCACCCCTGACCCCCCAGATTCCATAGCCCTGGAGAGACCAGGACCCATCCTTCGAAAAGAGCACACAGTGCCACCCACAGAACAGAAGCAGATCAACCACCAAATGAATTTCCATCGCCCTCACCTCGATGTGTATAGCCATTAAAAAATATAGATATATTTAAAAAATCCTGTTTCTTATTTTCCATAATTAGCTATAAATATTTGTAGTAATGTAGGCAATTTATGCTAAAGATTTTACCTCTCACCAGTCTCACCATTACCAAAATTACATTATGGCAAGCAATTATTATATTAGCAAACCATTATTGTGAACCATCCTATATTGTACCAAACATATTTTACTCCCTCGCAACAGTTGTGGGATACACACCCACACACTTATACATACTCAACCCCTTCCCCCCACAACGACCATAGACTCAGATTCTCAATAGTTGCAGGCATCCCAGAGCCCAACGCCAAGAAAGGTCTTGATTTACGAATGCATTTACAGTTGCAGCTGCATGAGAAGGCCTGCAAAACTGTGCAACATTTTTTTTTTTAAATGGGCAGAAATGGGGAGATTTGATTAAACGTTGTCACGTCCTAGATGATGGAGGTCAGATATACCCACTTCCCCTGAAACACCCACAACATGGTCCCCCGTATTGACCATTTTTCCAAGCATCTCCGTGCAGTCAGACCCTTGATTTGGTGCCACCAGGGCCACAATAATATGCCCCCTCTCTGAATGTCTGAGATGTTCTGATTAATATGTTGACTGTTTTATGGATGTTATAGGTAAAGACCTTATAAAGTTTAATTCAGGAGATGGTAACTAAACAACTTCTACTATGGTGCCCAAAATCCTAATGAGTTAATTGCTAATTGATTCATTTAATCGGGTAACAAAAAACATAGTTTGTTGATTAAAAAAACAACAGTCATCACATTTATGAAAGTAAAGTCACGACATCACTGACGATCTGAAAGCTGAAGAAATTTGGCTTGGCCCCTAAAACCCACAAACTTTTACAGATGCACAATTGAGAGCATCCTGATTGGATCCTTTTTAGGCAGCTACGAAACAAGTGTTATTTTCTTCTCAGGAAAGCGAAGTCTGTTACCACTGATAACCTGAATGACCCGAGAAATTTTGGAAGGCTATTAAGTCTATGTCTGGTAACAGTAATGTTAGTGAATTACCATCATGTGAATTGTAGGACACTGTTGCTGTACATGACAAAACTGAAATGCTGAATTGTTTAAAAATTAGCACTTTGTATCATCTGGTAGGCTGTTTGATTCAGTATCCTCTGTCTCTGTACAACCCTGTGTGGATGAACCAGTGAGAGCTGGCCAAACTTTTAGCCATTCTCAGTGCAGGAGGTATATAAATCCCTGAAATCATATATCTGATCAATTTAACCCTGGAATGTAATTAAATTCGAAAGATCTGGAAATCAGCATTTGTCCTGCCACTTTTAAAAGGGGGTGATCCAACTCTTTTACATGAGTATAGATCATTCTCAAAGCTATCACCCCTGGCAAAAATACTTGAAACCCTTGTTAGTGAACAGCTAAAATAGTTTTTATATAGTAACTCTATTTTATCAATGTACCATGGAAGAATTATAGCACTACAGCAGCCATGAAGGTTTTATATGATATCACTGAAGCTCTTGACAAAAAAACAACACTGTGTCTGACTTTTTATTGATCTCTCTAAAGGCTTTTGATACTGTGCTATACTGAGGCAGAGATTGTCGAGCGTATGTCTTTCGGAGCATGCAGTTGCATGGTTTGCTAACTATCTGTCTGGTAGAACACTCAATTTGATGGGCTCATGTCTGCTAAATTGTCAGTCTGTAATGGTGTGCCCCAGGGCTCTGTACCCAGGGCTTTTGGCCCCCTCTTATTCACTATTTATATAAATAATATAGACAAATTGTATTTTATTTTAGGAATAAGGCCTGTTTTTCTTTTGAAGCCATAAGGAGGCTAGTATCAGCTACATTTATGCCTATACTAGACTATGGTTATATTTTATATATGAATGCTTCAGCTCAGTGTTTGAGATCAGTTGACACCCTTTACCATGGAGCATTGAGATTCGTTTTAAACTGCAAAACTCTGCACTTTATTAAACAGGGTTGGCTGGCCTTCTCCTGTCAATCGTAGGCTCAGTCACTGGTATACTTTGATTTATGGCATTTTTATTGTTCATAAATGTGGTGGGTACTTTCTTTGTTCGCAGGACTTTATCCTGCTAAATGTTCCAAATGTCGGAACTGAATTTGGTAAAAGGGCTTTTATGTACCCCGCGCCATCGGCTTGGAACGCCTTAGAAATTACTTTTCAAGTGGAAGAAGTTGTACCGATTGGTGTTTTTAAATCATGCTCCAGATACTCAACTAGTCTAAAGAAGGCCAGGTTTATTGCTTCTTTAAATCAGAACAGTTTTCAGCTGTGCTAACATAATTGCAAAGGGTTTTCTAATGATCAATTAGCTTTTTAAAATTATAAACTTGGGTTAGCTAACACAACGTCCTATTGGAACACAGGAGTGATGGTTGCTGATAATGGGCCTTTGTACGCCTATATAGATATTCCATTCAAAATCATCCGTTTCCAGCTACAATAGTCATTTACAACATTAACAATGTCTACACAGTATTTCTGATCAATTTGATGTTATTTTAATGGACCAAAAATGTGCTTTTCTTTCAAAAACAAGGACATTTCTAAGTGACCCCAAACTTTTAAACGGTAGTGTAGATAGACTTGGAATCACTGACCACTTTAATACGTGAACACTAGTCACTTTAATAATGCTTAAACAATGTTTACATACTGTATTATATTCTACTGTATTTTAGTCAGTCAATGCCACTCCGACATTGCTCAATGTAATATTTATATATTTCTTAATTCCATTCTTTTACTTTTAGATGTGTGTGTATATTGTTGTGAATTGTTAGATACCACCGCACTGTTGGAGCTAGGAACACAAGCATTTCACTACACCCGCAATAACATCTGCTGAATATGTGTATGAGACCAATACAATTTTATTTAATTTGAACCAAGAGCTGGGGAGGTTACTTTGGAGTCACTGCCAGGCCCGGCAGGGGGAATGGGCCTGGTTCCTTCCCTGGGAGGAGTACACCCAGAATTCATTGTATCACTCCTCCACCGGGCTGACCCCCTGTCAGACAGCCCTGGCTCCGTGGACCCCGAGACAGACCGAAGTTCCTGCGGTGGACGAGTGGTTCAGGCTCGCAGAGGAGGTTTTGAATGATGCCCACGTGAGACTCCAGTACGCCATCTGCCGTCAGAAGACTGCCAGCTTGTGGGTCCCTTCAATGTCCTCCGGAGGGCCAACGAGGTAACCTACAGATTACAACTCCCCACTAACTACAGAATCTCACCCTATTTTCATGTTTCCCTCCTCAGGCCAGTGGTTGCTGGTCCCTTGGCTGGTGCCGTCCCCGCGACACCTTTCCACCTCGACCTGGACATCGATTGGAGCTCCACCTGGACTGCCGACGTTGTGGGGCTCGGAACAGAAGGGGTAAGGTCCAGAGGAGTGCTGTTGGATCCCGGAGGATGACATCCTGGATCTCAACATCGTCCATGATTTCCACCCACATTCCTCGCCCTCGGGGTCGTCCTGCAGCCGGAGCCGCGGGTCAGGAAGGGGGTACTGTCATGCCTACTCCCGCTCTCCCACTCAGGCGCTCGACGTCGCCGGTCTACTAACCACCGGTCCTGGTAACCCGCTTTGCACACACCTGGCAATCATTAAGCACACCTGCTCCCCATTGTAACACACACCTGTACTTCATCACCACCCTGATTACCCTCCCTTTTTAAAGCCCTCAAAAGCCTCAGTCTTCGGGCAGTATTAGTTTTGGTTACGTTCAGTACGCTTCTCCTGTTATGTATTATCTTCATGTTTATTATTATTAAACTCACCTTCTGCACGCCCTAAAAGCACGGAAATAGGGTCCACTGCGTGTATGCTTCGTATTTTGGCGAATTTAGTCCGGGAACTTTTGGCATACTAACAATATCCATACTATGATCAATAAGCGTACTGTATACTCAATTAACGTCACAAATAATATGGTTAGTGCGGTAAGTATGAGCATTCGAACACAGCTCATGTGGCCTTATTTTCAATTGATACTATTTTACGTGAGAGAGAGACTTTCTGAAGTTACCCATCTGAAGTTTTCAGTTCTCTTTGCTTTGAAAATGAACAACAAACCCTGCTGGTAAATGGGTAATGGATGAATGATTTAGGATTTTCCCACACTGGATAGTGAACTACTGTATAATGTTTGACAGGATAGGGGAGATCTCAAATGATGTATTTTGGAATATTTTGGAAATAGGATTCAGGAAGTAGCCCACTGGAAACACACTTCTTGAATAAACATTGTTTCCAATGTGGAATAGACGTTGAATTGACGTCTATACCCAGTGGGAGGATTTTACAGCTGAGTTTTCATTCATCACACTGACACCTACTGGTCAGTGTGTTTTCCAGCATCAGTCATTACCACCCATCACACCACACACCGTTGAGTCCCTTTTTGGTGGAAATTAGTTAGCATAGTGCGACATCTGACAGCAGAACGATACATGGGGCATTCCTCATGAAGCTGGTTGAGAGAATGACAAGAGTGTGCAAAGCTGTCATCAAGGCAAAGGGTGGCTACCTTGAAGAATCTCAAATCTAAAATAGATTTTTATTTGTTTAACCCTTTTTTGGTTACTACATGATTCCATATGTGTTATTTTGAAGTTTTGATGTCTTCACTATTATTCTACAATGTAGAAGTTAGTGAAAATAAAGAAAAACCCTAGAACGAGTAGGTGTCCCCTAACTTTTGACTGGTACTGTATATCAGGTCCTTCCCCTCATCCCTCCGAGAGTGAGTGAGAGAGAGAGAGAGAGAGAGAGAGAGAGAGAGAGAGAGAGACTACATATACATCCCAACACTAGGAGACTGGTGTTCAGAGGCACAGTTGGACAACTGGACGGCACCACCCTGGATACTTTATTGGACTATCAGAGGTGAGTTTCTTCCTCTTTTCTTTATCGTGCTCCATTTTGTCTATCTCTCTGGGAAGTTTTTATTACCATCAAGTTTGTCAAGTTTTGTTTATCCAGATTTTCTGTTCTTTTACGAACTGATCTTATATGGGAAGTATAGGATACCTCTGAGACCTATATGAAAAAGTGAGGAATTGGTTTTGAAAGATCTAAAAATATAATATATAAAATAAAATCATTCTTCCTCATTCAAATATTTTGTGAAGATCGGACAAATTCTAAACCAGGAAAATTTCCCAGTATGTATTTTTCGTAACTTCTTCATGATTGGTGGGTCCCCTGCGGGATGGTTGAGCTAATGTAATGCGATTAGCATGAGGTTGCAAGTAACAAGAACATTTGCCAGGACATAGACATATCTGATATTGGCAGAAAGCTCAAATTCTTGTTAATCTAATGGCACTGTCCAATTTACAGTAGCTATTACAGTGAAATAATACCATGCTATTGTTTGAGGAGAGTGCACAGTTTTGAAAAACATGAATAGTTATTAATAAACAAATTAGGCACAATTGGGCAGTCTTGAATCAACATTTTTAACTGAATTGCAATGGTTCATTGGATCAGACTAAAACTTTGCACATACGTTGTTGTCATCTTGTGGCCAATATTTAAATTGCACCTGGGCTGGAATAATACATTATGGCCTTTCTCTTGCATTTAAAAAATGATGTTACAAAAAAATATATATATATTTTCTTCTTTGTACTATCTTTTCAAATCAAATCAAATCAAATGTATTTATAAAGCCCTTCTTACATCCGCTGATATCTCAAAGTGCTGTACAGAAACCCAGCCGAAAACCCCAAACAGCAAGCAATGCAGGTGTAGAAGCACGGTGGCTAGGAAAAACTCCATAGAAAGGCCAAAACCTAGGAAGAAACCTAGAGAGGAACCAGGGTATGAGGGGAGGCCAGTCCTCTTCTGGCTGTGCTGGGTGGAGATTATAACAGAACATGGCCAAGATGTTCAAATGTTAATAGGTGACCAGCAGGGTCAAATAATAATAATCACAGTGGATGTCGAGGGTGCAACAAGTCAGCACCTCAGGAGTAAGTTGGCTTTTCATAGCCAATCATTCAGAGTATCTCTACCGTTCCTGCTGTGTCTAGAGAGTTGAAAACAGCAGGTCTGGGACAGGTTGCACGTCCGGTGAACAGGTCAGGATTCCATAGCCGCAGGCAGAACAGTTGAAACTGGAGCTGCAGCACGGCCAGGTGGACTGGGGACAGCAAGGAGTCATCATGCCAGGTAGTCCTGAGGCATGGTCCTAAAAAAAAGAAAAAAAAGAAAGAAAGAAAGAGAGAGTTAGAGAGAGCATACTTCACACAGGACACCAGATAAGACAGGAGAAATACTCCAGATATAACAGACTGGCCCTAGCCCCCCGACACATAAACTACTGCAGCATAAATACTGGAGGCTGAGACACTGTGGCCCCATCCGACGATACCCCCGGACAGGGCCAAACAGGCAGGATTTAACCCCACCCACTTTGCCAAAGCATAGCCCCCACACCACTAGAGCGAAATCTTCAACCACCAACTTACCATCCTGAGACAAGGCAGAGTATAGCCCACAAATATCTCTGCCACGGCACAACCCAAGGGAGGGGGGAGGGAGGGGGGGGGGCTCAACCCACTCATGTGACGCATCCCTCCCAGGGACAGCATGGAAGAGCACCAGTAAAGCCAGTGACTCAGCCCCTGTAATAGGGTTAGTGACAGCTTTTTCAAAAAAAATTGAGAGGAATGGGATATTCGATATAGGCCGATAGTTCTTTATATTTTCTGGTTCAAGTTTTTGCTTTTTCAAGAGAGGCTTTATTACTGCCACTTTTAGTGAGTTTGGTATACATCCGGGTAGATAGAGAGCCGTTGATTATGTTCAACATAGTAGGGCCAAGCACAGGAAGCAGCTCTTTCAGTAGTTTAGTTGGAATAGGGTCCAGAATGCAGCTTGAAGGCCATGATTATTTTCATCATTGTGTCAAGAGATATAGTACTAAAACACTTGAGTGTCTCCCTTGATCTTAGGTCCTGGCAGAGTTGTGCAGACTCAGGACAACTGAGCTTTGGAGGAATACGCAGATTTAAAGAAGAGTCCGTAATTTGCTTTGTAATGATCATGATCTTTTCCTCAAAGAAGTTAATGAATTTATCACTGCTGAAGTGAAAGCCATCCTCTCTTGGGGAATGCTGCTTTTTAGTTAGTTTTGCGACAGCATCAAACATGTATTTTGGATTGTTCTTATTTTTCTCAATTAAGTTGGAAAAATAGGATGATCGAGCAGCAGTGAGGGCTCTTCGATACTGCACGGTACCAAGCTAGTTGGAAGACTTCCAGTTTGGTGTGGCGCCATTTCTGTTCCAATTTTCTGGAAGCTTGCTTCAGAGCTCAGGTATTTTCTGTATACCAGGGAGCTGGTTTCTTATGACAAATGCTTTTTGTTTTTTAGGGGTGCGACTGCATCTAGGGTATTGTGCAAGGTTAAATTGAGTTCCTCAGTTAGGTGGTTAACTGACTTTTGTACTTTGACGTTCTTGGGTAAGCAGAGGGGGTCTGGACGGGCATCTAGGAATCTTTGGGTTGTCCGAGAATTTATAGCACGACTTTTGATGATCCTTGGTTTGGGTCTGAGCATATTATTTGTTGCGATTGCAAACTAATAAAATGGTGGTCTGATAGTCCAGGATTATGAGGAAAAACATTAAGATCCACAACATTTATTCCACGGGACAAAACTAGGTCCAGGACATGTTGTACAAAACCCACTAAGTCGATGATGGCTCCGAAAGCCTTTTGGAGTGGGTCTATGGACTTTTCCATGTGAATATTCAAGTCACCAAAAATTACAATATTATCTGCCATGACTACAAGGTCCGATAGGAATTCAGGGAACTCCGTGAGGAACGCTGTATATGGCCCAGGAGGCCTGTACAACAGTATCTATAAAAAGTGAGTGAGTAGGCTGCATAGATTTCATGACTAGAAGCTCAAAAGATGAAAAATATTTTTTTTTTTGGTAAATTGAAATTTGCTATCATAAATGTCAGCAACACCTCCGCCTTTGCGGGATGGGCGGGGGATATGGTCACTAGTGTAACCAGGAGGTGAGGCTTCATTTAAGTCGGTCGATGATTACGCTCCCTCATGCGGGATGGGGAGTTACTAGAGGTTCATTTAACACAGTAAATTCATCAGGCTTAAGCCACGTTTCAGTCAGGCCAATCACATCAAGATTATGATCAGTGATTAGTTAATTGACTGCCTAGTTCATTAACTGCCTTGGAAGTGAGGGATCTAACATTAAGTAACCCTATTTTGAGATGTGAGGTATCACAATCTTTTTCAATAATGGCAGAAATGGAGGAGGTTTTTATTCCAGTGAGATTGCTAAGGCCGAACACCGCCATGTTTAGTTTTGCCCAACCTAAGTCGAGGCACAGACACGGTCTCAATGGGGATAGCTGAGCTGACTACACTGACTGTGCTAGTGGCAGACTCCACTAAGCTGGCCTGCACCCTATTTCATTGTGGAGCTAGGGGAGTTAGAGCCCTGTCTATGTTCGTAGATAAGATGAGAGCACCCCTCCAGCTAGGGTCGAGTCCGTCACTCCTCAACGGCCAGGTTTGGTCCTGTTTGTGGATGAGTCCCAGAAAGAGGGCCAATTATCTACAAATTCTATATTTTGGGAGGGGCAGAAAACAGTTTTCAACCAGCTATTGATTTGTGAGACTCTGCTGTAGAGCTCATCACTCCCCCTAACTGGGAGGGGGCCAAAGACAATTACTCGATGCCGACACATCTTTCTAGCTGATTTACACGCTGAAGCTATGTTGCGCTTGGTGACTTCTGTGTTATGGCTGTTTGAAGGAGAGGACCAAGGTGCAGCGTGGTGAGCTTTTTCCTTTAATAATCAAAATGACGCCGACAAAACAATAAACAATACAAAAACAAACCGTGAAGCTCAAAGGCAAAGTGCCATAAAGAAAGTGAACTTCCCACCAAGACAATTGGGAAAAAAGGCACCTAAGTATGGTTCAGCTGTCCCTGATTGAGAACCATACCCGGCCAAAACATAGAGATATAAAATCATAGAAACACAACACATAGAAATGCCCATTCCAACTCACGGCCTGACCAAACCAAAATAGAGACATAAAGAGGATCTCCAAGGTCAGGGCGTGACACTCTGACTGTTTCATCCTAACATCGTTGGTGCCGACGTGGATAACAATATCCCTATACCCTCTAAACTCGCCAGTTTTAGTTTTAGCCAGCACCATCTTCAGATGGTAGCCCTGCCCCCTGGTAAACAGTGTATGATCGCTGGATGATTAGTTTTAAGTCTAATACTACGGTTAATGGAGTCGCCAATGACTAGGGTTTTCAATTTGTCAGAGCTAATGGTGGGAGGCTTCGGTGTCTCAGACCCCGTAACGAGAGCAGTAGATACCAGAGAAGGCTCGGCCTCAGACTCCGACTCGCTGCTTGATGGGGAGAACCGGTTGAAAGTCGGCTGAATGAGCGTCACCGGTTGAGCATTCCTACGGCATTTCCCTCCAGAAGCCATGAGAGAGTTGTCCGGCTGCAGGGACCGTGCGAGGGGATTTATACTACTATCTGTACTTACTGTTGGCACAGACGCTGTTTCATCCTTTCCTACACTGAAATTACCCTTGCCTAACAATTGCCTCTGAAGCTGGGCTTGCAGTACAGCTATCCTCGCCATAAGGCAATCCTTCTCCTGTATATTATGAGTACAGCGACTGCAATTAGAAGGCATCATGTTAATGTTATTACTTAGCTTCGGCTGGTGGAGGTCCTGACGAACCACGTCCAGATAAAGCGTCCAGAGTGAAAAAGTTGAATGAAAAAAAGTAGAGCGAGGGAAAAACAAAAAATATAAACGGGAATTAATAAGTAAAAACCATCAAGTTGTCAGGTAGCAAAGTAAGGTTAGCAACAAAACGCACAGCAGCACCTAAACTTTTACCAGATCTAATGTGTTATATTCTCCTACATTTCTTTCACATTTCCACAAACTTCAAAGTGTTTCCTTTCAAATGGTACCATGAAAATGTATATCCGTGCTTCAGGTCCTGAGCTACTGGCAGTTAGATTTGGGTATGTCATTTTAGTTGAAAATTGAAAAAAGCAGTTGATCCTTAAGACCAGGCAAGTTTTCCAATGCCTCCCAAAGAAGGGCAGCTATTGGTAGATGGCGAAAAATAAAAAAGCAAACATTCAATAAAAAAAAATGGTATCATTACAATTTGCATATATACAAAAACCATAGCCATGTAGTGTGTGTATGCATGTATCACTTACACATGCATGTCAGTACAGACACAGAATAAGTAGGTAACAAGGGGGAGAGGTTGTGCTGTGAAGTGCTGCATTATTCATTTTTTTTAAACCAGATTTGCTGTTCACTTGCGGTATATTAGATGGAATGGAGTACCATGCAATCATGTTATAATAGTGTACGTTTCCATGAATTTGTTTTGGACCTGGGGATTGTGAAAAATCTCCTGGTTGCATTTCTGGTGGGATAAGTGTGTGTGTTGGGGGCAGCAGGTAGCCTAGTGGTTAAGAGCGTTGGGCCAGTAATTGAAAGGTCGCTGGTTCTCTGAGCTGACTCGGTGAATAAATATGTAGACACTCCCTTCAGCAAGGCACTTAACCCTAATTGCTACTGTAAGTCGCTCTGGATAAGAGAACCTGATATATGACTAAAATGTAAGTTGTCTAAGCTGACTATGCAAACACGTTGGAATTTCCAACAGTCAGTCTTTCCTCAGCTCTTAGCCAATACAGACTGGCATGCATACTATTGATATTAGCCCTCTGAATACAATGAAGAGCAAAACGTGCCGCTCTGTTCTGGCCAGCTGCAGCTTAACTACTGTATGTCCTTCATTGCAGCACTTGACAATATGACTGGACAATCATCAAGAGAAACTAAAACTAGAGCCTGCAGGGCTTGCTTGTGGAGTGTGGTGTCAAAAAACTATAACACTGAATATCCCTTTGAGCATGGTGAAGTTATTAATTACACTTTGGATGGTGTATCAACACACCCAGTCAGTACAAAACACAGGCATCCTTTCTAACTCAGTTGCTGGAGAGGAAACTGCTCAGGGATTTCACCATGCAAACAATGGGGACTTTAAAACAGTTAGAGTTTAATGGCTGTGAAAAAACTGAGGATGGATCAACATTGTCAATTAATTTAGTATTGTGGAGTAAATACAAAGTGAAAAATAGTAAGCCTGTACAGAATATAAATATTCCAAAACTTGTCATCGGCAAGACTAGGGAGTTTTTTGGGAGTTAACAAGAAATGGAATACAGATAAGTAAACAGGCCATATCCTAGAGGAAAACCCAATTGAGTCTGCTTTCCATCAAACAATGGGATGCCAATTCACCTTTTAGCAGGTCAATAACCTAAAACATAAGGCCAAATATACACTGGAGAAGCTTACCAAGACGACATTGAATGTATCTGAGTGGCCTGCTTACAGTCTTGACTTAAATCGGCTTGAAAATGGTTGTCTAGCAATGATCAAGAAACATCTTGACAGAGCTTGAAGAAGTTAAAGAACAATGTGCAAATATTGTATAATCCACGTGTGCAAAGCTCTTAGAGACGGAACCCAGAAAGACTCCGCTGTCAATAACTTTGTCATTATGGGGTATTGTGTGTAGATGAGTGAGAATTATTTTGTTTTGTCCATAATGAATACTTTCTGAAGGTTCTGTAGGTCTGAGCAAATATGATCTCATTAATGTTTGTTAAAATTGTCTGATTTCTTCTTTTTCTTTCTTTATGTCAAAGGTTGGGAATTAAGTCCCAGCCAACATCCCAACTTGTCCTGTAAAATGCTGAGTTGTCTATTGTCTTTATACATCTATATTTGTTTTACCCTTTTTTCTCCCCGATTTCATGGTATCCAATTGGTAGTTTAAAGTCTTGTCCCATCGCTGCAACTCCCGTACAGACTTGGGAGAGGCAAAGGTGGAGAGTCGTGCATGCTCCTAAATACAACCCAGACAAGCCACACTGCTTCTTGACACAATCCCCATTTAAAACAGAAGCCAGCCGCACCAATGTGTTGGAGGAAACACCATACATCTGGCGACCGTGTCAGCATGCATTGCGCCCAGCCCACCACAGGAGTCGTGAGTGCACAATGGGATAAGAACATCCCTGATGGACAAAACCTCCCCTAACCACACTGGGTCAATTGTGCGCCGCCCCATGGGTTTCCCGTTTGCGGCCGGCTGCGACAGATCCTGGACTCGAACCAGGATCTCTAATGGCACAGCTAGCACTGTGATACAGTACCTAAGACCACTGCGCCACTCAGAAGGCCTGTTTATTATCTTTTCTTATCTGTCTAAAAACGTTTTTTTTGTATTTAACTACAAAAATCTTCTACAATTTCCAATGATTTAATGTATTCTTAAAGCTACAATTTGTAACTTTTTTGGGCAACCAAATTCACACAGAAATGTGAGTTATACGTTGTCGTGGAAATTTCCTCTATTTACCAAATCATGAGAGCAAACCACACACACGTCAGAGTTAGTTATCACAAAGTCCATTTTTTATTATATGAGCTCTATCACAACCCTGTGACTCTCAGATCAGTGTCTATCAATGAATTCTCTGAGAGTCCCTTCCACATTTCAAATTAGTTCCTTTATAGCAAAGACACACACAGGATAAGACAGCATCGGCATAATTCATCGTTCAGCTTTGTCTCCTAAAACATGTTCTTTTCTCAAACTCAGAACCATAAACCAATCCTCCATATCAACAGGCATATATCAAAACCATCCTATTTTGACAAGATCACAGAGACACACTGACTGGCACACAGACATTGTGGAGGCAAGAGATACACGCTTGACCTCTCCCCTCTCTCCGGCCCAAACAACTTAGTCTTGACATAGAACAGATACTGCAACCCCGCCACAGTATTATACAAAAATAACATTCTGATGAGAAGTAACTTACAAACATATGATGAATATAAAACATCTTACCTATGTTACCAACCAATTCTGATTATTCCCCAACAACGTCTTTACCATTGAAAGCAAGTCTAAGTAGTGTTAGATCGGTTATTTGTGTGTTATTTCCATGTTTCCCATTCTAAAGTTTCCTTTTTGTAAATTTTACGTTCGGTTTTGTACACCTGCTTCAAACAGCTGAATATACAATATTTTGGGTTATGGGAAATATATTTCACTGTGGTTTAGATGATACAATAATTATCTACACCAAGGGTGTCAAACTCATTCCATGGAGGGCCAGGTGTCTGCAGGTGTTTGGTTTTTATGTTTCTTCCTCTTTTTCTTTCAGACATTAACATATTTGAAGATTCTTTGAAGACCTAGTTGGACGTTAGTCTGTGACAGAGCCCTCAAAATGACAGAATGTGTGGAAGAATGGCTCCTGCAGAACAAGGACAATTTAGAAAAGGGGATTGATATCATAGGACAGGCGTCTGCGGTCCTGGCAGTCACTGTGGGCCAGTTCCATCCCATCCTGGAGGCTGTATTCCAAGCATCCTATGAGATCTTCAGCAACCCAGAAGGACAGAACGCCAAGTACCTGACTGAGCAGTTCTTCAAAGTCAACCAGAATTTGAGACGCATCCAGGCTGAGGAAGACCAAATCTCCCGGGAGCTGCAGAAGAGCTCCTTGAATAAGCAACACTTTGACTGGGAGGCACAAATTCTCAACCAGTACAAGAAGTTTGAGGAGTTTTTCAATGCCAAACCCAACTTAAAAAAAGAAAAAATGGACGAATTCCTCTTAACTTATGAGGTCTTGGAAGAAGACTTGAACCTGGATGCCCTCTACAATGCTTTTACTGGGAATGCCTCAGGTGGCTCCATGCTGCAGACAGTGGTTGAAACAGAACAATTTAATAGAATTGCGGTAGAAGATTTCTGTGATATTCTTAAGAAGCTCTTTGTGAAGGGCATCATTGCCTTCATGGGTTACAACAGCCTCAAGAAAAAGGATGTGGGGTATCAGATGCTGAAGAAGTGGCTTAAGCAGATGGAACAAGTTGAGGAGAGCATGAAAAAAGTGATTGATGATATCATTGATAACTTCGCCCCAAGAGCCAAAGAGGACATGGTAAAACAGCTTGAGGAGATACCTGGCTCTGTTGACCTTGGCTTCACCAAATCCATATTGGACACCCTTAAGAATAAATATGACTGGGTGAGCTGGTCTATCAGGGTCTTCAATGACAAGGAGCGCATTTTCTTTTTCAACTGGCTAGCTGGAAAGAAGTACCATGGCAGTGAAGGAGGAGCTAATTTCTTTGAGGTGATGACCAAAAACAACATCAAAGTGGTGATCTCTTTCAGTGTTCAACCTAAGCTTATCAACATGGATCTGATCAAAGAACAGATTGAGGGGGAGAAGCTGAAGAGGAACATGATGGATGTGGCTCAGATCGTCAGCAGAAGACTCCCCAACTGCCAGGTGCATGCTGTCAGCGCCTATAAGAAAGTGGTGGAGAGCAACAACTTCAAAGAGGGTTGTTACTACTATGGAAAACACCAAAAAGTGTACATATGCGTTCATCCTAATTAGCCTTTTGTTTCACAGCTGAATGGAAAATATAGTAGTTATGAGGAAAACTAGGAAGAAAATGCATTATGGCTTATATATAAGTTAGAGGTGTTTTTATTTATATGTAAAACATAGCTGATGCTTTAGCTGGTGATTGTGTAAAATGTAATCTCTTGTTTATTTGTTTATCGGCCTTGTAGATTTTTGTGTAGTTTGATAGTTCAAACTATCTTAATTTTTATGTGTTTAAGAATGTACAGTGGGGCTAAAAAGTATTTAGTCAGCCACAAATTGTGCAAGTTCTTCCACTTAAAAAGATGAGAGAGGCCTGTAATTTTCATCATAGGTACACTTCAACTATGACAGACAAAATGAGAGAAAAAAAAATCCAGAAAATCACATTGTAGGATTTTTAATGAATGTATTATGGTGGAAAATAAGTATTTGGTCACCTACAAACAAGCAAGATTTCTGGCTCTCACAGACCTGTAACTTCTTCTTTAAGAGGCTCCTCTGTCCTCCACTCGTTACCTGTATTAATGGCACCTGTTTGAACTTGTTATCAGTATAAAAGACACCTGTCCACAACCTCAAACAGTCACACTCCAAACTCTATTATGGCCAAGACCAAAGAGCTGTCAAAGGACACCAGAAACAAAATTGTAGACCTGCACCAGGCTGGGAAGACTGAATCTGCAATAGGTAAGCAGCTTGGTTTGAAGAAATCAACTGTGGGAGCATTATTATTAGGAAATGGAAGACATACAAGACCACTGATAATCTCCCTCGATCTGGGGCTCCACGCAAGATCTCACCCCGTGGGGTGAAAATGATCACAAGAACGGTGAGCAAAAATCCCAGAACCACACGGGGGGACCTAGTGAAAGACCTGCAGAGAGCTGGGACCAAAGTAACAAAGGCTACCATCAGTAACACACTACGCCGCCAGGGACTCAAATCCTGCTTAAGCCAGTACATATCCAGGCCCGTCTGAAGTTTGCTAGAGAGCATTTGGATGATCCAGAAGAAGATTGGGAGAATGTCATATGGTCAGATGAAACCAAAATAGAACCTTTTGGTAAAAACTCAACTCGTCGTGTTTGGAGGACAAAGATTGCTGAGTTGCATCCAAAGAACACCATACCTACTGTAAAGCATGGGGGTGGAAACATCATGCTTTGGGGCTGTTTTTCTGCAAAGGGACCAGGACGACTGATCCGTGTAAAGGAAAGAATGAATGGGGCCATGAATTGTGAGATTTTGAGTGAAAACCTCCTTCCATCAGCAAGGGCATTGAAGGTGAAACGTGGCTGGGTCTTTCAGCATGACAATGATCCCAAACACACCGCCCGGGCAACAAAGGAGTGGCTTCGTAAGAAGCATTTCAAGGTCCTGGAGTGGCCTAGCCAGTCTCCAGATCTCAACCCCATAGAAAATCTTTGGAGGGAGTTGAAAGTCTGTGTTGCTCAGCAACAGCCCCAAAACATCACTGCTCTAGAGGAGATCTGCATGGAGGAATGGGCCAAAATACTGGCAACAGTGTGTGAAAACCTTGTGAAGACTTACAGAAAATGTTTGACTTCTGTCATTGCCAACAAAGGGTATATAACAAAGTATTGAGATAAACTTTTGTTATTGACCAAATACTTATTTTCCACCATAATTTGCAAATAAATTCATAAAAAATCATACAATGTGATTTTCTGGATTTTTTTTCTCATTTTGTCTGTCATAGTTGAAGTGTACCTATGATGAAAATTACAGGCCTCTCATCTTTTTAAGTGGGAGAACTTGCAAAATTGGTGGCTGACTAAATACTTTTTTGCCCCACTGTATATGAGACATTTCATGGATATCTATCTACTCAACAACAGTGATAAAGTACGAGAATGTCATATTTCCTTCTACCAAAGAGAATAGTAAGATACCTTATCCAGTATTTCATTATGACCATACTATAATTTAGCACATCAACCAGCATAATAAAATGATTTATGTAAGCCTACTGCAGAAAACTATTTATCCTCCTCAGTGTACTGAGGACCTAATCAAGCTTCTTTTGAAATTGCAGTTTTTTGATCAACTACACTGTCCAGATCTATAGCAAAAACTGTTAAAAGGGCCTTAAAACATTACATCTCTTTCTCTAGTCATACATTCCACATGCTTTTTACAGCTTTAATTTTGAATTTGTATTGTATTCTTTCATAATAAACCACACTACAAAGGACATTGTGATTGTCATCATTAAGCAGTTGTAAATTTGGATTTGAATGTTCCCTTTCTCTGCAGTTGAGGAAATGTGCCTAATTGTCATGATAGCATAATTTTAGAGGGTACTATATGTAAAACGTTTAAGCAGAAGTACATGCAGTCATAAACATTGATACTGATAATGACAGTTTATTGCTTACTTTCATCCCTAAAAAAACATCAGCTCAAACTATTTTTTTTTAAAAATCTGCAAATGTTATAATTTTCTTATACCTTTGTCAGTTATTTGTCAAAGGATTGCACACTGTGTAGAAACGCATTATGAACACCAGCTCTTTCCATGACAGACTGACCAGGTGAATCCAGGTGAAAGCTACGATCATTGTTAAATCCACTTTCAATTTGTGAGCAATGGTGGAAAAAGTACAAAATTGTCATACTTGAGTAAAAGTAAAGTTAACTTAATAGAAAATGACTCAAGTAAAAGTCACCCAGTAAGATACTACTTGAGTAAAAGTCTAAAAGTATTTGGTTTTAAAAGTACAAAATTATTGATAGGTTCTTCTTTTTCAGAGTAAATAACTAGAGAAGCTTTAACCAAGTTT
The DNA here is from genome assembly GCF_045791955.1 of Oncorhynchus clarkii lewisi. Lineage (NCBI taxonomy): Eukaryota > Metazoa > Chordata > Actinopteri > Salmoniformes > Salmonidae > Oncorhynchus > Oncorhynchus clarkii. Next base: position 29,051,967 of record NC_092149.1, on the reverse strand, counting down.
AATTCTGCCCAAAGGGTCTGTATAGCTGTAATTCTGACAACCCAACATTTCTCCCATCACAGATATCTATATCCTCCTTAAGACACTCCTCCTTCTCCATTCCTTACATCATATGGTTCCACAGGAAAAGGGTAGTAAACCTTTATTACTCCCTTCAGGCGATCTGACCTCACCTCTTGACCTCAACCCCTCCTTCTTCTAGTCCACAGATGTCCATCTGTCTCCCCTATAGCAACCCTTTGAGCTCCTCCCGTCCACCCAGCACATTCCACAGCCACTCTGTCTTTCTACAGATCTCACTCCTTAATATACTATGCGTCTGATCTATCATGTCTTTAATATCTCAATGTTCATAATGTAGATTCCAACAGACCCTTCTCTTGAACAATAGCATCCTAATGTTCAATATATATAATCTTGGAAGTTACTAATAAATGGATAAACAATGATCATAAAACATGAATAAAAAAAACTAACAAATGATTATAAAACATGAATTAAACAAACTAACAAATGGAACAAACAATGAACAAACATTCACCATGAGGTTTACAAATTCAGAGACTTATGGCCTCTGTACAATGATCACATTTTTATTTCCATCTATCATCACACAACAAAATGCCATTCCAGCTGAATTTGCGGTCTCGTTCTGTCAGATGGAGCAGCTTTTAGTTTCTCCACTTCCCCCTTATGTTTCCTAAGAGAGTAAGAGCACAAGACTTGGAAAGCAACAAAAAGACACACAAAAAATATCAGTATTAACAATGTGATAAACTCTGCATAATTATATATGCATGAAAACCCAAGTCTGAGACCATCTCAATTCCCACTCTCTCTTCACCTGACTCTATGCCACCAGGATACTTTCCTGCTGGGTTCCACAAAAATGAAAGCTCTAATAAGCTTCCTCTTGCTTTCACCCAGTCTTCCCCTTTAGGCCCCAGGTTCCGAGAGGTGTTCCCAAGTCGTGTCATTTTCACTTTGTTCCCCATCTTCTCCATTTCACCTGATAGGCACATCACCTGATATGCAAGTGTGTGTCCCTAATCAACATTACATCCTCTAGAAGTAACTCAACACTGTATATGCTTTCAGATCAATGCCTTCAACATTTTGTTCAGAGTACAATTACCCCTCTATCCTCTATCATGTGGTACATTAACCAATAAAGTAGCTAACCCCAACCCAACTATGATGTTTAAAATAGCTCCCAGACCCAACACATCGGTATGTCTTACAGTGAACTCAAGTTTCTCTCTCGCTCCGCTTCCTCTGTCATGGTGTCTTCACCCACCCATTATGCAGCTGTACCTCACTTCACATGAGAACTATGCACCCCCCAAGGAGAGACATGACGATCTTTACCGCTGCAGGTACTGTACGGAGTAGTATGTGTCCCAAACCAACGCTGTCCCAACACCCCCGCCTGGTGTCTCTTGATGTACACTCAATCTCCAGAATTCAGCCCGTGCTCTTGGTTATAACTCTGCTTTCACCTGAGGATATACACACTGCAACACATGGGTAAATTCCTGAACACGTGTAATATTTGAATAACCACATTCCCTGTCCTCCCATCAGTCCCCCAGTTACCAATCCATGTGACATGAGTTGTCATAACTGATATTCCAACAATGCTATGTCATGACGTTGCCCTCTTTAGGTATAGCAAGCCCCTTCCCCCTCTCCCTGCCTCCCCCTTTCCTCCTTCAACTAGGCTGCTGTGGTCATGGACACGTCGAAAATTCCTGAGGATCTCTTCATGGAAACACAGTATAGAGAGGGTACATTTTCGTAGAGCACAAAGGAATTTCTTCCACCTCTTTGAGGTGCGAAAAATGTAATGTTCCGGAGAAAGTATAAAAGATCGGTGAAGAATCCAGCTAAGAACTGGTCCGTTTGTTACAACTTGGGGAAGCTCATGGGAGACGGTGAGGCCACATTACCATAACGCTGTTTATATAATAGTCTCAGATATGAGGTTTACATCTAATTGTTGTATAAGATGAATAAGTGAGTATGATACTGTTTGTAAAATTGTGTAATATGATTTGAACTGTTTAATGAAGGAAAATACAATTCCCTTTTGATTTGAACTAAATCAGAGGACCGCCACTGAGCCCAGGTAGGGTCAGGAATCCTGGGACAGCCCCTTTTCTGCAATTCCGAATAAAACCCAACTTTGAGAAAATATCACCAGACCATGTTTTTCTCCATTAGGAGAGGACAAAGGTTGTAGACCATTGCTGAATCTTTTAACCATAACACGTGGTTAAACTCTTAGAGTATTGATACCGACAGAATAAGAACAAGTCTTTGATATTAATTCCTAGTCTGCAGCTAGGAATTCGGTATCATTGAACGCGAAGAACGACAACTGCCGAAACATCCATTCTACAATAACATGAATGAATGTCACTCTGAATTATCCCCTCTAACCAAGACAGAGAGAGAGAGACGGGCAAAACTCTCCAACAGAAACAAACCTTTCAGCAAAGATCCCGACGACACACTGAACGTAAATATATATATTGATTGCAATTGTTCCCGAATGAGTGAGCGTTCATGTGTATAGGATTAGCATTTCAATTGTTATATGTCATTGGAATTTCATAATTCCTATATGTGTTCATTAATTAAATACACTCAGTCTATTTTATAAGAATTTGTAAGATTCTTATTTTGCATTAAATAGACAGAGACCAGTCTTATCAAAATTAGATAATAGTATTTATTCTCGGAGCTCACTGCCATGGAACCACAAACAACAGTTTATATACAAAATATGACATCATAGGTTATAAAATGTCCTTCCACCTATCGACCAGGACAAAGCAGTTTCAAAAGTTTATTCCAACCCCCTAGCTCACTCACTCCAGACACAAACCATATCAAGATTAACTTCTGAAATCTCACCTTCATCTTTCACTATTCAGCAGACAGTTCCAGATAATGGAAAACCTAGGGAGACACTCGCTGCCTTATCTAAACATCCCAGAGCTAAGTTGAGTCGGTTCAACCATAGGTTAACGATCCTTTTTACTTACTTAAAAACCCACAATCCATTCCTCCCCAACCCAGCTGGAATGGTATTTATTATGTTTAATTACCCTCTGTTTCATGCTACACAAACCCTTCCATATGAATTAACATTATTAATCAGATATTGTAAAACAGGGTAGAGTTCAATACATTATAGTTCTATTTAAATGTAGATATTGTTTAGTCATTATTCATAAAATTCTTAACATTATAATTATCAACTTTGTAGTGTCTCATCTCAGTTGACCCCCACTTTCCCTTTTGTCTAACAAGCCGCGATGCCGGTTTAGCACACTAGGGCACATTCCCCTATCATTTCTTGTAACCACATTTACCTTGTTTGTTTGTTTGCTTATGCATTTCTGTGAATTACTTAGTTAGTAATAAATACATTTTTAAGACAATTGATGTATGGATGACTCATAGTGAAGACTGGGTTCGTGCAGATAACCAACAATTTACGACGTTTGGAATGAGACTAACGTGAGGCAAAGTGAATAATTCATTAATTCAAAGACTAATTGATCAGATAAAATATCTGAAAAGTTATTTTAGGAAATGATAACTTTGTAATCTGAATATTTTTCCTTGGTGCCCCGACTTCCTAGTTAATTACAGTTACATGATTAATCAGTTGATCGCGTAATACTAATTACAGAGAATCTTTGATAAAAACTAAAATCTTCATTTAATGATAGTAAAGACACGACAGCTACTAAAGTAACCATTGCTACTTCCAACATGGCCCATGACTATAGTCTCACAATACCCCTAATTTGCACCGTAGTCCAATTCCATGATATCAATATAGTATCCTACGCTACTAATACTGCTCCTTCGGTTACTGTCCCTACAGCGCCTGCGATGACAATACCTCCTGCATGTCATCTGTCAAATGTTCACCGGCTGTTAGAAATTGGAGAAAAATGTATGAGGTGGAATAATATCCATCCTAACAAAACTCGAGTCACAGGTGTTCTGAAAGTTTACCATAGTGTCTGTAATGCCACCACTATCTCTTCTATTCTAACCATGATCTAGGTACAGTTGAAGTCAGAAGTTTACATACACCTTAGCCAAATACATTTAAACTCAGTTTTTCACAATTCCTGATATTTAATCCTAGTAAATATTCCCTGTCAGTTAGGATCAGCACTTTATTTTAGGAATGTGAAATGTCAGAATAATAGTAGAGAGAATGATTTATTTCAGCTTTTAGTTCTTTCATCACATTCCCAGTGGGACAGAAGTTTACATACACTCAATTAGTATTTGGTAGCATTGCCTTTAAATTGTTTAATTTAGGTCAAACGTTTCAGGTAACCTTCCACAAGCTTCCCACAATAAGTTGGGTGAATTTTGGCCCATTCCTTCATTCCTGAGCTGTTGTAACTGAGTCAGGTTTGTAGGCCCCCTTGCTCGCACATGCTTTTTCAGTTCTGCCCACACATTTTCTATGGGTTTGAGGTCAGGGCTTTGTGATGACTCCAATACTGTCACGATCTTCAAAAGGAGCGGACCAAGGCGCAACGTGTGTTGAGTTCCACATCTTTTTAATTCAAAGTGAAACTAAAAAAACAAAACAACAAAATGTACAAAGAACGTGACGTTGTAGTGCCCAAACACACTAACACAAACAAACAATATCCCACAAACACAGGTGGGAAAAACGGCTACCTAAATATGATCCCCAATTACCAGCTGCCTCTAATTGGGAACCATACAAAACACCAACATAGAAAATATAAACTAGAACACCCCCTAGTCACACCCTGACCTACTACACCATAGAGAACCAAGGGCTCTCTATGGTTAGGAGGTGACAAATACCTTCACTTTGTTGTCCTTAAGCCATTTTGCCACAACTTTGAAAGTATGCTTGGGGTCATTGTCCAACATGGAAGACCCCATTTGCAACCAAGCTTCCTGACTGATGTCTTGAGATGTTGCTTCAATATATCCACATAATTTTCCTGTCTCATGATGCCATTTATTTTGTGAAGTGCACCAGTCCCTCCTGCAGCAAAGCACCCCCACAACATAATGGTGCCTCCTCCATGCTTCACGGTTGGGATAGAGTTCTTCGGGTTGCAAGCCTCCCCCTTTTTCCTCCAAACATAACAATGGTCATTATGGCCAAACAGTTCCAGAGGACATTTCTCCAAAAAGTATGATCTTTGTCCCCATGTGCAGTTGCAAACTGTAGTCTGGCTTTTTATGGCGGTTTTGGAGCAGTGGCGTCCTCCTTGCTGAGCGGCCTTTCAAGTTATGTCGGTATAGGACATGAATTAACTGTAGATATAGATACATTTGTACCGGTTTCCTCCAGCATCTTCACAAGGTCATTTTCTGTTGTTCTGTGATTGATTTGCACTTTTCGCATCAAAGTACGTTCATCTCTAGGAGACAGAACGCGTCTCTTTCTTGAGCGGTATGATGGCTGTGTGGTCCCATGGTGTTTTATACTTGCGTATTATTGTTTTTACAGATTAACGTGGTACCTTCAGGCATTTGGAAATTGCTTCCAAGGATTAACCAGACTTGTGGAGGTCTACAATTGTTTTCTGAGGTCTTGGCTGATTTCCCCATGATGTCAAGCAAAGAGGCCCTGAGTTTGAAGGTAGGCCTTGAAATACATCTACAGGTACACCTCCAATTGACTCAAATGATGTCAATTAGCCTATCAGAAGCTTCTAAAGCAAGGACATCATTTTCTGGAATTTTCCAAGCTGTTTAAAGGCACGGTCAAGTTGGTGTATGTAAACGTCTGACCCACTGAAATTGCGATACAGTGAATTATAAGTGAAATAATCTGTCTGTTAACAATTGTTGGAAAAAATACTTGTGTCATGCCAAAACTATAGTTTATTAACAAGACATTTGTGGAGTGGTTGAAGAACGAGTTTTAACCTGTTATGGCTGCAATGCCAATACCGGGATCGATATGACAACTACCAGTGAAAATAGAGGGCGCCAAATTCAAAGCACAGAAATCTCATAATTACAATTCCTAAAACATACATGTGTCTTATATCATTTAAAAGCTATTCTCGTTGTTAATCCCACCAAAGTGACCGATTTCAAATAGTATTTTCAGCGAAAGCACTACAAACGATTGTGTTAGGTATCCACCAAACCACAATAAGCACAGTCATTTTCCAGCAAAATATAGCATTCACAAAAAAACTGAAATAAAGATAAAATTAATCACGAACCTTGAATTATCTTCATCAGATGACACTCACAGGACTTCATGTTACACAATACATGCATTGTTTGATAAAGGTCATATTTATATAAAAAAAAATCTAAGTTTACATTGATGCGTTAGATTCACTAGTTCAAAAAACATCAAGTGATTTTGCATAGCCACATCATTCAACAGATATACTCATCATAAATGTAGATGATAATACAAGTTATACACATGGAATTATAGATATACCTCTTGAAACTAGGGGGCACTATTTTCATTTTTGGAAAAATAACGTTCCCAAAGGAAACAGGCTATTTCTCAGGACCAGATGCTAGAATATGCATATAATTGACAGCTTAGGATAGAAAACACTCTAAAGTTTCCAAAACTGTAAAAATAGTGTCTGTGATTATAACAGAACTGATATTGCAGGCGAAAGCCTGAGAAAAATCCAATCAGGAAGTGACTCTTATTTTGAAACCTCTGTGTTCCTATGCATCCCTATTGACCATTGAAAGGGATATCAACCAGATTCCTTTTTTCTATGACTTCCCTAATGTGTCTACAGCCTTTAGACATAGTTTCACGCTTTTATTTTGAAAAATGAGCGTGAACGACAACATTGCGTCAGTGGTCAGGTGGTGGCTGTCAGAGTGATTTGTGCGTATTAGACAAAGGTGGCCATTGTTCCTCTTGCTCCTACTGAAAAGCCAATTGTCCCGGTTGATATATTATCGAATAGATATTTGAAAAACAATTTGAGGATTGATTATAAACAACGTTTGCCATGTTTCTGTCGATATTATGGATCTAATTTGTCATTTTTTCCGGCGTTGTCGTGACCGCAATTTCTGGTGGATTTCTCAACAAAACGTGAACAACAAAAGGAGGTATTTCGGCTATAAAAATAATCTTTATGGAACAAAATGAACATTTGCTGTCTAACTGGGAGTCTCGTGAGTGAAAACATCCAAAGCTCATCAAAGGTAAACTATTTAATTTGATTGCTTTTCTGATTTTCGTGAAAATCTGCTAGCTGGACATAATGCTATGCTAGGCTATCGATAAACTTACACAAATGCTTGTCTTGCTTTGGCTGTAAAGCATAATTTCAAAATCTGAGATGACATTGTGATTAACAAAAGGCTAAGCTGTGTTTCACTATATTTCACTTGTGATTTCATGAATATGAATATTTTCTAGTAAGGTTTTTGTCCGTTGTGTTATGCTAATTAGTGTAGTTGATGACAATTCTCCCGGATCCGGGAGGGGTAGTTCCAAGAAGTTAATGCAACCGCTGTGTCAGATTTCAAAAAAACTTTACGGAAAAAGAAACACATGCAATATTCTGAGACGGCGCTCAAAAGTAAAAACACCACAGCCGCAAAGATGGCATCAACATAAACAAGAAATTACATGATAAATATTCCCTTACCTTTGATGATCTACATCAGAAAACACTCCAGGAGGTGTCCACAATTTTGTTTTGTTTTGTTCGAAAATGTCCGTTATTTATGTTCAAATACCTTCTTTTGTTAGCACGTTTGGTATACATATCCAAACGCTAATTCTGGTCAGCATTATATAGGATAAAATTTTCAAAAAGTGATATTACCGGTCAAATAACATTTTTAAAATAAGTACAGAATCAATCATTAGGATGTTTTTAACATATAGCTTCAATAAAGTTCCAACCGGAGTATTCCTTCTTGTTTTCGTGAGCAATGGAACGCAAGTGACTACCATGAGGAAAAAGCGCAATCACAAAATGGCTGCTTGATGGACATCGGATATATTCTGCTCTCATTCACTCCCACAACAACATAGAAGCCTCATTATAATTTATATTGATGGTTGACATCTAGTGGAACCCCTAGGTAGTGCAACATCATTCATATCTCAAATGCCAAAGAACTCGCTCTCGTTCACGCTCTTGGAAACACTACAGCCAATATGGGAGCCACCTAGAAAAACTACAATTTCTGGCTAATTTTTCCAAAAACCAGCCTGAAACTCTTTCTAAAGACTGTTGGAGACGTCTAGTGGAAGCCCTAGGAACTGCAATCGGGCACAATTTCACCCTATTATAAAAGTTTTTTGGGGGGATGGTTTGTCCTCAGGGTTTCGCCTGCCATTTTAGTTATACTAACAGACATTATTTTAACAGTTTTAGAAACATTAGAGTGTTTTCTACCCACATCTTCCAATTATATGCATATCCTAGCTTCTGGGCCTGAGTAGCAGGCAGATTACTTTGGGCCGTTTTTCATCCGGACATCAAAATACCACCACCTATCCCAAAGAAGTTAATTTATGTTTCAGGAAATTCAGACAAACATTGACTCCCAGATGAGTTATTACATTAACTTCTTGGTGCGCCCATCCCGTTAGCTGGATCATTTTCGTCAACATCCGCTGAATTGCAGAGTGCCAAATTCAAATTAAATTACTAAAAATATTTCATTTTCATTCATTTTTTAAAGTTTATTTTTATATCCAAAAACCTTCATTTGGTTGGCGCGTTTGTTTAGTAATCCACAGGCTCGTGCAGGTCACGAGGAGCAGACAAAAAATTCCAAATAGTATCCGTAAAAATCGTAGAAACATGTCAAACGTTTTTTATAATCAAACCTCAGGTTGTTTTTATAATAAATAATCGATAATATTTCAACCGGACCATAGCTTTTTCAATAGGAGAGAGAGAGAAAATGTTTGCTCCAAGCTGATGGCGCATGCAAAACTCTGAGGGCACCCAGCCATCCACTGACTCGATGTGATCGTTTTCGCTCATTTTTCAGAATAAAAGGCTGAAACTATGTCTAAAGACTGTACACAGCCTTGCGAAACGAACCTGGTTGATATCCCTTTAAATGGAGGGAAGGCATTCAATTGAACAGGGCAATTTCAAAATAAGAGGCACTTCCTGGTTGGATTTTCCTCAGGTTTTCGCCTGCAATATCAGTTCTGTTATACTCACAGACAATATTTTGAGTTTTGGAGACTTTAGAGTGTGTTCTATCCTAATCTGCCAATTACTGTATATGCATATTCTAGCTTCTGGGCCTGAGAAATAGGCAGTTTCATTTGGGTACGTTTTTCATCCAAACATCAAATTACTGCCTCCTACACTTAATAGGTTAACCTTTTCTTTAATAACATCTCTAAGACAAATGTCAAAAAGCATAACATACTGTTACTGCTAAAACCATTTTCTAAATTAGTCCATGCCCCCTTATTCTACTAGCGACATCTCAGAAGAGTTACCAGAAGTTAGCACCCTAACCCCTGGCAGAATTTCCACTCCACGATCCCAATCTGGTGAAATTTGTATCGAAACAAAAACTATAACATCAAATCAGCAGTACATATATCACAATCCATTTGAAGTAACTGTCATCCCTTATTAACGTATATTTTCATTTCTATATGCAAACTGAACACAGTACCACTGAATAGTGTACCCAAAGACTAGGACCTCAGGGAACTGGTGATTTCCCCCTTTCAAACACGTTACTCAAAAAACTTTGTTAAATCAAAAATAAACTAATTCGAAAAACGAATCAATTTAGAATTACAATTCTTTATAACTCCCTACGGAAATAATAATAATCTCCTAAAGTAATGGTACAATTTGGATAGAGAGTGTTGTTTCTCATGAATCTTATAATTAAATCCCCCTGTTCCGTTAATTTCTAACGAGGTTTATCATTCCTCAATAGTAATTTTTAGTATACAGGGCTTTCTACACAATTAAAATGTTTCTTCTCCCTTCCTTTCCTTGTCCTTCGGAAACCATTTAAATACCTCTGCAAAACATTTCCATCCTCCTGCATACCCAATTTAACTGAATTGAAAACACCCCATCCAATAAATCCCACAACAAGGCGACAGAGTCTCTCCACCGAGTCCAACGATTCACTAGTCTCCTTTTCCCCATGATTCTCCATAACCACCACACCACATAAAAATTGTAAAGTTCATTTTAGGTTTGGTAACCCCTATACTAATTCCTCGTGACCCCTCAACCCTTTCGTTCATTCTAGAATCCTATTCTAGAATAAGACGACATCAAACGTACATTTATTTAAAAATATAACCACATAAAATGCCTCATAATTAAAAAAAAAAAAACAGGGCCTTCTGAGTTTGCAAGGAGTGTTTGGCCATATAATTTAAATGTCTTACCTTTAGAATCCATTCCTCTGGCATTTCGCCTAGAATCTTCAACCCAAAATATGTTTTCCTGTGGCAAATTTAGCCAATTACTCCTTGTAAGGAATCTTCAATATTTACATGTGGTTCTCTAACTCTTTCTTTCACCAAGGCAGCCGCCTTAGCCATTTCGTCTGCTTTAAGATTACCCATGGCGATTTTATCAGTACGACTAGTATGAGGGTCACATTTAAAAAAAGTGTTCTTCCTGTCGCTGTTAACATGCCCCGCTGTGACCACAATGTATCGAAATCATGAACTACTCCAAACGCATACCCCGTACCCCGTTACTCTCTTCCCTTCTGTGTACATGTAACAAGAGCCTTCTGTATATAACATTTTATCCGATTCCAATGCTGTCTCTTGAAAATCAGGCCTAGGTTTTGGAGTAATCTGATCTGGGTCACATGTATGCAATTAACCCTCCCCATGCAATGGCATTAACGACGCGGGATTTAAAGCACCAATCTTATGAAATTGTCAATTTTCCCCATTTAACGTTATTTCCCAGTTTGTCAATCTTGCATTAGTAACATGTTGTGCTTTCGTGCTGTCCACTATGGTCGCGACTGCGTGTGGAACATACAAATCTACTTTTTGACCCATTGTAATGGAAGCTGTGTTATGTAACACCATTTCTGTTGCCTCTACCGCCCTAAGGCGCAGTGGCATTCCTCTTGCCCCTGCTAATTTTAGCACAACCATCGCGCTACAATGTTTTTCCTGTTAATGAACAAACATTTTAAAAGGTAATTTTAGGTTTTGGCAATCCCAATGCTGGTGATTGACATAATTGCTTCTTTAACTCGACCAATGCTTCCTCACACTCTTGATTCCACTCTATCCTCTCATGGGGACGATTCCCCCCTTTCGTCCACTCTGTAAGTGTCTCAACAATTTCAGACAATGACGAAATAAAATGTCTAACAAAATTGAAAACTCCTAAAGTTTTCCTGAGCATGCGAGGAGGAGTGATATTACCGGTCAAATAACATTTTTAAAATAAGTACAGAATCAATCATTATGATGTTTTTAACATATAGCTTCAATAAAGTTCCAACCGGAGTATTCCTTCTTGTTTTCGTGAGCAATGGAACGCAAGTGACTACCATGAGGAAAAAGCGCAATCACAAAATGGCTGCTTGATGGACATCGGATATATTCTGCTCTCATTCACTCCCACAACAACATAGAAGCCTCATTATAATTTATATTGATGGTTGACATCTAGTGGAACCCCTAGGTAGTGCAACATCATTCATATCTCAAATGCCAAAGAACTCGCTCTCGTTCACGCTCTTGGAAACACTACAACCAATATGGGAGCCACCTAGAAAAACTACAATTTCTGGCTAATTTTTCCAAAAACCAGCCTGAAACTCTTTCTAAAGACTGTTGGAGACGTCTAGTGGAAGCCCTAGGAACTGCAATCGGGCACAATTTCACCCTATTATAAAAGTTTTTTGGGGGGATGGTTTGTCCTCAGGGTTTCGCCTGCCATTTTAGTTATACTAACAGACATTATTTTAACAGTTTTAGAAACATTAGAGTGTTTTCTACCCACATCTTCCAATTATATGCATATCCTAGCTTCTGGGCCTGAGTAGCAGGCAGATTACTTTGGGCCGTTTTTCATCCGGACATCAAAATACCACCACCTATCCCAAAGAAGTTAATTTATGTTTCAGGAAATTCAGACAAACATTGACTCCCAGATGAGTTATTACATTAACTTCTTGGTGCACCCATCCCGTTAGCTGGATCATTTTCGTCAACATCCGCTGAATTGCAGAGTGCCAAATTCAAATTAAATTACTAAAAATATTTCATTTTCATGAAATCACAAGTGCAGTATAGCAAAACACTGTTGTTAATCCACCTGGCGTGTCAGATTTAAAAAACCTTTACAGAGAAAGCAAACCAAGCGTTTATGTGAGGACATCTCTCTCAGCAGACAAAACATTACAAACAGCTAGCAGCAAAGTAGATTGGTCACGAAAGTCAGAAAAGCAATTAAATGAATCGCTTACCTTTGATGATCTTTGGATGTTTGCACTCACGAGACTCCCAGTTACACAATAAATGTTATTTTTGTTCGATAAAGTTTATTTTTATATCCAAAAACCTTCATTTGGTTGGCGCGTTTGTTTAGTAATCCACAGGCTCGTGCAGGTCACGAGGAGCAGACAAAAAATTCCAAATAGTATCCGTAAAAATCGTAGAAACATGTCAAACGTTTTTTATAATCAAACCTCAGGTTGTTTTTATAATAAATAATCGATAATATTTCAACCGGACCATAGCTTTTTCAATAGGAGAGAGAGAGAAAATGTTTGCTCCAAGCTGATGGCGCATGCAAAACTCTGAGGGCACCCAGCCATCCACTGACTCGATGTGATCGTTTTCGCTCATTTTTCAGAATAAAAGGCTGAAACTATGTCTAAAGACTGTACACAGCCTTGCGAAACGAACCTGGTTGATATCCCTTTAAATGGAGGGAAGGCATTCAATTGAACAGGGCAATTTCAAAATAAGAGGCACTTCCTGGTTGGATTTTCCTCAGGTTTTCGCCTGCAATATCAGTTCTGTTATACTCACAGACAATATTTTGAGTTTTGGAGACTTTAGAGTGTGTTCTATCCTAATCTGCCAATTACTGTATATGCATATTCTAGCTTCTGGGCCTGAGAAATAGGCAGTTTCATTTGGGTACGTTTTTCATCCAAACATCAAATGACTGCCTCCTACACTTAATAGGTTAACCTTTTCTTTAATAACATCTCTAAGACAAATGTCAAAAAGCATAACATACTGTTACTGCTAAAACCATTTTCTAAATTAGTCCATGCCCCCTTATTCTACTAGCGACATCTCAGAAGAGTTACCAGAAGTTAGCACCCTAACCCCTGGCAGAATTTCCACTCCACGATCCCAATCTGGTGAAATTTGTATCGAAACAAAAACTATAACATCAAATCAGCAGTACATATATCACAATCCATTTGAAGTAACTGTCATCCCTTATTAACGTATATTTTCATTTCTATATGCAAACTGAACACAGTACCACTGAATAGTGTACCCAAAGACTAGGACCTCAGGGAACTGGTGATTTCCCCCTTTCAAACACGTTACTCAAAAAACTTTGTTAAATCAAAAATAAACTAATTCGAAAAACGAATCAATTTAGAATTACAATTCTTTATAACTCCCTACGGAAATAATAATAATCTCCTAAAGTAATGGTACAATTTGGATAGAGAGTGTTGTTTCTCATGAATCTTATAATTAAATCCCCCTGTTCCGTTAATTTCTAACGAGGTTTATCATTCCTCAATAGTAATTTTTAGTATACAGGGCTTTCTACACAATTAAAATGTTTCTTCTCCCTTCCTTTCCTTGTCCTTCGGAAACCATTTAAATACCTCTGCAAAACATTTCCATCCTCCTGCATACCCAATTTAACTGAATTGAAAACACCCCATCCAATAAATCCCACAACAAGGCGACAGAGTCTCTCCACCGAGTCCAACGATTCACTAGTCTCCTTTTCCCCATGATTCTCCATAACCACCACACCACATAAAAATTGTAAAGTTCATTTTAGGTTTGGTAACCCCTATACTAATTCCTCGTGACCCCTCAACCCTTTCGTTCATTCTAGAATCCTATTCTAGAATAAGACGACATCAAACGTACATTTATTTAAAAATATAACCACATAAAATGCCTCATAATTAAAAAAACAAAAACAGGGCCTTCTGAGTTTGCGAGGAGTGTTTGGCCATATAATTTAAATGTCTTACCTTTAGAATCCATTCCTCTGGCATTTCGCCTAGAATCTTCAACCCAAAATATGTTTTCCTGTGGCAAATTTAGCCAATTACTCCTTGTAAGGAATCTTCAATATTTACATGTGGTTCTCTAACTCTTTCTTTCACCAAGGCAGCCGCCTTAGCCATTTCGTCTGCTTTAAGATTACCCATGGCGATTTTATCAGTACGACTAGTATGAGGGTCACATTTAAAAAAAGTGTTCTTCCTGTCGCTGTTAACATGCCCCGCTGTGACCACAATGTATCGAAATCATGAACTACTCCAAACGCATACCCCGTACCCCGTTACTCTCTTCCCTTCTGTGTACATGTAACAAGAGCCTTCTGTATATAACATTTTATCCGATTCCAATGCTGTCTCTTGAAAATCAGGCCTAGGTTTTGGAGTAATCTGATCTGGGTCACATGTATGCAATTAACCCTCCCCATGCAATGGCATTAACGACGCGGGATTTAAAGCACCAATCTTATGAAATTGTCAATTTTCCCCATTTAACGTTATTTCCCAGTTTGTCAATCTTGCATTAGTAACATGTTGTGCTTTCGTGCTGTCCACTATGGTCGCGACTGCGTGTGGAACATACAAATCTACTTTTTGACCCATTGTAATGGAAGCTGTGTTATGTAACACCATTTCTGTTGCCTCTACCGCCCTAAGGCGCAGTGGCATTCCTCTTGCCCCTGCTAATTTTAGCACAACCATCGCGCTACAATGTTTTTCCTGTTAATGAACAAACATTTTAAAAGGTAATTTTAGGTTTTGGCAATCCCAATGCTGGTGATTGACATAATTGCTTCTTTAACTCGACCAATGCTTCCTCACACTCTTGATTCCACTCTATCCTCTCATGGGGACGATTCCCCCCTTTCGTCCACTCTGTAAGTGTCTCAACAATTTCAGACAATGACGAAATAAAATGTCTAACAAAATTGAAAACTCCTAAAGTTTTCCTGAGCATGCGAGGAGGAGTGATATTACCGGTCAAATAACATTTTTAAAATAAGTACAGAATCAATCATTATGATGTTTTTAACATATAGCTTCAATAAAGTTCCAACCGGAGTATTCCTTCTTGTTTTCGTGAGCAATGGAACGCAAGTGACTACCATGAGGAAAAAGCGCAATCACAAAATGGCTGCTTGATGGACATCGGATATATTCTGCTCTCATTCACTCCCACAACAACATAGAAGCCTCATTATAATTTATATTGATGGTTGACATCTAGTGGAACCCCTAGGTAGTGCAACATCATTCATATCTCAAATGCCAAAGAACTCGCTCTCGTTCACGCTCTTGGAAACACTACAGCCAATATGGGAGCCACCTAGAAAAACTACAATTTCTGGCTAATTTTTCCAAAAACCAGCCTGAAACTCTTTCTAAAGACTGTTGGAGACGTCTAGTGGAAGCCCTAGGAACTGCAATCGGGCACAATTTCACCCTATTATAAAAGTTTTTTGGGGGGATGGTTTGTCCTCAGGGTTTCGCCTGCCATTTTAGTTATACTAACAGACATTATTTTAACAGTTTTAGAAACATTAGAGTGTTTTCTACCCACATCTTCCAATTATATGCATATCCTAGCTTCTGGGCCTGAGTAGCAGGCAGATTACTTTGGGCCGTTTTTCATCCGGACATCAAAATACCACCACCTATCCCAAAGAAGTTAATTTATGTTTCAGGAAATTCAGACAAACATTGACTCCCAGATGAGTTATTACATTAACTTCTTGGTGCACCCATCCCGTTAGCTGGATCATTTTCGTCAACATCCGCTGAATTGCAGAGTGCCAAATTCAAATTAAATTACTAAAAATATTTCATTTTCATGAAATCACAAGTGCAGTATAGCAAAACACTGTTGTTAATCCACCTGGCGTGTCAGATTTAAAAAACCTTTACAGAGAAAGCAAACCAAGCGTTTATGTGAGGACATCTCTCTCAGCAGACAAAACATTACAAACAGCTAGCAGCAAAGTAGATTGGTCACGAAAGTCAGAAAAGCAATTAAATGAATCGCTTACCTTTGATGATCTTTGGATGTTTGCACTCACGAGACTCCCAGTTACACAATAAATGTTATTTTTGTTCGATAAAGTTTATTTTTATATCCAAAAACCTTCATTTGGTTGGCGCGTTTGTTTAGTAATCCACAGGCTCGTGCAGGTCACGAGGAGCAGACAAAAAATTCCAAATAGTATCCGTAAAAATCGTAGAAACATGTCAAACGTTTTTTATAATCAAACCTCAGGTTGTTTTTATAATAAATAATCGATCATATTTCAACCGGACCATAGCTTTTTCAATAGGAGAGAGAGAGAAAATGTTTGCTCCAAGCTGATGGCGCATGCAAAACTCTGAGGGCACCCAGCCATCCACTGACTCGATGTGATCGTTTTCGCTCATTTTTCAGAATAAAAGGCTGAAACTATGTCTAAAGACTGTACACAGCCTTGCGAAACGAACCTGGTTGATATCCCTTTAAATGGAGGGAAGGCATTCAATTGAACAGGGCAATTTCAAAATAAGAGGCACTTCCTGGTTGGATTTTCCTCAGGTTTTCGCCTGCAATATCAGTTCTGTTATACTCACAGACAATATTTTGAGTTTTGGAGACTTTAGAGTGTGTTCTATCCTAATCTGCCAATTACTGTATATGCATATTCTAGCTTCTGGGCCTGAGAAATAGGCAGTTTCATTTGGGTACGTTTTTCATCCAAACATCAAATTACTGCCTCCTACACTTAATAGGTTAACCTTTTCTTTAATAACATCTCTAAGACAAATGTCAAAAAGCATAACATACTGTTACTGCTAAAACCATTTTCTAAATTAGTCCATGCCCCCTTATTCTACTAGCGACATCTCAGAAGAGTTACCAGAAGTTAGCACCCTAACCCCTGGCAGAATTTCCACTCCACGATCCCAATCTGGTGAAATTTGTATCGAAACAAAAACTATAACATCAAATCAGCAGTACATATATCACAATCCATTTGAAGTAACTGTCATCCCTTATTAACGTATATTTTCATTTCTATATGCAAACTGAACACAGTACCACTGAATAGTGTACCCAAAGACTAGGACCTCAGGGAACTGGTGATTTCCCCCTTTCAAACACGTTACTCAAAAAACTTTGTTAAATCAAAAATAAACTAATTCGAAAAACGAATCAATTTAGAATTACAATTCTTTATAACTCCCTACGGAAATAATAATAATCTCCTAAAGTAATGGTACAATTTGGATAGAGAGTGTTGTTTCTCATGAATCTTATAATTAAATCCCCCTGTTCCGTTAATTTCTAACGAGGTTTATCATTCCTCAATAGTAATTTTTAGTATACAGGGCTTTCTACACAATTAAAATGTTTCTTCTCCCTTCCTTTCCTTGTCCTTCGGAAACCATTTAAATACCTCTGCAAAACATTTCCATCCTCCTGCATACCCAATTTAACTGAATTGAAAACACCCCATCCAATAAATCCCACAACAAGGCGACAGAGTCTCTCCACCGAGTCCAACGATTCACTAGTCTCCTTTTCCCCATGATTCTCCATAACCACCACACCACATAAAAATTGTAAAGTTCATTTTAGGTTTGGTAACCCCTATACTAATTCCTCGTGACCCCTCAACCCTTTCGTTCATTCTAGAATCCTATTCTAGAATAAGACGACATCAAACGTACATTTATTTAAAAATATAACCACATAAAATGCCTCATAATTAAAAAAAAAAAAACAGGGCCTTCTGAGTTTGCAAGGAGTGTTTGGCCATATAATTTAAATGTCTTACCTTTAGAATCCATTCCTCTGGCATTTCGCCTAGAATCTTCAACCCAAAATATGTTTTCCTGTGGCAAATTTAGCCAATTACTCCTTGTAAGGAATCTTCAATATTTACATGTGGTTCTCTAACTCTTTCTTTCACCAAGGCAGCCGCCTTAGCCATTTCGTCTGCTTTAAGATTACCCATGGCGATTTTATCAGTACGACTAGTATGAGGGTCACATTTAAAAAAAGTGTTCTTCCTGTCGCTGTTAACATGCCCCGCTGTGACCACAATGTATCGAAATCATGAACTACTCCAAACGCATACCCCGTACCCCGTTACTCTCTTCCCTTCTGTGTACATGTAACAAGAGCCTTCTGTATATAACATTTTATCCGATTCCAATGCTGTCTCTTGAAAATCAGGCCTAGGTTTTGGAGTAATCTGATCTGGGTCACATGTATGCAATTAACCCTCCCCATGCAATGGCATTAACGACGCGGGATTTAAAGCACCAATCTTATGAAATTGTCAATTTTCCCCATTTAACGTTATTTCCCAGTTTGTCAATCTTGCATTAGTAACATGTTGTGCTTTCGTGCTGTCCACTATGGTCGCGACTGCGTGTGGAACATACAAATCTACTTTTTGACCCATTGTAATGGAAGCTGTGTTATGTAACACCATTTCTGTTGCCTCTACCGCCCTAAGGCGCAGTGGCATTCCTCTTGCCCCTGCTAATTTTAGCACAACCATCGCGCTACAATGTTTTTCCTGTTAATGAACAAACATTTTAAAAGGTAATTTTAGGTTTTGGCAATCCCAATGCTGGTGATTGACATAATTGCTTCTTTAACTCGACCAATGCTTCCTCACACTCTTGATTCCACTCTATCCTCTCATGGGGACGATTCCCCCCTTTCGTCCACTCTGTAAGTGTCTCAACAATTTCAGACAATGACGAAATAAAATGTCTAACAAAATTGAAAACTCCTAAAGTTTTCCTGAGCATGCGAGGAGTGTTTGGCCTTGCCAAAGAACGCATGGTTTAACCCCTTGCACATCTGCGAGGTGAGCGGAGTTATATTCCACTCTCAAAACATCGTCTTGAATTAAAGATACTACCCCCGCAATTACCGTTTTGATCACAGAAGTGCAAATTCTATCAATACACACCAGTTCCCAGTCTTCTGTAGTAGCGTACTCTTACTCATTCTGCGTTTATCGTGATGCATTTTCTGTTGATAGAATGCTGACATCCAAATGCTGGTATATTGAGCTTTTGATTCTGGTTTTATGTTTTTATGCCAAGTCATAATTGCCTCCCTGAATTCTTTATTAGATTTGAATTCTCCGTCAGCAGGAAAATGTTGTCCAATTTTATCAAATTTTCAAAATGTTTCACATATTCCAGCTGAATTGGTAGAATGCTCGTGCACTTCTTTCAGCGCTTCCATAGCTTTATTAAACTCTGCTAGCTCTATATTACAGGGAGAAACGGGTCCGTTTGTCGCCATATCAATAGCTATTATTCGCTAAACACTCCCGACGGTGTTCAGGGTATTTTAGATTTCTTTACTCCCGTCTATAATACACACCAGAGAGAGAATAAAGTAGACGGCACGGGTCAAAATTTTGATTGATGACCCTGTGTCCATGATGACGTGTGCATGTCCAAATATGGGCCTCCGGCCAGGCCATCCTGTTCCTGTGGTCACGTGTTAGAGGGTGTGTTATTTTATATCTATATTGCATCCTTTGAAGTAGTCATGCTGATTGATGTTTAGGGACCTGGTTGAACTGGGGGGGTTCAGTGTTTGAACTTTTGAAAGTGTATGGCCCCCCCACCCCCAGTTTTATTGCCCTTATGGTTGCTATCTATGAAGCAGGAATGTGTGTGTGTGTGTGTGTGTGTGTATGTATGGGTATGTGTGTGTGTGTGTATGTGTGTGTGTATGTGTGTGTGTATGTATGGGTATGTGTGTGTGTGTGTGTGTGTGTGTGTGTATGGGTATGTATGGGTATGTGTGTGTGTGTGTGTGTGTGTGTGTGTGTGTGTGTGTGTGTGTGTGTGTGTGTTAGAAACAAGGTCCCTTGGCATTGTGTCCATTTCAAGCTTTAAACAACAATTAAACAGCCATCTAAATAATGTTTCTCAGCCTCGTTTCCTATTTAGTTCTCTTTATATGTACAAGCACAGAGCTTCCAGATGGCTCCAGCCTAAGGATTTTCAGTGCATGTACACCTGGGGAGATTAGAACTCCAAAGAAAAGATCCTAATGGTAATTTCAGATTCAGGTTTATCATGACAGCCGCTTTATGAAAGGCCTTTACTTATGGCTAACAGCTTCTACACAGCTTATTAATTAATGCTGTGGGATGAAAGTAGGTGTTTCTAGGAGGGCTTAAACAAATCTACAGTGAAACAAACATGTACACTTTACACACATATTTATTGACATTTAAAAAGACCACAGTAACATGACAGAATTTGTGCAAATGCAACGAAATCAGCTAGTGGATATTAAATGTACAACAGTAGTATTCGGTAACAAGCAATACGTGTTAAACATGTGGCACAGGCATGACATATGACACATGACATATGACATATGTCAGATCTGACATGACATATGTCAGATGTTGAAAACACATTATGGTCAATAATATCAAAGGCTGCACTGAAATCTAACAGTACAGCTCCCACAATCTTCTTATCAATATCTTTCAAACAATCATCAGTCACTTATGTCAGTGCAGTACGTGTTGATTGCCCTTCCCTCTAAGCATGCTGAAAGTCTGTTGTTAATTTGTTAACAGAGAAATAGCGATGTAAACTCAGCAAAAAAAGAATTGTCCTCTCACTGTCAACTGTGTTAATTTTCAACTTGTCAAGTGTAAATATTTGTATAAACATAACACGATTCAAC
Organism: Oncorhynchus clarkii lewisi; assembly: GCF_045791955.1. NCBI lineage: Eukaryota > Metazoa > Chordata > Actinopteri > Salmoniformes > Salmonidae > Oncorhynchus > Oncorhynchus clarkii. The sequence goes on along the minus strand of NC_092149.1, from coordinate 29,030,969 downwards.
AACTGAGACATAAACTGAACAAGTTCCACAGACATGTGACTAACAGAAATGCAATACTGTGTCCCTGGACAAAGGGGGGGTCAAAATAAAAAAAACAGTCAGTATCTGGTGTGGCCACCAGCTGGATTGAGTACTGCAGTGCATCGCCTCCTCATGGACTGCACCTGATTTGTCAGTTCTTGCTGTGAGATGTTACCCCACCTGTACGTCAAGGCTGAGAAATGCCTGTTCTGTCAGTAGGCCGTCTCCTTCCTAGGGTATCGCATTTCCACATCAGGGGTGGAGATGGAGATTGACCGCATTGCAGCCGTGTGTAATTGGCCGACTACAATCACGGTAAAGGAGGTGCAGCGTTTTTTAGGGTATGACAATTACTACCGGAGATGTATCCTGGGATTTGGCAGGGCGGCTGCTCCCATTACCTCACTGCTGAAGGGGGGTCCCATACGGTTGTAGTGGTCGGCTGAGGCGGACAGGGATTTTAGGCAGCTAAGAGCTCTGTTTACTTCGGCTCCCGTGCTGACCCATCCGGATCCCTCTTTGGCGTTCATAGTGGAGGTGGACGCGTCAGAGGCTGGGTTAGGAGCCTTGCCCTCACAGAGCTCGTGTACACCACCACATCTCCGCCCCTGTGCTTTCTTCTCAAAGAAGCTCAGCCCAGCAGAGCGTAACTATGACGTGGGAGACCGGGAGCTGTTGGCTGTGGTTAAAGCATTGAAGGCGTGGAGACATCGGCTTGAGGGGGCTAAATACCCTTTCCTCATCTGGACTGACCACAGCAACCTGGAGTACATCCGGGCAGCGAGGAGACTGAATCCTCGTCAGGCAAGGTGGGCCATGTTCATTACCCGATTTGTGTTTACCCTGTCCTACAGATCAGGTTCCCAGAATACAAAGGCAGATGCACTGTCCCGGCTGTATGACACAGAGGAGCAGCCCATGGATCAGACTTCCATTCTCCCGGCCTCTTGCCTGGTACCACCGGTCATGTGGGAGCTGGACGCGGACATTGAGCAGGCGTTGCGTACAGAGCCCGCTCTACTCCAGTGTCCGGTCGGGTGTATGTACGTTCCGTCTGCTGTCCGTGACCAGTTGATCTATTGGGCCCACACGATACCCTCCTCTGGTCATCCGGGGATCGGTCGGACGGTGCGCTGTCTGACTGGGAAGTACTGGTGGCCCACCTTGGCTAAGGACGTGAGGGTTTATGTTTCCTCCTGCTCGGTGTGTGCCCAGTGTAAGGCTCCGAGACACCTGCCCAGAGGTAAGCTACACCCCTTAACCGTTCCACAACGACCTTGGTCACACCTGTCTGTAGATTTTCTGACTGATCTACCTCTTACACAGGGTAACACTACGATCCTGGTTGTTGTGGATCTTTTCTCTAAGTCCTGTGGCCACCTCCCTCTGCCCGGTCTTCCTCTCTCTGCCGGTCTTCCTACGGCCCTACAGACTGCGGAAGCCCTGTTTACTCACGTCTTCCGGCACTACGGGGTGCCTAAGGATATAGTGTCTGATCGGGGTCCCCAGTTCACGTTGAGAGTCTGGAAGGCGTTCATGGAACGTCTGGGGGTCTCAATCGGGTTTTCACCCCGAGAGTAATGGGCAGGTAGAGAGAGTCAATCAGGATGTGGGCAGGTTTCTGCGGTCCTATCAACGGCTGGGGGAGTGGGCGGTGTTCGTGCCCTGGGCCGAGATGGCGCATAACTCGCTTCGCCACTCCTCCACTAACCTCTCCCCCTTTCAGTGCGTATTGGGGTACAAACCAGTTCTGGCGCTGTGGCATCAGGGTCAGACCGAGGCTCCTGCAGTGGACGACTGGTTCAGGGACACGGAGGAGACATGGGAGGCCGCCAGTGTCCACCTCCAGTGAGCCGCGCTTCGCCAGAAAACCAATGCAGGCCGTCACCGTGTTCGCACCGACCCGAAACCTGCTCTCGACCCGAAACCTGCCCCTCCGCCTGCCCTGCCGGAAGCTGGGTCCGCAGTTTGTGGGGCCCTTCAAAGTCCTGAGGAGGGTGAACGAGGTGTGTTACAGATTACAGCTTCCCTCTGATTATCATATTAACTTATCGTTCCATGTGTCTCTCCTCAGGCTGGTGGTAGCTGGTATTTAGTCCTCTGTTCCCTATCATGTCTTTGTGTGTAATTGTTTATTGTTACGTGATTATTTTGTCAGGCGCTGCACTTTTGTTTTACACCGTGTTTGTGGCACTAGTATGTTTTATGTGCTGTCGTTGTTGACCGGTATTAAAGTGCGCCTGTTTAATATACTCCGCCCTCCTGCACTTGACTTCGCCTCCCATATACACGCCTAACATGTTGTCAGAGGAGTCAGGAAGCAACATGGCACTGTAATTCTCATTGTCTATTCCAAGGGACCTGTAAGCCCCTCTGTCTTTAGCCAATATGTGCCATTTCGTCTCTGATCACTACTGCCTTCAAATTCTGCACATTTAGTGACAACTGAGAAAAAACACTGTACTATCAAATTAGTACGGGAATACTCCCCTGAAATTGACAAAAAATGATGGGAACTTATTGGCACCGTACAAAACATATACACGATGTACAATACCACTCAAATGGATGCCATTTCATTCAAAACTTATTGCAAATGTCATATGGCAAATGCCAAGTGTCACACAGCAAAAATCCAATAGATGGCGAGAGCGCTCCACAGTAGATTTTCATATTGCAAATGCAAATCAAGTCAAGACCCAAGGTTGAAATGTAGATATTTTTTTCAAAAACTTATCACCCTCTTAAAAAAGTGCTTTCTGAACCGTTTTTTAAAATTCGTCAATTATACATGTATAACAACTGTATGAACATACTTTGTCATATTTTATTGTCATATATATATATTTTACTTGTCCATAAGGCATATGTTTTGTCCATTTGCAATATGATTTTATAGGAAGTCAAAAGTTGAAGTCAAAAGTCAGTGAACCATTGCCAAATGCCATAAGAAATGTCCAAATGCAATAGCGCTCATATAAACAGTTTTCATCACTGCCTTGTAAACCCATTCTTGTAAGTTGGAGGTACGGTACATGATTTCCTGGGGCTGCTGTACAGATTTGAGCACTTGCCAAGATATTGACATTTCTGGGTATGTCTCACCTGTAATAATAATAATAATAATAATAATAATTTAGATGATGATAATAATAATATTGTTCTATTATTTATATAATAATACAAATCTGTCAATCAACCAAATGTATTTCTTAAAAGCCCTTTTTTGCATCAGCAGTTGTCACAAAGTGTTTTACAGATACCCACTCTAAAAATCTAAGACACATCAATGCATATGCCGAAGCACAGCATCTAGGAAACACTCCCTAGAAGTCACAAACCTAGGATTAAAACTAGAGAGGAACCATGCTCCAAGGGTTGTGCTGAGTGGACATTTAAGAGTACACGTGCCCCTTATTGTTATTCAAGACGTTCCTTTTGTTCCATAAAGATTATTTTTATATCCAAAATACCTCGATTTGGTTGGCGCGTTATGTTCAGAAATCCACAGGCTCGAGCGGTCACGACCACACAGACAAAAATTCCAAATAGTATCCGTAAAGTTCGTAGAAACATGTCAAACGTTTTTATAATCAATCCTCAGGTTGTTTTTACTGGATGTCAACAGTCTTTAGAAATTGGTTGTGGTTTTTCCTTTGATAAATGAAGAAGTAGCCATGTTCAGAATGAGGCTCTAATGAAGTGTACTGTTTGTTAGAGGCGTGTGACCAGAAAAGCGTGACCATTGAAGAAGCTACAGTCCCGGTTGAAATATTATCGATTATATATTGTAAAAACAACCTGAGGATTGATTAAAAAAAAAAATTGACATGTTTCTACGAACTTTACGGATACTATTTGGAATTTTTGTCTGTGTGGTCGTGACCGCTCGAGCCTGTGGATTTCTGAACATAACGCACCAACCAAATGGAGGTATTTTGGATATAGAAATAATCTTTATGGAACAAAAGGAACATTTATTGTGTAACTGGGAGTCTCATGAGTGCAAACATCCGAAGATCATCAAAGATAAGCAATTAATTTTATTGCTTTTCCGACTTTCGTGACCAATCTACTTGGCTGCTAGCTGTTTGTAATGTTTGTCTACTGAGAGAGATGTCCTTACATAAACGCTTGGTATGCTTTCGCTCGAAAAGCTTTTTTGAAATCTGACACGCCAGGTGGATTAACAACAAGCTAAGCTGTGTTTTGCTATATTGCACTTGTGATTTCATGAGAATTAAATATTTTTAGTAATTTACTTTGAATTTGGCGCTCTGCAATTCAGCGGATGTTGACGAAAATGATCCCGGTAACGGGATGGGTGCATCAAGAAGTTATTAACACCTGCTTAAGCATGTCCCAGTTTAGGTCACCTAGTAGCACAAGCTCAGAAGATAGATGGGGGGCAATCAATTCACATGTGGTATCGAGAGCACAGCTGGGAGCAGAGGGAGGTCTATAGCAAGCGGCAACAGTGTGAGACTTAGAAGTAGAAGCTCGAATTGTTTGAGTACATGCTTGGATACTATTACAGAACTATGCAGGCTATCTTTGCAGTAGATTGCAATACCGCCCCCTTTGGCAGTCCTATCTTGGCAGAAAATGTTATCGTTAGAGATGGAGATTTCACGATTTTTGGTGGTTTTCCTAAGCCAGGATTCAGACACGGCTAAGATATCCGGGTTGGCAGAGCGTGCTGAAGCAGTGAGTAAAACAAACTTAGGGAGTAAGCTTCTAATGTTAACATGCATGAAACCAAGGCTTTTACGGTTACAGAAGTCAACAAATGAGAGCACCTGTGGAGTGGGAGTGGAGCCAAGCACTGCAGAACCTGGATTAACCTCTACATCACCAGAGGAACAGAGGAGAAGTAGGATAAGGGTACGGCTAAATGCTATACGAACAGGCTGTCTAGCACGTTCGGAACAGAGAGTAAAAGGAGCATGTTTCTGGGCACGATAGCATAGATTCAAGGCATAGTGTACAGACAAAGGTAAGGTAGGATGTGAGTACATTGGAGGTAAACCTAGGCATTGAGTAATGATGAGAGAGATATAGTCTCTAGAGACGTTTAAACCAGGTGATGTCATCGTATATGTAGGAGGTGGAACAACCCAACCATGTTAAGGCATATTGAGCAGGGCAAGAGGCTCTACAGTAAAATAAGACAGTAATCACTAACCAGGACAGTAATGGACGAGGCATATTGATATTAGAGAGAGGCATGCGTAGGCAAGTGAACATATGGGTCCATTGAGTGGTTGGGCTGACTGGGGACACGGTGATTCAGACAGTTAGCAGGCTGATGCTAACAAGCTAACAGTTAGTAGGCCGGGGCTAAACAAGCTAGCAGTTAGCAGACCGGGGTTGGCAAGCTAGCAGTTAGCAGACCGGGGCAGGCAAGCTAGCTGTTAGCAGACCGGGGATAGCAAGTTAGAATTTGGGGGACGTTGCGATGGGGGTAAGTCTGTTTTTGCCTCTTTGTGCGGTGACGTCGATAGACCAGTCGTGGAATTAGAAGGGTTCCAAGTAGCTCTAGGTAGCTAGCAGGCCTAGCAGAATGGGCCATCAGCGGGCGTCGTGCCTGAGGGGCCTGTTGGAATCCTCGGGCTGATTATGTCTGTATTCCAGTTGTAGAGGATTGGTGGGGTTCCGTGCCCCATACTGGCAGTAGAAGGGGTCCGGATATTGTAGCCCAGGAGTGGGCTTCGGTGGTAGCACAGGAGCCCTGTCCGGGTTAGCTTCAGGCTAATTGGTGCTTGCGCCGGGTTGGAAAGGCTAGCCAGGAGTGGTCACCTGGGATTGCGGTTAGCTAGTTGCGAAGATCCAGATGAAAATGTTCAGAGTTTGCATTAGAAATCCGGGGATAAGGAGAGAAATAAGTCCGTTATACTCTGGTTTGAGTAACGTTGTTCGAACTGGCGAGAGCTTTTCGAGCTAGAGGTTAGCTGATGACCGCTAGCAATGGTTTGCTAACTGATAGCTGGTAGGTAGTTAGCTGGCTAGCTTCAGTTGAGGGATTCCAGATCCGAAGTAAATAGAAGTACTTTAGAAAAAGTAAATCCACACCACATTGGGTGAGGCGTGTTGCAGGAGAGTATTTAGAAGTTGAAGTTTAGGAAAATATTTTAAAAGATGTGCAAAGAAAAAGATGTAAAAAGATGTATACAAGGGACAGGACAAAGACAAAGACGTCTGACTGCTACGCCATCTTGGATGGCTTTTACCTTTCCATTGACTGTTTGATTAGTCCCTCTTTGTGCTTGGCGTATCAAGAGAAAGAGATACATCATACAAGTAACCTGCTAATGTATCTTTCTGGACCTTGTAAACTGTCAAGCATAGACCAATAATTAATCCAAACGGTTGCATAACCAGACTGTGGCTGTATGGTACTCGATGTATATAGCTCCATTTTTATTTAATTACATTACTCTTAAGATAGTATTTTATTTGTATTATTATTTTTTAACTCTGCATCGTTGGGAAAGGCTTGTAAGCAAGCATTTCACAGTACAGTCTATACCAGTTGTATTCGTCACTTGTGATAAATAAAATTTGATTTGATTTTATCCAGTTATTTTTCCATGAAGATATTAAAAGAGTTATTTTCTTTAATGTACTATTCAATTAAATAGGAATGGAGCTATATATATATTTTTTTCTTCTTTTTATTTCACCTTTATTTAACCAGGTAGGCTAGTTGAGAACAAGTTCTCATTTGCAACTGCGACCTGGCCAAGATAAAGCATAGTAGTGTGAACAGACAACACAGAGTTACACATGGAGTAAACAATTAACAAGTCAATAACACAGTAGAAAAAAAGGAGTCTATATACAGTGCCTTGCGAAAGTATTCGGCCCCCTTGAACTTTGCAACCTTTTGCCACATTTCAGGCTTCAAACATAAAGATATAAAACTGTCTTTTTTTGTGAAGAATCAACAACAAGTGGGACACAATCATGAAGTGGAACGACATTTATTGGATATTTCAAACTTTTTTAACAAATCAAAAACTGAAAAATTGGGCGTGCAAAATTATTCAGCCCCTTAAGTTAATACTTTGTAGCGCCACCTTTTGCTGCGATTACAGCTGTAAGTCGCTTGGGGTATGTCTCTATCAGTTTTGCACATCGAGAGACTGAAATGTTTTCCCATTCCTCCTTGCAAAACAGCTCGAGCTCAGTGAGGTTGGATGGAGAGCATTTGTGAACAGCAGTTTTCAGTTCTTTCCACAGATTCTCGATTGGATTCAGGTCTGGACTTTGACTTGGCCATTCTAACACCTGGATATGTTTATTTTTGAACCATTCCATTGTAGATTTTGCTTTATGTTTTGGATCATTGTCTTGTTGGAAGACAAATCTCCGTCCCAGTCTCAGGTCTTTTGCAGACTCCATCAGGTTTTCTTCCAGAATGGTCCTGTATTTGGCTCCATCCATCTTCCCATCTGTTTTAACCATCTTCCCTGTCCCTGCTGAAGAAAAGCAGGCCCAAACCATGATGCTGCCACCACCATGTTTGACAGTGGGGATGGTGTGTTCAGCTGTGTTGCTTTTACGCCAAACATAATGTTTTGCATTGTTGCCAAAAAGTTCAATTTTGGTTTCATCTGACCAGAGCACCTTCTTCCACATGTTTGGTGTGTCTCCCAGGTGGCTTGTGGCAAACTTTAAACAACACTTTTTATGGATATCTTTAAGAAATGGCTTTCTTCTTGCCACTCTTCCATAAAGGCCAGATTTGTGCAATATACGACTGATTGTTGTCCTATGGACAGAGTCTCCCACCTCAGCTGTAGATCTCTGCAGTTCATCCAGAGTGATCATGGGCCTCTTGGCTGCATCTCTGATCAGTATTCTCCTTGTATGAGCTGAAAGTTTAGAGGGACGGCCAGGTCTTGGTAGATTTGCAGTGGTCTGATACTCCTTCCATTTCAATATTATCGCTTGCACAGTGCTCATTGGGATGTTTAAAGCTTGGGAAATCTTTTTGTATCCAAATCCGGCTTTAAACTTCTTCACAACAGTATCTCAGACCTTCCTGGTGTGTTCCTTGTTCTTCATGATGCTCTCTGCGCTCTCTGGAACGTTCCAATGCGTCTCTATTGAGCAGTGAATGTGCTATCAACCAGATTACTTTTCTCTGTATTCCCCAAGGTGTCTACAGCATTGTGACGTAGTTTTACACATTTATGTTGAAGAATACCCGTAAGCGGCTACATTGCGCAAGTGGTCACCTGATGGCTCCCAGAGTGACTCTCACGTAAAATACAGAGGTAGCCATTATTCCAATGGTCCTACTGAAAAATGAATTGTCCAGGCTTTCAAAACATGAGGCACTTCCGGATTGGATTTTTCTCAGGCTTTCGCCTGCAACATCAGTTCTGTTATACTCACAGACAATATTTGTACAGTTTTGGAAACTTTAGTGTTTTTTATCATAAGCTGTCAATTATATGCATATTCTAGCATCTTGTCCTGACAAATATCCGTTTACTACGGGAACGTTATTTTTTCAAAAATGAAAATACTGACCCCTAGTCACAAAAGGTTTTAAAGACCTGTATGTGACCTTATTATGAAGCTGATGCATTATTACATTAGCTGTAATGAAATCAGAAGATGATCCCTTCCCCATCATGGATGCAAATGCTCAATGTATTAGGCTACTTGAAGATTGAAAGATCCCCCTCTTCTCCAGTGGCGGTTCTGGGGGGGTCAGGGGGGGCCAGTGCCCCTGTGACAACAATTTTGGACCCCCTTGTGGCCTCCCTAAATGTGGAGTATGAAATAATTTTTACATAACACATTTTTGTGCCATCGTTATTTTTTTACATCCGTTATTAGACAGTGGTAACGCGGAACACTATGATTATGAACATGGTATTTTGCCTGCTAATGCCTGCAATGCAGTGAAGAAAACAATATGACAACAATAACGTCTAATTTAATTGGCTCCTCTAACAGTACAACTGGCCCCAGCTTGGCCCCCCCAGTTGAAATGGTCTAGAACCGCCACTGCTCACACAACGCTGAAACCCACAGAAACATGGCCCGTATTTCAACCGCTTGGTGGAGGGTCATCCATTTTAATTTCAAAGACGTCTGATTACCTCCTGGTATCCCTCAATATAAATAACAATCACTCCCTTACAGCGGGTCTTTTCATAAGGAGTTGTCAGAGCCACTCTCGTATTGTTACATTATCAACATTTCAAACTTTCTATATATATGGCTTTGGAAGGGAGTTATATATAGAGAGCAGTTTTCCCAACTCTGGTCCTTGAGTACCCCCAACTGCACACATTTTTTTGTTGCCCCGGACAGAAACACCTGATTCAACTTGGCAAGAGCTTGATAATTAGTTGACAAGTAGAATCTGGTGTGCATGTCGGGGGCCACAACAAAAATATGTACTCTTGGTGGTACTTCATGACTGGAGTTGGGAAACACTGATATAGAGAGTCGGGACAATGCAGTTGCTGTCTGAACGTTCTGAGTGTGTCACTTTCTCCTCCATAGCCATTGCTAAGTGATACTTGACACTTCAATGTTGTGCTGTTAATTTCTGAAAGCTTTCAAAACCTATGAAGCAATGTCACCACAACACAGGACAGTATACTATATATGGCTCTGTAGTGAACTACCTTTTAACATCATTGGTTTACATTCCATCTAAGAACATAAAGGATGAATAACAACACGACATGTGATAAAAACATGTTTAATTAAGTGCAAAAAAAGCATTTACTTATACAAGGTTATTATAAAGCATGCATTCAGACTCATTCTGAAAATAAACTTGACAGAGTTAGTTGGCAGTGGAAAATAGAAAACATGAGGGCTGAAGTGGAACACACTGGTCATAGCAAGATATAAAATCTAGATTTAATCCATTCCATTCATTGACAAAATAACTTCCCACCACCCAAAAGGAAATGACTATTATTTTTTAAATGAAGTAAGAGTACTACTGTAGAAGCCACCAAAAAACCTTTAACCTTAAATCCCTCATGCCCACATGACTCTGGGAGTGAATGAGGATCAGTTCCCTTCACACAATTTCAATGCCTTGACCATCTTTTCCTGAATCTTTTTCACCTTGAGGTCCCATTCCACCCTGAAATCATCCACATTATGCCCTTTGACCACCTTATATGCCATTCGTGTCATCAGGCCCATGCGAAAGATATTAGCCAGTTGGGAACACTTTATCTCCATGGCGTTTTGGTCTTCTTTGTAGTGCTCTAGGTACACCTCCAGCAAACCTCTTTGTTCGAAAGCTTTATTCTCTTCGATGACACTGTCGTAGTAGGTGTTCAGAGCAAGGTCACACTTGTCTCTCTCATAGACTTCCTGGAAATCTTCCATGTAGTGCTCTCTTCCCTCAGGGTCTTTTTGGATCTGTTCCACCATGGTGTTGAAGGCGGTGTACTGGTGCCTGATATACTCTTCATACTTGCCGTACTTCTCATTGACCTCGTCCAGGTGAATTTGCTTCAGAAACTTCTGGTTTTTCTGTGAGATCTTTTCCAGCTCGGCGTGGATTTGGCCAAAGTTGTTTGCATCCTGGTCTTGGGTGAGGTCTTTGGCGACCACGTTCATTGTCACCTTCACCACTGCGGTGACTATGTTGAAGAGTGGGTTGATGTTGGCGGCGAAGGAGGAGACTTTCTCCATGCCGTTTAGGATTGTGACAAATGTCTCCTTGTCCATGGCTGCTGCTTCACTTACAGTATAACTTCACTGTAGTCCTGGAGAGTGAAGAGACAGTCTTTTAGTACACCTCATCGCTCATGTCTGCTGTTAGTGCCAACTTTAATGAATTTGAATTACAGCATGCAGATCATTTGTTTGAACTTGTATTCAGAATATTCACAAAGCATCCTTATTAATATTTGACAAACTTTTTAGTGTTTGTTCACATTCTGCATCTGGAATTTATCTGAATAATAATATGTTGTCATAAAGCTGAATGACAGATTACAGGATGCGTTGTGCTCTTTGAACATCAGCTGACTCGCAACAATGTTAGAACACAATATAATACATCTTATTTTTAATAATAAGAAAATTGTAAAAAAAAAATTGCCGTAGGCAATGGCAGATGGTTGCTGTCCAGCCCTGAAACTGGAGTGTAAAGTACCGTACATGCCACACATTAGATGGAGATGCTAATTATATATACTCTTCCAAGACTATTGATGCATTTACAGTTTCTTGTGCAATCATTGGAATGGATTACAGTCCAATCTACAGCTAGCATTATTCTGTCTAAAATTGTGGCAAAAAATATATGTTTTCTTAGACAGATTCAATGTCCATTGAGTTAATTTAAAATAATTATAAGTAATACAATCGTACCTTGTGGTTCCGTAGTAGTAGTAGTAGTAGTAAAAGTATTTGTAGTTGTGGTTATGTTGTCTCTGAACTAGCAGCCTTTATATCCATCTGTAGACCATGTTCAGTACTCCGTGCCATCTAAGGGCAGTGTGGAAGTGACTCATGCATACACGATGCTGATTGGGTTATGGGGAAAAGGCTACTATTACATTCACTTTTGATTGGCTTACAATCCCACGGTTGCAGTGTAGAACATAGCAGCAAACAGACTTATTCTGAGTGATGCCAACTTCTATGGAAATGTTTCCTTAATGTTTTACTGGAATAAGGAGTGACAATGACAAAGTGTAAAAATGATGTGGATTGGGTTACGGAGAAAATACTCATCTTCAATCCACGTTTGATTGTTTTACAATCCCATGGATGCAGAGTAGAACATAGCTGCAACAAAACTTTTTCTGAGTGATGCCAACTTTCATGGAAATCTTTCATTAATGTTCTACAGAAGAATACAAATACTGACCTATATTGTATAGAGAAAAAAAATGAACATTTAAATTAATTTATACTAATACAAGGAGATTTTGTTTAACCTCTCTGGGATCGTTCGGAACGCTAGCGTCCCACCTCGCCAACAGCCAGCGAAATTGCAGGGAGCCAAATTCAAAACAACAGAAATCTCATACTTAAAATTCCTCAACCATACAAGTATTTTACACCATTTTAAAGATACACTTCTCGTTAATCAAACCACAGTGTCCGATTTCAAAAAGGCTTTTCGGCGAAAGCAGAACATATCATTATGTTAGGTCAGCAACTAGTCACAGAAAGCAATTTTCCAACCAAAGAGAGGCGTCACAAAAAGCAGAAATATAGATAAAATGAATCACTTACCTTTGACGATCTTCATCAGATGACACTCCCAGGACACAATGTTACACAATACATGTATGTTTTGTTCAATCAAGTTCATATTTATATCCAAAAACCTCAGTTTACATTGGCGCCATGTTCAGAAATGCCTCCAAAACATCCGGAGAAATTGCAGAGAGCCACATCAAATAACAGAAATACTCATCATAAACTTTGATGAAAGATACATGTTTTACATAGAATTAAAGATAAACTTGTTCTTAATGCAACCACTGTGTCAGATTTCAAAAAAGCTTTACGGCAAAAGCACAATATTCAATAATCTAAGAACAGCGTTCAGCCACAAAAGCAAGCCATACAGTTACCCGCCAAATAGTCAACAAAAGTCATAAATAGCATTATAAATCTTCACTTACCTTTGCTGATCGGAATGCATTGCCAGGACTCCCACTTCCACAAGAAATTTTCGTTTTGTTCGATTACATCCAAATTTACGTTCAAATACCTCCGTTTTGTTTGCGCGTTTAGTTCACTAATCCAAAGGCACAATGCGCGAGCGCAAAATCCAGATGAAAAGTTAAGAGTTCCATTACAGTTTGTAGAAACATGTCAAACAATGTTTACAATCAAACATTAGGGTATTTTTATAATAAATCTTCAATAATATTCCCTCCGGACAATAGCGTATTCATTACAGAGGAAAAAGAAGGAACGTGACCGTGCAGTAAACAACTGATTGGCCACAGCCTAGTCCACTTGTTGAAACAGCTCTTATTCGACACCCTTCCACAATAGAAGCCTCACACAACTTTCTAAAGACTGTTGACATCTGCTGGAAGCCTTGGGAAGTGCCACATAGACACAGCATATTGGATAAGCAATCACTTAAATGAAACTACAAACCTCAGATTTCCCACTTCCTGGTTGGATTTGTCTCAGGTTTTCGCCTGCCATATGAGTTCTGTTATACTGACAGACATCATTTAAACAGTTTTAGAAACTTCAGAGTGTTTTATATCCAATAATACTAATATTATGCATATATTAGCATCTGGGACAGAGTAGCAGGCAGTTTACTCTGGGCACCTTATTCATCCAAGCTACTCAATACTGCCCCCCTGTCACCAAGAAGTTAACAATACATCATATTTTTAATTCTCAAAAAGATAGGGGTCAAAATAATTGCCACCCCTGATTTCAAAACCTTTCAATATCACACCTTGTGAGGATAACGGCACTGAGCCTTTTTATACAATTATTTATGAGACTGGAGAGTGCATTGGGAGGGATCTTAGACCATTCCCCCAAACAGAATCTTTCCAGAACCTTGATATTCTTTGCCTGCGAATATGGACTATACTGTTCAGTCCATCAGGGGACTGATGGCCATTGCAAAATGTTGATGTTGTGGTCAAACAACCATTTCTTTGTGGATTTCTATGTATACTGGGGGTTATTGTCTTGCTGAAATATCCCCTTGCGTCCATGTCTCAGCCTCCTGACAGAGGCAACCAAGTTTTGGGCTGAAATGTCCTGGTAGTGTTTAAAGTTCATGATGCCGTTGACCTTAACAAGGGCCCCAGAACCAGCGGAAGCAAAATACAGTGAGGCTAAAAAGTATTTAGTCAGCCACCAATTGTGCAAGTTCTGCCACTTAAAAAGATGAGAGAGGCCGGTAATTTTCATCATAGGTACACTTCAACTATGACAGACAAAATGAGAGAAAAAAAATCCAGAAAATCACATTGTAGGATTTTTAATGAATTTATTTGCAAATTATGGTGGAAAATAAGTATTTTGTCACCTACAAACAAGCATGATTTCTGGCTCTCACAGACCTGTAACTTCTTCTTTAAGAGTCTCCTCTGTCCTCCACTCGTTACCTGTATTAATGGCACCTGTTTGTACTTGTTACCAGTATAAAAGACTGTCCACAACCTCAAACAGTCACACTCCAAACTCCACTATGGCCAAGACCAAAGAGCTGTCAAAGGACACCAGAAACAAAATTGTAGACCTGCACCAGGCTGGGAAGACTGAATCTGCAATAGGTAAGCAGCTTGGTTTGAAGAAATCAACTGTGGGAGCAATTATTAGGAAATGGAAGACATACAAGACCACTGATAATCTCCCTCGATCTGGCGCTCCACGCAAGATCTCGCCCCGTGGGGTAGAAATGATCACAAGAACGGTGAGCAAAAATCCCAGAACCACACGGGAGGACCTAGTGAATGACCTGCAGAGAGCTGGGACCAAAGTAACAAAGCCTACCATCAGTAACACCCTACGCCGCCAGGGACTCAAATCCTGCAGTGCCAGACGTGTCCTCCTGCTTAAGCCAGTACATGTCCAGGCCCGTCTGAAGTTTTCTAGAGAGCATTTGGATGATCCAGAAGAAGATTGGGAGAATGTCATATGGTCAGATAAAAGCCAAAATATAACTTTTTGGTAAAAACTCAACTCGTCGTGTTTGGAGGACAAAGAATGCTGAGTTGCATCCAAAGAACACCATACCTACTGTAAAGCATGGGGGTGGAAACATCATGCTTTGGGGCTGTTTTTCTGCAAAGGGACCAGGACGACTGATTCGTGTAAAGGAAAGAATGAATGGGGCCATGTATCGTGAGATTTTGAGTGAAAACCTCCTTCCATCAGCAAGGGCATTGAAGATGAAACGTGGCTGGGTCTTTCAGTATGACAATGATCCCAAACACACCGCCCGGGCAACGAAGGAGTGGCTTCGTAAGAAGCATTTCAAGGTCCTGGAGTGGCCTAGCCAGTCTCCAGATCTCAACCCCATAGAAAATCTTTGGAGGGAGTTGAAAGTCCGTGTTTCCCAGAAACAGCCCCAAAACATCACTGCTCTAGAGGAGATCTGCATGGAGGAATGGGCCAAAATACCAGCAACAGTGTGTGAAAACCTTGTGAAGACTTACAGAAAAAAATTTACCTGTCATTGCACAGTGGCCTCCATCATCCTTACATGGAAGAAGTTAGAAACCACCAAGACTCTTAGAGCTAGCCGCCCGGTCAAACTGAGCAATTGGTGGAGAAGGCCCTTGGTCAGGGAGGTGACCAAGAACCTGAGGGTCACATTGACAGAGCTCCAGAGTTCCTCTGTGGTGATGGGAGAGCCTTCCAGAAAGACAACCATCTCTGCAACACTCCACCAATCAGGCCTTTCTGGTAGAGTGACCAAAGGGAAACCACTCCTCAGTATAAGGCATGTTAGAGCACGCTTGGAGTTTGCCAAAAGGCACCTAAAGACTCTCAGACCATGAGAAACAAGATTGAACTCTTTGGCCTGAACGCCAAGCGACACATCTGGAGGAAACCTGGCACCATCCCTTCGGTTAAGCATGGTGGTGCAGCATCATGCTGATGGGATGTTTTTCAGCTGCAGGAACTTGGAGACTAGTCAGGATCGAAGGAAAGATGAATGGAGCAAAGTACCGAGAGATCCTTGATAAAAAACCTGCTTCGGAGTGCTCAGGACCTCAGACTGGGGTGAAGGTTCACTTCCAACAGGATATCGACCTTAAGCACACAGCCAGCCAAGACCATACAGGAGTGGCTTCATAACAAGTCTCTGAATGTGCTTTAGTGGCCCAGCCAAAGCTCAGACTTGACCTGATCGAACATCTCTGGAGAAACCTGAAAATAGCTGTGCAGCGACACTCCCCATCCAGCCTGATTGAGCTTGAGAGGATCTGCATAGAAGAATGGGAGAAACTCCCCAAATACTGGTGTGCCAAGCTTGTAGCGTCATACCCAAGAAGACTCAAGGCAGCAATCACTGCCAAATCTGCTTCAACAAAGTACTGAGTAAAGATTCTGAATACTTATTAAATGCAATATTTCAGTTTATATAAGAATTTCTAAACCTGGTTTTGCCTTGCCATTATGGGGTGTTGTGTAGATTAATGAGGGGGAAAAACAATTGAATCAATTTTAGAATTAGGCTGTAAACATAATTTGTATCAACAAAACATAAAAGTCAATCAGACTTTCATAGTGATAGTCTCATCCTACACCAATGTGAAGCACCCACTTCAGATCATGTTTTGAAGAAGAAAATACATAAAACTAGTAAAATTCCTCAGAAAATAAAGGTGAATGCAAGGAAAGTGGAATGGGTTAAACATTATGATACTAAATGTAAGCAGACTTCATAGGGTTGTGGCATTGTGGAACTCTGGACTTTTCTAGACTGAGTCAAGATGACCTGTGATACCACCATTTCTGTTGCACAACACAATAAGTAAAGATGTGATGAGCATATCTATGCTAGGCAATGAGTAAACAAGCACCTCTTCCTCCACAGCAATAAAATGTCATAGCATGCCCGTGTTGTGGGTTGATCAAATCACAAGGAATGGGAGCAGGTTCAGTAAATCAGTGTGTGCCAAAATATGAGAGACACGAATGCACAGTGTCAATTGAGTTGTCATCATACAGTATGAAAGTGTAATTGCAGCAGCTGAAAAGTGATAGTTCGTTCTAAGGTGCTTGTTTATATACTGAACAAAGAAACATGTAAAGTCTTGGTCCCATGTTTCATGAACTGAAATAAAAGATCCCAGAAATGTTACATACACACAAAGAGCTTATTTCTCTAAAATGCTGTGCATAAATTTGTGTACATCCCTGTTAGTGAGCATTTATCATTTGCCAAGATAATCCATCCACCTGACAGGTGTGACATATCAAAAAGCTGATTAAACAGCATGATCATTACACAGGTGCACCTTGTGCTGGGGACAATAAAAAAAACTCCAAAATGTGCAGTTTCTTCACACAACAACATGCCACAGATTCCTCAAGTTTTGAGGGAGCTCGCAATAGGCATGCTGACTGCAGGAATCTCCACCAGAGCTGTTGCTAGAAAATGTCATGGTAATTTCTCTACCATAAGCCGATGTCGTTTTAGAGAAATTAGCAGTACATCCAACCGGCCTCTCAACCGCAGACCACTTGTAACCCCGCCAGCCCAGGACCTCCACATCCGAGTTCTTCCCCGCGGGGTCGTCTGGGACCAGCCACCCAGGCAACCGATGAAACTGAGGAGTCTTTTTGTCTGTAATAAAGCCCTTTGTGGGAAAATCTCATTCTGATTGGCTGGACCTGGTTCCCAAGTGGGTGAGCATATGCCCTCCCAGGCCCACCCACGGCTGTGCCCCTGCTTAGTCATGTGAAATCCTGAAGAATTTATTCCAGTTTATTCCTGTAACGGCTCTCGTCGGTGGAAGAAGGTGAGGACCAAGGTGCAGCGTGGTAAGTGTTCATGATTTTTAATAAAGGAAACTGAACACTGAATAACAAAACAAAGAAACAACCGAAACAGTTCTGTCTGGTGCAGACACACATTAGACTGAAAATAACCACCCACAAAACACAATTGAAAACAGGCTACCTAAATATGGTTCTCAATCAGGGACAACGATTGACAGCTGCCTCTGATTGAGAACCATACCAGGCCAAACACAGAAATAGAAAATCATAGAAAAACTAACATAGACAACCCACCCAACTCACGCCCTGACCATACTAAAGCAAAGACAAAACAAAGGAACTAAGGTCAGAACGTGACAGTACCCCCCCCCCCCCCCCCCAAAAGGTGCGGAATCCGGCCGCAAAACCTGAACCTATAGAGGAGGGTCTGGGTGGGTGGGTGTCTGTCCGCGGTGGCGGCTCTGGCGCGGGACGTGGACCCCACTCCACCATAGTCTTTGTCCGCCTCCACAACCGCCTCCGTGGCCTCTTTCGAGCGGCGACCCTCGCCGCCGACCTCAAACTGGGGACCCTAGCAATGGGAGATTCCGGCAGCGCCGGACATGCGGGAGACTCTGGCAGCTCCGGACAGACGGGAGACTCTGGCAGCTCCGGACAGACGGGAGACTCTGGCAGCTCCGGACAGACGGGAGACTCTGGCAGCTCCGGACAGACGGGAGTACCTGTAGGAAGGAGACGGAGAGACAGCCTGGTGCGGGGGGCTGCCACCGGAGGGCTGGTGCGTGGAGGTGGCACCGTATAGACCGGACCCTGAAGGCGCACTGGAGCTCTTGAGCACCGAGCCTGCCCAACCTTACCTGGTTGAATGCTCCCCGTAGCCAGGCCAGTGCGGCGAGGTGAAATAGCCCGCACTGGGCTGTGCTGGCGAACCGGGGACACCATGCTTAAGGCTGGTGCCATGTATCCCTGCCCGATGAGATGCACTGTAGACCAGATGCGCAGAGCCGGCTTCATGGCACCTGGCTCGATGCCAACTCTAGCCCGGCCGATACGGGGAGCTGGGATGTAGCGCACCGGCTTTTGTGGTGGGTGGTTCTGTAACGGCTGTCGTCGGTGGAAGAAGGTGAAGACCAGAACGTGACAATTCCAGACAGATTTCCAGTAAAACTGTTGCATGTTGTGTTTATATTTTGGTTCAGTATATACATTTTTGAAAAATGCCATTGTGCAAAATGTTGAGGGATTTTTTTTTTTTTTTTACAGATTATACAAACATTAGGCATTTATATTTACACACTTCATAAAAAGTATATGATTTGGTCAACACAGAATATGTATCAAAAATATTAATATTCTATTCTCAAAGGCATAGATCATGACTATGACAGTTTTTATGTGTGGTTTATCTGAAAATACAACATTTCTGCAGAAAATACATTTTAGTTACTCAATTTTAGTAGGGGGATACATAAAACACATTACAAAGAATAGATTTAATGGAAGAAGTTTGGAACCACCAAGACTCTTCCTGAAGCTCTCTGCTCGGTCAAACTGAGACATCGGGGAGAAGGGCATTGGTCAGGGAGGTGACCAAGAGGTGACCAATGGTCACTCTGACAGAGCTCCTCTAAGGATATAGGAGAACCTTCCAGAAGGATAACCATCACTGCAGCACTCTACCAATCAGATCTTTATGGTAGAGTGGCCAGACGGAAGCCACTTGTTATGCGTCTGTGTGTAGCTGGTGAAGATGAGTCAGGCGCCGGACAGCAGATATGAGTAATGTACGCAATTTTACTCAACAATAATCACAATACACGTCAAATAAATCCAAGGCCACAAATAACGGACCGCAATACAATAAACAATCACTCACAAACAACCATGGGGGAACAGAGGGTTAAATAATGAACAAGTCATTTGGGGATTGAAACCAGGTGTGTAAGACAAGGACAAAACAAATGGAAAATGAAAAGTGGATCGGCGATGGCTAGAAGGCCGGTGACGTCGACGGACCGACTTAGGCGGAAGTTGTGACACCACTCCTCTGTAAAAGGCACATGACAGCCCGCTTGGAGTTTGCCAAAGACTCTCAGACCAAGAGAAACAAGATTCCCTGGATGGATGAAACCAAGATTGAACTCTTTGGCCTGAATGCCAAGTGTCAAGTCTGGAGGAAACCTGGCACAATCCCTAAGGTAAAGCATGGTGATGGCAGCATCACGCTGTGGGTATGTTTTTCAGCAGCAGGGACTGGGAGACTAGTTAGGATAGAGGGAAAGATGAACAGAGCAAAGAACAGAGAGATCCTTGATGAAGTCCTGAGCGCTCTGGAGCAGGTTCTTACACTGGGGTGAAGGTTCATCTACCAACAGGACAACGACCCAAAGCACACATCCAAGAAAACTCAGGAGTGGCTTCGGAACGAGTCTCTGAATGTGCTTAAGTGGCCCAGCCAGAGCAAAGACTTGAACCCAATCAAACATCTCTGGAGAGACCTGAAAATAGCTATGCAGTGACGCACCCCATCCAACCTGACAGAGCTTGAGAGGATCTGTAGAGAAGAATGGGAGAAACTTCCCAAATGCAGGTGTGCCAGGCTTGTAGCATCAAACCAAAGAAGACTCAAGGCTGTAATCGCTCCCAAAGGTTCTATAACAAAGCAAAGGGTCTGAGTTAATGGTCTGAATACTTATGTAAATGTGATATTTCAGGGGGAGTTCTATACATTTGCAAAAATTAATCTCTAGGAGACTGTGTCTCCTTCCTGAGCGGTATGACAACTGCAGGGTCCCATGGTGTTTATACTTGCCTACTATTTTTTTTGTACAGAACGTGGTACCTCTAGGCGTTTGGAAATTGCTCCCAAGAATGAACCAGACTTGTGGAGGTCTACAATTTTTTCTGAGGTCTTGGCTGATTTCTTTTGATTTTCCCATGATGTCAAGCAAAGAGGCACTGAGTTTGAAGGTAGGCTTTGAAATACATCCACAGGTACACCTCCAATTGACTCAAATTGTGTCAATTAGCCTATCAGAAGCTTCTAAAGCCATGCTATCATTTTCTGGAATTTTCCAAGCTGTTTAAAGGCACAGTCAACTTAGTGTATGTAAACTTCTGACCCACTGGAATTGTGATTCAGTGAATTATAAGTGAAATAATCTGTCTGTAAACAATTGTTGGAAAAATGACTTGTGTCATGCACAAACTAGATGTCCTAACCGACTTGGCAAAACTAAAGTTTGTTAACAAGAAATTTGTGGAGTGGTTGAAAAACAAGTTTTAATAACTCCAACCTAAGTGTATGTAAACTTCTGACTTCAACTCTATCTAAGGGGCACTTTTTGTTAGTGCAAATGGGATTTGTGAGAATATAATGCAGGGTTAATAATAGTAATAATAATAATGACTTTGTTTAAAAAATATTGATATTTTGGAAATTATTTCGTTTCAAATGACCGAAAGTAATCTGAATCAAGAAAAAAAAGGCTATTCTTGAACATGGGTTGAGACATTCTTACTATTTTGTAGATAAAGCCAGTTTGTTATTTAGAATGATTTATTTCTGTTTTTAGAGGAAGAGAAACCAAAAGCCAACCGTGCCGATTTTGGGGAAAATTGTCAGCCCACAAGTCAGGTGAAATTCCCCCATTGAATTTACCCAAGTTCTCTCTTAACTCCAGGACCACTGACAATTTTTGTTGTTGTTGCCTGATGAAGGACTCTAGTGCCAGAGGAGAGACTCTCAGACTGAAAACGCCTCCATTAATTGCCACAGTTTAGACTATTGATAGATCAGCGTTCTAACTCCCCCTTGTGATAGTGTGGTGCAATGACAGAATGCCACCATATACCACAAACAGTCACAGCTCGTAACTTTTAATTGAGAAACCACTGTACCAATCACATGTAATATCCAATCTTCCTGCCAAATACAAGACAACATGTAGAAAATGAATTGATGTCTTATGCATGTGTTATCAATTTTAACAGGTAGGGGCATCGTCATTTTAAATGTTGTACCCATATGGTAGTTCCCCCTATGCACATTTCCGTGTAGGGTTTACATGTATAGTTTGTTTCTCAATCATAACCAACTGTTTTACCAGTACACTGATTATAATACATTTTATTTTACAATGTTTATTTAATTTTGTATATCTATGTTTTCTTTTTTCTAGCCAGCAGGAATATTTCTTCAGGATTTTATCCTGGAACAGGTCCGATGCGGGTCCCTGCCTGCTCAGTGTGGGGAACCCTGAGACAGGTATAACAGGACCCGTGCGTGCAGTTTAACCTTGGTCTCCTGGGAGCAATCAGCAAGAGGAGTTAGCATCCCACCGCTGTCAGCAAATTGTCATGGTAATTCTATTCAAAGGGGAGGAAGAGAGACTGCAGATTCTTTCAAATTTTATGAGATTTGCAAAAATTAAGCAAATCAGCCAACACCAAGAATGGCTCAGAGTTGAAAGCTTAACAAACATAGTGGGGTCTCTGCTTTTATAGAGAAAATAAAACTCCTTTATGTATATGTGGCAGTCAGCAGATTGTGTGTAAAAGGTCATTAGTTGTCTGTGCAGGCTTAAGATAGCCCGAGGGCTCAACCGTCTAACTGTATTCACAACAACAAACAGAATAATATGGTCCCTTCTGCATGTTTCCATACATGTGCCTTTCTGTAGATAGTAATGGGATAGCATGACTAATTACAGTTGAAGTCGGAAGTTTAGATAAACTAGTTTTAATGACTCCAACCTAAGTGTTTCAACCACTCCACAAACTTCTTGTTAACAAACTATAGTTTTCCCTTGTCGGTTACTTTGTGCATGAAACAGGTCATCTTTCCAACATGTTTACAGACAGATTATTTCACTTATAATTCACTGAATCACATTTCCAGTGGGTCAGAAGTTTACATACACTAAGTTGACTGTGCCTTTAAACAGCTTGGAAAATTCCAGAAAATGATGGCATGGCTTTAGAAGCTTCTGATAGGCGAATTGACATCATTTGAGTCAATTGTAGGTGTACCTGTGGATGTATTTCAAGGTCTACCTTCAAACTCAGTGCCTCTTTGCTTGACATCATGGGAAAATAAAAATAAATCAGCCAAGACCTCAGAAAAGAATTGTAGACATCCACAAGTCTGGTTCATCCTTGGGAGCAATTTCCAAATGCCTGGAGCTACCACGTTCTGTACAAACAATAGTACGCAAGTATAAACACCATGGGACCCTGCAGTTGTCATACCGCTCAGGAAGGAGACAGATTCTGTCTCCTAGAGAAGAACCTACTTTGGTGTGAAAAGTGCAAATCAATCCCAGAACAGCAGCAAAGGACCTTATGAAGATGCTGGAGGAAACAGGCACAAAATTATCGATATCCACAGTAAAACGAGTCAACATAACCTGAAAGGTCGCTCAGCAAGGAAGAAGCAACTGCTCCAAAACCTCCAAAAAAAGCCAGACTACGGTTTGCAACTGCACAAGGGGGACGAAGATCATACTTTTCTGGTAAAACAAATGTAGAACAGTTTGGTCATAATGGCAGGAGGATGCTTGCAAGCCGAAGAACACCTTCCCAACCGTGAAGCACGGGGGTGGCAGCATCATGTTGTGGGGGTGCTTTGCTGCAGGAGGGACTGGTGCACTTCACAAAATAGATGGTATCACGAGGGAGGAAAATTATGAGGATATATTGAAGCAACATCTCAAGACATCAGTCAGGAAGTTAAAGCTTGGTCGCAAATGGGTCTTCCAAATGGACAATGACCCCAAACATACTTCCAAAGTTGTGGCAAAATGGCTTAAGGACAACAAAGTCAAGGTATTGGAGTGGCCAACATAAAGCCCTGACCTCAATCCTATAGAAAATGTGTGTGCAGAACTGGAAAAGCATGTGCGAGCAAGGAGGCTTACAAACCTGACTCAGTTACACCAGCTCTTATTGTGGGAAGCTTGTGGAAGGCTACCCGAAACGTTTGACCCAAGTTAAACAATTTAAAGGCAATGCTACTTAATAATAATTGAGTGTATGTAAACTTCTGACCCACTGGGAATGTCATGAAAGAAATAAAAGCTGAAATAAATCACTCTGCTATTATTCTGACATTTCACATTCTTAAAATAAAGTGGTGATCCTAACTGACCTAAGACAATTATTTTTTATTCAGATTAAATGCCAGGAATTGTGAAAAACTGAGTCTAATTGTACGTTTTTGGCTAAGGTGTATGTAAATCTACGACTTCTACTGTTCATAAACACATAGAACACGAAATCCCTGCATATTTGTTCGCCATATTTCATCAGCCTCTGTCTGGTGAAGGGGAAACCATGGCTGGCGCAGTAGATACAGTACTGCACCATATAATTTTCATCCTCTGGTGCAAGCAATGTGAGTTGTCCATAGCGACAATTATGGGTCACCCGGCTGTTCAGCCTGTCCGCCAGAGGTCTGCCGAGGTACACCATGCACCTTGTTCAATAAGATAAGGGAAAATGTTATTAGCAGAAAAAATTCACATGCACGTGGTAATCTCCTAAAAACAAAAGTTACCTAATTGTCACGCCTGCTCCCGCTGCCCCTCCCCCTCTCTGGAGCTCGAGGGCACCAGGCTGCCCTGCAATATTGGACTCACCTGTCTATTCTTCAGTTGGTTCCCCTGTCAGCATTATTGTCAATATGTGATTTTGTTCCCCGTGTCCAGACGCTGTTCTTGGTTTGGTTTGATGTCTGATTTCCAGTAAATGTTCACTCCCTGTACTTGCTTCTCGTATCCAGCGTCGATCCTCACACCTAACCTTCGCAGCCTGGTGGCCATCCCTGCCCTCAGTCCTCCATGGGATGGAACATGTCCACCTCACTCCACTGCTTCTTTTGCACTTTCTCCATGCTGTGGTGGGAAATACATGTACTGTACACATTTCTTGAAAGATAACTCCATCTGAATATGTTAAAACATTTACAATTCAAAGCTAAGGCATTGAAAGGTGATGATTAAAGTTTTCACAATAACTGAAAGTGTACCCACATTTTTTGTTTGTCTGTAATGAAAATTGGTGTAACAATTAGGTTAATATTGATGCATACATTTTAACATTTGACTAAAAACTGCCTCGATGTAGCTGTTGTAAGATTAAATATAGCCTACAGTTATAGGAGTCAAAAAGACAATGGTTCAAAGTTTAAAATAGATGTTTGCAGATAAAGCTTGACAACATTCAGCTGTTTTCGTGATATGTATTATCCAACACGTACAATTTCTTTACTTTTTGGTTACTTAGCAGTTATTTCAACATTTAGCATCTAAGCTAGCATCATTAGCCAATCCGTAGCCAAGCTATATTTAAGAGGTAAAAAGTTGGATATTAATTAAAGGATGTGTGGTCTGTTGCTGCCACGCCCTGACCTTAGTTATCTATGTTTTCTTTATTATTTTGGTTAGGTCAGGGTGTGACGAGGGTGGCTATGCTTGTTTCGTATTGTCAAGGGTTTTGTATGTCTAGGGGTGTTTGTAAGTCTAGGCATATGTAGGGCTATGGTGGCCTGAATTGGTTCCCTATCAGAGGCAGCTGTTTATCGTTGTCTCTGATTGGGGATCATATTTTGGTTGCCATTTTCCCTTGGGCATTTGTGGGTTCTTATTCTTAAGTTGCCTGACTGCACTAGCCATATTAGCGTCACGGTTCGTTTTGTTATTTTGTTCGTTTTGTTCAGTGTTCATTCTTTAAATAAATAAGTATGTACGCTTATCACGCTGCGCCTTGGTCTCCTCCCTACGACGGCCGTGAAGTCGAATTTTACAATTTTACTTTTTTGAAAATGCAATGAAAATCAGTGGTCGGCTAGCTAGAAGAGTGCATTTAGAAAAAAATTACCGTTATTTTCCAGTCTGTAAAAATGTTGTGCTCCAGGTGATTTAGTGTCCACGAACCGCTAGAGAGTGTCCGAAGTTAGGGGGTGTCTATTGTTGGGGGAAAATAAACTACCCTCAACCACTCCAATCTATTTCTGAAGACCATTCATTTTGATTTCTTATTTGCAAAATATTTTTAACGGTACTGTTTCACAAAAGTTCTGAACCTTGATATATTTTACAGACAAGTATATTTTACATTAGTTATCTATCTTCAGCGCCACTCAAATAGTCCAATCAAAAAAATTAAATGTTACTAGTCACATGCGCCGAATACAACAGAGAACTTATAAGGAAATGCTTACTTACAGGCCTCTAACCAACAGTGCAGTTTAAAAAAAAGAATATGGATAAGAATAAGAGATGAAAGTAACAAGTAATTAAAGAGCAGCAGTAAAAAATGACAATATATACAGGGGCGTGCCGATACAGAGACAATGTGCCGGTTAGTTGAGGTAAAATGTACATGTAGGTAGAGTGACTATGCATAGATGACAACAGAGAGTGGGGGGGGGGGGGGGGGGGGGGGTGCAATGCAAATAGTCTGGGTAGCCATTTGACTACATGTTCAGGAGTCTTATGGCTTGCGGGTAGAAGCTGTTTAGAAACCTCTTGGACCTAGACTTGGCGCTCCGGTACCGCTTGCTGTGCGGTAGCAGAGAGAAGAGTATAATCTAACATAATCATACATTGTTCAGCATAGACTTTATCTAGCCAGCAAGATAGTTGCAAGCAATCTGTGCTACATATCTGCGAACACTGGACTGGCACCAAAGTCAACACTGTAACAGACTTGGACATATTATGCTAGTGTGCTTATTTAGTTAGTTGGTGCAGATCAATAATTTAGGCCATGTGCTTCATTCATGATGAGATAAGATTGTTAATTAGATTTGAATGCGTGACTAAAACCAGAGAGGAAAGCATGTTCCTGCTTTAACATTTTAAGTAATCAGCGCTTGCCTTTTGCAGTTGAAATATATAGCCAATACATTTTGCATTGAATAACAGTGTAATTTACCTTATAGTTTCAGTCATAAAACATTTTCATAATGAGCAGCTAGCGTGTTCTTGTCATAACAACAGACAGTACATTATGCCAGAAATAGAGAAGAGGAGATATGAATGCCATTGGGAAATGGATGGAGGAATGTATATGCACACAATTTAGAAATATTATACAGTAATATACTAAAACACTAAAACCAACAAAAAAACTGCCATTTGACAAACACATGAAAATATAGTTATAGATAATAACTGTTTGCTGTTTATATATATATAAAAAAAATCAAACCATCCTTTAATCCACATGACCATAGTGTATTGTTGAGTTACTTGGAATGAGGGATGGTTATGCAAACAAAAAGTTCTTACTGTTAAGAGCACTTCATCCTGGACTTGAGCAACTCCCATTGGAAAACATATGTGGGTTGGAATGACAGTTCCCTAGAAATAGGGTTGAGTCACAGAAAGGTAAGTGCTTCTTATGCATTGTGGGTTATATGAGACTTGAGATACAGCAGGAGGCTTCTAGGTTGGGTCACAGCCAGATACTGTAGGTGCATCAACATCATATGAGTTCTAATATGAGCATATACTGTGATATAACAATTTAATATTACTTCATGGCATGGTATACTGAGAGCTGCTTCATTATTAGGTCACTTATGCCACACGAAAGTATGTATTGTTTTGCATATTCCACTCCCCTGAGACACCCTCGGAGATATGGCATGCACAGTCAGGTACATAAATATTTGGACATTGGCCAAGTTATTATTATTTTTGGCTCTGTGCGACACCACAATGGATGACTGAAAGTGCACTTTTCAGATGTGGTCCCCCTCAATTTTAAGAGCTCAAAATGAATTGAACAAACTAACATAATCATACATTAAATTGTGAGTTTTAATACTTGGTTAATACTTGAGTTTTAATACTTGGTTTCACTTTGTGGTCAATGGCTGCCTGAAGTCTGGAACCCATAGACATAACTAGATGCTGGGTTTCTTCCCTGCTGATGCTCTGCCAGGCTTTTACTGCAGCTGTCTTCAGTTCCTGCTTGTTCTTGGGGTGTTTTGCCTTCAGTTTTGCCTTCAGTAAGTGAAATCCATGCTCAATTGGTTTCAAGTCAGGTGATTGACTCGGCCATTGCAGAACATTCCACTTCTTTGCCTTAAATTGGGTTTCTTTCGCACTATGCTTCGGGTCTTTGTCTATCTGCACTGTGATGCACCGTCCAATGAGTTTTGAAGCATTTGGCTGAATCTGAGCAGATAATATATAGCCCTAACCACTTCACAATTCATCTGCTGCTTTTGTCAGCGGTTACATCAATAAATACAAGGGAACCAGTTCCATTGGCAGCCATGCATGCCCATGCCATAACACTACCTCCACCATGCTTCACAGATGAGGTGGTATGCTTCAGATCATGAGCAGTTCCTTCCCTGCGCCATACTCTTCTCTTCCCATCATTCTGGTACAAGTTGATCTTGTCCATAGGATGTTGTTCCAGAACTGTACAGATATTTGTTTGATGATGTTTGGCAAACTCTAGTCTGTCTTCCTGTTTTTGAGGCTTATCAATGGTTTACATCTTGTGGTAAACCATCTGTATTTACAGTGCCTTGCGAAAGTATCCGGTCCCCTTGAACTTTGCGACCTTTTGCCACATTTCAGGCTTCAAACATAAAGATATAAAACTGTATTTTTTTGTGAAGAATCAACAACAAGTGGGACACAATCATGAAGTGGAACGACATTTATTGGATATTTCAAACTTTTTTAACAAATCAAAAACTGAAAAATTGGGCGTGCAAAATTATTCAGCCCCCTTAAGTTAATACTTTGTAGCGCCACCTTTTGCTGCGATTACAGCTGTAAGTCGCTTGGGGTATGTCTCTATCAGTTTTGCACATCGAGAGACTGAAATTGTTTCCCATTCCTCCTTGCAAAACAGCTCGAGCTCAGTGAGGTTGGATGGAGAGCATTTGTGAACAGCAGTTTTCAGTTCTTTCCACAGATTCTCGATTGGATTCAGGTCTGGACTTTGACTTGGCCATTCTAACACCTGGATATGTTTATTTTTGAACCATTCCATTGTAGATTTTGCTTTATGTTTTGGATCATTGTCTTGTTGGAAGACAAATCTCCGTCCCAGTCTCAGGTCTTTTGCAGACTCCATCAGGTTTTCTTCCAGAATGGTCCTGTATTTGGCTCCATCCATCTTCCCATCAATTTTAACCATCTTCCCTGTCCCTGCTGAAGAAAAGCAGGCCCAAACCATGATGCTGCCACCACCATGTTTGACAGTGGGGATGGTGTGTTCAGCTGTGTTGCTTTTACGCCAAACATAACGTTTTGCATTGTTGCAAAAAAATTCAATTTTGGTTTCATCTGACCAGAGCACCTTCTTCCACATGTTTGGTGTGTCTCCCAGGTGGCTTGTGGCAAACTTTAAACGACACTTTTTATGGATATCTTTAAGAAATGGCTTTCTTCTTGCCACTCTTCCATAAAGGCCAGATTTGTGCAATATACGACTGATTGTTGTCCTATGGACAGAGTCTCCCACCTCAGCTGTAGATCTCTGCAGTTCATCCAGAGTGATCATGGGCCTCTTGGCTGCATCTCTGATCAGTCTTCTCCTTGTATGAGCTGAAAGTATTCGGCCCCCTTGAACTTTGCGACCTTTTGCCACATTTCAGGCTTCAAACATAAAGATATAAAACTGTATTTTTTTGTGAAGAATCAACAACAAGTGGGACACAATCATGAAGTGGAACGACATTTATTGGATATTTCAAACTTTTTTAACAAATCAAAAACTGACAAATTGGCGTGCAAAATTATTCAGCCCCTTTACTTTCAGTGCAGTAAACTCTCTCCAGAAGTTCAGTGAGGATCTCTGAATGATCCAATGTTGACCTAAATGACTAATGATGATAAATACAATCCACCTGTGTGTAATCAAGTCTCCGTATAAATGCACCTGCACTGTGATAGTCTCAGAGGTCCGTTAAAAGCGCAGAGAGCATCATGAAGAACAAGGAACACACCAGGCAGGTCCGAGAGACTGTTGTGAAGAAGTTTAAAGCCATATTTGGATACAAAAAGATTTCCCAAGCTTTAAACATCCCAAGGAGCACTGTGCAAGCGATAATATTGAAATGGAAGGAGTATCAGACCACTGCAAATCTACCAAGACCTGGCCGTCCCTCTAAACTTTCAGCTCATACAAGGAGAAGACTGATCAGAGATGTAGCCAAGAGGCCCATGATCACTCTGGATGAACTGCAGAGATCTACAGCTGAGGTGGGAGACTCTGTCCATAGGACAACAATCAGTCGTATATTGCACAAATCTGGCCTTTATGGAAGAGTGGCAAGAAGAAAGCCATTTCTTAAAGATATCCATAAAAAGTGTCGTTTAAAGTTTGCCACAAGCCCCCTGGGAGACACACCAAACATGTGGAAGAAGGTGCTCTGGTCAGATGAAACCAAAATTGAACTTTTTGGCAACAATGCAAAACCTTATGTTTGGCGTAAAAGCAACACAGCTCATCACACCATCCCCACTGTCAAACATGGTGGTGGCAGCATCATGGTTTGGGCCTGCTTTTCTTCAGCAGGGACAGGGAAAATGGTTAAAATTGATGGGAAGATGGATGGAGCCAAATACAGGACCATTCTGGAAGAAAACCTGATGGAATCTGCAAAAGACCTGAGACTGGGACGGAGATTTGTCTTCCAACAAGACAATGATCCAAAACATAAAGCAAAATCTACAATGGAATGGTTCAAAAATAAACATATCCAGGTGTTAGAATGGCCAAGTCAAAGTCCAGACCTGAATCCAATCGAGAATCTGTGGAAAGAACTGAAAACTGCTGTTCACAAATGCTCTCCATCCAACCTCACTGAGCTCGAGCTGTTTTGCAAGGAGGAATGGGAAAAAATGTCAGTCTCTCAATGTGCAAAACTGATAGAGACATACCCCAAGCGACTTACAGCTGTAATCGCAGCAAAAGGTGGCGCTACAAAGTATTAACTTAAGGGGGCTGAATAATTTTGCACGCCCAATTTTTCAGTTTTTGATTTGTTAAAAAAGTTTGAAATATCCAATAAATGTCGTTCCACTTCATGATTGTGTCCCACTTGTTGTTGATTCTTCACAAAAATACAGTTTTATATCTTTATGTTTGAAGCCTGAAATGTGGCAAAAGGTCGCAAAGTTCAAGGGGGCCGAATACTTTCGCAAGGCACTGTAGTTAATAAATAGTCTTGTGAGTGTTCTACTACACTAGGAGTAGTTGTATAATATGGGATACTATGAAATAGTGTGTGGAATGTCAGTCGAACACATCTTTATGGTGAAACGCCATAGAGAAAGTGTGTCCAGTGAATGCAAAACATGTGTTTTGCCATCTGCACTTCCTCAAACAGTTCCCTCATGTTGGGTAACACTTCCAGTCTCATGCCCTCAGTGCTCTAACCTCAAGGCCCCATGAAGTTTGTGTTAGCAGTATAGACTAGACATCCCCTGACAAATTCCTCTGCTCATAGTGGTTCATCAAATCAAATCAGATTTTATTGGTCGCATATACATGGTTAGCAGTTGTTACT
Organism: Oncorhynchus clarkii lewisi; assembly: GCF_045791955.1. Lineage (NCBI taxonomy): Eukaryota > Metazoa > Chordata > Actinopteri > Salmoniformes > Salmonidae > Oncorhynchus > Oncorhynchus clarkii. The sequence continues at coordinate 28,999,948 of NC_092149.1, read as the reverse complement.
GTGAGTGTAGCTAAATGCTTGTGCTTCTAGTTCCAACAGTAGAGCAATATCTAACATGTAATCTAACAATTCCACAACAACTACCTAATACACACAAATCTAAGTAAAGGAATTGAATAAGAATATATACATATTAATATATGGATGAGCAATAACAGAGCGGCATAGGTAAGATGCAATAGATGGTATAAAATACAGTATATACATATGAGATGAGTAATGCAAGATATGTAAACATTATTAATTAAAGTGACTAGTGATCCATTTATTAAAATGGCAAATTATTTCAAGTCTGTATGTAGTTAGCAGCCTCTCTGTGTTAGTGATGGCTGTTGAACAGTCTAATGGCTTTGATATAGATGCTGTTTTTCAGTCTCTCGGTCCCAGCTTTGATGCACTTGTACTGACCTCGCCTTCTGGATGGTTGCAGGGTGAACAGGCAGTGGCTTGGGTGGTTGTTGTCCTCGATTATCTTTTTGGCCTTCCTGTGACATCGGGTGCTGTAGGTGTCCTGGAGGGCAGGTAGTTTGCCCCAGGTGATGCGTTGTGCAGATCTCACCACCCTCTGGAGAGCCTGCGGTTGTGTGAGGTGCAGTTGCCATACCAGGCGGTGATGCAGCCCGACAGCATGCTCTCAATTCTGCATCTGTAAAAGTTTGTGAGGGTTTTAGGTGACAAGCCAAATTTCTTCAGCCTCCTGAGGTTGAAGAGGCGCTGTTGTGCCTTCTTTACCACACTGTCTGTGTGGGTGGACCATTTCATTTTGTCCATGATGTATACACCAAGGAACTTAAAACTTGACATCTTCTCAACTACTGTCCAGTCGATGTGGATGGGGGTGCGCCATCTGCTGTTTCCTGAAGTCCACGATCATCTCCTTTGTTTTGTTGTTGTTGAGTGAGAGGGTGTTTTGCTGACACCACATTGAGTGCCCTCACCTCCTCCCTGAAGGAGATTTCTCGCTCTCACTCACTCAATCAAATCAAATTTTATTGGTCACATGCATATACAGTGGGGCAAAAAAGTATTTAGTCAGCCACCAATTCTGCAAGTTCTCCCACTTAAAAAGACGAGAGAGGCCTGTAATTTTCATCATAGGTACACTTAAAATATGACAGACAAAATAAGGAAGAAAATCACATTGTAGGATTTTTAATGAATTTATTTGCAAATTATGGTGGAAAAAAGTATTTGGTCAATAACAAAAGTTTATCTCAATACTTTGTTATATACCCTTTTTTGGCAATGACAGAGGTCAAATGTTTTCTGTAAGTCTTCACAAGGTTTTCACACACTGTTGCTGGTATTTTGGCCCATTCCTCCATGCAGATCTCCTCTAGAGCAGTGATGTTTTGGGGCTGTTGCCTTGGCAACACGGACTTTCAACTCCCTCCAAAGATTTTCTATGGGGTTGAGATCTGGAGACTGGCTAGGCCACTCCAGGACCTTGAAATGCTTCTTACGAAGCCACTCCTTTGTTGCCCGGGCGGTGTGTTTGGGATCATTGTCATGCTGAAAGACCATGCCACGTTTCATCTTCAATGCCCTTGCTGATGGAAGGAGGTTTTCACTCAAAATCTCACGATACATGGCCCCATTCATTCTTTCCTTTACACGGATCAGTTGTCCCGGTCCCTTTGCAGAAAAACAGCCCCAAAGCATGATGTTTCCACCCCCATGCTTCAAAGTAGGTATGGTGTTCTTTGGATGCAACTCAGCATTCTTTGTCCTCCAAACACGACGAGTTGAGTTTTACCAAAAAGTTATATTTTGGTTTCATCTGACCATATGACATTCTCCCAATCTTCTTCTGGATCATCCAAATGCTCTCTAGCAAACTTCAGATGGGCCTGGACATGTACTGGCTTAAGCAGGGGGACACGTCTGGCACTGCAGGATTTGAGTCCCTGGCGGCGTAGTGTGTTACTGATGGTAGGCTTTGTTACTTTGGTCCCAGCTCTCTGCAGGTCATTCACTAGGTCCCCCCGTGTGGTTCTGGGATTTTTGCTCACCGTTCTTGTGATCATTTTGACCCCACGAGGTGAGATCTTGCGTGGAGCCCCAGGTCGAGGGAGATTATCAGTGGTCTTGTATGTCTTCCATTTCCTAATAATTGCTCCCACAGTTGATTTCTTCAAACCAAGCTGCTTACCTATTGCAGATTTAGTCTTCCCAGCCTGGTGCAGGTCTACACTTTTGTTTCTGGTGTCCTTTGACAGCTCTTTGCTCTTGGCCATAGTGGAGTTTGGAGTGTGACTGTTTGAGGTTGTGGACAGGTGTTTTTTATACTAATAACAAGTTCAAACAGGTGCCATTAATACAGGTAACGAGTGGAGGACAGAGGAGCCTCTTAAAGAAGAAGTTACAGGTCTGTGAGAGACAGAAATCTTGCTTGTTTGTAGGTGACCAAATACTTATTTTCCACCATAATTTGTAAATAAATTCATTAAAAATCCTACAATGTGATTTTCTGGATTATTTTTTTTTCATTTTGACTGTCATAGTTGAAGTGTACCTATGATGAAAATTACAGGCCTCTCTCATCTTTTTAAGTGGGAGAACTTGCACAATTGGTGGCTGACTAAATACTTTTTTGCCCCACTGTATATAGCAATGTTATGTAATGCAATGTTGCGGGTGTAGCGAAATACTTGTGTTCCTATCTCCAACAGTGCAGTAATGTCTAACAATTCACAACAATAAACACAATCTAACACTTCTCTCTCTAGGAGATAAGAGCCAGGAGTTCTTGTTTGATCTCCTCCCCCACACCCAAACTACACACAGAGTAGTTCCTCTTTTATACTGTCCAGCACATCAACCAATTCAGTTAGATGACTCATCTACTGTAGCCTTGTATGAGTTGGTGTTAGGGGCTACAGAGTGTGTGTGTGTGGGGGGGGGGGCATGGGAAAGAGGATATGGAGGAAGGGATATCAGGAAACCACACAGCAGCAATCTATGATCATCAATTCACAGGAGTAATAGTTTGAACTCTACATATAATTTCCATCTAAACAATCCACATCATAACTGGCTGTGTGGGTTCTTCATTAGACAGTAAATAGTCCCCCAGGCTTGCTGTTATTTGTCTGTCCACAAACCATTAGCGAATTTAAGTTGTAATCTCTATATTGATCTGAACAACCCAGTGCGCTCTGTAAAACATGTGCTCTCTCTGTACTCTTGCTCTCTCTCCTCACTCTCTTACATACACATACAGCATACTGTATGTACAACCTGTCACTCCAGAACTTCAGCATTGATAAAATACCTTGTCCTTTGAGACTTACACCATAGGAAGTTCCATGTGTGCAAATTGAATGGTGTAAAATTGTCTGTCTGTAAGACAAATCAACATTCTGGATCACAACACTGCAAAAGTATTCATCCCCCCTGGCGTTTTTCCTATTTTGTTGCATTACAACCTGTAATTTAAAGGGATTTTTATTTGGATATCGTGTAATAGACATACACATCACCCCGAGAATTTTTTGTCTTATTTCTTATTTGTTTCACTATAAAACATATTCTGCATCTTCAAAGTGGTAGGCATGTTGTGCAAATCAAATGATGCAAACCCTCCCCAAAAATCTATTTTAATTCCAGGTTGTAAGGCAACAAAATAGGAAAAATACCAAGGGGGTGAATACTTTCGCAAGCCACTGTACAAGTATTACTGTATCTAACTAATTAGCATACTTTGGTGGACACTCATGGTTACCATATGTGGCACTCCTCTCTTCCTGTGAATGGTATTAGTTGTTGGCTGGAAAATCGTGGGCCTGTGTGTGGTAGACTGGGGTCCACAACAGGGGGCCGTGACCAATGATACTGGAGCAATTAGGCATGTGAAAGAATCATGTGACTGTCTAGCTGACCACCTACCCCACTCAAATACTGATGAGGCCAGCTTCTAAAGAGAGCTACACAGCCTCACTGGGTTGTGAGCAACTCATCAATCAAATAGACCTCAGAATATAATTTGAGACACAATTGACAGTATAATCTGGTTACAATTAAACAGATTATTGGAATGTAGCTGTTGTCCACATTTTCTAACATTGCTCCTACCTGCATGTTTTTCATGGTTCGTTCTGCGTTGTGTACTTTTAATTAGGACGCTGCCACAACTGAAGGTCTGCTAGTTGAATTATTTTTAATTGCCCTGCACACGAAGAGACAACACACATTATGTTAACCCTTGGCGCAGTCCTAGCTCTCAGGCACCTTGCTAGCCGAAGGTCAGGCAAAAGAGAACAATAAGGGGGTACGGAAATACAGATAACCCGCGATGGACCAAACCAAAATATACAAAACTTTTACAATCACATGTATGTACAATATTGATATTGAAAAGTGTTTGTACACTGTTACGGATACCATTATCCTGTGTGTATCCTGTGTGTGTGTGTGTCCTGTGTTTTCTCTCCTTCTCCCCTCACAGGTGAAAATCATCACTCCCCAATCAGTCACCAATCCAATCATCAATCAGAAGACACACCTCCTCCTGTTTCCTACCCTATCACAGTTCCTTTCCCTTGGTTTAAAAACCCCATCAGTTGTTTGCTCAATTGCTCTGTAAATGCCATGTCTGTAGGTCTCTGTGTTTCACTTTCTCTTTGTGTATTAACCTATCTTTTGTTTGAGCACCTCCATAGCACTTTGTCATCCCCTGTGAGTATTGTTTTTCTTTTCAGTGGGCGGACCACCCACTGTATTTTTGGTTAGTTAGTTAGCTGTTGTTAAAGTAGGCTAGTCTAGCTTAGGGGTGTTTTTGAATACTTATTGTTTCTTTCCTTGCGTCCAGCTCAGCCCCTTTTCCTGCTCCCCCTATTACTGTGTGTTTTCCAATAAACCCCGAGTTTGACGGTAGATTTCAGTTGTCCTGGTTATTTCGTTCACACTTTTTTACTTTGTCTCTATTATAAATTGCATGAGTTATGTTACGGGTCTCATTACCATCCCCCTAGACTGTCGGGCCAAAAGGGATTCGTAACATACACCAAAGGAAAAACATTAGCTATGCAGCTGTAATTATATATATTTTAAAAAAATACACTGAATTCTTATTATTATGATCAAATTATTAACATCCCCTCTTGACCTGGCCTATTTGAATTGGTCCTTGTGTGCAACTCGGTTGCATAATCTAGGGGAACAACATCACACTGCTACACTTGCATCAGAGACATTTTAATGTATGAGCGGCTCTGCTGAAACTTACAGTAAAAGGCAATCCTGAAATTAGGGAGTTAAAAACATATGCTTGAACAAGATTCACGACAGTCAGAGTAATTACGTTTTTAATTTGCATAAAGTTTCACTTGGTTTGTAGAGGCAAGGATGACCTCTGGGGTGAATTTGTCTGCAATCAGTAAGCTGACCTATCCCAGCCTCTGAACCTTTATCTGTTTCCTCTGATCTAGCCTGAGTTTGTATGGATCCATGGGAGTGACTGATGGTTTGGGCCTGTCTCTGTGACGGAGACACAGACAAGCATCCCTCACCACCAGGGCGGCTGTGTGCATACAGATCAGTGGCTTCCCACTGGACACTGATGTCAATTTAACGTCTATTCCACATTAGTTCAACGTAATTTTGTTGAAATGACGTGGAAACAACGTGGATTCAACCAGTGTGTGCCCAGTGGGTTATGACTCAGATGGGTCAAAGTTCAGTTAGAGCACAGCATTTATGGATGGTTTGTCTGCTGTACATAACAACACATGACAAAGAGGGAAAGGGAGAGTGAAAATGTGTATTTGTTAGTGACGTTAATCATTATCAAATAGTTCATTGCCAGCATTTGTTTGGATGTTAAATGACGAAGGAGTCATTGATGCGAGCAACCAGTCTTGTTCAGCACATTGTAATACATCTGGGTATGTCAAGCACACTGGTAAAAAACACTGGTGTTGCAGCAATGAACAATTACCAACAGATGGCATTAACGTGCCATCTTACACCCATAACATCTTCCCTTTTATAAAATAGGACAGGAGATGTCAATTCACCAACAAAACAAACCTAGCAATAATATCCAACATGAACAGTTGTTTATTTTTTCTATCTGAAAAAAAACTCAACACATTTTAGTCTCTTCACTTTATTTTTAAAAACCTCTGTCAGCAATGCAAAATAGGAAACCTACAGATTAAGACTTTTAGGTGGCTGGGACAGCTGCCTGCAGCGTGAAAAGACGGGAGGCTTTTCTGTGAGGACTGTGGGATCATGCACTGGTGTCACCTGACTGTCAGTGGGGACTATTGATGGACAAGGGAGCAGGCGTCCTGTGATACCCTGGCTCTTCACCCAGTGTCTCAGGCCCCACGTGACTTGCTGGGGTTCCGTCCTTTGTCACGCGACCCCTATGACCATCAGTGTTCTGAGTAGGTGATGTTATGACCGTACAGTAATACATTCAATTCGACCAAGTAAGAGAGTGGTGCAACTTTCTGCACACAAGCTCCAAGTCTCTAGAGAACCATCCGGTCCCCTGGTTGTGGCTTCATCCACACCGCTTCACCTACCCTGAGCTCAGGTAAATCCTTTGCTGATTTGTCATAGATGAACTTGGACACCTGTTTTCTGTGACAAAGCTTCTCCAGTACATCTGTCACCACACAGGGCTCCATGAGACTGTTGGCTGCTTTTCTGGTGTTGTGGCAATGCAGTGAAGTGCTTAAATTCCCATTCTGCAGCAAATTTCCTGAACTCAATGCAGAATTACCTTTTCTGGCTGGACATAGCGGGCAAACTGAGCCTTGCTGCGTTTGATTGTTGTCTCTGTGAGAGGTCGGGGAGGAGGTCAGTCTCCCAGAAGTCTGAGTAATGATCGACTAACAGAGGAAGGTCTTTGCCACTGTGCAAGAAGAGATCTAGACTTTCTATCTGTCAGGGGCGCATTGGTAGCTCGTGGAACATCATCATCTCTCTTTGTTGCTCAATGGCATATTCATTGCAGATTGTGCATTTATTTACATAGTATTTTATTTCACTCTGCATTCCTGGCCAATACGGTGTGTCGCTTGCTTGTCTGTAACAGGCCTCACCTCCAATGTGACTTGAGTGGATACGTGCCAACATCTCAGGGAGCAGGGACCGGGGAATAACAACTCTCTGACCCTTGAATATTGCTCCATTTGGAATACCGGGCTCCTCTTTGACTGGCAAACATTCTATGGTGACTAGAGCTGTTTCTTCCTGTTTCTTCCCGTTAGAATCACAGACCTGGAGGTGCTCGTCCCTGTCTGTGTGCTGTCTGATTTGTACAAGGCGCTGGTCAGTAATATTGACGTGCTCAGCCTGGTTGATGTGTTCATCCAGCAGAGGACGTCCTTTCATTTCCTGTGGGACCTCCCTCATCCAGCAGAGGACGTCATTTAATTTCCTGTGTGACCTCCCTCATCCAGCAGAGGACGTCTTTTAATTTCCTGTGTGACCTCCCTCATCCAGCAGAGGACGTCATTTCATTTCCTGTGTGACCTCCCTCATCCAGCAGAGGACGTCATTTAATTTCCTGTGTGACCTCCCTCATCCAGCAGAGGACGTCATTTCATTCTGTTCCATCTCCCTCGACTGCCTCAAATCAGCCGAGTGGTGTTGAATCGCCTGCATTTAAGTCATCTGTCATCATGTTACATGTTTTCTCTGTGACCTGAAAACATCTACAGGACAGAGAAGCTATCCTTGCAGCTGAAGACAGAGTAGTACACTTCAACAATTTCAACTTCAACCTATAATTGAAACATTCTCATTAAAAAAATGTGTACAGGTCCCACTCGGCACACCAAATAATTTCAAAGTGGACATTTGGATAATATACAGAATGTAGCTTATTGACATTTTTTGTTGAACCCGTGGTTGAATTGAAACAATACATCGCAAATGCTATATAGGCCTAAATATTGATGAGACAGCGCATTCAGAAAATATTCAGACCCCTTGACTTTTTCCACATTTTGTTACGTTACAGCCTTGTTCTAAAATGGATTCAATAAATGAATATCCTCATCAATCGACACACAATACCCCATAATGACAAAGCAAAAATATGTTTTTAGAATTTTTAGCAAATGTATAAAAAAACAAACATAAATACCTTATTTACATAAGTATTCAGACCCTTTGCTACAAGACTCGAAATCGAGCTCCTGCATCCTGTTTCGATTGACCATTCTTGACATGTTTCTACAACTTGATTGGAGTCCACTTGTGGTAAATCCAATTGATTGGACATGATTTGGAAAGAAACACACCTGTCTATGTAAGGTCCCACAGTTGACAGTGCATGTCAGAGTAAAAACCAAGCCATGAGGTTGAAGGAATTGTCCATAGAGCTCCGAGACAGGATTGTGTGAAATCTGGGAAGGGTAACAAAAAATGTCTGCAGCATTGAAGGTTCCCAAGAACATAGTGGCCTCCATCATTCTTCAATGGAAGAAGTTTGGATCCACCCTAGAGCTGGCCGCCTGGCTAAAACTGTGCATTCAGGGGAGAAGGGCGTTGGTCAGAGGTGACCAATAGCCCGATGGTCACTCTATCGCTAGAGTTATAATTCCCTGTATCACGATTCCAGTGGGTCAGAAGTTTACATACACAAAGTAGACTGTGCCTTTAAACAGCTTGGAAAATTCCAGAAAATTATGTCATGGTTTTATAAGTTTCTGATAGGCTAATTGACATAATTTGAGTCAATTGGAGGTGTACCTGTCGATTTATTTCAAGGCCAACCTTCAAACTCAGTGCATTTTTGCTTGACATCGTGGGAAAATCAAAAGAAATCAGCCAAGACTTCAGAAAAAAATTGTAGACCTCCACAAGTCTGGTTCATCCTTGGGAGCAATTTCCAAACACAATGGGACCACACAGCCATCATACCGCTCAGAATGTAGACACGTTCTGTCACCTAGAGATGAACGTGCTTTGATGCCAATGCCATACAACACTCCTTCCGTGGTCTCCAACTGCTCCTAAACGCTAGTAAAACCAAATGCATACTTTTCAACCGTTCGCTGTCTGCACCCGCACGCCTGACTAGCATCACCACCCTGGATCGTTCCGACCTTGAATATGTGGACATCTATAAGTACCTAGGTGTCTGGCTAGACTGTAAACTCTCCTTCCAGACTCATATCAAACATCTCCAATCGAAAATCAAATCTAGAGTCGGCTTTCTATTCCGCAACAAAGCCTCCTTCACTCACGCCGCCAAACTTACACTAGTAAAACTGACTATCCTACCGATCCTCGACTTCGGCGATGTCATCTACAAAATTGCTTCCAACACTCTACTCAGCAAACTGGATGCAGTTTATCACAGTGCCATCCGTTTTGTCACTAAAGCACCTTATACCACCCACCACTGCGACCTGTATGCTCTAGTCGGCTGGCCCTCGCTACATATTCGACGCCAGACCCACTGGCTCCAGGTCATCTACAAGTCCATGCTAGGTAAAGCTCCGCCTTATCTCAGTTCACTGGTCACGATGGCAACACCCACCCGTAGCACGCGCTCCAGCAGGTGTATCTCACTGATCATCCCTAAAGCCAACACCTCATTTGGCCGCCTTTCGTTCCAGTTCTCTGCTGCCTGTGACTGGAACGAATTGCAAAAATCGCTGAAGTTGGAGACTTTTATCTCCCTCACCAACTTCAAACATCTGCCATCTGAGCAGCTAACCGATCGCTGCAGCTGTACATAGTCTATCGGTAAATAGCCCACCCATTTTTACCTACCTCATCCCCATACTGTTTTTATTTATTTACTTTTCTGCTATTTTGCACACCAATACCTGTACATGACCATCTGATCATTTATCACTCCAGTGTTAATCTGCAAAATTGTAATTATTCGCCTACCTCCTCATGCCTTTTGCACACAATGTATATAGACTCTCTTTTTTTTCTGATGTGTTATTGACTTGTTAATTGTTTACTCCATGTGTAACTCTGTGTTGTCTGTTCACACTGCTATGCTTTATCTTGGCCAGGTCGCAGTTGCAAATGAGAACTTGTTCTCAACTAGCCTACCTGGTTAAATAAAGGTGAAATAAAATAAAAATGCGAAAAGTGCAAATCAATCCCAGAACAACAGCAAAGGACCTTGTGAAGATACTTTGTACCTGTTTCCTAGAGCATCTATATCCACAGTGAAACGAGTCCAAAATCGACATAACCTGAAAGTCCGCTCAGCAAGGAAGAAGCCACTGCTCCAAAACCGCCATAAAAAAAGCCAGACTACAGTTTGCAACTGCACAAGCGGACAAAGATCTGACTTTTTAGAGAAATGTCCCCTGGTCTGATGAAACAAAAATGGAACTGTTTGGCCATAATGATCATCGTTATGTTTGGAGGATAAAGGGGGAGCCTTGCAAACCGAAGAACACCATCCCAACAGTGAAGCACGGGGGTGGCAGCATCATGTTGTGGGGGTGCTTTGCTGCAGAAGGGACTGGTGCACTTCACAAAATAGATAAGTGGATGGTGTGGAAAAATAAGTGGATATATTGAAGCAACATCTCAAGACATCAGTCAGGAAGTTAAAGCTTGGTCACAAATGGATCTTCCAAATGGACAATGACCCCAAGCATACTCCCAAAGTTGTGACAAAATGGCTTAAGGATATCAACGTCAAGGTATTGGAGTGGCCATCACAAAGCCCTGACCTCAATCCTATAGAACATGTGTGGGCAGAACAGAAAAAGCGAGTGCGAGCAAAGAGGCCTAGAAACCTGACTCAGTTACACCAGCTCTGTCAGGAGGAATGGGTCAAAATACACCCAACTTATTATGGGAAGCTTGTGGAAAGCTACCCAAAACATTTGACCCAAGTTAAACAATTTAGAGGCAATGCTACCAAATACTAATTGAGTGTATGTACACTCCTGACCCACTGGGAATGTGATGAAAGAAATAAAAGCTGAAATCATTCTCTCTACTATTATTCTGACATTTCACATTCTTAAAATAAAGTGGTGATCCTAACTGTCCTAAGATAGGGAATCTTTACTCGGGTTAAATATCAGGGATTGTGAAAAACTGAGTTTAAATGTATTTGGCTAAGGTGTATGTAAACTTTCAACTTCAACTATATGTGGTTGTAGAGTAGTGGCCTGTGGGCACACACTTTATGTTATGTGCAATATTTTGTGGATGTATTATGAGGTTTTTCAAATTGTATAACTGCCTTCATTTTTGCCTTGGCAGCAGTTAATGAGGATCCATAAAAAAATACAAATACAGAGTGAAAATCTTTTATGGTGGCGTTGTTCAGACTGTTCTAGAGTTCTTAGATTTTCTTAGACATCTCTCTCAGTAGTCGCTGTTCTCTGTGGTCATCAAGACTGGGTCATTGTGGGGGAGGAGAGCAAACAAGAACTGCTGGCTCTTATCTCCTAGAGAGAGAAACTTGTTAGATTGTGTTTATTGTTGTGAATTGTTAGATATTACTGCACTGTTGGAGCTAGGAACACAAGTATTTCGCTACACCCGCAATAACATCTGATATATATGTGCATGTGACCAATAAAATGTTATTTGATTGAGTGAGTGAGTGAGAGTGAGTGAGAAATCTCCCTACAGGGAGGAAATGAGGGCACTCAGAGTGTGGTGTCAGCAAAACACCCTCTCACTCAACAACAACAAAACAAAGGAGACTTCAGGAAACAGCAGAGGGCACACCCCCATCGACATCGACGGGACAGCAGTTGAGAAGATGTCAAGTTTTAAGTTCCTTGGTGTACACATCATGGACAAACTGAAATGGTCCACCCACACAGACATGTGGTGAAGAAGGCACAACAGCGCCTCTTCAACCTCAGGAGGCTGAAGAAATTTGACTTTGAATTTGAACTTGTCAATTTTAATTTGTCACCTAAAACCCTCACAAACTTTGACAAATGCACATAACCTTGCTCCCACAGCAGCTACCACACAGCAGATGCACATAACCTTGCTCCCACAGCAGCAAGGTTATCCAGAGGGTGGTGAGATCTGCACAACGCATCACTGAGGGCAAACTACCTGCCCTGCAGGAAACCTACAGCACCTGATGTCACAGGAAGGCCAAAAAGATCATCATGGACAACAACCACCAAAGCCATTGCCTGTTCACCCTGCAACCATCCAGAAGGCGAGGTCAGTACAGGTGCATCAAAGCTGGGACTGAGAGTCTGAAAAACAGCTTCTATCTCAATGCCATCAGACTGTTCAACAGCCATCACTAACACAGAGAGGCTGCTAACTACATACAGACTTGAAATAATTTGCCATTTTAATAAATGGATCACTAGTCACTTTAATAATGTTTACATATTTTGCATTACTCATCTCATATGTACTGTATATACTGTATTTTATACCATCTATTGCATCTTACCTATGCCGCTCTGTTATTGCTCATCCATATATTAATATGTATATATTCTTATTCCATTCCTTTACTTAGATTTGTGTGTATTAGGCAGTTGTTGTTAGATTACATGTTAGATATTGCTCTACTGTTGGAACGAGAAGCACAAGCATTTAGCTACACTCACAGTAACAACCGCTAACCATGTAATGCGACCAATAAAATCTGATTTGATTTGATGAACCCCTATGAGGAGAGGAATTTGTCTGGGGGAAGTCTAGTCTATACTGCTAACACAAACTTCATGGGGCCTTGAGGTTAGAGCACTGAGGGCATGAGGGGAGACTGGAAGTGTTACCCAACATGAGGGAACTGTTTGAGGAAGTACAGATAGCAAAAACACATGTTTTGCATTCACTGGACACACTTTCTCTATGGCGTAACACCATAAAGATGTGTTCTACTGACATTCCACACACTATTTCATAGTGTCCCATATTATACAACTACTCCTAGTGTAGTAGAACACTCACAATACTATTTATTAACTATAGGCAAGTCAGTTAAGAACAAATTCTTATTTACAATGCCTGCCTACTCCAGCGACACTGGGCCATTTGTGCGCTGCCCTATGGGACTCCCAATCACAGCCGGAAGTGATACAGCCTGGATTCGAACCCGGTACTATAGTGACACCTTTTGCACTGAGATGCAGTGCCTTAGGCCGCAGCGGGCTGGTCGATGGTCCACTCGGACTGATGGGTAATAACATTATCCTGGGCTGGGATTGGCAGAGACAGCCAGGCAGTGCCATTCTGCCATTGATCCAGACCCTCCAGGGCCACTCTGATGCTGCCCTCCATCAAATCACTCATTTGTTCATGAAATATTTATATTGGCTGCGATCTCTTCCTGAAGACTTCCTGATGTGGCTGGTAGGAAAGTAACATGCGATTTGGAGATGCAAGACAGGGATCAATACTCTGACATTCAATATTGCTACGACTTACATCAGCTACATGTGGTCCTGTTGAATTATGTGAATCTTTGAATCCTTTATGAAAGTGAAAGTAAAAATCAAGCAGTTTTGGGAAAAAAATCGGAATATGATTATTTTCTAGTTTGGTAAGGTTTAACATTTTACCACATATTGCAAATAATCTTGTATGAAAATCTAACATGGTCATGCACAATATATGGTAAATAGCCTCACATGTTAATCCCTAACTACTTTGAGACAGCTGTATATTGTGGAGAATGCAAAATCTATCATTCTGAGGGAGTCTTGGGGAAAACCATTGAGAAGCCTGTTGACCTGTTTGTTGATAGAGCCATCTTATTTACAATGCCTGCCTACTCCAGCGACACTGGGCCATTTGTGCGCTGCCCTATGGGACTCCCTGCTGAGGAGTGACGGACTCCATCCTAGCTGGAGGGGTGCTCTCATTTTATCTACCAACAAAGACAGGACTCTAACTCCTCTAGCTCCACAATGAAATAGGATGCAGGCCAGGCAGCAGGCTGTTAGCCAGCCTGCCAGCATAGTGGAGTCTGCCACTAGCACAGTCAGTGTAGTCAGCTCAGCTATCACCATTGAGACCGTGTCTGTGCCTCGACCTGGGTTGGGCAAAACTAAACATGGCGGTGTTCGCCTTAGCAATCTCACTAGGATAAAGACCACCTCCATTCCTGTCATTATTGAAAGAGATCATGATACCTCACATCTCAAAATAGGGCTACTTAATGTTAGATCCCTTACTTCAAAGGCAATTATAGTCAATGAACTAATCACTGATCATAATCTTGATGTGATTGGCCTGACTGAAACATGGCTTAAGCCTGATGAATTTACTGTGTTAAATGAGGCCTCACCTCCTGGCTACACTAGTGACCATATCCCCCGTGCATCCCGCAAAGGCGGAGGTGTTGCTAACATTTACGATAGCAAATGTCAATTTACAAAAAAAAAAATGACGTTTTCGTCTTTTGAGCTTCTAGTCATGAAATCTATGCAGCCTACTCAATCACTTTTTATAGCTACTGTTTACAGGCCTCCTGGGCCATATACAGCGTTCCTCACTGAGTTCCCTGAATTCCTATCGGACCTTGTAGTCATAGCGGATAATATTCTAATATTTGGTGACTTTAATATTCACATGGAAAAGTCCACAGACCCACTCCAAAAGGCTTTCGGAGCCATCATCGACGAGTGGGTTTTGTCCAACATGTCTCTGGACCCACTCACTGTCACAGTCATACGCTGGACCTAGTTTTGTCCCATGGAATAAATGTTGTGGATCTTAATGTTTTTCCTCATAATCCTGGACTATCGGACCACCATTTTATTACGTTTGCAATTGCAACAAATAATCTGCTCAGACCTCAACCAAGGATCATCAAAAGTCGTGCTATAAATTCACAGACAACACAAAGATTCCTTGATGTCCTTCCAGATTCCCTCTGTCTACCCAAGGACGCCAGAGGACAAAAATCAGTTAACCACCTAACTGAGGAACTCAACTTAACCTTGCGCAATACCCTAGATGCAGTTGCACCCCTAAAAACTAAAAACATTTCTCATAAGAAACTAGCTCCCTGGTACACAGAAAATACCCGAGCTCTGAAGCAAGCTTCCAGAAAATTGGAACGGAAATGGCGCCACACCAAACTGGAAGTCTTCCGACTAGCTTGGAAAGACAGTACTGTGCAGTACCGAAGAGCCCTTACTGCTGCTCGATCATCCTATTTTTCTAACTTAATTGAGGAAAATAAGAACAATCCGAAATTCCTTTTTGATACTGTCACAAAGCTAACTAAAAAGCAGCATTCCCCAAGAGAGGATGACTTTCACTTTAGCAGTGATAAATTCATGAACTTCTTTGAGGAAAAGATTATGATTATTAGAAAGCAAATTACGGACTCCTCCTTAAATCTGCGTATTCCTTCAAAGCTCAGTTGTCCTGAGTCTGCACAACTCTGCCAGGACCTAGGATCAAGAGAGACGCTCAAGTGTTTTAGTACTATATCTCTTGACACAATGATGAAAATAATCATGGCCTCTAAACCTTCAAGCTGCATACTGGACCCTATTCCAACTAAACTACTGAAAGAGCTGCTTCCTGTGCTTGGCCCTACTATGTTGAACATAATAAACGGCTCTCTATCCACCGGATGTGTACCAAACTCACTAAAAGTGGCAGTAATAAAGCCTCTCTTGAAAAAGCCAAACCTTGACCCAGAAAATATAAAAAACTATCGGCCTATATCGAATCTTCCATTCCTCTCAAAAATTTTAGAAAAGGCTGTTGCGCAACAACTCACTGCCTTCCTGAAGACAAACAATGTATACGAAATGCTTCAGTCTGGTTTTAGACCCCATCATAGCACTGAGACGGCACTTGTGAAGGTGGTAAATTACATTTTAATGGCATCGGACCGAGGCTCTGCATCTGTCCTCGTGCTCCTAGACCTTAGTGCTGCTTTTGATACCATCGATCACCACATTCTTTTGGAGAGATTGGAAACCCAAATTGGTCTACACGGACAAGTTCTGGCCTGGTTTAGATCTTATCTGTCGGAAAGATATCAGTTTGTCTCTGTGAATGGTTTGTCCTCTGACAAATCAACTGTAAATTTCGGTGTTCCTCAAGGTTCCGTTTTAGGACCACTATTGTTTTCACTATATATTTTACCTCTTGGGGATGTCATTCGAAAACATAATGTTAACTTTCACTGCTATGCGGATGACACACAGCTGTACATTTCAATTAAACATGGTGAAGCCCCAAAATTGCCCTTGCTAGAAGAATGTGTTTCAGACATAAGGAAGTGGATGGCTGCAAACTTTCTACTTTTAAACTCGGACAAAACAGAGATGCTTGTTCTAGGTCCCAAGAAACAAAGAGATCTTCTGTTGAATCTGACAATTAATCTTAATGGTTGTACAGTCGTCTCAAATAAAACTGTGAAGGACCTCGGCGTTACTCTGGACCCTGATCTCTCTTTTGAAGAACATATCAAGACCATTTCAAGGACAGCTTTTTTCCATCTACGTAACATTGCAAAAATCAGAAACTTTCTGTCCAAAAATGATGCAGAAAAATTAATCCATGCTTTTGTCACTTCCAGGTTAGACTACTGCAATGCTCTACTTTCCGGCTACCCGGATAAAGCACTAAATAAACTTCAGTTAGTGCTAAATACGGCTGCTAGAATCCTGACTAGAACCAAAAAATTTGATCATATTACTCCAGTGCTAGCCTCTCTACACTGGCTTCCTGTCAAAGCAAGGGCTGATTTCAAGGTTTTACTGCTAACCTACAAAGCATTACATGGGCTTGCTCCTACCTATCTCTCTGATTTGGTCCTGCCGTACATACCTACACGTACGCTACGGTCACAAGACGCAGGCCTCCTAATTGTCCCTCGAATTTTTAAGCAAACAGCTGGAGGCAGTGCTTTCTCCTATAGAGCTCCATTTTTATGGAACGGTCTGCCTACCCATGTCAGAGACGCAAACTCGGTCTCAACCTTTAAGTCTCCACTGAAGACTCATCTCTTCAGTGGGTCATATGATTGAGTGTAGTCTGGCCCAGGAGTGGGAGGGTGAACGGAAAGGCTCTGGAGCAACGAACCGCCCTTGCTGTCTCTGCCTGGCCGGTTCCCCTCTTTCCACTGGGATTCTCTGCCTCTAACCCTATTACAGGGGCTGAGTCACTGGCTTTACTGGGGCTCTCTCATGCCGTCCCTGGAGGGGGTGCGTCACCTGAGTGGGTTGAGTCACTGATGTGGTCATCCTGTCTGGGTTGGCGCCCCCCCCCCCCCCCCCCCCCCCCCCCCCCCCTTGGGTTGTGCCGTGGCGGAGGTCTTTGTGGGCTATACTCAGCCTTGTCTCAGGATGGTAAGTTGGTGGTTGAAGATATCCCTCTAGTGTTGTGGGGGCTGTGCTTTGGCAAAGTGGGTGGGGTTATATCCTTCCTGTTTGGCCCTGTCCGGGGGTGTCCTCGGATGGGGCCACAGTGTCTCCTGACCCCTCCTGTCTCAGCCTCCAGTATTTATGCTGCAGTAGTTTATGTGTCGGGGGGCTAGGGTCAGTTTGTTATATCTGGAGTACTTCTCCTGTCCTATTCGGTGTCCTGTGTGAATCTAAGTGTGCGTTCTCTAATTCTCTCCTTCTCTCTTTCTCTCTCTCGGAGGACCTGAGCCCTAGGACCATGCCCCAGGACTACCTGACATGATGACTCCTTGCTGTCCCCAGTCCACCTGGCTGTGCTGCTGCTCCAGTTTCAACTGTTCTGCCTTATTATTATTCGACCATGCTGGTCATTTATGAACATTTGAACATCTTGGCCATGTTCTGTTATAATCTCCACCCGGCACAGCCAGAAGAGGACTGGCCATCCCACATATGCTCTCTCTAATTCTCTCTTTCTTTCTCTCTCTCGGAGGACCTGAGCCATAGGACCATGCCCCAGGAATACCTGACATGATGACTCCTTACTGTCCCCAGTCCACCTGACTGTGCTGCTGCTCCAGTTTCAACTATTCTGCCTTATTATTATTCGACCATGCTGGTCATTTATGAACATTTGAACATCTTGACCATGTTTTGTTATAATCTCCACCCGGCACAGCCAGAAGAGGACTGGCCACCCCACATAGCCTGGTTCCTCTCTAGGTTTCTTCCTAGGTTTTGGCCTTTCTAGGGAGTTTTTCCTAGCCACCGTGCTTCTACACCTGCATTGCTTGCTGTTTGGGGTTTTAGGCTGGGTTTCTGTACAGCACTTTGAGATATCAGCTGATGTACGAAGGGCTATATAAATAAATTTGATTTGATTTGATTTGATTTGATCTGTCTTCAGAGTAGCACTGGCTCCATGTCACCATACAACCTTTCTCATTCATTATGGAGAAATCCAGATAATACTTTTAACCAGATGAACAAAGTAACCTTGGCTCCTTTCCCACAACGCAGATTCCCTCAAGAGATCAGGCTGGCAAACAGAAGCTTTGGTTGTTCCATATTGGCAGTTGGAATTGACATGCTATCACAGGGAAAGCTCTTCATGCTGGAGTAGAGCTCCATGGAATACAAGAGGTTCCATGGGTTTATGCTGTATGGTTTCTGCAGTAAGAGCTGAACTAAGCACCAACCTACAGTGATAAACAAACCATGGACAGGGACAACATGGTTCCAATCCAGTATATTAACAGTCTCTTGCTTACAGAGTAAGCCTGTCCGGTGGCTTGCACAGCCGACCCACGCGTGAGTAATTATTGGCTCTGACAGGGGTAGGATTAGGGCCATGAGCTGGAGAGCTTGGTGAGGTAGAAGCCTCACATTCAGTTGGCTCATGTTTAAATTCTGTGCCCCTTGCCCTCACCCTCATCTAGGTGAGTGTATGGCGTGTTCTGGTTGGTCTGCTCTGCTTCGTGCAGATCCACCCGATTGCGACGATAGAGGGAGCCACCAACATCCACCAGGTAAGAACGTGGTGCAACTCTCTGCAGCAATGTGCCCAGCCTCCAAAGTCCTGTGTGGTCTCCCGGCAGTGGTTTCATCCTTATCGTTTCACCCACCTCCAGCTCTGGTAGGTCTCGAGCAGTCCGGTCGTAGAAGCACTTAGCGAGTTGCTTTCTGTGACGCAGTTTGTCCGTGACGCCAACCATGATGCAGGGCTCAAGTAGCTTCAGACGACTGGATGGTAGTCTTCAGACGTCTGGACAGAAGGTTGTGCTGGGCTGCTGTCCATGTTTTCGGTGGGTATGTTCCTCCACTGTAAGATCGCTTTCCATGGGTCGTTGCTGTCGTGTAAGGCCCTGCTTAACAGGTTTTTTGCAATCTTGACGGCTGATTCTGCCTTGCCATTTGCTTTTGGGTGTCTTGGAGAGGAGGTCACGTGGTCAAACTCCCATTCTGAGGCGAAACGCTTGAACTGTGCAGTGAATTGTGGGCCATAGTCCGTGATTACCTTGTCAGGCTGACCTTGCCTTGCAAACTGCGCCTTGCATGGCTTTATGACCGTCTCTGCAGACAAGTCAGGGAGCATTTCAATTTCCCAAAAGTCAGAGTAGTGATCAACGATGAGAAGATTGTCCTTTGTCTGTGGCTGAATAAGTCAATGCTGACAATTTGCCAGGCCCTTGTGGGCAGTTCGTGTGACATCATGGTTTCCATTTGCTGTTCATGAGTGTACTCGTTGCATGTGATGCAGTTGCTGACAAAGTCTTTAATTTCTGCTTGCATGTTTGGCCAGTATAATGTTTCACGAGCCTGGCGGTAGCATGCGTCACCTCCAACGTGACTGGAGTGTATGCGGGTAAGCATCTCTGGACCTAGTGATTTGGGAATAATGACCTTCTGACCTCTGAACAAGACGCCATTTTGCACGCTGATATCATCTCGAAAGGTCCAGTATTCTCTCACTGTGAAAGGTGTCTCCTCTTTCAGGTATGGCCAACCTGCGAGAGCCATGGACTTCATTGACTGTAGGTGTACGTCCTTGTCAGTGTGTTGCCTGATCTGGGCTAGGCGGTGATCTGTGATGTTTAAGTAGTCTGCCTGATTAATCTGTTGAACATCTTGTTGTTCCTGCTGTAGCGAACAGATGGCCTGCCGCTGATAGACAGTGCCTCTGCCTGTACATTGTGCTGTTGCCCTGCTCAGTGTGTCGCTGATGTACATCTCTGGTCCTGGCTTGTAAATGACCTTCAGGCTGTAGTTTTGCAGAGTCAGGAGCATGCTTTGAAGCCTCTTGTGCCCGTTGAGGAGAGGTTTACTGAATATGGCAATGAGTTGTTTGTGGTCAGTTTCAGCGGTGACTAGCTCTCGACCATATAGGTGCATGCAGGAGAAGATAATGCTGAGGCACTCTTTCTCAATATGTGCATAGTTTTGTTCGGTGGGGGTGAGCACTCTCGAGGCAAACTCAACAGGCTGGCCTTCCTGCATAAGGCAGCATCCAAGTCCCTTTTGGCTGGAGTCGCTCTGGATTGTGACAGGCTTCGTGACGTCGTAGTAGCGCAACACTGGCATGGATGAAGCCAGAGATTTCATCTCCTGCACTGCGGCCTCGTGCTTGGGTAGCCAGTGCCATGGTGTGTCTTTGTCCAACAACCGGCGCAGAGGCTCACAGACTGCTGATAGGTGTGGCAGGAACTTTGCAAGATAGTTTGCAAAACCGATGAGATGCTGTACTCCTTTTGCATCAGATGGGTTTGGCATGTCGAGGATCGCTCAGACCTCGTCTGGGTCCGGCTTCAGGCCTTTTGCCGAGAGAATGTGGCCATGAAAGTGGACGTCTTTCACCTTGAACTGCAGCTTCTTCAGGCCAAGGCGAAGCTTAACTGATCGGCAGCGCTCCATCAGTGCCAGGAGCTTCACATCGTGGTCGCGTTCTGCTTCTTCGTCTGTGTCACCACAGGCTACGATCAGGACATCATCGGCGATGGGTTCAATGCCCTTGAGCACAGCCAGTAACTCGTGCTGCTTGCGTTGGTATACCTCAGGCGCCACTGAGACACCAAACGGGAGCTTGAGCCAGCGTTTCCGACTCCAGGGGGTCCAGAAGGTATTCATGAAGCTGCTTTCTTCATCCAGCTTGCATTGAAGGAATGCATCTCGGGCATCCACCAAGGTGAAAATCCTGGCCTTGGGAAGCTTATAGAGGACATCCTCGGCATGACGTAGTAGGATCGTTTCAGTGCTTCTTTCAGATGCTTTGGGTCGATGCAGACCCTCAGCTTCTCCGTTTTTTTCACTATGTCCATATTGCTGATCCAGTCAGTTGGTTCAGTCACAGATGTCACGTGGCCTTCGGCCTCATACTTGTCCAGCTGGGCCTTCACAGCCACTTTCATTGCAATGGGAACATTGCGAGGAGCACACTGGACTGGAGTGATGCTCTCGTCCACTTCAAAGTGTACCTCCGCAGGCACTGATTCAAAGGGCATGTTGAATACATCGTCATATCTGTTGAGTAGTTGTTCTTTGGACCGGGGTTCATGCTGGACATGATCCACAATGTTCAGGTCATTTGGTACAGTGAACTGCATCAGTCCCAGGCATTCGCATGTAGAGCCTGAGAGGAGAGGATGTTGACTGGTTTTCTTTTAGAAATATTATGAATAAATTAATAAACAATATCCTCATTTTAAATGGAACTGTAATTAAGTAAACTTATACTCTGTATTATTATATCTGATTAACAATATGAGTTCATAAGAAGGGATTGTGTGACACGGACAAGGAGTAATTAAAGTTAATGAACACCATTCCAATTAGGAAGAAAGGAATGGTTTGTGGATTAAGTAAACAGATAAGGTAGTTAACCTAAGGTTGAACCGACGAAACTTAGCTCTGGGGTGTTTTAGATAAGGCAGTGAGTGCATTCCTAAGTTTTCTGTTAATTAGAACTGTCAGCTAAGTGGTGATCGATAATGTTGAGGGGTCAAAAGTTAATTCAGTTGTGTTGTGTGTCCTGTGTATGTGCTAGGGGGGTCAGAATGAACTTTTAAAGTTCCCTTTGTCCCGGTCGAGAGGAGGGGATTCTGTTAACTTGTCCTCTGTTAATTTAAAAAAAAAATTTTTTAAATTAAATTAAAAGGAAGATGACAACTGAAGTAAAAAGAAAATGTCATGCTTTTTCAATTCACATCATGTTATGCCTTTATGATTGCACTTTCTATTGAAAAGGATGATGTTACGGAGTCTAGTTGATAGGTATTCGACTAGCCGGACTGTTCCCCGGACTCCACGTGTAGGGATTTGTACAATGCTTGAACAAGGCTATTGAACTTGACATTGGTGTCTGTCTTTATTCCTTTATCCAACATATCATACAGAAACAGGTATTATCCAGTCTAAAAAAACAGCTGGTGCCTGAGCAGAGGGTAAAGGCCGCTAGCAGTGACTAACAATGACTAAATAGCTAGTAGCTAATTAGCTGGCTAGCTTCTGATGAAAGTTTTGGCTATAAGGTTTAAAAAATATAGCGGATCCGTGTCACATTGAGTGAGGCGGGTTACCGGAATGTATATTTAATTTAAAAATGGAAAAAGAGATTGAAAAATAAATTGGAATATATACAAAAAATACGAAAAATACAAAAAGTAAACGAGAGGACAACAAACCACGTCTGCACTGCTACGCCATCTTATTTGTCTATGAAATGAACTGAACATTGGAGCTCTGACCACAAGCTCCTAAACCTCTTTGCCACTCCAACGATCTTAGGCAACCATTAAAGTCCTCATCAATCTTGTTCCATATTCTGTTATTTTTTAGATATATGAACTCATCATACAACCTGTCCCCTACTGTCTGTCTGTCTGTCCTCTTTGCATTTGTTATTTTTGGTCTTTGAGGTTCCTCCTCCACAGTTCTCCATTCCTCCATACTGCCATACTCCATCTCCTCTATTGCTGCCTTACATTTGTAATTATTTGATAAAATATTTAAACAGTGGTTTTTAGTTGATCTGATACACAGATATTGTGAGACTTTTCTGTGTACAAAACATCTGAACAAATTCATTATTGTATAATTGATAGACTGAATAAAGTATTGGACACCATCTTGAATAAACAAGTGGTGTAGCCATATCCTCTGATACGTTTTGACCCCCCAAAAGTATTTCAACATTGCAGCAACCCTACTGCTATCTCGTAGGGTTGGCTCAATAGTGTACTGACATACAGACATACAGGAAATGACTTAAGATACGCACGCACCCACACGCATGTAAATTACCACTATTAAACCTCTGAGAAAGATGTAGACATAGATTTCCTACACGCAACTCCGAATAATTCCTTACACTGATGTCACACACAGCATAGATTTTTTTTAAAGGCCCCTGTATGGCCATCTGTATAGAGTGCAAGCCATAACGTGATCTCTGTTTGGAGGCTGAGGAAGCCACAAACAGGCCAGGCAAAGTGAAAGGCTTCACTCCTCACTATTTGTTGTCATCCAGCTATTATGTTATATCGCTCTATTTAGATTTTTCTGTCAGATCTACCAACTTCCCGCTTGAAGGTGATTGGCTTAAAACCACAGACAGAGAACAAAGAGGTGTCACTTGGAGACGCACATCAGACCAACTACTTGTCAGTGAAGAATCATACAGTAGATATTACCATTACAAGTCAGTTAGAAAGGTAATCATACAGTTAGTTAAGATGGATGACTATGTCACCCAACAGGTTCTTGAATTTAAAAATGTTGTTGAAGAAAACGAGAACAGACCAACAAGGAGAGTGAAGACTGAGACGCCATCGGTCAGTTAAGAACTATCACACACACACTGACAAAGACACTGACAAGTACTTACACAAACGCATGACACAAAAACACAGAACAATACGAATTCATAGCAAGTCCCAGTAAAATAAATATCATAATAAAAGATTTTACCCTACATTTTCATGTGCAAATAAATGTATGTTTTAACTGTATTCAGAGATATTAAAGGGGTAATCTGCTATTCAAACAAAGAAAGCAGACACCCCAACACTGATTTGGTTAAAAGCTGAGGAATGGGGCTGGACTCTGGGTGCAAAGACTGACCATTCATAAGATTAAAATTACATTTTAAATCATGGGCTCTATTCAATCTGTATTGCTGAAGCGTTACAGATTGCACGGTAAGAATTGTAAGATATTTTCCGATTGAGCCGACATATGCAGAGTTAACCGTCTCCGCTAATATGAAAACATTGCCTTTAAATTTCAATCACGCTGTAATGCTGAACTTCCGCGATGACATGGGAATAGAGCCCCATGTTTAGAGGCTATAAAGCTTTTGTTTACAATTACACTGTTTACGAACAATAGAGTAAAAAAGGTGCATATTTTGGGTTCTGATACGACAGTTGAAATAAGCTCATAAGCTCAAGCTTCACGAATCGATGGGTACTGTATATTAAAACGTTTTTAAAAATATGTCGCAATAGCAGATTTCCCCTTTAATATAATGATGTGCTTTTCACATGTCATATGATACATTAATTCCCACTAAAACCGCTGTGAGAAAAATCCTCTTGTAGCTGATTATGTCACACCCCCACCCTCTTGTACACGTGTGCGTGTATGCATGTGTGTTCTCACATCACTGTGTATCTCCTCAGGACCTAAGGGTTCAGGGAGAAGACTCTACAGGACGGTTGCTGTGAGCTTTGGGATTCTAATATATTCTGTTGTCTTTTAGCAGACTCTCTAGACAAGTTTTCACCAACCAAGGTCACTTTCTGACTCAAAATGCAAGTCGAGATCTCAAATCACAATCAAATGAAATTGTATTGGTCGCATAGACATATTTAGCAGATGTTGTTGCGGGTATAGCGAAACGCTTGTTTTCCTTGCTCCAACAGTGCAGTAATATCTAACAATACACATTAATCTAAAAAGTGTTAAATCAAAACATAGTTTACATATGAGATTCTTCAAAGTAGCCACCCTTTGCCTTGAAGATAGCTTCGTACACTCTTGGCATTCTCTCAACCAATTTCATGACTAATGCTTTTCCAACCGTCTTGAAGGAGTTCCCACATATACTAAGCACTTGTTGCTTTTCGTTCACTCTGCGGTCCAACTCATCCCAAACTATCTCAATTGGGTTGATGTCAGGTGATTGTGGAGGCCAGGTCATCTGATGCAGCACTCCACTCTCCTTGTTCAAGTAGCCCTTACACAGCCTGGAGGTGTGTTTTGGGTTATTGTCCTGTTGAAAAACAAATGATAGTCCCACTAAGCGCAAACCAGATGGGATGGCGTATTGCTGCAGAATGCTGTGGTAGCCATGCTGGTTAAGTGTGCCATGAATTCTAAATAATAAATCCCAGCCAAGCACCCCCACACCATCACTCCTCCATGCTTCGTGTGGGAGATAATCCGTTCACCTACTCTGCATCTCACAAAGACACGGCGGTTGGAACCAAAAATCTCAAATTTGGATTCATCAGACAAAAGGACAGATTTCCACCAGTCTAATGTCCATTACTCGTGTTTCTTGGCCCAAGCACGTCTCCTCTTATTATTGGTGTCCATTAGTAGTTGTTCCTTTGCAGCGATTCGACCACGAAGGCCTGATTCACGCTGTCTGAAGTTGATGTTGAGATGTGTCTGTTACTTGAACTCTGAAGTATTTATTTGGGCTGCAATTTCTGAGGCTGGTAACTCTAATGAACTTTTATCCTCTGCAGCAGTGGTAACTCTGGGTCTTCCTTTCCTGTGGCAGTCCTCATGAGAGCCAGTTTCATCATAGCGTTTGATGGTTTTTGCGACTGCACTTGAAGAAACTTTAAAAGTTATTGAAATTTTCCGCATTGACTGACATTCATGTCTTAAAGTAATGATGGACTGTCATTTCTCTTTGCTTATTTGAGCTGTTCTTGCCATAATATGGACTTGGTCTTTTACCAAATAGGGCTATCTTCTGTATAGCACCCCTACCTTGTCACACCACAACTGATTGGCTCAAACACATTAAGAAGGAAAGAAATTCCACAAATTAACTGTTAACAAGGCACTCCTGTTAACCTCTTTGGATTAGGGGCAATATTTTGACGTCTGGATGAAAAGTGTGGCTCTCCACCAGTAACCTCCCGCTCCGCCTGCCCTGCTGGAAACTGAGCCCCCAGTTTGTGGTGCCATTCAAAGTCATCTGGAGGGTCAATGATGTAACATACTGATTACAGCTTCCCACTAACTACCGGATCTCACCCTCTTTTCACGTTTCACTCCTCAGGCCGGTGGTTCCTGGTCCCCTGGCTGATGTCGTCCCCCACGACACCCCTCCACATCCCCTGGAGATTGAGGGAAACCCTGCCTTTGCTGTCAGATACCTCCTGGACTCCCGACTGGGAGGGGTATGGTCCAGAGGAGCAGTTTGGTTCTGGTGGACAAGATTCTAGATCCCAACGTCATCTGAGATTTCTACCTTGCTCGGGAGCAAAACAGCAGGTTTTTACCTTGTCAGCTCTGGGATTCGATCCAGCAACCTTTGCGGTTACTGGCCCAACACTCTAACCGCTAGGCTACCTGCCGCCTATGGTCTTTGTGGTTGAATCTGCATTTGAAATTCACTCCTCGATTGAGAATGAGTCCATGTGATATGTTACTCCTCAACTTATTTAGGCATGCCATAACAATGGGAATGAATGCGTATTGACTCAATATCATTTTAGCTGTAAAATGTGTATTAATAAAACAAATCTAAGAAGGTATTGTGTATAGATCAGTGACACAATCTAAGTTGAGTCCATTTCAATTCAGGCTGTAACACATCAAAATGTGGAAAGGTTAAGGGGAGAATACTTTCTGAAAGCACTGTAGCTAGAGACCAAGACCAAGACTTCCTCAATGCTATTGACCAGATTTAATATTTCTGACCTTTAAAATGTTAAGACACAACCGTTTTTTGATAACCTTTTACTGAAGGAAATATACATGCATACAAATATACTCTGAGGGTGTCTCAGGGGTGTGGGATATGCAAAAAATATATATTATTTTTCTTGTGGCAGAAGTGACCTAAAAACGATGCAGCTCTCAGTATACAATGCCATGAAGTGATGTTATATTGTGGTATCACAGTTTATGCTAAATATTAGCACTCACATAATTTGATGATACAGATATATGATGTTGATGCACCTACAGTATCTGGCTGTGACCCAACCCAGGAGCCTCCGGCTGTATCTCACATCTCATGTAGACCACAATACCTAAGAAGCAGTTTTATTTCTTTGGTTCAACCTTATTGCTAGACAACTGTCGTTCTAACCAACATCTGTTTTACAATGGGAATTGCTCACATCCGGGATGACGGGTGCAAAGTCCTCATAAAAATAACTTTTTGTTTGTATAACCATCCCTCATTCCAAGTAACACGACAAACCCTGTGGTCATGTGGAATAAAGGATGGTTTGATTTGATTTTAACAGCAAACAGTTTTGACCTGTAACTACATTTTAATTTCTTTGTCAAATGCCCTTTTTTTGGTCTTTGTCCTTTAGTAAATTATTGTATTATCTTTCTAAGTTGCGTGCACATACGTTCCTCCATTCATTGCCCAAATGGGATTCCTATCTCCTCTTTTCTCTATCTCTGGCTTGTTATCACATAATGTACTGTTGTTATGACAAGCACAAACTAGCTGTTTTTTTACAAAAATGTTTTATTACTGAAATCGTAAGGTAAATTACACTGTTTTTCAGTGCTAAATATATTGGCTATATATTTCAACTGCAAATGGCAGGTGCTGATGACTAAAAACATTAAAGCAGGAAAATGCTTCCTGCTCTGGTTTTAGTCAGACATTCTAATTTAGCTAGCTAGCTAACAATCTTATCACATCATTAATGAAGCATATGGTCGAAATGATAGTTTTTCACCAAGTAACTAAATAAGCACACTAACATAATAGGTCCAGACAGTAACAGTGTTATTTTTCTATGAAGGATGAGTCAGTGTTGACTTCAGCACCAGTCCAGTGTTTGCACATAAACTCAGCAACAACAAAAAACGTCCTCTTGCTGTCAACTGCGTTTATATTCAGCAAACTTAACATGTGTAAATAGTTGTATGAACATAACCCGATTCAGCACCTGAGACATAAACTGAACAAGTTCCACAGACATGTGACTAACAGAAATGGAATAATGTGTCCCTGAACAAAGTGGGGGTCAAAATCAAAAGTAACAGTCAGTCTCTGGTGTGGCCACCAGCTGCATTAAGTACTGCAGTGCATCTCCTCCTCATGGACTGCACCAGATTTGCCAGTTCTTGCTGTGAGATGTTACCCCCTCTTCCACCAAGGCACGTGCAAGTTCCCGGAAATTTCTTGGGGGCAATGGCCCTAGCCCTCAACCTCCAATCCAACAGGTCCCAGACGCGCTCAATGGGATTGAGATCCGGGCTCTTCGCTGGCCATGACAGAACACTGACATTCCTGTCTTGCAGGAAATCACACACGGATTGAGCAGTATGGCTGATGGCATTGTCATGCTGGAGGGTCATGTCAGGATGAGCCAGCAAGAAGCATTGAGATTGCCTGCAATGACAACAAGCTCAGCCCGATGATGCTGTGACACACCGCCCCAGACCATGATGGACCCTCCACCTCCAAATCGTTCCCGCTCCAGAGTACAGGCCTCGGTGTGTTAGAGGTTCATCTAGGGGTCATGATAGGGGCTGTACCAAATGTTTGATGTATTATAATAATTGATTATGCTTATGTTGTATTAATAGAAGGGGGGGGGGGGGGGGTTATAAGACCCCGCCCTCCTTACATGTATAGGGTCCTAGACTACAGATTAACAATATGTATTCATTATAGAGGTTTAGTATTGTTCCACAGTTGTTTTCTGGTCTCTTTTCTCTCATAAAGAGACCCCTCTGAGAAATGTGTGACTGTGAAGATAGAACTCTGTAGGGGAGTGTAAGAGCTTAGTCAGACATTCCACTATAAATCAACGTGGACATTTACTGCTAAGCTTTTAGATAGCTATAGAAACAAGAGGTTTAGTGTAGAGTAAGCATGGTTTAGGTCTCATAAGTAAAAGATAATGACATAGGCAGTGACTTCACTAGGGCTGGACATCAGGTTTAATAAAATAACATGGAACCTTTTCTTTGATGCAGAACTTACTCGGAAACATGTATTATGTTCCTGTTGTCAACTTCTGTCTGCAATTGCATTAATCAAGGTTTTTGAATGATTTAGTTAAAGATGTTGTCATAATGCTAATTTCACAGACGAGCCAATGATTGACAAGGAACAAGGAAACGAACCCCAACAGGTGTAACGCTCATTCCCTCAACGATAAATGCAAATCCGACCATCACCCCGGGTGAGACAAAATCATGACTCGTCAGTGAAGAGCACTTTTTGACAGTCCTGTCTGGTCCAGCGACGGTGGGTTTGTGCCCATAGGCGACGTTGTTGCCGGTGATGTCTGGTGAGGACCTGCCTTACAACAGGCCTACAAACCCTCAGTCCAGCCTCTCTCAGCCTATTGCGGACAGTCTGAGCACTGATGGAGGGATTGTGCATTCCTGGTGTATCTCGGGAGCTGTTGTTGACATCCTGTACCTGTCCCGCAGGTGTGATGTTCGGATGTACCGATCCTGTGCAGGTGTTGTTAAGCGTGATCTGCCACTGCGAGGACGATCAG
Organism: Oncorhynchus clarkii lewisi; assembly: GCF_045791955.1. Lineage (NCBI taxonomy): Eukaryota > Metazoa > Chordata > Actinopteri > Salmoniformes > Salmonidae > Oncorhynchus > Oncorhynchus clarkii. The sequence goes on along the minus strand of NC_092149.1, from coordinate 28,970,415 downwards.
CTGTCTGTCCTGTCTCCCTGTAGCGCTGTCTTACATGCTGACCAGACCGGACACGTCGCGTGCGCAAGCGTCACAAAATAAATTTTGAAATCTATGTTATTCAATTATTACACCCACACTGCTCGCGCGCCAACGAGCGTCTGCGACGCCAAGGGCTAAAATAAAACTCATTCCTATTTCTGACGCAGATCGCGCTGTAAGTCCTGCCTCTCCCATCTCCTCATTGTTAACAGCAACAGCAAGCTAGCTAAATAGGACAAATGAACGTTAGCAAGCTAACTAGCTAAATTGCCATACATGTTTAATGCTTTTCGACCTGTCCCCAAATGAATGTCATTGGTTCAGAGTTTGTTTTGATATTTTAACCTGCGTGTCGTGATCGCGTTTGGTGTGGGTGGGCAAAATAAATGTATGCACGATAGCGCATGATGGCGCACGCACGCAGCCGGTTTGGGTTCAGTGTTAGGCGTCTCACAGTACAGCCCTGGCTACATCTGCAGTCCTCATGTGTCCTTGAAGCATGCCTAAGGCATGTTCATGCAGATGAGCAGGGACCCTGGGCATCTTTCGTTTGGTGTTTTACGGAGTCAGTAGAAAGGCCTCTTTAGTGTCCAAAGTTTTCATAACTGTGACCTTAATTGCCTACCGTTTGTAAGCTGTTAGTGTCTTAACGACCGTTTCACAGGTGCATGTTCATTAATTTCTTATGGTTCATTGAATAAGCATGGGAAACAGTGTTTAAACCCTTTACAATGAAGATATGTGAAGTTATTTGGATTTTTACGAATTATCTTTGAAAGACAGGGTCCTGAAAAATGTAGCACAGATTGCTTGCTAGCTAGCTGCTAGGCTAACTACCTTGCTGACAATATAGAGTCTAACAATGCTGAACAAATATTTTAACGCAATATGTAAAGTGTTGGTCACTTGTTTCATGAGTTGAAAAAAAGAATCCCAGAAATTGGTTTATTTCTCTCAAATTTGTTGCACACATTTGTTTACATCTGGTTAGTGAGTGTTCTCTTTTGCCAAGATAATCCATCCACCTGATAGGTGTGGCACATCAATAAGCTGAATAAACAACATGATCATTACACAGGTGCACCTTGTGCTGGGGACATTGAAAGACCACTCTAAAATGTGCAGTTTTGTCACAAAAGTTTTGAGGGAGTGTGCAATTTGCATGCCGACTGCATGAATATACACCAGACGGTTGCAAGATAATTGAATGTTAATTTCTCTACCATGAGTCACCTCCAATGTCATTTTTGAGAATTTGGCAGTACGTCCAGCAGGCCTCACAACCGAAGACCACATATATGGTGTCGTGTGGGCGAGCGGTTTGTTGATGTCCACACTGTGATCAGAGTGCCCATTGGTGGCGGTGGGGTTATGTATTGGGCAGACATAAGCATTGGACAATAAATATAATTGCATTTTGGTCGTGCCATTCATCCGACACCATCACCTCATGTTTTAACATGATAGTGCACGGCCTCATGTCGCAAGGATCTGTACTCAATTCTTTGAAGCTGAAAATGTCCTAGTTCTTCCTTGGCCTGCATACCCACCAGACCTGTCACCCATTGAGCATGTTTGAGATGCTCTTGATCTACGTGTATGAAAGTGTTTTCCAGTTCCTGCCATTATTGTTCCTGCAACATTGCACAGCCATTGAAGAGGAGTGGAACAAAGTTTCACAGACCACAATTTCTGATCCACACCCCTCTTTTTAAGGTAGCTGTGACCAACAGATGCATATCTGTATTCCCAGTCATGTGAAACCTATAGATTAGGGCCTAATGAATCTTTGAAATTGTTCCATTTTGCTTTATTGGTGGTATATACATATAATAGCGGTGCTTTATTGTTGGAATAAAGACCAATACAATATTTCTGTGGAAGGCTAATATCGGTTGTTGATGTCGGTCAACCAATTTATCGATCGTGCTCTAATTCTGTTGAGTGTTTAATTATATTGACTAAACCGGTGTACAAGGATCATCAAAAAGAAGACATTGCTCCAGCAATGTATCGAATGCCAGGTCATTGCGTTCTGCCAGGGTATGGAGTCCCTCCATAAGACATTGCAGTAACTCCTTGTGTCTTCCATTGGTGGCTCCTTGCAGGGAGACAGCATTATAGAGCTGCTGTCTCTGCTGGGTCAGTCATGGCCAGTTCGTACTGTCAAAACTCAGGATAAGACCCAGATGCAGACAGCTAGAGTCACAGATGTTTATTGACCAAGACAGGTCAAAGGCAGGCAGAGGTCCGTAAACCAGGGCAGAGTCAATAAGGTACAGAACAGCAGGCAGGCTCAGGGTCAGGACAGGCAGAGGTTCATAATCAGGTCAGTCAAGCAGGTACAAACAGCAGGCAGTCTCGGGGTCAGGGCAGGCAGAATGGTCAGAACTGGGGAAACTAGGAAACTTGAGAAAGCAGGGAGACGGGAAAACACGCTGGTAACAGACAAACAGGGAACACAGGTATAAATACACTGTGGATAATGAGGAAGATGGGTGACACCTGGAGGGGGTGAAAACAAGCACAAAGACAGGTGAAACAGATCAAGGTGTGACAAGAGACACATTATGAAACCAGTAATATGGCCAGTGGCATGTATTCATGGATGCCAAGGCTTCCCCAAAAAATGTACTAAGTAATATAAAAATATATCATAAGAATTGTTCTCTTTTGTCTCTTTGTGTTTAATAACTTACCTTCAATTTACAAGAGGCTGAATGTCTCTCACAGGAGAAAACATCCAAGAAAGCGAAATAGCACCCCTCTGTCTCTTTACTTGTAGGCAATCTATCTGATGCTGTCTGGTCCAAATGAGTATGACAATGTTTCCATCCGTAGGGGGAAGCCAGCGAGCATTTGGCCTCCCATAATAAAAAAAAGTATAAAAAATTTGCCAATCATCATGGGGCTAAACTGGGCGAGCTCAACTATGAATGGTCCTGGCGCACCCAAAAAAAGTGACAAAGGAGGCCAGCTTGGATTTTGGCATCCCTCCTATTAAATCCCATTGAAAGCATACGTCATTGACTGAAAAACTTGAATTGTTACATGTTGATGTGTTGTTGTCCTCTGATGGCTAGCTAGCAACCTAGCTAAAATTGGGCCTCTCCTAAACTAGCCATGGTTGGAGATATGGATTTGGACTTCTGGTTTTACTTAATTCTCCGTACTAGCCAATGATTGTAATGGTGATTCTGATCCAACCATTAATTCATACATTGTTGTGCCCCTGGCCTGAGAGGATGGAAATTCAATATGTAGCGAGATGTAGAAGGCTAATGTTAACTAGCTAACGTTGCCCAAGAATGGAAGTTAGGCTAGCGCGCAAGCATTTTAGCCAAGTATCCGAGGACAACAAAAATTTTAAGTGAGTACTGTATGACTGTATTGTCTTCCCCAGTGATTTTACCCACGCACCGCTACTGCATATGGCAGCAAATGGAGGCATGTCAACATATCAACTTTCCCCAAAGTAAAGTTTATAAATTGCTGTGCCATATGCAGAAGTTCAATTGTACAGCCTTTTAACTTGCAGGGATGGGCATTCTCAAAAGTATTAATTATAGGCTACCGCAACTTTCTATGTTTCCTATTTTTATCATATTTAATATTAGCCATTATCGGTATCGACCGTCATAAGGCCTAATAACAACACATATTCAACTGTTAACTTACTGTTAGTTCCCTTTAGTTGGTATAGCCTACATTATTATTCCATTTAATTACATTGTTTTGTTCACCTTCATTTGCTTCCCTTGTAAAGGCTGTCACAGCCATGTGGTTGTTGCTGTGAATCATTAGTAACAGTTGATAATATTCAGAAAAAGACATTTAGGCTAATTAAATCGTTATGGAGCAGAGCGCAGATCAAGCCATAGCAGTTTGAACTCAACGCATGGCGTCATATTTGGATGTGTCATCACAGAGTTCCATGGTTATTGCAGGAAATAGAGGAGGATATAGCCTACTATTGTACACTATTCTCCCTATTATAATTCTATGTACACTAATCTTCCAACATTACCGTGGGTTAAAGAACTGAATATGGCAATTTTCAGAATGAATCAAACCACTGTATTTTTGATTCATCAATATATTCGAAGCATAAAAAGCATCTAAACCAGTTTTGTGTTGTGTTGAATTTAAACTAATATTGAAACTGAGATTAATATTAATATATTTCATCTTTCTTTCATTGATTCCAATTTTCTGAACCTGTTCTCTCAATGTATTCTAGTCTGTCAAAAAAAATCATGATTAAAGATACACTGTATGGGATGGCTTAAGATTAATGTTCTAAAATCACTGTTTAATAAAAATCCTGTTTAATGAAAATCTGTTGGCCAGCAAGTGGGAGTGTTTTCAGTAAGTAGTAAGTAGTTAGCATAGTGCGACATGTGACAGCGGGATGATACAGGGAGACCCCCAAAAACTTTGGGGTACCAGGCAGGCTCGCCAATTCCAATTCACTATGGATATACCCTCATCCTCTTCCTCTACACTCTTAAAAAAGTGTTCCAAAAGTTTTTGGGGGCTGTCCCTATAGGAGAAACCTTTTTGGTTCCAGGTAGAACCGTTTTTAGTTCTATGTAGAGAAATGTTGGGTTTGATGTAAAACCCTCTGTGGAAAGGGTTCTACATTGAACCCAAAAAGGTATTATGGAAACCGCCGAAGAACCCTTTTAGGTTCTAGATAACATATTTTTTTCAAAGAGTGTATCTCCTCCTCTTTCTTCTCTTCAGTGTTAACTGGACTGATTGGTAATATCAGACAGTGTGTGTCATGGTCAGAGATGAAGCACAAAGACAAGTGGGTGAGCTCTGCCTCCCATGGTGTGGATGCAGATACACAGAGGTCTTTTCACTGCACTGGTCACTGCAGCTCCAGGGTGTATTTCACCCCCATTACTACACCTCAATCTAAATGTTAGAAAGCTTGCCTTCCACGATAATGCATTTCAAATGTTAAAAGAGTTACACCCTGACTAGACTGCTGTCAGAGTCGTGTGTATAGGTGGCAGGGAAGTCAGGCGCAGGAGTCAAATGGAGTGTAAAGGGAGTCTTTTAATAAGTGCCCACTTAACATGCTCCAAACACTAATATGTACATACATAAATAAACATGGGTACAAGGACCCGTCGCGCACCTATACAACCATAAAACAACATTGACATAAAACAATCTCTGACAAAGACATGAGGGGAAACAGAGGGTTAAATACACAACAGGTAATGAATGGGATTGAAACCAGTTGTGTGGGAAGACAAGACAAAACCAATGGAAAATGAAAAATGCATCAATGATGGCTAGAAGCCCGGTGACGTCGACCACCGAGCACCGCCCGAACAAGGAGAGGCAATGACTTTGGCAGAAGTCGTGACAACCACTCACGTCGCGTGCACGAGCATTACAAAATACATTTTGAAATCTATATTATTAAATTATTGCACCCACGCTGCTCGCGGCGGGTCAACGAGTGTCTGCGTTGCCAAGGGCTAAAATAGAAGTCAGTTCTATTTGTGACAATGATTGCGCTGCAAGTCCTGCCTCTCCCATCTCCTCATTGGTTTATAAAAGCAGATACCCACATGGCATCTCCTCATTGGTTATACCCACGTGAGTGAATGAAAGACGAACTGTGTTGTCGGTCGTCGGGGTAATACTATGAAAGTTTAGATACCAATTACCATATAAATTCAAACAAGAAAAAGCTTGGAAGGAGAGATGACTAGAAACGATTCGCTTGACCGCGTTATGTGTGGATTAATTGTCGGAGTAGAGGACCTTGTGCATTTCAGGTAAAATAACAACTCAATGTTTATATTCCTGGACAAATTAGCTAGCAACAGCAAGCTAGCTAAATAGGAAAAATTAGCTAGCAAGTGCAAGCTAGCTAGCTAAATTGCCATAAATGTTTAAGGCTTTTCAACCTGTCCCCAAATTAATATAATTGGTTCAGAGTTTGTTTTGATATTTTAACCTGCGTGTCGTGATCGTGTTTGGTGTGGGGGACAAAATCAATTTGCGCACGATGGCTCACGGTGGCACACACGCACGCGCCCAGTTGGTATTAGAAGTGTCACATAGTCTTTATCTCAGATGTCCCTTGTACAGTGCATTCGGAAAGTATTCAGACCCTTGACTTTTTCAAATTTTGTTACGTTACAGCCTTATTCTAAAATGGATTAAGTAAAAAATGTTCCTCATCAATCTACACACAATAACCCATAATGACAAAGCGAAAACAGGTTAAGATTATTTTGCAAATTTATAAAAAATATAAAATAATTACCTTATTTACATAAGTATTCAGACCCTTTACTATGAGAAATTGAGCTCAGGTGTATCTTTTTTCCCATTGATCATCCTTGAGATGTTTCTACAACTTGATTGGAGTCCACCTGTGGTAAATTCAATTGATTTGACATGATTTGGAAAGGCACACACCTGCCTATATAAGGTCCCACAGTTGACAGTGCATGTTAGAGCAAAAGCCAAATTAAGAGGTCGAAGGAATTGTCTTTAGAGCTCAGAGACAGGATTGTGTCGAGGCACAGATCTGGGAACGGGTACCAAAAAAATTATGCAGCATTGAAGGTCCCCAAGAACACAGTGGCCTCCATCATTCTTAAATGGAAGAAGATTGGAACCACCAAGACTCTTACTAGAGCTGGCCGCCAGGCCAAACTGAGAAATCGGGGGAGAAGGGCCTTGGTCAGGGAGGTGACCAAGAACCCAATGGTCACTCTGAAAGAGCTCCAGAATTCCTCAGTGGAGATGAGAGAACCTTCCAGAAGGACAACCATCTCTGCAGAATTCCACAAATAAGGACTTCATGGTAGAGCGGCCAGACGAAAGACACTCCTCAGTAAAAGTCACATGACAGTCCGCTTGGAGTTTCCCAAAATGGACCTAAAGACTCTCAGACCATGAGAAACAAGATTTTCTGGCCAGATGAAACCAAAATTGTACTCTTTGGCCTGAATGCCAATCGTCACATCTGGAGGAAACCTGGCTACATCCCTACGGTAAGCATGGCGGTGGAAGCATCATGCTGTGGGGATGTTTTTCAGCGGCAGGGACTGGGAGACTAGTCAGGATCGAGGGAAAGGTGAACGGAGCAAAGTACAGAGAGATCCTTGAGAAAACCTGCTCCAGAGGGCTCAGGACCTCAGACTGGGGTGAGGGTCCAACAGGACAATGACCCTAGGCACACATCCAAGACAACACAGAAGTGGCTTTGGGACAAGTCTCTGAATGTTGTTGAGTGGCACTGCTGGAGCCCGGACTTGAACCCGATCTAACATCACTGGAGAGACCTGAAAATGGCTGTGCAACAAAGCTCTCCATCTAAGTTTCAGAGGATCTGCAGAGAAGAATGGGAGAAACTCCCCAAATACAGTTGTGCCAAGCTTGTAGCGTCATACCCAAGAAGACTCGAATCTGTAATCACTGCCAAAGGTGCTTCAAAGAAGTACTGAGTAAAGGGTCTGAATTCTTATGTAAATGTGATATTTAAAAAATATATATTACAAATATGCAAACATTAAAAAAAAAGTGTTTGCTTTGTCATTATGGGGTATTGTGCGTAGATTGATTGATTGAGGAGGAAAAACTATGTAATCCATTTTAGAATAAGGCTGTAACGTAACAAAATGTGGAAAAAGTCAAGGGGTCTTTATACTTTCCGAATGTACTGTTTGTGGTAAAGGGCTGCTTGACTTTCCCTGTTTTTGCTCTCTTGCAGGCATGCACACGCACGCACGCACACAGACACACACACACACAACACACACACACACACACACACACAACACACACACACACACACACACACAACCCTCCAGACCCTGTGGGAATGGCAGTGTGGTGTCCTTGCATGGGCGGTGTTTATAGGATGTTATCTGTCTCAGTGCCTGCCCCTCAGACTACATATACATCCCAACACTAGGAGACTGGTGTTCAGAGGCACAGTTGGACAACTAGACTGCACCACCCTGGATACTTTATTGGACTATCAGAGGTGAGTTTCTTCCTCTTTTCTTTATCGTGCTCCATTTTGTTTAACTATCTGGGCATATCTTTGAATTAGCATCAAGGGTGTCAACTTTTATTTACCCAGATTTTCTATCATTTGATGAACTGATCTTGTTTGAGAAGTATAGGGTACATCTGAGACCTATATGAAAACATGAGGAACTGATATTGAAAGATCCAATAAGACAAAACACTTTTTGGCTAGCCTTTTTCCTTCTCTTAATTGTACCCTTTGATTATGATTCTCAGAGTCAACTGTTTTTGTTTTACAGGTGAAGACTTCACATATCCCAAACCAGGACAATAGTAAGTAAATAGTAAGTAAAAAAAAAAGTTGTATTATTCAGTTAAATGTTGTGATGACTAACAAGTGAATTCTACTAAATAAAGCATATTATTTCATGGCATATAAACCTGGTAAACACCTCACAGCTCTCACAAAACGAATACACACCAAACCAGTTATCATTTTAAAAGATAAGGATACAAATGCTTTCATTAGAAACAACAACACTATTAATGACAATTTGAAAAGCTTCTATAAAAATCTATATAAATCAGAATTAAACAACAATTGGACAGATCCTAAAGCCTTAGACTCAACAACACTGAAACAACTATCAGCAGACAAAAAAAAATAAATAATCACTAAGAATAGAAATACAGTATCTGATGAATTTGCTTTATAAAGGGGCAGAAGACAGGGATGTCCTCTCTCCATACTCCTGTTGGCACTGGCAATTTAACCACTTGCAGAAATAATTACACAGGACCTAAACATAACAGGTTTGGTAAACATGAATATAAACTAAGCTCATTTGCTGATGAACTCCTGATATTCTACATAGGGACACTCGAAGTCAATCTTCAATGAATCATTGTTTATGAACAGCATGCTGCAGTGGTGGTCAAAGTCAAACTTAGATGCCTAAAGTACCAGTCTGAATTGAGCTCCTTTTGGGGCAGTCCCGTTAGATCTCTTTTATACTGGTTACAGACACATTACATAGTCATAGTGCATAGGGTTGGTTCCGGCATGTGTCTGGCACTGTCTCCAATTTTACCTTATAGAACATATTCTGGGCGTTTTGCCAGATAGCACTAAGGAAGGAGGGGGTCATGTCGCCCCCCCCCCCCTAAACATTTTCAAGGCTGTCTCTGAACATTACTAAAAAATGGAGTCAATAAGTATTAAATGATTTTGTTGTGGCAAGCCTAAAAATAGCACTGCTTTTTGACACAATGCTCGCTTAACCCAGCCTCAGCAATGTGTCGGAGGAAACACCGTACACCTGGCGACCATGTCAGCGTGCATTGCGCCCGGCCCACCACAGGAGTCACTAGAGTGTGGGACAAGGACAACCCGTCCGGCCAAACCCTCCCCTAACCCGGACAACGCTGGGCCAATTGTGCGCCGCCTCATGGGTTTTCCGGTTGCGGCCGGCTGCGACACAGCCTGCAATAATAGTGATTTAAGTTAACATGATTTTTTAATGACTACCTCTATGCACCAAACATACAGTGCCTTGCGAAAGTATTCGGCCCCCTTGAACTTTGCGACCTTTTGCCACATTTCAGGCTTCAAACATAAAGATATAAAACTGTATTTTTTTGTGAAGAATCAACAACAAGTGGGACACAATCATGAAGTGGAACGACATTTATTGGATATTTCAAACTTTTTTAACAAATCAAAAACTGAAAAATTGGGCCTGCAAAATTATTCAGCCCCCTTAAGTTAATACTTTGTAGCGCCACCTTTTGCTGCGATTACAGCTGTAAGTCGCTTGGGGTATGTCTCTATCAGTTTTGCACATCGAGAGACTGAAATTTTTCCCATTCCTACTTGCAAAACAGCTCGAGCTCAGTGAGGTTGGATGGAGAGCATTTGTGAACAGCAGTTTTCAGTTCTTTCCACAGATTCTCGATTGGATTCAGGTCTGGACTTTGACTTGGCCATTCTAACACCTGGATATGTTTATTTTTGAACCATTCCATTGTAGATTTTGCTTTATGTTTTGGATCATTGTCTTGTTGGAAGACAAATCTCCGTCCCAGTCTCAGGTCTTTGCAGACTCCATCAGGTTTTCTTCCAGAATGGTCCTGTATTTGGCTCCATCCATCTTCCCATCAATTTTAACCATCTTCCCTGTCCCTGCTGAAGAAAAGCAGGCTCAAACCATGATGCTGCCACCACCATGTTTGACAGTGGGGATGGTGTGTTCAGCTGTGTTGCTTTTACGCCAAACATAACGTTTTGCATTGTTGCCAAAAAGTTCAATTTTGGTTTCATCTGACCAGAGCACCTTCTTCCACATGTTTGGTGTGTCTCCCAGGTGGCTTGTGGCAAACTTTAAACGACACTTTTTATGGATATCTTTAAGAAATGGCTTTCTTCTTGCCACTCTTCCATAAAGGCCAGATTTGTGCAATATACGACTGATTGTTGTCCTATGGACAGAGTCTCCCACCTCAGCTGTAGATCTCTGCAGTTCATCCAGAGTGATCATGGGCCTCTTGGCTGCATCTCTGATCAGTCTTCTCCTTGTATGAGCTGAAAGTTTAGAGAGACGGCCAGGTCTTGGTAGATTTGCAGTGGTCTGATACTCCTTCCATTTCAATATTATCGCTTGCACAGTGCTCCTTGGGATGTTTAAAGCTTGGGAAATATTTTTGTATCCAAATCCGGCTTTAAATTTCTTCACAACAGTATCTCGGACCTGTCTGGTGTGTTCCTTGTTCTTCATGATGCTCTCTGCGCTTTTAACGGACCTCTGAGACTATCACAGTGCAGGTGCATTTATACGGAGACTTGATTACACACAGGTGGATTGTATTTATCATCATTAGTCATTTAGGTCAACATTGGATCATTCAGAGATCCTCACTGAACTTCTGGAGAGAGTTTGCTGCACTGAAAGTAAAGGGGCTGAATAATTTTGCACGCCCAATTTTTCAGTTTTTGATATGTTAAAAAAGTTTGAAATATCCAATAAATGTCGTTCCACTTCATGATTGTGTCCCACTTGTTGTTGATTCTTCACAAAAAAATACAGTTTTATATCTTTATGTTTGAAGCCTGAAATGTGGCAAAAGGTCTCAAAGTTCAAGGGGGCCGAATACTTTCGCAAGGCACTGTACAATTATCAGTAAGATCCTTCAATCTAGCAGTGAATTTCAACCACAGATTCAACTACAAAGACCAGGCAAGTTTTCCAATGCCTCGCAAAGAAGGGCACCTATTGGTATTTTATTTTATTAAGATCCCCATTAGCCAACGACAATAGCGACAGCTAGTCTTAAAAGACGCCTCACAAGTCCTCAACTGGCAGCTTCCTTAAATAGTACCCACAAAACACCAGTCTCAACGTCAACAGTGAAGAGGCAACTCTGGGATGCTGGCCTTCTAGGCAGAGTTCCTCTGTCCAGTGTCTGTGTTCTTTTGCCCAACTTAATCTTTTCTTTTTATTGGCCAGTCTGAGATGTGGCTTTTTCTTTGCAACTCTGCCTAGAAGGCCAGCATCCCGGAGTCGCTTCTTCACTGTTGACGTTAAGACAGGTATTTTGAGGATACTATTTTAATGAAGATGCCAGTTGAGGACTTGTGAGGCATCGGTTTCTCAAACTAGACAATCTAATGTACTTGTCCTCTTGCTCAGTTTTACACCAGGGCCTCCCACTCCTCTTTCTACTCTGGTTAGAGCCAGTTTGCGCTATTCTGTGAATGGAGTAGTAATCAGCACAACCGTTTCAGCTGTGATAACATAATTGAAAAAGGGTTTTCTAAGGTTCCGGACTTTGGACCGCCGCAGGAGTTTCCGGGCTGTGGACCGTCGCAGGATGTTTCGGACTGTGAACCTTCGCCGGAAGCTCTGGACTGTGAACCGTCGCCGGAAGCTCTGGACTGTGAACCGTCGCCGGAAGCTCTGGACTGGGGACCATAGCCGGAAGCTCTGAACTTGGGACTGTCGCCGGAAGCTCTGGACTGGGGACCCTCGCCGAAAGCTCTGGACTGGGGACCGTTGCCGGAAGCTCTGGACTGGGACCGTCGCCGGAAGCCTGGTGCGTGGAGCCGGCACAGGTGGCACTGGACTGGTGACATGCACTTGAGGGCGAGTGCGAGGCGCAGGCAAAGGACATACCGGACTGGACAGGCGCACTGGTGGCCTAGTGCGTGGAGCCAGTACAGGTGGCACAGGACTGGTGACACGCACTTTGGGGTGAGTGCGAGGAGCAGGCACAGGACGTAGCGGACTGGGAAAGCCCACTGAAGGCCTGGTGCGTGGAGCCGGCACAGGTGGTACCAGACTGGTAAAACACACTTCAGGGCAAGTGAAAGGAGGAGACACAGGATGTACCGGACTGGGTAGGCGCACTGGAGGCCTAGTGCGTGGAGCCGGCACAGGTGGTACCAGACTGGTAACACACACTTCAGGGCAAGTGCGAGGAGGAGACACAGGACGTACCGGACTGGGAAGGCGCACTGGAGACCAGAAGGGTGGAGCCAGCCCAAGTTGCACCAGACTGCTAACCGGATCCCCTGGTCGGATGTTGAGCAGAACACACTTGCACAACATCTCTCTCATTTCTCTCTCTCCTAACCTCCCCAATGCCTCGCAGACAGTCTCTGGCACTTCAGGGCGAGAGCAGGAAGCAGGCACAGAACGTACCGGACTGGAGACACGCACTTCAGGGAGAGTGCGAGGAGGAGACACAGGACGTACCGGACTGAGGAGGCGCACTGGAGGCCAGATACGTGGAGCCGGCCCAGGTTTCACTGGACAGATGACACACTACTCCAAACGCCTGCGTTGCCGCATACTCCTAGCCAGCTCCATTCTCCGATATCCCTACTCACTCTGTTCCATCGAATCCCAGGCGGGCTCTGTTACTCTCCTTGGGTCGACCGACCACCTCTCTATCTCCTCCCAGGTGGTCTCTGACTCTTCCCTCTGCTCAGCCGCCAGCTCCATGTGCCCCCTCCCCCCAAAAATTGGGGGGTTTCTGTGGCGTCGTCGCTGTCCCTCCATGCTCCTTGGCGACTCCCACCAAGGAAGGGACTCGTGTCCTCTCATGTCCTCCCAAGTACAAAACTTCCTTACCTCCTTTTCATACTGCTTGGTCCTTTGTTGGTGGGATATTCTGTCACGTTCGTGAGGAGAGACCGACCAAGGCGCAGCGGATGTTGAGTTCCACATAATTATTATAAAGTGAAACTTAGCAAAAACAAAAACAATAAATGAATAAATTAACAACGAAACGTGACTACGTGGTGCA